>NC_047113.1:45209970-45809970 GCF_902500255.1 Thalassophryne amazonica | reverse complement strand
ACACCATGTTTCTAAGATTTGTGGGGCCAAGTACAATAACTTCAGTTTTATCTGAGTTTAAAAGCAGGAAATTAGAGGTCATCCATGTCTTTATGTCTGTAAGACAATCCTGCAGTTTAGCTAATTGGTGTGTGTCCTCTGACTTCATGGATAGATAAATTGGTCCTAGCACAGAACCTTGTGGAACTCCATAATTAACCTTAGTCTGTGAAGAAGATTCCCCATTTACATGAACAAATTGTAATCTATTAGATAAATATGATTCAAACCACCGCAGCGCAGTGCCTTTAATACCTATGGCATGCTCTAATCTCTGTAATAAAATTTTATGGTCAACAGTATCAAAAGCAGCACTGAGGTCTAACAGAACAAGCACAGAGATGAGTCCACTGTCCGAGGCCATAAGAAGATCATTTGTAACCTTCACTAATGCTGTTTCTGTACTATGATGAATTCTAAAACCTGACTGAAACTCTTCAAATAGACCATTCCTCTGCAGATGATCAGTTAGCTGTTTTACAACTACCCTTTCAAGAATTTTTGAGAGAAAAGGAAGGTTGGAGATTGGCCTATAATTAGCAAAGATAGCTGGGTCAAGTGATGGCTTTTTAAGTAATGGTTTAATTACTGCCACCTTAAAAGCCTGTGGTACATAGCCAACTAATAAAGATAGATTGATCATATTTAAGATCGAAGCATTAAATAATGGTAGGGCTTCCTTGAGCAGCCTGGTAGGAATGGGGTCTAATAGACATGTTGATGGTTTGGATGAAGTAACTAATGAAAATAACTCAGACAGAACAATCGGAGAGAAAGAGTCTAACCAAATACCGGCATCACTGAAAGCAGCCAAAGAGAACGATACGTCTTTGGGATGGTTATGAGTAATTTTTTCTCTAATAGTTAAAATTTTATTAGCAAAGAAAGTCATGAAGTCATTACTAGTTAAAGTTAAAGGAATACTCGGCTCAATAGAGCTCTGACTCTTTGTCAGCCTGGCTACAGTGCTGAAAAGAAACCTGGGGTTGTTCTTATTTTCTTCAATTATTGATGAGTAGTAAGATGTCCTAGCTTTACGGAGGGCTTTTTTTATAGAGCAACAGACTCTTTTCCAGGCTAAGTGAAGATCTTCTAAATTAGTGAGACGCCATTTCCTCTCCAACTTACGGGTTATCTGCTTTAAGCTGCGAGTTTGTGAGTTATAGTTTATAGTTATAGTTTGTGAGGAGCTACAGCATCCAAAGTTGTCTTCAATGAGGATGTAAAACTATTGACGAGATACTCTATCTCACAGAGTTTAGGTAGCTACTCTGCACTGTGTTGGTATATGGCATTAGAGAACATAAAGAAGGAATCATATCCTTAAACCTAGTTACAGTGCTTTCTGAAAGACTTCTAGTGTAATGAAACTTATTCCCCACTGCTGGGTAGTCCATCAGAGTAAATGTAAATGTTATTAAGAAATGATCAGACAGAAGGGAGTTTTTCAGGGAATACTGTTAAGTCTTCCATACCATAAGTCAGAACAAGATCTAAGATATGATTAAAGTGGTGGGTGGACTCATTTACATTTTGAGCAAAGCCAATCGAGTCTAATAATAGATTAAATGCAGTGTTGAGGCTGTCATTCTCAGCATCTGTGTGGATGTTAAAATAGCCCACTATAATTATCTTAACTGAGCTAAGCACTAAGTCAGACAAAAGGTCTGAAAATTCACAGAGAAACTCACAGTAATGACCAGGTGGACAATAGATAATAACAAATAAAACTGTTTTTTGGGACTTCCAATTTGGATGGACAAGACTAAGAGTCAAGCTTTCAAATGAATTAAAGCTCTGTCTGGGTTTTTGATTAATTAATAAGCTGGAATGGAAGATTGTTGCTAATCCTCCACCTCGGCCCGTGCTACAAGCATTCTGGCAGTTAGTGTGACTCGGGGGTGTTGACTCATTTAAACTAACATATTCATCCTGCTGTAACCAGGTTTCTGTAAGGCAGAATAAATCAATATGTTGATCAATTATTATATCATTTACTAACAGGGACTTAGAAGAGAGAGACCTAATGTTTAATAGACCACATTTAACTGTTTTAGTCTGTGGTGCAGTTGAAGGTGCTATATTATTTTTTTCTTAAATAGATTTTTGCTGGTTATTGGTGGTCTGGGAGCAGGCACCGTCTCTACGGGGATGGGGTAATGAGGGGATGGCAGGGGGAGAGAAGCTGCAGAGAGGTGTGCAAGACTACAACTCTGCTTCCTGGTCCCAACCCTGGATAGTCACGGTTTGGAGGATTTAAGAAAATTGGCCAGATTAGTAGAAATGAGAGCTGCTCCATCCAAAGTGGGATGGATGCCGTCTCTCCTAACAAGACCAGGTTTTCCCCAGAAGCTTTGCCAATTATCTATGAAGCCCACCTCATTTTTTGGACACCACTCAGACAGCCAGCAATTCAAGGAGAACATGCGGCTAAACATGTCACTCCCGGTCCGATTGGGGAAGGGCCCAGAGAAAACTACAGAGTCCGACATTGTTTTTGCAAAGTTACACACCGATTCAATGTTAATTTTAGTGACCTCCGATTGGCGTAACCGGGTGTCATTACTGCAGACGTGAATTACAATCTTACCAAATTTACGCTTAGCCTTAGCCAGTAGTTTCAAATTTCCTTCGATGTCGCCTGCTCTGGCCCCGGAAGACAACTGACTATGGTTGCTGGTGTCGCTAACTTCACATTTCTCAAAACAGAGTCGCCAATAACCAGAGTTTGATCCTCGGCGGGTGTGTCATCGAGTGGGGAAAAATGGTTAGAAATGTGAACGGGTTGGCGGTGTACACGGGGCTTCTGTTTAGGACTACGCTTCCTCCTCACAGTCACCCAGTCGGCCTGCTTTCCCGGCTGCTCGGGATTTGCCAGAGGGAAACTAACGGCGGCTAAGCTACCTTGGTCCGCACCGACTACAGGGGCCTGGCTAGCTGTAGAATTTTCCACGGTGCGGAGCCGAGTCTCCAATTCGCCCAGCCTGGCCTCCAAAGCTACGAATAAGCTACACTTATTACAAGTACCATTACTGCTAAAGGAGGCCGAGGAATAACTAAACATTTCACACCCAGAGCAGAAAAGTGCGGGAGAGACAGGAGAAGCCGCCATGCTAAACCGGCTAAGAGCTAGTATCTACGCTAAGCTAGCGGATTCCTAAAAACACACAAAGTGAATAATGTGTAAATAATTTAGAGGTGATTCAGCAGAGGGAGTGCTTTAGTTAAGGCACGTGAAGATTACACTGTGAAACAAATCGTTATCTAGTTAACTATATCAATCTAACTGCGCAGATTAAACAGCTAACAGATACAGCAAAACACCGCTGTGCTCCGGAACAGGAAGTGATACAATACCGCAGTGAGAGCCAACCACCAGTAGAGGCCAATGATCAATGATCAGAAGTGAAATGAAGTTTGTAGGATTTAAAGAAAGTGTGCAATAATTCTTTAAACAAAATTAGGAAGGTGCATAAATTTGGGCACCCAAACAGAAAAAATACATCAATATTTAGTAGATCCTCCTTTTGCAGAAATAACAGCCTCTAAATGCTTCTTATAGCTCCCAATGAGAGTCTGGATTCTGGTTGAAGGTATTTTGGACCATTCTTCTTTACAAAACATCTCCAGTGCAGTCAGGTTTGTTGGTTTTTGAGCATGGACAGTCCATTTAAAATCATACCACAGATTTTCAATAATATTCAGGTCTGGAGACTGAGATGGCCATTCCCGAACGTTGTACTTGTTCCTCTGCATGAATGCCTTAGTAGATTTTGAGCTGTGTTTACAGTCGTCTTGTTGAAAGATCCAGCACTGGCGCAACTTCAACTTTGTCACTAATTCATGAACATTGATCTCAAGAATCTGCTGATACTAACTGGAATCCATGTGACCCTCAGCTTTAACAAGATTCCCAGTACCTGCACTGGCCACACAGCCCCTCAGCATGATGGAACCACCTCCAAATTTTACTGTAGGTAGCAAGCGTTTTTCTTGGAATGCTGTGTTCTTTTTCAGCCATGCATACCGCCCCTTGTTATGTCCAAATAACTCAATTTTAGTTTCATCAGTCCACAGCACCTTATTTCAAAATGAAGCTGGCTTGTCCAAATGTGCTTTAGCATACCTCAAGCGACTGTTTGTGGCGTGTACGCAGAAAAGGCTTCCTCTGCATTACAGCATCTCCTTGTGCAAAGTGCGCTGTATAGTTGAACGATGCACAGAGACACTATCTGCAGCAAGATCATGTTGTAGGTCTTTGGAGCAGGTCTTTGTGTTGACTTTGACTGTTCCCACCATCCTTCGCTTCAGCTTATCTGAGATTTTTCTTGCCCTGCCACTTGGGGCTTAACTAGTACTGTGCCTGCGGTCTTCCATTTCCAACTATGTTCCTCACAGTGGAAACTGACAGATGAAATCTCTGAGATAGCTTTTGTATCCTTCTCCTAAACCATGATGTGGAACAATCTTTGTTTTCAGGTCATTTGAGAGTTTTTTAGAAGCTCCCATATTGCCACTCATTAGATGAGATGCAAAGAGGGGAAACATTTGCAAATGGCCACCTTAAATACCCTTTCTCATGACTGGATTCACCTGTGTAAGGAGGTCAAGGGTCAGTGAGCTTACCAAACCAATTTTGTATTCCATTAATTAGTGCTAAATTTATTCAAATCAATAAAACAAGGGTGCCCAAATTTATGCACCTGCCTAATTTTGTTTCAATAAGTATTGCACACTTTCTGTAACTACTATAAACTTCATTTACTTCTCAAATATCAGTGTGTTTATCTGCTATATGATATACTTAACTGAAATTTCTGATACAATCAATGATTTATAAAGAAAAATCATGAAAATTATCAGGGGTGCCCATACTTATATATATATATATATATATATATATATATATATATATATATATATATATATATATATATATATATATATATATATATATATATATATATATACACACACACACTAATCAGGGCTTTGAATTGGTTTGTGGAATGAAAAGGAAAACCAGAAATGTTTGGAATTTTTCTAGTAATGAAAATGAAACCACAAACTTTATATTTTTTATGATCTGAAACAGAACCATTTCTTTAAAATAATGGTAACTGGTTAATACCGTTATTTTTTCAAAAACACTGCATTTACTCGGTCATTATTATGTTTATCCCGAAAGTTCAGCTACAATTTGCCAGAAGGTACATCTGAGATGCAAGCCTAGATTTGATGTTTTGGTGAAAGAAAACCCTCCTCTGCACCACTTCATCATGAAGCTGTATAACTGGGGATATAAAATCCAAAACATGCACTATGCACAATTTCTCCAATCACAGCCACAGAAGCCTGTACCTTCCTCTGGGTTGTCTGGTTGTGACTTGGTGGCTTTCCTCACTCTTCTCTTTCTTGCACAGTCACTCAGTTTTTTGAGAACTGTCTACTCCACACAGATGGACCATATTATTTTGGTCGTTGTTGGTGGAACAAAGTGATGGCGTCCTGTGTTTCACGCTGAGAAATGCACCCGGAACAGACAAACATTTGAGGGACCTCTTCAAAAACACTGAATTTATTCAGGTCATTATTATGCTTTTCTTTGTTTTTGTCTTTGTGGATCAAATGAGATTTATTTTTGTCGTGAGTCGCACGCTGAAGATATGCCAGATGGCTGAATGCTGGTCGGAATATATTTCAACTTTTATCAATCAATCAATCAATTTTTTTATATAGCGCCAAATCACAACAAACAGTTGCCCCAAGGCGCTTTATATTGTAAGGCAAGGCCATACAATAATTATGTAAAACCCCAACGGTCAAAACGACCCCCTGTGAGCAAGCACTTGGCTACAGTGGGAAGGAAAAACTCCCTTTTAACAGGAAGAAACCTCCAGCAGAACCAGGCTCAGGGAGGGGCAGTCTTCTGCTGGGACTGGTTGGGGCTGAGGGAGAGAACCAGGAAAAAGACATGCTGTGGAGGGGAGCAGAGATCGATCACTAATGATTAAATGCAGAGTGGTGCATACAGAGCAAAAACAGAAAGAAACAGTGCATCATGGGAACCCCCCAGCAGTCTACATCTATAGCAGCATAACTAAGGGATGGTTCAGGGTCACCTGATCCAGCCCTAACTATAAGCTTTAGCAAAAAGGAAAGTTTTAAGCCTAATCTTAAAAGTAGAGAGGGTGTCTGTCTCCCTGATCTGAATTGGGAGCTGGTTCCACAGGAGAGGAGCCTGAAAGCTGAAGGCTCTGCCTCCCATTCTACTCTTACAAACCCTAGGAACTACAAGTAAGTCTGAGAGCGAAGCGCTCTATTGGGGTGATATGGTACTACGAGGTCCCTAAGATAAGATGGGACCTGATTATTCAAAACCTTATAAGTAAGAAGAAGAATTTTAAATTCTATTCTAGAATTAACAGGAAGCCAATAAAGAGAGGCCAATATGGGTGAGATATGCTCTCTCCTTCTAGTCCCCGTCAGTACTCTAGCTGCAGCATTTTGAATTAACTGAAGGCTTTTTAGGGAACTTTTAGGACTACCTGATAATAATGAATTACAATAGTCCAGCCTAGAGGAAATAAATGCATGAATTAGTTTTTCAGCATCACTCTGAGACAAGACCTTTCTGATTTTAGAGATATTGCGTAAATGCAAAAAAGCAGTCCTACATATTTGTTTAATATGCGCTTTGAATGACATATCCTGATCAAAAATGACTCCAAGATTTCTCACAGTATTACTAGAGGTCAGGGTAATGCCATCCACAGTAAGGATCTGGTTAGACACCATGTTTCTAAGATTTGTGGGGCCAAGTACAATAACTTCAGTTTTATCTGAGTTTAAAAGCAGGAAATTAGAGGTCATCCATGTCTTTATGTCTGTAAGACAATCCTGCAGTTTAGCTAATTGGTGTGTGTCCTCTGGCTTCATGGATAGATAAAGCTGGGTATCATCTGCGTAACAGTGAAAATATAAGCAATGCTGTCTAATAATACTGCCTAAGGGAAGCATGTATAAAGTGAATAAAATTGGTCCTAGCACAGAACCTTGTGGAACTCCATAATTAACCTTAGTCTGTGAAGAAGATTCCCCATTTACATGAACAAATTGTAATCTATTAGATAAATATGATTCAAACCACTGCAGCGCAGTGCTTTTAATACCTATAGCATGCTCTAATCTCTGTAATAAAATTTTATGGTCAACAGTATCAAAAGTAGCACTAAGGTCTAACAGAACAAGTACAGAGATGAGTCCACTGTCTGAGGCCATAAGATCATTTGTAACCTTCACTAATGCTGTTTCTGTACTATGATGAATTCTAAACCCTGACTGAAACTCTTCAAATAGACCATTCCTCTGCAGATGATCAGTTAGCTGTTTTACAACTACCCTTTCAAGAATTTTTGAGAGAAAAGGAAGGTTGGAGATTGGCCTATAATTAGCTAAGATAGCTGGGTCAAGTGATGGCTTTTTAAGTAATGGTTTAATTACTGCCACCTTAAAAGCCTGTGGTACATAGCCAACTAATAAAGATAGATTGATCATATTTTAGACCGAAGCACTAATTAATGGTAGGACTTCCTTGAGCAGCCTGGTAGGAATGGGGTCTAATAGACATGTTGATGGTTTGGAGGAAGTAACTAATGAAAATAACTCAGACAGAACAATCGGAGAGAAAGAGTCTAACCAAAAACCGGCATCACTGAAAGCAGCCAAAGAGAACGCTATGTCTTTGGGATGGTTATGAGTCATTTTTTCTCTAATAGTTAAAATTTTATTAGTAAAGAAAGTCATGAAGTCATTACTAGATAAAGTTAAAGGAATACTCGGCTCAATAGAGCTCTGACTCTTTGTCAGCCTGGCTTCAGTGCTGAAAAGAAACCTGGGGTTGTTCTTATTTTCTTCAATTAGTGATGAGTAGTAAGATGTCCTAGCTTTACGGAGGGCTTTTTTTTATAGAGCAACAGACTATTTTTCCAGGCTAAGTGAAGATCTTCTAAATTAGTGAGACGCCATTTCCTCTCCAACTTACGGGTTATCTGCTTTAAGCTGCGAGTTTGTGAGTTATACCACGGAGTCAGGCACTTCTGATTTAAGGTTCTCTTTTTCAGAGGAGCTACAGCATCCAAAGTTGTCCTCAAAGAGGATATAAAACTATTGACGAAATAATCTATCTCAGAGTTTTAGGTAGCTACTCTGCCCTGTGTTGGTATATGGCATTGGAGAACATAAAGAAGGAATCATATCCTTAAATCTAGTTACAGCGCTTTCTGAAAGACTTCTAGTGTAATGAAACTTATTCCCCACTGCTGGGTAGTCCATCAGAATAAATGTAAATGTTATTAAGAAATGATCAGACAGAAGGGAGTTTTCAGGGAATACTGTTAAGTCTTCAATTTCCAAACCATAAGTCAGAACAAGATCTAAGGTATGATTAAAGTGGTGGGTGGACTCATTTACATTTTGAGCAAAGCCAATCGAGTCTAACAATAGATTAAATGCAGTGTTGAGGCTGTCATTCTCAGCATCTGTGTGGATGTTAAAATCGCCCACTATAATTATCTTATCTGAGCTAAGCACTAAGTCAGACAAAAGGTCCGAAAATTCACAGAGAAACTCACAGTAACGACCAGGTGGACGATAGATAACAACAAATAAAACTGGTTTTTGGGACTTCCAATTTGGATGGACAAGACTAAGAGTCAAGCTTTCAAATGAATTAAAGCTCTGTCTGGGTTTTTGATTAATTAATAAGCTGGAGTGGAAGATTGCTGCTAATCCTCCGCCTCGGCCCGTGCTACGAGCGTTGTGACAGTTAGTGTGACTCGGGGGTGTTGACTCATTTAAACTAACATATTCATCCTGCTGTAACCAGGTTTTTGTAAGGCAGAATAAATCAATATGTTGATCAATTATTATATCATTTACTAACAGGGACTTAGAAGAGAGAGATCTAATGTTTAATAGACCTCATTTAACTGTTTTAGTCTGTGGTGGAGTTGAAGGTGCTATATTATTTTTCTTTTTGAATTTTTATGCTTAAATAGATTTTTGCTGGTTATTGGTGGTCTGGGAGCAGGCACCGTCTCTACGGGGATGGGGTAATGAGGGGATGGCAGGGGGAGAGAAGCTGCAGAGAGGTGTGTAAGACTACAACTCTGCTTCCTGGTCCCAACCCTGGATAGTCACGGTTTGGAGGATTTAAAAAATTGGCCAGATTTCTAGAAATGAGAGCTGCTCCATCCAAAGTGGGATGGATGCCATCTCTCCTAACAAGACCAGGTTTTCCCCAGAAGCTTATCAGTCTTAGTGTTTAATTGGTTGCTTTGACATCTGTAAATGTTTCAGTTACACTGTTTCGTTTGTTGCCCTGAGTTGGCTAATCTCTAAAGTGCAAGACACAAGCACAGATCACGCAGCTGTCAGTGAGGGAAAATAATGAGTGGGAAGAAATATACCAAAACCTTTGACTTCTAGCTAGAGCAGGGTTGATCATCACATCTCCTGTGTAAATGGTGAGGGAGAAAAGTGAATTTGATCTTCTTTCAGCACTACACACACTTTGCATGTAATTTTTGTATAATGAATTCAAAGCCAAACTGACCTGATAAACAGACTTGCAGCTGTCTGTGAATATTGGTAAATGAACCAACACCAGTGGTGTTCCCATTTGCACAAGTTAAAAACAAGCAGCAGTGGTCGTGGTGCCACCTGACCTCAGCTTTGGAAATGAGAGAAACTGACAAATAAGCTCATTTCAAGCTACATGAAACTCTAGCCAGAGCTAAATCTTATCACCAGGGATAAAAGATTATTCCCTGCAACACGTCCAGACATGGTCAGCAGGTTCCAAACAGCTCTATGGCATATTACATAAAAAAGCAAGTTGCTTCTTGGATTGGTGCATGAAAGTTAACACTGGAATATTACTGGAATATTAGTCGCAACTGTCCAAAAATGCACCATGACGAGTAAAAAAAAACAGAAAAAAACAATTGCATGAGTCTATAAGTTGCATTTACATATTTGTGAAATATCGTGCTACTGCTTTAAGCAAGACAAAGCGAAATTAATTTAATTTGTGCATTATTTGTTATAACCGAAACACAACATTCCTAAGCAGAAGCTAATGGGCTACAACCCCAATTCCAATGAAGTTGGGACATTGTGCAAAATGTATATAAAAACAGAATACAATGATTTGCAAATCCTCTTCAACCAATATTCAATTGAATACACCACAAACACAAGAAATTTAATGTTCAAACTGACAGACGTCTTTGTTTTTGTGCAAATATTTGCTCATTTTGAAATGGATGCCTGCAACACATTTCAAAAAAGTTGGGACAGGGTAACAAAAGACTGGGAAAGTTGATGAGTGGTCAAAGAACACCGAATTGGAAACAGGTGAGTGTCATGATTGGGTATAAGAGGAGAATCCCCAAAAGGCTCAGCCGTTCACAAGCAAAGATGGGAGAGGATCACCACTTTGTGAACAATTGCGTGAAAAAAATAGTCCAGCAGTTTAAGAACAACGTTTCTCAACGTTCAATTGCAAGGAATTTAGGGATTCCATCATCTACAGTCCATAATATAATCATAAGATTCTGAAAATCTGGAGAACTTTCTACATGTAAGCGGCAAGGCCGAAAGCCAACATTGAATGCCTGTGACCTTCGATCCCTCAGGCGGCACTGCATTAAAAACCAACATCATTGTGTAAAGGATCTTACCGCGTGGGCTCAAGAACACTTCAGAAAACCATTATCAGTTAACACAGTTTGTCGCTACACCTACAAGTGCAAGTTAAAACTCTACCATGCAAAGCGAAAGTCATACATCAACAACATCCAGAAACTCCGCCGCCTTCTCTGGACCTGCGCTCATTTGAAATGGACAGACGCAAAGTGGAAAAGTGTGCTATGGTCTGATGAGTCCACATTTCAAATTGTTTTTGGAAATTATGGACGTTGTGTCACACGGACAAAAGAGGAAAAAGACCATCCACATTGTTACCAGTGCAAAGTTCAAAAGCCAGCATCTGTGATGGTATGGGTGTGTGTTAGTGCCCATGGCATGGACAACTTATACATCTGTGATAGCACCATCAATGCTGAAAGGGACATCCAGGTTTTGGATGTACCTTTTTACTTTTAAATCTATCATAAACATACTTACATACTTTTACTTTTATTATTTAAATATTATAAATAATATTTATTTATTTATTTATTTATTTATTTATTTATCTGTTTTTAAGTTTTGTCTACCTCGTCTGAAGTTGTCTGTACTATACGCACCTTGACCATCTGAATGTTGTGTGGGCTGCCCGAAGAGGAGGTACTGCTGGCCCAACACCAGAGGGCGCCTGCCTGAAGGTGGGCTTCAGGCACCAGAGGGCGCAGTCGCCGCATGGGAGCTCAAGGAGCTCGGAGCTGACAGCTGTCACCACTCATCAATCATCATTACCATAAAAGCCTGGAGGAGACACCATATCTCTACCGAGAAATCAGCTTACCCAACAGGTAAACATTTTCAGCCGTTATTGTGCCGTTCGCACATTACTTGCTACTGAGTTTGGCAGTCGTAACCTTTGTATACTCGCAGCTTGGAGCTGGGTTTGTGGAAGTTGGAGGGAGTTGGCATTTCCCACTCCTCACTTTCCTGATCACTTAAGTATACTATTGGTACTGCACGTACTTAGTGTTCCTGTTTCCTGGGAGTGGTGGATTTTTCCCTCAGGAGGGGACTGTGATTTTTGCTGACTGTTTGCTGGGTGTGCACACACCCACTTGATCTGTTTGTGCTTCCTGCCAGCAGTACCCGATCTGACAGCTGGAGGCAGTGGCCACCATTGTCTGTTCATTTACGCCCCCTGTTGTGGGTCCGTGTCACTACACTTTCCCAAGAGGATTTCTCGGCCAATTGTCATGGATCCCGAGGGGCATCAACCATCGAGTTAACCACCAATGGAAACGCAAGGGGCACAGATGCCAGCAGGAGGCGTATTAGGTGAGCTGCAGCAAATCTTAACCGCTTTCACTGCTCGGTTGGACTTAGTAACCGAGCAGAACGTTATACTCAATCGGAGGATGGAGGATCTCACCGCTCAGGTGGAAGCGCACGTGCAGGGCGCTGCTGCAGCACCTCCTCCTGCTGACCGAGTGCCGAATACAGACATTCCAGTGGTTGTTCAACGAACCGCCCCCCCCGGAAGCATACGTAAGCCCTCCGGAGCCGTACGGAGGTTGTGTCGAGACGTGCACAGACTTCCTGATGCAGTGTTCGCTCGTCTTTGCACAGCGTCCCGTCATGTACGCGTCAGATGCCAGCCGGGTGGCTTATGTTATAAACTTGCTTCGAGGAGAGGCACACGCCTGGGCTATGGCGCTCTGGGAGCAGAATTCACGGCTCCTAACAACATATGCTGGGTTTGTGCGGGAGTTCAAACAAGTGTTTGATCACCCCAATAGAGGCGAGACTGCTTCGAACGTGCTGCTGTCAATGAGACAGGGGTGTCAGAGTGCAGCCGAGTATCGGCTGGAATACTGTTGCACTCCGCGCCGCCTTCATAAATAGACTGTCTCCGGTCCTGAAGGAGCATCTGCTGGCTAAGGACGAGCCGCGGGATTTTGATGGGCTTATCGTTCTGGTTATACGGTTAGACAACCGATTAGAAGAACATCGTCGGGAGCGGGGCGAAGGGCGTGGCCGGGCATGAGCCCTCCCTCTTCCTTCCGGGTCCGAAAGGGTGCCGCTGTCCACGCTCCACAGCCAGAGAGCTCCGTGTGGCAACAGCTCCCCCTGCTGACGAAGCTATGGACACGAGCAGGGCCAAAGTTAAATCAAATAACAGACAATGGAGGCTGGCCCGCGGGGAGTGTTTTTTCTGTACAGGTAAGGTACAGGCACTAGATGGCACCCTTCTCCCATTAATCACACACCAGACACAGCCCGTGACATTGGTTGTGTCTGGGAATCACAGGGAGGAGATTGTGTTTTACGTAACACCTTCTACCTCCCGAGTGATTTTGGGTTTTCCATGGATGGTAAAGCACAATGCCCGGATAGATTGGCCGTCTGGGGTTGTGACGCAGTGGAGCGAAACCTGCCACCGGGAGTGCTTAGGATCCTCGGTTACACCCGGTGTGACAGCTAAGGAGGAGGTTCTAGTCCCCTCCAATCTGGCGGCGGTGCCAGCCGAGTACCACGACCTTGCTGACATCTTCAGCAAGGATCTGGCACTCACGCTGCCCCCGCACCGTCCGTACGATTGTGCCATTGATTTGATCCCGGGCGTCGAGTACCCGTCCAACAGGCTGTACAACCTCTCAAGTCCGGAGCGCTAATCCATGGAGACCTACATCCGGGACTCTTTAGCTGCCGGGTTGATCCGGAACTCCACCTCCCCGATGGGTGCTGGTTTCTTTTTTGTGGGCAAGAAAGACGGCGGACTCCATCCATGCATTGATTACAGAGGGCTGAACGAGATCACGGTTCGCAACCGATACCCGTTACCTCTGTTGGATTCAGTGTTCACGCCCTTGCATAGAGCCCAAATTTTCACAAAACTGGATCTTAGGAATGCGTATCACCTGGTTCGGATCCGGAAGGGAGACGAGTGGAAGACGGCATTTAACACCCCATTAGGTCACTTTGAGTACCTGGTCATGCCGTTCGGCCTCACCAATGTGCCCGCGACATTCCAAGCTTTGGTTAATGACGTCTTGCGGGACTTCCTGCATCGGTTCGTCTTTGTATACCTTGACGATATTCTCATCTTCTCCCCGGATCCTGAGACTCATGTGCAGCATGTACGTCAGGTCCTGCAGCAGTTGTTGGAGAACCGGTTGTTTGTGAAGGGCGAGAAGTGCGAGTTCCACCGCACTTCTTTGTCCTTCTTGGGGTTCATAATCTCCTCCAACTCCGTCGCCCCCGATCCGGCCAAGGTTGCGGCGGTGAGAGATTGGCCCCAACCGACAAGCCGTAGGAAACTGCAGCAGTTCCTTAGCTTTGCAAATTTATACTGGAGGTTCATAAAGGGCTACAGCCAGGTAGTTAGCCCCCTGATGGCCCTAACCTCCACTGAAGTCCCCTTCACCTGGTCGGATCGGTGCGAAGCCGCGTTTAGGGAGTTGAAACGCCGGTTCTCGACTGCACCAGTTCTGACTGCAGCCCGATCCCAATCGCCAGTTTATAGTTGAAGTGGATGCCTCTGACTCAGGGATAGGAGCCGTGCTGTCCCAGAGTGGGGAGTCCGACAAGGTTTTCCATCCTTGTGCCTATTTTTCCCACATGTTGACCCCGGATGAAAGGAACTACACTCAACAAAAATATAAATGCAACACTTTTGGTTTTGCTCCCATTTTGTATGAGATGAACTCAAAGATCTAAAACTTTTTCCACATACACAATATCACCATTTCCCTCAAATATTGTTCACAAACCAGTCTAAATCTGTGATAGTGAGCACTTCTCCTTTGCTGAGATAATCCATCCCACCTCACAGGTGTGCCATATCAAGATACTGATTAGACACCATGATTCTCCTCGCAAGTCTGGAGGAGTTTCTGTAGGGAACTGGGGGCCACCGTGAGTCTCTCGTCCGGATACCACTGACAGACCAATGGACAGGCAGAGCGGGTGAATCAAGATCTGGAGCAGGCCCTGCAGTGTGTAACCTCCGCGCACCCGACGGCCTGGAGTCAACATCTGGCCTGGAACGAGTACGTCCATAACAGCCAAATCTCCTCGGCGACCGGCCTCTCCCCCTTCGAGGCGTGTTTGGGGTGCCAGCCCCCATTGTTCCCAGCCATGGAGGGAGAGGTCGAGGTCCCCTCGGTCCAGGCCATACCTCAGAAGGTGCCGTCGGGTGTGGCGCACAGCCCGCTCTGCCCTTCTGAAAGCCCGGACGAGGGCTAAGGACCATGCAGACCGCCAGCGTACTCTGGCTCCTGCATACCAGCCCGGGCAGGAGGTATGGCTATCCACCAAGGACATCCCTCTACATGTAGACTCCCAGAAACTGAATGACAGATTTATCGGACCATTTTCCATCATCAAAGTCCTCGGTCCAGCCGCAGTGAAGCTGAGACTACCAGCTTCACTGCGGATACATCCAGTTTTCCATGTTTCCAAGATCAAGCCGTGTCACACCTCCAACCTCTGCACCCCCGGACCAGCGCCGCCTCCTGCCCGCATCATTGACGGCGAGCCTGCGTGGACTGTCCGCAGGCTCCTGGATGTTCGTCGGAGGGGCAGGGGATTCCAATATCTGGTGGACTGGGAGGGTTACGCACCTGAAGAACGCTCCTGGGTGAAGAGGAGCTTCATCCTGGACATGGCCCTCCTGGCCGATTTCTACCAGCGGCATCCCAACAAGCCTGGTCGGGCGTTGAGGCGCCTGTTGGGGGGGGGGGGGGGGGGGGTCCCTGTTGTGTGGGCCGCCCGAAGAGGAGGTACTGCTGGCCCAACACCAGAGGGCGCCCTGCCTGAAGGCGGGCTTCAGGCACCAGAGGGCGCAGTCGCCGCATGGGAGCTCCAGGAGCTCGGAGAGCTGTCACCACTCATCAATCATCATTACCATAAAAGCCTGGAGGAGACACCACATCTTTGCCGAGAAATCAGCTTACCCGACAGGTAAACGTTTTCAGCCGTTATTGTGCCGTTCGCACATTAGTTGCTACTGAGTTTGGCAGTCGTAACCTTTGTATACTCGCAGCTTGGAGCTGGGTTTGTGGAAGTTGGAGGGAGTTGGCTTTTCCCACTCCTCACTTTCCTGATCACTTAAGTATACTATTGGTACTGCACGTACTTAGTGTTCCTGTTTCCTGGGAGTGGTGGATTTTTCCCTCAGGAGGGGACTGTGACTTAGCTGACTGTTTGCTGGGTGTGCACACACCCACTTGATCTGTTTGTGCTTCCTGCCAGCAGTACCCGATCCGACAGATGGAGGCAGTGGCCACCTGGGGACTCAAGACTTGGCGGCTCCGGTGTATTGCAGGTCTCTGCTGGCAGTGGAAATCGTGTGGGGCCCGACTCTTCTCTGGACAGGCGTCTCCTATCCTCGAGCCCGCCCACACGTCACCTATTGTTTAATTGACTGTTACCTAAAGTTGTATCTGTATTCCGTTGCGCACATTTTCACAACATTAAATTGTTATCTTTTGGCATTTTCATTGTCCGCTCATTTACGCCCCCCGTTGTGGGTCCGTGTCACTACACTTTCCCAACACTGAATTTCCCTTCTGGGATAATAAAGTTAACTTTGACTTTGGAGCAACACATGCTGCCATCCAACCAATGTCTTTTTCAGGGACGTCCCTGCTTATTTCAGCAAGACAATGCCAAGCCACATTCTGGACGTGTTACAACAGCGTGGCTTCGTAGTAAAAGAGTGCGGGTACTAGACTGGCTTGCCTGCAGTCCAGACCTGTTGCCCATTGAAAATGTGTGGGGCATTATAAAGTGCAAAATATGACAATGGAGACCCCGGACTGTTGAACAACTGAATTAGCACATCAAGCAAGAATGGGAAAGAATTCCACCTACAAAGCTTCAACAATTAGTGTCCTCAGTTCTCAAATGCTTATTGAGTGTTGTTAGAAGGAAATGTGATCTAACACAGTGGTAAACATACCACTGTCCCAGCTTTTTGAAATATGTTGCAGACATCCGTTTCAAAATGAGCAAATATTGGCACAAAAACAATATAGTTTATCAGTCTGAACATTAAATATCTTGCCTTTGTGGTGTATTCAATTGAATATCAATCAATCAATCAATTTTTTTTATATAGCGCCAAATCACAACAAACAGTTGCCCCAAGGCGCTTTATATTGCAAGGCAAGGCCATACAATAATTATGTAAAACCCCAACGGTCAAAACGACCCCCTGTGAGCAAGCACTTGGCGACAGTGGGAAGGAAAAACTCCCTTTTAACAGGAAGAAACCTCCAGCAGAACCAGGCTCAGGGAGGGGCAGTCTTCTGCTGGGACTGGTTGGGGCTGAGGGAGAGAACCAGGAAAAAGACATGCTGTGGAGGGGAGCAGAGATCGATCAGTAATGATTAAATGCAGAGTGGTGCATACAGAGCAAAAAGAGAAAGAAACAGTGCATCATGGGAACCCCCCAGCAGTCTACGTCTATAGCAGCATAACTAAGGGATGGTTCAGGGTCACCTGATCCAGCCCTAACTATAAGCTTTAGCAAAAAGGAAAGTTTTAAGCCTAATCTTAAAAGTAGAGAGGGTGTCTGTCTCCCTGATCTGAATTGGGAGCTGGTTCCACAGGAGAGGAGCCTGAAAGCTGAAGGCTCTGCCTCCCATTCCACTCTTACAAACCCTAAGTTGAAGAGGATTTGAAAATCATTGTATTCTGTTTTTATTTACATTTTACACAACGTCCCAACTTCATTGGAATTGGGGTTGTTATTAATGTTGTTGTATGAGTGGCAAAGGACTCGAGAGTAAACTGCTTTTTGTCATCAAAGAACAGATGAAAACTCCAAGAAGATAAATGTGCATGTTTACCTCAGTAAATATAATCAAATGTTTTAAACTCAGATACATTTTTAAACATTATATTTAGCCTTATTTTAGCCTAGCTGTCCTTCTGATTGTACTTCTTTCTGTCCCACAAATACCGGGTGTCCCCAAAAAAGTGCCACAAAATCATTAGACTCTTATTCTGCAATGGCTAATCTGAATTCAATTTCATTTTTTCCAAACATCAAGATAAATGAGAGGAATTTGTTCTGATGTAGTTTGAGACCCAATGAGGATGCCGATTACAATCGAGTAAAAAGGGAAACTGGTGGAATTCTACCAAAATCGATTGTGCAAACCCAGCAACAATATCAATGTCATTTTGCAGTTAGAAAAGCTCCAGACAGAAAGACAATATGGAGGATTGTAAAGAAGTTTCAAACTGATAGAACTGTTCACAATGTTAACAAATGGAGAACCAGAGGAGCGGTGCACATATTGAGCAGATCTTGTGAATGCAAAAACTCTTACAAACTGAGGTGAAATTCGAAATGAACACCAAAGATAAAATTCTCTGAGATATGCTTCAAAATGACATATGACAGATTTCAGTATCCAAATGTTTGTAGATTTTCTATGACTTCATTTTTGTGGCACTTCTTTTGGGACACCCTTTAAGTACAAGTAAGTGGAGTGCTAAGTAGTATAAGGCCCAGGTGCCACCAAATAATGAACAGTGAATAATGAGCCACATAGCATGTTTTTTTTTTCTGGTACGAGTCCAGTTATTCAGCAATCGTGAGAGAATAGTGGCTCTGAGAGGGTCTTAGAGGCAGAATACTTGGCTAACGAGGCTCATCTATGAGCATGGCACTAATTTCTAGAAGTTCAAAATTTAGCAACAACAGCGTGGGGCAGTTTGCGTATGTGGTACTACGAGGACAAACAAGGATTTTAGAGGCATGTGTGTGGTGAGGACGAGGCTGTTATCCGAGCGCTTGGCAGCTACGAGGACCGCAGTGGCTGTTTTGGACAAGCTTTTTTGGCTCAGCCCTCTTGTGCACAATTCCACCTGCTTTGTGCGCAGACGCTGTATATAAAATAATTATTTGATAGCATATTAATCACTTTCTGTCAGAGCTTGGATGTTGAAAATACCTCTAATCACTTCTGGAATCACAGACGATCATTTCATCTGGACCCTTTTTGTCCCTCTCTCCTGCTCCATGAAGTGGTGAAATGTATTTTGGAAGAGCTTTGACGTAACTATTTTTTATTTTAATAGCTTGGTAAAACAGTTGCATGTTCATTCCTTCTTTATAAGTTGCTGTAAAAGTATGTTTATGATAGATTTAACATCTTGTTATAATGGATCAGATGAGGCACATTCTGTGTGCACTGACGCAATGACTTGCGCTCAAGAAGAGCATTTACGCAAAACACCAGCTCGCAAAAGAGTAATTTTGCAGTCAATAACGCCCAAACACAACGTTAAATTTGGATCACGGTGTCAAAATGACTGTGTGTTTAAAGCCGTGGAAGAAATAAAGCCAGCGAGAAAGAGCACAGAGGTGACTGCCCAGGAACGCAGAACGTGCTAATACAAAAGAGCAATTTTGCAGACATTAACAGACAAACACAAAGTTAAAAGTTAGATCACAGTGTCGAAATGCCACGGAAGAAATAAAGCCAGCGAGAAGAAGCTCTGAGGCAAATGCACCCGTGGTTCGGTTCTGGCTGGTCTGGTGCATTTAATGACTCTGGAACACAGGGGAACAACAGCCTGGCGCACGGCGCACACCCGCTGGACTGTACTGGAGTGTCTATTTTTGGACTGCGTTTAAAAAGCCACACTTTAAAGGGACCAAGTGTGGGAGGACTGGAGGTTTGGACCAAACCCATGCCTAAATGTGCACCAACGTCATGTTACATGGTGCTACATGGATCATATGTGGCTTGACATGGATCATATGCGGTGACAAGAACCATTCGAGGCTGGAAGGGGCTCAAACGACAGGTCGGTCGTGGCTCACTAGAGGCTGATACCTGGCACATGTGAGGTCCAGAGAGGCACAGAGAGGTGCCTTAGTAGTAGATATGCGATAGCTTAAAAGGTGGCTCATTCTTTGAGGAAACTGCTGACCAGTGGTGGGCAGAGTTCAGATAATCCGCTAACCGATAATTATCAAAGCTAATGTTTTGTTAGTAGATTAGCTTAACAGATAACTTTTAAAACCATCATCGGACCAATTATCTTCCGATAAATTTAGTTCCGATCACTTTCAGTTCGCTAACAATTTTTTTGCTGGTAAAGTGAGCAAAGTTTAATGGTCAAAAACGTTTGTAAACCCTAAAATCAAACATTTTAGTCCCTGTCGTGTGTTTATGGCAGACTAGATGTCGCTCGGTGATGACGTCATTAAGCGCAAGACATGATTGGCCGGTCGACACAGGGAGCATTGTGGGTAATGTAGTTCAGGTTCACTTTGGACGTTACAGTGTTGCCGTCCGCTTGACACAGAAACAAATTGGACTAATTTTAACATTGTTTTATTTTTTTTCTTTGTGGCTGACGGGATATTTAATCACCAAAACTCAGTGGGAGAGAGGAGATCTCACAGTGCAGCTGTGTTACAGAAGGACTTTTCTTCACTGTTTAGACACCGTTTTGGATAATCAGGACGCTTTATGTGGATTATTATTTTTCTTCAGAATTTAATAAATCCCACTGAAACTACCAGGTAAGAATTTATATTTACTATGTGTCTTTTACTCTGCCAATCAATGCATTCAATGCATTAATGGACGTATTTCGGTTGTTTAAGCCGCAAGGTTCCAAGCGTGTGAAAAAAGCAGCAATTTTTAGTTTGTAAATGAAGGTGTATATGAAGGTGTATATAATACAGATACAAACTGTGACTTATAATACTGTATTTTACTGCTTTTGAAAGATGATGACAGTGTTTGGGGTTTTATTTTTTATTATTCATTTATTTTTTGTGCGTTCTTTTTGTATTTGCAATCCTGCCTGGGAATGACTTGTATTTGCAATCCTGCCTGGAAATGACTTGTTCTTTGAATTTACCCAGCAACCCCTGCAGCCCTTAAAGTGAAACTGGTTTATCAGAAGCTGACAGTGTAATCTGATGTGGCCGCGTCCGAATCAATACTAAAAGTTATCGGTTATCTGTAACTTCCAATAAATTTTGGATTTATGGTTATTGAAGCTAACGTTTGGTTAGCTGTGCCCACCACTGTCGCTGACACAGCCATGCGTGGCTCATTATTCATGACTTATTATTCGGTGGGACCAAGGCTTAAAGGCTCTTTCCTAACTTTATACAAGCACGTGGTCTTTCAGGTTGACAGTATGGTTTATTATTCACTCATTCCACTCATCCTCTAAGACACAGCACAGCTGGCAGTTGTCATCCAGCTTAATGGTGCATTATCAACACTTTCTACTCTGTAGTGTTCTTCAGACAATACCTTACTCAGGATACAGAAGCATCTTGTCACACATGTAGACAGTGCCATCTTGTGGCCACAGATGATAATGCAGTATTTTTTCATATTTAAGTCACTTTGAACTATCAGGTAAGCAAGAAAAAAGTGATTCTAAGCCCAGAAAATGGCTATGACTTTGTCCTCATTACACAGTCTTTTGAGTTGGTGAGTTAGAACATCACAACAATAATTGTTTTTAAGTTATGGTGTTACAAAGTGGAGGGGATGGATTCACTGACTATGTTTTACAGGGGACATGCCTTTACTATAAACTGATGAAAGTTGGGGCTGTTAGGTAAGTAAAAAAGTAAAATACAAAACACTTTTCTTTTATTATTGTATATTAGCATTTACATGGAATTTTGTTTGTTAATATGAAATCTTTATTACCACTTTATTTTTACAAAAGCATCACAAATTTGTTTCATGAAGTCGGAGAAGGCGTTGACTTTTGTAGCTGCATTCGGTTTATTTTCAGTCATCACTTCCAACCGGCTCCCATCACAACTGTACCTTTTGTTTAAGGACAGATGTCCAACTGTATTTAACAGCCAGTGAAGATATGACAGATTCTAATGTCATCAGTAACCGAACGAGCCTTTTCGGTAAATCTGAAACTGTCGAATCCTCAATTTTTAAAACTGCTATCTTCCCAGTTTATCGTTTGTGTGCCAGAGTGTGTGGATAAGCGTATGTTCAGGACTGAGAGAATAATGGCCCTCTTTACGCCCCATTATCCTGTTAACAAATGACAGCGTGAGGGAGCTAATAGATGAGAAGCTAAATCTGACCATATTATTTACTCTTTCTGCAGGAAAACAGCACAAGGCTTAAATTAGTTTATCAAATCACATATTAATCATCAACTCTGAGCCAAATTGCATTTCCACTCACTGAACACTTCCCCTTTCAGGCACCCTGACCTCGTACAGCGGTAGAAACATTAAGATGCATGAGGTGGACGCCAAGTTCAAGTACAGCAGGAGAAAAACCGCTTTTGTTCTGACGGAATTCAAGATACCATGTGGAGTATGTGTGAAGACTGTGAATTTAGAGTTGGGCCGAGCCAAGACCACCCCCTGACATTCAATGAGGCTCACTAAAGAGAGTGAGATACAGCGAAGGAGCCTGAAAAAAAAAAAGCAAGAGCAAGCGAGAGCCAGCTTAACATTTGCGCCTTCAGGTCACTGGAGTGGCCAGCTCTAGCAGGACAGATAACGGGATTATGGCAATCATGGCCACAGTTTTTTTTTTGTGACTTCAGCCCTCGTCCCACCCTCACTCCCCTCCCCAACAACCTCTTGGCGTGGACCAGAGCTGAGACGGTGATGGACTGGGGCTGGGCTCCACCGGGAAACAAGAGACACTCACGCAACTAATCTCCTCACGCTGCTGCTGACAGAAAGGGGTTAGCCGCTGCGCCAAATTCGCTTGCAACAAAAACAGTCGGACGTCGGATGACACACGCGGCAAACGAATCAAAGTGTGAGCAGAAGGGTCATGATTTAAAAAAACAAAACAAACTCAAGGCTACAAGTTCAAAGCGGTGTGCTCAGGGTCATGACGTCAACGTGACTTTTCAAGCTTGACATCTTGAAGACAAACTAGCACCGAGTGCGCCTGTAAACGGTGTGTGATCGTCTAATTAGTCAAGGCTCTGTGCTGTCTGTGACTTGAACAAAGAATCATTGGCTTTAATATCCTCATAAACTCATGCTCACCCCTCCCCTCTTTGCGATGTTATGCCCTCATGTTTAAAAATGTGCATTCATAGCGACGATCCATTTTCAGAGCTGCTCTTTTCAGGCAAATGCATTTGTTTATGGAGTGCAGCCTGACTATGTGGGCTCCATAAATCTGTGTATTTGTCAGCGCGATGTGACAGGCTTTTCCTCTCTGACTGAGAGTCTATCAGTCTGAGCTCCAGTGGCCGTGCCCGCTACAGTCAACTCTGATTAATAACTACAAATAGAAGGGACTTGTCTAGTGGGTTATAAATGGGGACTGTGTTTGCTTGAGAAAAGATGCACATTCTGCCTGATAAATCACACAACAGTGAGGAAAACAGTGCACAGGAACACAGAAATATAATATGGAAACAATTTCTCAGCTGGGTTTGGTGATAAAGCTCACTGTCATGTTTAACTTAATGCCAGTAATTACTCCATGGTGCACTTCTGCTACTTTTTTTTTTGTAAGTAGCATGTTTTGCCATTAACTACTCTGATGGAGGGATCAGAAAAACTGTTGGAATTACATTTTGTGCAAACTGGTTTGATTAGCTCTTGTGCATGAAAGGGGAACAACAACAAAAAAAAGATTTAAATCACTCATGTTCGAATGCAGCCCGCTGCTCAGCAGCTACAACTCGAACATCGTAGTGGGAGGTAATAAAAAGTTTATGAGCCCTTTCAAGCACGAATAAGAATGATAGCGCGAGGTCGAACAATGCACAGGAAAGTCCAGGAGATGCTATGTAACCAGCTGAAGACATCAATTAAACAGCCATTTAATATTGGAACACAGAGTTTTACAGGAGACAAAAAGCTGAATGGATTGGCCTCGTTTCAAGAATATTGATAAAAGGATAAAGTTTGTATTCGGTGGGAATACAAGAGAGGTTAATGGAAAGAGTTTCTCACCATATGGTTAAGCAGTCGAAGATATCACATACAAATAGTTATTACATTCTGTAATATTAGGGGAGATGGGGGGGAAACACTCCTCAAAAACACAATATGTAAGAACTGAGTTGGACCTGAAAGCGTGTAAAACAAAAGGAATAATCTGACAGGGAGTGGGCAGATTACACGTCATTATCCATGTTTCTTTTTCTTAACACCTGTAGAGCATTGCCTTCATTTAGCAGACGTGGGTGGAAATATTCTTCATCAATAAATATTTAGACACTTCACTGTGGTTCAAAAAGGGATTAAAGAAAACATTCTGTCATACTATAGGATTATATATTGTTAATATCACAAACTAAGCAATTAAACAAGCGTATCTCCATCATGTTCCAGTCTGGATAAAACACCACTGATGGCATCATTCCAGTCTGATTAGATGCTGGTTTTCTATCTGTTTCGGCACCGATCCAGAGCCTTGGTTCACTGCAGGTGGTTCAGTCAGTTGTGGGATGGCAGAACATCATGGATGCTCTCCTACAGCTCGAGCTGGGAACAACCAAGTGCACAGTGAGGGCGCTACCAAATGCCGCTCGTGTCTCCTCTGCCGCTGTGACAGCCTTGGCTTGGCCCATCAAGAGCGGGACGCACATTAAATATTAACTTAATTGGTCCCGCCAGAGGCCCGCAAACATACGGCAAACATCAGACAGAAATGTCACCGTTTCCCCAGAGCTGCTGCGCACTCAGGATCAAAGACAATAACACTGTTTCTAATCTGCCGTAATTGGGAGATAAGAGATTGCATGGTACAGCGTGCATAAGCACAGTGTGCGTGCCTATGTGTGTGGGTACGTGTCATTCTCACTGACGGGAGCTCGTCACTGCAGACTGACAGCTAGTAACAGGACTGGAAAGAAAACAGCAGCTTCCCTTTTTGCTTCCATAGTGCCCCCTGCTACCGAACAGCCAACAGCAAAATGCACGCTCTTTTTCATCTCCCATCAAAAGTACAGTGTGTTTAATTCATGGGAAGTCGGCTTCTCTGAAAGGCAAGGTGCAACAGCTCGGGAGGCTGCACATATTGTTCTAAAACTCACATGGGCTGAAACTTCTCTGTATATCAACACAGACATAAGAAATGGTGTCGCACCATCCCTCTCCCACCAACTAAAATCCCACAACTATTACACCCCGGAATTAATTCTAACAGCTGATATAGTGAAAGTCTAATCATAAATGGTGCATTTTAAAGATAGTGATTAGTGATTAGGCTGAAGCTCTCAGGGGAACTTTAATCTCCACTCAAAGTGGTTAATGTACTTGCTAAATGAACTGCTTCCTCCATAATAGCACCAAGAGCAGTGTGAAGTCAAGATTACTAAACAGTGTGGGTCGCCTTCTAAATCACTCACTAAAAACTACAAAACCCCCGAGACACCGTGGCTTACCACAGGACCAGGTTGTGCGGAAGACGGGGAGCTAATGCACTCAAAGGCGCTGAGGGAGCTGCAGAGTATAGCAGCGCAAGTGCTGGAGTCAACAAGCTCAGATGTCCTTTTCCAGGCTAAGAGAGCAGCAGAAAAGCAGAACAAGAGCTACTGTAGATAGGAGTGACAGGCAGAGAAAGACCTTTTTTGTGCACCAACAGCTTTCCTGCATCCAAAATCGGACACACAAGGTCATTACAGCAGCCACTCTGCAGTAAAACACCACCGGCTGAGCCAGTGAGATGAAAATATGACAAGAACCCTGTTGTTATAATCGCTCCATCAGTTATCAGAATCAGAAAAAAACGTTTATTATTAATCCAGAATGAAACGGCTTATGTTACAACTGTGCAGATAAACACAGACACAAGTAGACATGAGGAGTATTATATATATATATATATATATGTAAAAGCAGAGTGTGCAATTTGGTAGAATTGCAGATTCTACTAGTAGAATCTACTGGCAGAATCCCAGTAGAGACTCCAATCTGAAACTCTACTAGTAGAGTCTCCGATCGTAGAATCTACTAGTAGAGTTTCTGTTGATTACAAGTTCTTACGTTCTTACTGTGGTTACTTAAACATGGTGTGGCTCTAATGTGAAGTTGATATGACAGATTTTTGTCTTATTTCCACATTAAGGTATTGCTGTCATTCTAAGTCTAGGTATCATCTTGTCATGATAATGAATGGCTTCGTAGAATCAGAGTCTCTACTAGTAGAGTCTCCGATCGGAGTCTCTACTGGTAAAGTCTCCGATTCTGCCAATAGATTCTCTGATCGGAGACTCTACTAGTATAGTTTCCAATCGGACATTTTACTAATAGAATAGTATATATATATGAAAATAACCATTTAAGAAGAAAATGAAAAGACACAAAGTCAGTGCAGTGATGCACCAAAATGTAAGTTCCTTTTCAGTTGATTATAAATTAATAAAATATCAAATGACAAGGACCTATTTTAGCCATTATATAAAACAAATAATGAATGTTTTTACATTCTTTCAATGGAACGAATATTTAATTCGATGAAAGCTGAAACATACCATTCAATGAAGCGAATATTTGTACCATTGAACTCATAAACATTCATTATTTATATACTATTCTATTATATGTAAACAATCTAAATGCTTACAAACTGGGTAGTCTATCTAGAAAATGTGGCTTGATGATAAATTATTAAAATCACCTTTCAAACGACAGTGTTTGAGGCTACTGTTAGCTGTTGTTGGTAATAACATTGCAATGAGTCAGCTAGCTAGCTGAAGAAGTTGGCTTAAAACACACTGGGGATGTATCTGACAGTGATACATCAAGAAACAATGTGGCTAACCCAACCCTAACCCAAATACCACATTTACAAGCTATGTTAGTTGTAGTCACCAGCTTACTGCAGTAAAGAGCATCAGCTCGCAAAACTAGTGCTAAAGTTAGCAGCTCCTTGGAATGGCCACCAACTAGCAAAGCTAGTACCAATTTTAAATTTAACAAAGTCTCACAAGTCAGGGACAATTGCAAAACCTTTGCCAAACTATGGATAAACACTGATGACAACACTTCAGTCTTGACAGCATTTAAGCTAACACTGAATCTAGGATCCTAAACACCAAGATGTGAGAACCCATTGCTGACTTTGAAACATATTTTCTCAGATCAACAAAGAAGTATGCTTCACCTGAGAAAGGCTTTGGATAAAATCCCACAGATGTGCAGATTAACTTTAGAAACGCTGTTCTGCGGGGCTTCTGTGATGATGCGATGCACACTACTCTCCTAACAGTACGTCTTTGGCAGTTTTTTTATGTGTATATGCAGTGGTGCATTAGTGTATTAAC
Organism: Thalassophryne amazonica; assembly: GCF_902500255.1. Lineage (NCBI taxonomy): Eukaryota > Metazoa > Chordata > Actinopteri > Batrachoidiformes > Batrachoididae > Thalassophryne > Thalassophryne amazonica. The sequence continues at coordinate 45,782,967 of NC_047113.1, read as the reverse complement.
TTAGAGCAATCTCCCATTGCTATTAATACAATAACATGCTTTTGGAGGCTGACTAACTTTTGTCGTGTTGGCTGGTAACGCGCTGGTCTCCAAATTCGTCAGGGCGTCCTCATTAAGCTGGCTATTTTGGCTGCTGTTCATTGTCGGACTATCCATGATAAAATCATCCGGAATATCCATATTGGGACCAACACACACTTCTCGCCTTTTCATGTTATCGTCTGCGGACAGTTCTTGGGTTGCGCATGATATGACGTCATCACTTTATGCACAGCGGGCGGGTATTGGGATACCCGCCCATTACTGCGGGCAGGTACAGGCAGGTAGCGTAAATGTAAATCTATGCTACCGGCCCGGCAACGCCTCAGTAAGTGATAATAATATTTAATACCCCACCGTCTACATTTCAGATACTCAATCAGGGCCTCAACTCGGGTGTAACCCATGCTATAAAAAAAAAATTGGGTCCAATTTCCTCAAATTTGAAATTGGGATGTAACAAGGGGCCAAAATGGCAATGGGAGAATACCTATGGCTGAATTTAGCCTTTTGATGGGTCATATGTACTAAGCTTGGCCATTTGTGCATTTTGCATTTGTTAACTAGCCTTGGCTGTAAATCACTTTGTGAAGTGGTATAACTCACAAACTCACAGCTTAAAGCAGATAACCCGTAAGTTGGAGAGGAAATGGCGTCTCACTAATTTAGAAGATCTTCACTTAGCCTGGAAAAAGAGTCTGTTGCTCTATAAAAAAAGCCCTCCATAAAGCTAGGACATCTTACTACTCATCACTAATTGAAGAAAATAAGAACAACCCCAGGTTTCTTTTCAGCACTGTAGCCAGGCTGACAAAGAGTCAGAGCTCTATTGAGCCGAGTATTCCTTTAACTTTAACTAGTAATGACTTCATGACTTTCTCTGCTAATAAAATTTTAACTATTAGAGAAAAAATTACTCATAACCATCCCAAAGACATATCGTTCTCTTTGGCTGCTTTCAGTGATGCCGGTATTTGGTTAGCCTCTTTCTCTCCGATTGTTCTGTCTGAGTTATTTTTATTAGTTACTTCCTCCAAACCATCAACATGTCTATTAGACCCCATTCCTACCAGGCTGCTCAAGGAAGCCCTACCATTAATTAATGCTTCGATCTTAAATATGATCAATCTGTCTTTATTAGTTGGCTATGTACCACAGGCTTTTAAGGTGGCAGTAATTAAACCATTACTTAAAAAGCCATCACTTGACCCAGCTATCTTAGCTAATTATAGGCCAATCTCCAACCTTCCTTTTCTCTCAAAAATTCTTGAAAGGGTAGTTGTAAAACAGCTAACTGATCATCTGCAGAGGAATGGTCTATTTGAAGAGTTTCAGTCAGGGTTTAGAATTCATCATAGTACAGAAACAGCATTAGTGAAGGTTACAAATGATATTCTTATGGCCTCAGACAGTGGACTCATCTCTGTGCTTGTTCTGTTAGACCTCAGTGCTGCTTTTGATACTGTTGACCATAAAATTTTATTACAGAGATTAGAGCATGCCATAGGTATTAAAGGCACTGCGCTGCGGTGGTTTGAATCATATTTATCTAATAGATTACAATTTGTTCATGTAAATGGGGAATCTTCTTCACAGACTAAGGTTAATTATGGAGTTCCACAAGGTTCTGTGCTAGGACCAATTTTATTCACTTTATACATGCTTCCCTTAGGCAGTATTATTAGACAGTATTGCTTAAATTTTCATTGTTACGCAGATGATACCCAGCTTTATCTATCCATGAAGCCAGAGGACACACACCAATTAGCTAAACTGCAGGATTGTCTTACAGACATAAAGACATGGATGACCTCTAATTTCCTGCTTTTAAACTCAGATAAAACTGAAGTTATTGTACTTGGCCCCACAAATCTTAGAAACATGGTGTCTAACCAGATCCTTACTCTGGATGGCATTACCCTGACCTCTAGTAACACTGTGAGAAATCTTGGCGTCATTTTTGATCAGGATATGTCATTCAATGTGCATATTAAACAAATATGTAGGACTGCTTTTTTTGCATTTGCGCAATATCTCTAAAATTAGAAAGGTCTTGTCTCAGAGTGATGCTGAAAAACTAATTCATGCATTTATTTCCTCTAGGCTGGACTATTGTAATTCATTATTATCAGGTTGTCCTAAAAGTTCCCTGAAAAGCCTTCAGTTAATTCAAAATGCTGCAGCTAGAGTACTGACAGTGACTAGAAGGAGAGAGCATATCTCACCCATATTGGCCTCTCTTCATTGGCTTCCTGTTAATTCTAGAATAGAATTTAAAATTCTTCTTCTTACTTATAAGCTTTTGAATAATCAGGTCCCATCTTATCTTAGGGACCTCATAGTACCATATAACCCCAATAGAGCGCTTCGCTCTCAGACTGCAGGCTTACTTGTAGTTCCTATGGTTTGTAAGAGTAGAATGGGAGGCAGAGCCTTCAGCTTTCAGGCTCCTCTCCTCTGGAACCAGCTCCCAATTCGGATCAGGGAGACAGACACCCTCTCTACTTTTAAGATTAGGCTTAAAACTTTCCTTTTTGCTAAAGCTTACAGTTAGGACTGGATCAGGTGACCCTGAACCATCCCTTAGTTATGCTGCTATAGACTTAGGCTGCTGGGGGGTTCCCATGATGCACTGAGTGTTTCTTTCTCTTTTTGCTCTGTATGCACCACTCTGCATTTAATCATTAGTGATTGATCTCTGCTCCCCTCCACAGCATGTCTTTCTCCTGGTTCTCTCCCTCAGCCCCAACCAGTCCCAGCAGAAGACTGCCCCTCCCTGAGCCTGGTTCTGCTGGAGTTTTCTTCCTGTTAAAAGGGAGTTTTTCCTTCCCACTGTCGCCAAGTGCTTGCTCACAGGGGGTCGTTTTGACAGTTGGGGTTTTTCTGTAATTATTGTATGGCTTTGCCTTGCAATATGAAGCGCCTTGGGGCAACTGTTTGTTGTGATTTGGCGCTATATAAATGAAATTGATTTGATTTGATTTGATTTGAAGTCATCTGTCATCTGTGTAAAGAAAAAATCTCTGGTAAGGATTTCAAATACAACCCCCGCCCCCCCACAAAAAAGAACAAAAAAAACAAAAAAAAAAAACCAAAACAAAACAAAGAAGCCCCTCCAGTTGATAATGGCCTGCTGCCTGGCCTGCAGTCTCCTGTGTGCTATATTTTACATTTTACATTCATATACGAGAACAGAGCTGAATGTCAGCCAACAATTTCTCTGAGCACTCCCGCTATCAAACGCTAGCTGTCGGAAACACAGAAAGATAGCAGCAAGGGCACAACTGAGCCATGGAGAGACAGATGTAAGCTAGAAGAGCTTTTAGTAATTCCCACACCACAGCTCCAGCCCAAGCGCAGTTCTCTTCTCATCTTTGGCTCCCTGAATGTGAGAGTACTAATTTCAAGCTGAGCCCCATGCTACCTCCCATTTTTTTCCATCCCACAACCCATCCACACTCATCCACAGACTGTCCTGGTGGTGCGCCTCTCTGCACAGTGAGGTCAACCAGTAGAGCGGGCAAGAGTGGGCTTAAGTGAGACGTGACACTTCTGGCTGTGGGTGGTGACGGGCGAAAAGGAACAGCTTGGGAGTGGAGGAGAGCAAAAGAGGTGTGGAGAAAGGGAGAGAGAGAAGAGAAGAGCGCAAAAGGGGTTGCAGGAAAAGATTGGGAAAGGCTTTCCTTTTAATTTAGTAATTAACCATGCAAATGAAATATTAACAGGCAACTTAGAGGCAGACCTCGGGGGAGGGAGGAAGGCATTAGTGCTTGATTATACTCTGTCCATGTGGAGAGCAGAAAAGAGATGGAAAATATGGTACTGAACAAAGTGATGTGAAACTTCTTAGCTCACAGCAACCAAACTGATCCTCTGACTCGCTCAAATGATTAAAACAGTTGTGTGTAGTGATTGTATAACGGAAGATGTTGGCACCATTTCAACACAAGTGTTATTAGGCCCATAATATTCTTCCATTTGGCATGTTTGACTTCTGCGTGTCTGTGCTAACTTCGACTATCCTTCCAACGCTATGACACATAATAGTCTTGCTGACGGCACCTGTCTTTCTAAAAACTACGAGAGTAAGAGGCGGCAATGAATTTACCTTGAAGACGTCCTGTGTGTCGTCCATGCAGTAGACCCTGATGTTGTACTCCAGCGTGGAGCAGTATGCGTCAGAGAAGAGCACCAGCCTCAGGCGCTTGGCAGCGCCCAAGTGTAGGGATTCTCCCACCAGTGCAAAGCTGCCCAGCTGCTCTGAGAACAACCGGCATGTCTCGGCCTCCAGCTGGCAGTAATAGGGGTCTGAAACCAGCTCTTCCCCCATCAGAAGGACGTCCTGGACATGGGGGGCCAAAACAACGTATGGACAACGTGTGGGTTAAAAGTCAGGGATCCAATTTAAGCAACAGGATTATGCAGAGTATCTGTGAAATAATTTAGATCAAAAGAAGATATGTTGTTATTGTTTCAAATTCACTGTTCACCACAGTGTCCTTGCTTCATATTGACACAATGATGTCTAATCTCTCATACAAAGACATATATCCTGCAGGACACTATTAGTTTAGTTAATAATGCATGAACGAGGTGCTCAATCGACATGAAAGGAGACCAAAATAGATTCCTGGCAAGAAAATAGATGGTCATATGATAGAAAAATGGAAGACTGTAAAACAACAGTAAATATTTGATTTTGGACGATTTCTGGAAATCTGGGGTATTGTCAAGAAAGGTGAGAAGAATGTGGTGGTGTAGCCACATAAGGCTGCCGTGATTAGCTGAGTAATTAATGCTGAAAATGCATCAACATCAATATTGCTAACTGATGTGCTGTTTTAAAAATTATTTTTTTTAATTTACCTTTTTGATTTTCCTCATGCTTCAATAAAAAAACAACAACAACAATAAAAACAACAGCAACATACTCAGAGAGCACAAAGTTCCGTCAACACTAGTTTCCAATTTCACAATGTTTTACCCTGGAAAAAAAATTTCAAGGTTAAAGTCCTGTTAGAAGTGGCTTTTCATAAGATAAAATATAATACCGTAATTTCTGGACTATTAGCTGCTACTTTTTTCACACGCTCTGAACACTGCGGCTTTTACAGTGATGCGGCTACTTCATGGATTTTTACAGGCTTTTTCATAAGTCGACATACGTCGATGCTTTCGCTTGATTTCCTGAAAGCTGCGCTCCTCATGTGGTGTAAATTGACACACAGTGTACATATAAGGTCTTCCCCATTTGTTTTAGTGAAGAAAAGTCCCTCTCTGGCACTTTGCGCCACAGTTGTGCCATCATATCAGTTAGTGGACTGGACCCTTCTCCCCCCACCCTTCCAAACCGGTTCTCTGTCTTGGTGCAAGAAGTGTAAACAGTCACAGCGCCTCCTTAACGTCTCATTTACCAATCCTGGCTGCACGCGATGAAAGTTACAAAAAGAAAAAGTTAAAATTACTCAGTTCTCCTTGTGGAGCAGAGACACAGTGCGAGCACGTGCTGCAGGGTGCAATTTAGAACTAGAAATTTGGGGAAACAAAGTGCAAGGCCCGCAGGGCCAAAGCCCATAGGCTGGGGGTCTGGGGGCCGCTTTAGGCCCCCAGAAGCCAACGGTTTCTAGATAGCTCAGATGCATTCTGAGCATCCAGAACATTAAATTTAATGTTTTGAGAAGACCATAAATTGGACACCATTTGACTTACGCAATTTGAAACTGTGGATATAAGTACTTTATTCTGAGAATAGCCAGCATTGATTTTATTAACATCCTGGTGTAAATAAGGTATCACCACATGTGTAGAACTCAAAAAGAATGATAGGTTGAGTTTTCATTAAAAAAAAAACAACTGCAATGTGGTAAAATGTAGTAATAATTATTAACTATCGCATACTGTATTTTTTTTTTTCCTCAAGATTTGTTTTTGCATAAGTTTGAAAAAACAACAGATCATAAGTTTAGGATAAATTACTTATCATGAATTTAATTTTCAAAGTGGCACTAATGACAACACTCATACTGAACATAATTTCGTTTGCATTGACTGATTTTGGAGATCAAGCATTAATTGCAGATGGGCTTTCTGAGGTCCCAGATAGCTTTTCTGATTTCCTTTTCTAACTTTCAGAATTTAGTAAATTAGCCTATGGTCCATTGATACTTATGTGTAGACACTAGTCCCTAGAGGCAACTATTTTTGGTTTCAATTCTGGGCAAATGCAGTCCCAGAAAATTCTGAATGTGACAAACAATAAACAGGTGCTGAAAACAAGTCAATGCTGCTAAAAATACAAACTTGCAGAAACAAAGATACTATTGTTGTTGTATGGCTGGGGGGCCTGGCTGCCTTTTTGTTTCTGTCTTTTGTTTTTCCTTCCAGGTGGCTTGCATTTGGGACTGAGTGGCTGTGTTGCTGAGGTTATCAGGACCTCACCCTGATCACCTGCGGCTCGTCAGGACTCACAGCTGAGGTGCATCTATATGGATTGGAACATGGTGGCATTTAAGACTGGAGTATACAGTGTGTATTTGCCAGAGACTCGACCTTGTGACCAGACGGGTGAGATCGTCGTCTCGGGAGCCATCTCATCATCAGTGGATGCAGAGAACGTCCAGGGTTTGATGCACGGTCTGTGAAAGAGGAGGGGGTGAGGTCTCACGCTCGTCAGCACACTTCCTGAGGTACGTTAGATTTTGTGACTAACATTTATACAGTCAGTAAATGTGGTGTCCCTCACACCTTATTATATTGAGCTGTATGTTAGTCATGTATCGGCTTCCACTGCAGTGGAGTTTTGTGAACTGGATGTTCCATGCCTGCAGGGTGGGAAGCTGATTAGTAATCAAGCCAGGAAGTGGTTGCTGTTTGTACACCTTTAAGTGTTCTCTCTGTGTGTAGAGTGTGGACTCACATAATGGTTCCTTCTTTCACAGACTCGGTTTGTTGCGGCCACCTGGGGGGTGTCGGCGGGGTCCTTGGGTCCGAACAGCTTCTGGCTCCGGACCATTAGCGCTGCTGGGAGCGCACCACGCCAGACCGCACTTTCTTTTATTTTTTGTATCACTGTTATGTATTAAATTCAGTTAGCCTTTGTACCGTGCTCTGCTTATTTCATACTGGGTCCTTCAAACGCTGGTCGGTTCTCCGAGCTGCGTCCGACACATAACAATTGTGACATGGTTTTGCACATAAGACTGGCATAGCATGTTTTAAGTACACACATATATGTCAGAAGGTGGGGGGGGGGGCATACCATATTCTGTCCCCCTTGGTTGAAAAGGTGGGGGGGACATGTCCCCCCTATCCCCCACCAAATTGCACCCATGACGCGCTGGATGACGTGCACATCAATATTTCCATGTAACACTTTGGTGGAAAAAAGCATTTACGGTAAGTATTTAATTAAAAGTTTAAAAAAATCGTTATTTCTAACATCTTTCTGTGTAAATATCTCGGGTACAACGTGGACACCCGCGGCTTATAGACGTGTGTGGCCTATTTATGTATAATTTCTTTTTTCTTTTAAAAATTGGTGGGAGTGGCTAACATTCAGGTGCGCTCTATAGAGAGATATATGAGATATAATGCAAAATGTACACCAAATGAGCTTTTCAATATTAAATTCAAATGTCCACAAAATCCACAAGCCGGATCAGATGCGGATCAAACTTTGTCAGGTGATAGTGAGTGCCAGTCTGCACCTCACTATCAAATATGAGAGTGATTGGGGCACATTTGATTAACATATAATGTAAAATATACATTAAATAGGGTTTTCAATGTTAAATTTAAATGGCCACATAATCTGTCATCTGGATCAGATGTCAGTCGGTAAAGGATACCATCCTACATAACGCTCTCAAATATGAAAGAAATTCAATCTTTTTTGCCAGAGTTATGAATTTTTGAAAATTCATTCAATGTTAAAGGATAGGGATTTTTTTTCAACTTTCCAAGACCTGACTTTGACCTTGAAAGTCAGGTCTTGGAAAGGATATGAATCCTTTGTAAAAAATTTCATAATGATGTTATGAAAAATTGTGTGTTACAGGCTATTCACAAACAGACAAATAAACAAACAAATTTCGTTGGTGGAGGTAAAAATGTTATTGCAGAAAGTCACAATATTACAGAGCCCGCCTGGGGACATGGTGGTTAATTTTTTTGGCTCAGATTATTACGTTCCCTCACAATAGTTTTTGCGTTCCTTCGCAATAACCTATTATCATATTAAAGCTCATGCCTGTCGGAGAACACAGTGAGTGGAATCAGGTGGGGGAAGACTGAATGCATATGTGCGCGCTCACGCACGCACGTGCACACACACACACACACACACACACACACACACACACACACACACACACACACACACACACACACACACACACACACACACACACACACACACACACACACAGCAGACAGCATCAGGATTCATGAGGGGATGGTAAAAAAGAAAACATAAACGCTAATAAGGCACACTAACAGGTGTTGCTACTTACTATCACTGTTGTATCAATAAACTATATTTCATACGGAGTCTTACAGATGTGTAAGTTGTAGCAATTTACTCCCTCATCTCTTGTGAATCCTGTTGCTGTCTGCTGTGTGTATGTGTGTGTGCGTGCACGCATATGCGTTCAGTCTCTCGCACCTGATTCCTCTCAATGTGCTCTGACAGGCATGAGCTTTAATATATTAGGTTATTGCGAGGGAACGCAAAAACTATTGCGAGGAAACGCAATAATATTGCGAGGGAACGCAAAATAAAATTGCGAGGGAACGCAATAATCTGGGCCAAAAAAAATTCACCACCATGCCCCTAGTCGGGCTCTATACAATATGGTTGCTGTGTGGGTGATGTGACTCAATTCACTGGGTGGTTCAGCTCCTTTTTTAAAAAATAAAATAAAATAAAATCATAGCAGCTGCTGCAGAATCGGACTCTGCTGCTACCCGGCCCCAAAGACAGAAGGCATCACAAGTATAGGATTATTTCAAATGACCTCAAAACTAAAAGGTGTGCAAGTTTTCAAGCGGTCAAACCACAGCAGCACTACCTCCATGCACGAAGACCTGAAGATCAAACATCTCGGTGCAATTCTGGATCATGTCCCTCCAGAAAAGGCAAAACCACTTCATGAATTGTCTATTCAGGTGTATTAAATTACTATTAGGATGGAGAGCTTTGCTGTGCTTTTAATAGCAGCCATTGGCCCTCACCATTGCTACTTTATGAAATGTGACAGAAATTTTTGGGGGGAGTCAAAATATAGATTTTGAGGCTGAAATCTAGAGAAATACAACTCTTGATATATCCTGTATTGCAAAATTTATGGGAGAGGCTGTCAAGGCCAGAAAAAAGTCTTAAAAATAGCCGCAAAGTCAGTAATGTTTCACAGTTCTTTATTGTGGTGTGGGAGTAATTGCTGCCAGGTCCGCGGTTTTCTGTGGAATTGGGCTGCTTTTGAAGTCTTGCCAATTACTCTGCAATATAGTTTTTGGAGGAAAATGAATTGTTTACATTAACTGACTAATCAGTAAAAATAGTTGCAGCCCTTTATTGACACAAGAACACTAGCCTGGATGGTAAAGAATTAATTAGTACATGAATATACTGATTGGCACAGAAGCAACATTTAGCTTTTTTTTTTCTTTCCGATAGACAATTCTGGATCACAAGCACAACAAAAATGTCAGACTTGCAAAAATATCCCTTCACAGTACGAGATACTTTTATGAGATCATTGAACTGTCCTCCAGGCTAATTTGATGGGGACAAAATGAGCCCAAGGTGACAAGATTTTCTCTAAAATCCCATCATGCCAGTTGACTGACTCTTCCCATTAGCCAATCAAGCTGAAGAGAGCATTCTGCCTGCCAAATGCCCGCTGAGCCCCTGTAGGATCGATTCAACTAGACACTATATCAATAGAATTAGTATTGACACAACTCATTTGCTGTGTAACCACAATGGAGTCTCACTTTTTCGTCATCTTAATATTTCTTCAAAGTGTAACAGAAAACAAGGCGGCTTCACTACGACACAATTCAATCACTGTCTGTTCTCCTTCTTCTGCAGGTTGCTAATCCATATTCACCACTTCTCTTTCCTCACCCATCATGTTTTCACTCGTGCCTGTATAACTACATTACCCGACAACCTACTTTGCGCTTCTGTCCACGTCACTGTTCGTTCTTCTTTTCCTTCGTTCAATCTCTCAGAGGTTGTTTGCACTACTTTGTCCTGCAGTGGCCACACAGGCATGCCATTGGACTATCTTTGGTCCACCTGATAATTAAAAGTGCTGGTCTAACCTCAGCCTCAGACAGGCCAATCCATCCCACTGACACCCCACTGCCAACACACACTGGGAGGCTGAATAATTTATGCACAATATTGAACATGAAAGAAGACCCACTAACACTCCAAAGCCCACTAGCACCCTTCTCCAATCTCTCCAGATTGTTGAGATGGGTATACTGCCTCAAACCACTTTTGTTTGCCTGAATGTGTGCATAAATGTACATGTGGGGACACCAGCAGTTCCTCTCAACTACATCCTAGCGGAGTCTTACAGCTCTGGTTACTTTCAAATTTCATGGATAGAAAAACGGGGAGAGAGCTCTGTAATTGGAAGCAGCGGTCAAAAATGGTCAAGGAGCACTCAGGAGAGTACTTTGAGGATCAGTAATTTGCTTAGAGAATTTCTGTTTTGTGAAACGTTGCCTAGCAACACTTGTGTTGGCGAGAGACGATGCTTCCAGGATTTTCTTCCAACCAGAAGAAAAAAATACCTAATGGTTAACATACTTCACACCCCATGGAGTCGATGAGTGTTGGGCCAGAACCACCCTTGCATCGTTTGTTTTCCAGTGTATGTTTCAAGTTATTTTGTACTTTTCATGTAAAGCTCTTGGCAAGTCAGGTAAGACTCTCTGACTTCAATTCTATGCGTGGTAACTTTGGGTTTCTGTGGAGGATTTGTACTGGAGTTGCAGTGCTGTCTCACCTCCCAAGCACCCTCGTAGTTTAGCTTCTTGAGATGGATGGCCCAGTTATCGAGACATGCATCTGAGCAGTGGTCCATGCTGAGAATAACTGGCCGGCTCAAGACCACCCCAGGAGGACCACAACTCACAATGGGACTGAGCAGAGTCTGGCAACCGGCCAGGGACAACCTACACCATGGACAGAAGAGACAGCGTGAGATGACTCATCTGTATTATAATAGCCAAGTGGCCTCTGTGTGTGTGCATACGTGTGAATAGCGTAGATCATGCAGATACCGCGGAGAGCTGACATTAGCCATTTGGTATGCTTACGTATTTCAGGTCAAGGACGAATGGCACAAAAACGGAAAGTTGATAGGTCTAATATTTTTGGAGAAATTAGGAATTTTAGCTTACCAGTAAACAATGGACATTGTGCTGCAATGCCCCATGGGAGTTTGGGGTTTTTAAATGTTGTTATTGTGGTCCATGATCGTTTAACAGTGTTGTTAGTGTTATTGATTCATTATGCTTTTGTGGTTCAATTGGTTTAGTCTGTTTTGTTAAGTGTAATGTCATTTCCATGAGTGAGAAGAGTATTGCCTTTGATGTCTTCTGCCACCGTCTCTGTTTTTGAGTGTGTAAAAATTAAAAGCACCTACTTGCAGCAGAATGCAGTAAAAGCAAAAAGCTCTGTGTGCGTGCAACTAGTGCCAAAACGGAACGTTGACAGGACATTGATATTTTTGGAGAAACTATGGATATTAGCTAACATTGCTGATTACATTCTGAACAAACACGCCATTCCAGCAGGGGGTGGTAATTCATCTTTATATTAAAAGCATGAGGGTGTGCGTGCGTGATTTTATTTAGTAAGTTCAATGTAAGTACATAATATAATTGTAAATACTTTAAAAATATATGGATGACACAAGAAAATGAAAACACGTATTTCCATTGTGGTCCATTTAAAAATCAAATGACACAACAGAAGTAATAATAAAATATACTACTACTACTACTACTAATAATAATAATAATAATAATAATAGTAATACTAATAATGATAATAATAATAGTGTTTATATGATAAGAACCTAAACAATTTATAAATAAATTAAGACAGTAAATTAACATAAAAAATTACGGAATTAACAGGAAATAAAAGGGTTGAGTTCCTCTTCTAAAAATTGTTGAGGTCTATGGTTCTAAAAACATTCTGGACTCACACAATTGCAACTCATTATGCAAGCTTTGCTTAATTTATTACCACCCTTGAAAAATGTCAGATACCTAATTTATAAACACTATCCAATCTAGAGCCCGTGGATCCCCATGGGCAACATGCTAGTCCTAGTGAATAATAAGTGTTTGTACTCACTCAGTTATTCATGCAATTTTACTGATCTCTTACAAGCAGCATATGATGTTGTCTTTTCTGTAAATTATCTAATAGCTGTAGCAGAAAACAACTTTTTGAAAATCCGAGTACGTACACTAAGTTGCTACTGTAGGTAGACTGGACACTTTGCACTGCTTCCAGTAAGTCTATATATTTACTTATGTATGTCTACTCCAGGTCAACACACTATACAATGCTTCTTTTAAATTTTACTTGTACGCACATTGGACTTACCCTGTCCACAGCATATACTGTTTTTGTGTTGAGCTTACAATATACATAGTATTTATCTTAAATTTTCTCGATTTGCCATGCCTAGGTATTTGTGTTTGCCTTCTATTTGTACATTATACTCTTTCCTATTGTTGCACAATTCTATTATCACTGCTGCTGAGGCTGCAGATTTCTCCATGCAGGACTAATAAAGGAATGTCTTATATCATTTTAACTGTGATATCCTTATGTATGCAAATTAATTAGGTCTACCTGTTCAACTGCTCATTGAAGCAGAAACACAATGCATTTAGGCATGGTCAAGAGCACACATAGAACAGTTCCAAATCAACTAGCAATTAGTTTAGTTTACTGTTGTAGATTTATTTATTTATTTAGGACTTATTTTGAGGTGTGAGTATAGGGTTATCAACAATGCCAAATTCTACTTTAACCTCTGGTTGTACTGGGAAGCTTCCAGAATACACTACTTTGAAAATAACACAAAATAAAACAGTTTCAAGCAAACGTTTGATCGATAGCAGTGGTCAACAACCTTTTTGAAGTCAAAATCATGCTTCCTATCAGACGAAAAGCAGACACAAAAGACGGAGTTAATGTGTCTGTTCAACACGTCTTCATGTTTTCAGCCAACTGAGCTATAGCTCAGAGATCCAAAAATGAAACTTTGTGCAATATGTGCCTCACAAGGTTTTCCCACACTCTCAAACCTGCAACAAAACCTGAAAATTCCTTAAAAATATTACAATACCCTGATTATCTGTAACATGTACAACAATTTTGATTATTTGCATTTTAATTTCACTCCATAATGTCCTTGCAAAATACCTTGTGGAACAGTTTCAATTAGCCTAGAATTTTGGGGAGGATTTATTCAGTCCCTCCAGAAATTTGTGATGACAGGATTTCAACAAATCTTCTATTGCGATTGAGGTCACATTTCCCATGATAATACCCGATTCACTTGTGTCCTCCATCTTTTATGTGTACAATTGCATCGTGACAAGGCTCAATGGCAGATGCATGTAGTTATTCTAAGATTTATTGTGCATTAAGTAGCAATGACAAGGCCAGATATCGAGAAAAGATCATACAGTGTGGGGGGATTGATCCCTACATCAATGTTCCGATAATCCTGTGAACTCGGACTACGGCAGCCCCTGCTCCAGCTACGGACGTCCCAGGTCCAGCTTCAGGTCTTGGAAAGGCGATTTCCTGTCAATCCGGACATCTCCTTGGAAGTGGTGCGGAAGGTCTGGGTGGTCAAGCAGGAGTCCGGTGGGCTAGGGATCAGTATTAAAGGGGGCCGGGAGAACCGCATGCCCATTCTCATCTCCAAGATCTTCCTGGGACTCGCCGGCGACCAGAGCAAAGCTCTGCAGGTCGGGGGCGCGATCCTGTCTGATGGGAACGACCTCCACGACGCGACGCATGACCTGGCGGTGCAGGCGCTGAAGAAGGCCGGCAGAGAGGTGACACTGGAGGTGAAGTATATTCGGGAAGTTTCTCTGTTGTTTAAGAAGCCATCCCTGGTGGCTGATTTGCCATGGGACATCGTTCGCCCACAGTCACCGAGCTACAGTGGTAGTGAGGACTCTGGCTCACTCAAACAAGGCAGCTCCTTGTCCTCTTCAAAAGACAGCATACTGTGGTTCTTTGCTGTAAAGAGGGACCCACTGCCCACTCCTGGCACTCGAGCAGAATTGTTAGAACACCCGACAACTGCGCATATAACTCCCATTTTGCACCTTGCTCAACGTTTGCCACCACCTTGTTGTTGTGTGGGCCGCTGAAGAGGAGGTACTGCTGGCCCACCACCACAAGATGGCGCCCTGCTTGAAGTGCGGGCTTCAAGCACGAGAGGGCCTCGGAGCGACCGGGAGTGACAGCTGTCACTCATCATCCGTACCAGCTGTCACTCATCCACTACACATCACCACCACCATAAAGGCCGGACTGCAACTCCACCTCCCCGCCGAGAAATCAGCTACCATTCAGGTAATTTCTCTGCTACACTTAACGCTGACTAATAGTCTGAACTTCTTTGCAGCCGTTTTCCTGTGGTGTTGCCTTATCTGTGGGATTGGCGTTTGGTGTGATCAGCGATGGCTTCGCTTCACACCCCAACCAGATAAGTGGTTAGACAGGAGCTGCACGAGTGTGTGATTGGAGGTGGAGGTGCTCCCTCCTAAATAAACACTGACTGTGGGATTACTGAGTGTGCGAACTCACACTCATCAGTACTATCTCTGTTCTCTGCCAGCAGTACCGGGTCTGACTGCTGAAGACAGTGGCCACCTGGGGCGCAGGGCTTGGCGGCTCCGGTGTTCTTCAGATCCATTGGTGGTGGAAGCTGTGTGGGATCCGGCTCTTCTCTCGCCAGACGTCTTCTATCGTCGAGCCTGCCCACACGTCACCTTGTGTATAAATGACATTCCACCATATTGTTATTGTCTGTACTTCGTTGTGCGATTCACAACATTAAATTGTTACTTTTTGGCTTATCCATTGTCCGTTCATTAACGCCCCCTGTTGTGGGTCCGTGTCATGACACTTTCACAACACTTGTTGTACATCAAAGATGGTGGACACTAGCTTATCATGGGAAATCCGTGACGTCAGTGCAAGCCACCTATTAATTAAACAAATATTTTAACCATACATCAAAGTATTTCTAGATATAGGGCTATATATCCATCTCTCTCTCTCTCTCTCTCTCTCTCTCTCTCTCTCTCTCTCTCTCTCTCTCTCTCTCTCTCTATATATATATATATTTGTACATGTATATTGGTTGAATTTTTTGTTTAACTAATTGTTGAAATCCCAGCATAGCAAATTTCTGTACGGTCTGTTTAGTGTTTTCTTTGCAGGACACACTCTCACACATAGAGCTCAGTCACAGCTGAGACTGTTAATGAGATTCTGCCATCAAAACAACACATCTGTGATTCCAAACATTCCATTAATGTTCAGATGAAAATATTCAAGCACAGAATAAAGAACGTTCTTCTATGTTAAGCTCGTGGATCCAGAAACACAGTAAACTGTGACAGGGGCAGACATTAGCGTGCGTGCGTGTGTGTGTGTGCGTGTATTATTGAGTGAGACACAGACAAGCAGACTGATCAACGAATCTTCTCTTTTTAAAAAAAAAATAAAATCCACTTTGGGGTCTATCTGGATTTCCATACATCTGTGTGTTATAAAAGTATGACCCCTAAAGACTATACTTCCTAGTGCACTTCTAAAAAGGCCAATTAAACCTCAAGATTCTAAACTAGTCTACTTAAATACAAATAGAATCTTAATACAAATGCAGTACTTCACAGAAGTAGACTTAATGAATGGATACTCTTGGCTTACTTGTTTTTTGTCAGGGATTACACTATCGCAGTGTGTACCAACAACAACAGCAACTGTCTTGCGAGGCTGAGTGAAACCAAACCAGATAAACAGTGTTTTCCAAACAATTCATTTAAATGAAATAGTGCACATCATGGTAAAAGGCTACGTTATTTATTTACATCCTCCTCCACAATACTGGCACAGATTCCTAAGCCTTTCCTAATGGAACAGAAGAGTATCAAAACAAACAACTGAGTGGCATCCAGGGAAGATTGCCAGTTAGGCAGTGTTAAAAGACCCACCTTAAATCTTCCTTCCTCTGAACAGTGAGATAAATCTCATAGATCTTTCCTCTGGGGATGGCCTCGGGAGGAATGAGCAGACTGATTCCTAATGCAAATAACAACAAAGGGAGAGAGGGGGATGAGCGGGATGGGGGGGGGGACAGACTCATTTGTTCTGACTCAACAACGCTTTTGTCATTGCACAAAAGAAGCCGGCTCAACAAAACTGCACTGCTGCAAAAACAAAAAACAAATCTATTCTGAAGGTCAGAGGCACCCTTTGTCAGGTACGGGAGATGCAAATATCTACACCGGTAGCTCAGGCGGCACACGTCCCCACGGTCAACAATTAGCAGAGACAAAAGCACACGATGCATCGCAGTATAAATGTCCCCCGTCTGCCGCCGAGTAGATAATTGAGCCCGTGGAACAGACTGCTCCAGGAAAATTGCACTTCCCCATGAGAGTGTTGGAATGTACCTTGGAGATTAGTAAGAGCTATTGAGGTAGTTTGAGTGTTGTGTTGTGGGTTCTCATGTCAAAATCACCCACTTAGAATCCTATTTAAAATACAGTGCCAACAGTGACTGCGTGATGCAATCTTAACAGCCGCTGGATTACAAACAGGATCTATTCAACATAAAGGAACATGTTTGAATAAGATGAAGGTGCCCGAGTGCTTGATGCCCCATC
Source organism: Thalassophryne amazonica (assembly GCF_902500255.1). Lineage (NCBI taxonomy): Eukaryota > Metazoa > Chordata > Actinopteri > Batrachoidiformes > Batrachoididae > Thalassophryne > Thalassophryne amazonica. The sequence goes on along the minus strand of NC_047113.1, from coordinate 45,765,969 downwards.
TGGATCTATAAACCATGACCTGTAAAACTGTTAAATGCCAACATATCTCTGCTGGGTAGATTAGCGGGCTGACATCGTCCTGCCCATAAGAGAAGATGGGTGTTAATATAAGACATTATATACAACACTGAGTGATAGTGAAATAATACACAGAAAAAATACCACCTCTTTCACAAGAAAAGGAAATACTGACATAGTCACTAAATGTGGGCAATGCACAAAAAGCCAAGTGAAAGCTGTGCTGCTTAGTGTAATTACAAAATTTCTGCACACAGATAATGTACATTTAAAAAGGAAAAGATGGGAGTTAGGATGGCAGACCTTTATCAGACTGCTCTTCAAAGGTTTATTCCAGGAACATTTTAGATTACGCGGTATTTGGCTTCATATCACTGCATCCCTTAACATTTGTTGTGTAGGAGTAGCTCAGTGACGCAGCATGTAAATGTGCTTATCTTTTTTTATTTGAGTTATTTGGCCTATTTTTTTGTATTTGCAGTATTCCTCCAACTTAGTAAGAACATTGGGTCTGACATGGAAAAGAAGCAATTCAACTTTGGACGAGACACGCAAAATGAGGTGGAGCAATGAAAAATAAAAGTTCCTTTCAGTGTTTGACAGGGTGTGATAAAGCAACACATTTTTACAAAACTAGAAAAGCTCAGCTTTCCCACTTAAGGTCAGGTCTGGGGGCATGCACCTGCACCACATGTTGCCACATCCAACACACTATGGAACTGGATTGGTCCTGGATAGCAACCAACCAGGCACAACTGGGCTATCCCCACCTCTTCAAAGGAACCATCTATCTCAGGTGAAACATGGACATCCCCTTGGCTTTCTCCAGCCGCTGAAGTCCTGGACATTGAGGCACCTGAATGCTGGATCATGCACAGAGAAAAGTACATGGCCAAAATATTGCAGCTGATGTTCCCTCACAAAGAAAGTGGTTCTCCTCATCTGTGTCTCCTTAGTTAATTGTTCACTGGACACAAAGTCATTCCAGTAGTACCCAAGGAACCTCTGAAGAGACCTAATACATCTAGTCGTTGCTCTAAGTCATAGATTACCTCCTTCCAGTGACCTCATGACTCCTTAAGCTCTTCCCAGGCAGTTCTCATTCTCAGAGGCTGAGGACCCAGAGACATGAATGTCACTGCTGAGATTAGTGGACGTCTCTATAAGTTTAACACATTGTCACACGTTTGATGATGAGTCCAGAAAGTCAATGAAGTCTTGGTTAGTCTTGATCCAGGACAATCTTCACAAAGATGACTGCATTGATTGCAAAGTCCAGAAAACCTTCCTCAGCTTATCTTCGATGCCCTCTAACTGCAACTAAACATATTATGATCAGTTTTAGATAAATTTATACATTAATTTGCAATACTGCCATAAATCCAGAGTGTGAACCAAACCATTTTGTATGCCACCCTTACTTGCACAGTTTCTTCTGAGTTCATGGCTGCTTGGTGGCTTCCCTCACTAGTCTCCCTGTTGCATTCAGTTATAGAGAACTGCTTCCTCAAGATAGATTTACCATATAGTACCATACTGATTGGGTTTCTTTATGACTGATGTAAATCAGGGGTCGCCAACTCTGCTCCTGAAGGTCACCTGCCCTATGTGTTCTCTAAGTCTCCCTGCTCAATCCACCACTAATTAACTAAGTCAGGTGTACTCAATACTCATGCAATCAAGATCTAGGAAACACCAGACTTGACGAACAAGCTGTGGTTACAACAGGCAGACGTGGAAAACATGCACGCCAGGTGATCTCCAGGAGACAACGCCCATTCAGAAGACATAGTAGATGACTACTTTTGAGAGTCTGAGACGGACAAGTTATCAAACTACCTGACTGACAATCAGGACCCACTGCAGTTTGGTTGGGTGGTGGCTACAGCAATGCACAGCACGATTGTTTTCTTAGTCCTGACCTGACCTTTCAAATTAGGAAAGTGTATCTTGGAAAAAGCTTTTAGAAACAAAAATCCTCACCTGTGTTGGGGATGGTTAGCCTCCCTCCCAGAAAGTTGAATGTTCCATAAGAGGTGTTGGCTACATCATGGGGCATCGTTTTAAAGTAGCTCTGAGTGGACAACCTGCTCACAAACTCAGCAGGATCAGAGTTAAGCTTGCCATTGTGCAGGGTGTGGGAACCATTAGGAAGAGGGTCCAGAAGGGGCCCGTTGGTCATTGAAAACTTTCCACTAGTGTCATGACGCGAGCGCAGGGTGCCCTGGTAACTGGTGGTAGTAGTGGTTAGATCAGGCTGGATAGTAAGCAAATGGGAATTCTCTGTTGGAATAAAAACCAGACAAAAGAAAATGTGTGACTCTCTTCATTGAGACATCACAGACTTCACACTCTCTGAAGCTGTGACAACACAATGCAAAAAAGTGAAACAGAGGAAAAGACACATGATGAACAAAACAATGAGTCACTCTGTTGGAAATATAAACACTCATCCGTTCACACCGACAATACACAAACACATTCCACCCAAAAGCAGTCATTTCTGCTGCCATCTCTCTCTCAGTCCCTCTTTAGTAACTGCACAATCAGTGCAAAACACAACTCGGATACAGCTTAGCACCGGGAATGTATAAAGGTTTCTTTCATGGTGAATCACAAGTGCCGCAGCCCAGTTCCCATCTCTTTACAGTTGTATTTCTATTCCTCTCAGAGGCCACACACAGGCAGTAAACAGAATGGGTACATTTCCTGACAATGAGGTGCTGGAGAGACATAATGTGTCAGGCAGACAGTTTGTGAACCACACGTCTTGCTTAGACTACAAACCGCTGTAAACACATTCACATTCACCAGCTCCACGACCACAAACAAACAGGACCAACGGTACATGCAGATGAGTGCTGCACGGTCACAGCGGACAGATGAATGGACCAATGGATGCACAGTGGAGGGTAAAACAAAGAACAGTGTCCTACTGCTGTGGGGGAGAGGCCTGCGTGGCCGCGGTGCCCACACACCTGGCTTACTGGGCTTGATGCCCATGGGCTGGAAGCCAGTGGTGAGGATGGAGGAGTCGGCTACGTCGGCGTCCAGGCCTTCCTTCTTACGCCGGTAGACCAGCACCACCACGATCAGCAGCAGAGTCAGACACAGAGCCACTGCCACAATGCCCACGTAGAGTGCCACATCCTCGGTCCCGGACACAGCTGCTGGCCCAGAAACAGAATCAAAACATAGTAAGCAAAGTTTGATTTGTAGCTGAATGGATGAAACATTTCCACAGGTGTTAGATAATAAGAACACAGAGTAATATAATGTATGTAAGCAGAGATTTGATGGTACTGGCTAATAGACACAAAGCTGAGAGTTATATTGTGAAGTGAACATCTTTGTTTAAAAAAAAAAAAAATGCAGCAAGTGAAGCGCTAGATAAATGAGTCCATCAGTCCACCAGTTTAAGACAATAACTTAAAAACAATAAATGCTATTATCCTTTAACTCACCAAATTAAAATGGTACATCATGAGGACAAACCAGATCAATCTAAAAAGCATCTTTGTTTTTCTTATGTAATAAGATGTGACTGCCATCTCCTGGATAATTAGGAGATGAAGGATTGATGATGGATTAGGAGCAGGTGTGGTAATCAGTGAGAGCACAGAAAAAAAGCACTAAATCGGAGAAGTAAGCCCTCACCTTCTGATTCTTTCACAGTGGTTACATTTTAAAACTCAAACACGGTTCTACCGCCACAAAGGAATCGAGAGTGAGGGATATGGTATTGTGTGATACACACAATGAATCGGGTTGGTGCGTGTGGGAGTTCAACTGTCAACCCCACTGAGGTCCTTAGACTGGGTCTCATTAACATAAGATCACTGTCCTCAAAATCATTGTTGATTAATGATTTAATTATTGATCATCACTTAGATATGATTGGGTTATGTGAAACCTGGCTTAAACCTACATCTGTCCTCCTCGTAAATGAAGCCTGCCAACCAGCATATGCATTTACTTACGTCCCTCGTGATGCGAAGCAAGGTGGGGGTGTTGCTCCTATTTATAAATCTAGGTTTAGCTTATTAGCTGTTGGGGGTCACAAATATAACTTGTTTGAGCATCTGAATCTCCACTCTGCTCAGGATATTACGCATTGCCAAGGTCAGAAGAATAAAAATCAGCTGTATTACTTTGTCACTGCATATAGGCCTCCTGGCCCATATTCTGAATTCTTAGATGAATTTGGTTCGCTCATCTCTAACTTGTCAACTAGTGCAGATAACATTCTGATCACTGGTGACTTTAACATTCATATAAATAAGCCTTCTAATCCCCTCTTCAAATCATTTATGGAAATTGTGAATGCATTAGGATTTCGGCAATGCATTCGGGATTCGACGTACATTAGTGGAAATACCCTGGATCTGGTTCCTGCACATGGTATTGCTGTCACGAATATTGACATCATGCCTCTTGCATCAGTGGTCTCTGATCACTCACTTATTAAGTTTACAGTTTTGCTGCCGTGTTTAGTGGAACAACAACCTTATTTATCACTGCAGCGATGCATCAACTCCTCAACTAAGACTGAACAAGTACAAAGTGGACCTACTACTCTGATTTGATCAACAAAAACAAGCATAACTCAAAGTTCTTGTTCGACATGGTGGCGACACTTATTCATGGACAACCACCTGTACCTCGCTCTCCTTTTACAGCACAAGATTTCCTGGATTACTTTGAGAAGAAAACAGATGACATTAGGTTGAACATATCCCAGCATGCCTTAACTCAGCCACTACACCCTGCTATTGAGGTGGGTGCCACTACTCAGGTATTACCTAGATTTACAGAATTTGATAGTATCTCTCTAGGCATGTTGACAAAACTCGTAACATCAACAAAAAGCACAACCTGTTTATTTGATCCTATACCAACAAAACTGTTTAAGGACCTGTGGCCCACTCTTGGGCCGATTGTGCAGGAAATGATTAATCTTTCTTTAACTTCTGGATCTGTTCCTAAATGTTTCAAATCTGCAGTGATTAAACCATTCCTTAAGAAACTTAATCGTGACCCTAATGTATTGAAAAACTATCGGCTGATATCAAATCTATCATTTTGCTCTAAAATTCTGGAAAAAGTGGTGTCACGGCAGCTCGTAGACTATCTTAGTGAGAATAATATCTCACCCATATTGGCCTCTCTTCATTGGCTTCCTGTTAATTCTAGAATAGAATTTAAAATTCTTCTTCTTACTTATAAGGTTTTGAATAATCAGGTCCCATCTTATCTTAGGGACCTCGTAGTACCATACCACCCCAATAGAGCGCTTCGCTCTCAGACTGCAGGCTTACTTGTAGTTCCTAGGGTTTGTAAGAGTAGAATGGGAGGCAGAGCCTTCAGCTTTCAGGCTCCTCTCCTGTGGAACCAGCTCCCAATTCAGATCAGGGAGACAGACACCCTCTCTACTTTTAAGATTAGGCTTAAAACTTTCCTTTTTGCTAAAGCTTATAGTTAGGGCTGGATCAGGTGACCCTGAACCATCCCTTAGTTATGCTGCTATAGACGTAGACTGCTGGGGGGTTCCCATGATGCACTGTTTCTTTCTCTTTTTGCTCTGTATGCACCACTCTGCATTTAATCATTAGTGATCGATCTCTGCTCCCCTCCACAGCATGTCTTTTTCCTGGTTCTCTCCCTCAGCCCCAACCAGTCCCAGCAGAAGACTGCCCCTCCCTGAGCCTGGTTCTGCTGGAGGTTTCTTCCTGTTAAAAGGGAGTTTTTCCTTCCCACTGTAGCCAAGTGCTTGCTCACAGGGGGTCGTTTTGACCGTTGGGGTTTTACATAATTATTGTATGGCCTTGCCTTACAATATAAAGCACCTTGGGGCAACTGTTTGTTGTGATTTGGCGCTATATAAAAAAATTGATTGATTGATTGATAATCTCTTTGAGCCACTACAGTCTGCTTTTAGAAAATATCATTCCACAGAGATGGCTCTCACTAAAGTGGTGAATGATCTTCTGCTTACAATGGATTTGGACACCACTACGGTTCTGTTGCTGTTAGATCTCAGTGCTGCGTTTGATACAGTGATTCATCATATTCTACTTGATAGGCTGGAAAATCATTTTGGGATTACTGGGAGTGCCCTTGCATGGCTGAAGTCATACTTGACCAGTCGTTCTCACTGTGTTTTGTACAGTAACACTACCTCTAACCTTAGTGACATGAAATTTGGGGTTCCACAGGGGTCTGTCTTAGGCCCCCTGCTTTTCTCCCTTTATATAGCACCCCTTGGGCACATATTGCGGCATTTTGGGATTACCTTTCACTGCTATGCAGATGATACTCAGTTATATATGCCGATAACTGCTGGTAATCTCTTTCACATAAAATCCTTAGAAGATTGCCTTTCAGCAGTGAGAAGTTGGATATCTAGAAACTTCCTACTTTTAAACTCTGATAAGACTGAAATGATGGCTCTTGGTCCAGTGAGACATCGGCTGTTGTGTGGGCCGCTGAAGAGGAGGTACTGCTGGCCCACCACCACCAGAGGGCACCCTGCCTAGAGTGCGGGCTCCAGGCACAAGAGGGCGCTGCCGCCTCACAGGAGCAGCCGGGGTGACAGCTGTCACTTATCACCTATGACAGCTGTCACCAATGATCTGATCATCATTTGTATATCAGCAAGACGACATCTCCACCTCTTTGCCGAGATATCGCTCTTCTTAGGAGGTAACGTACTCAGCCGTTGTGTTGTCTTTCAGACAATAAACATTGTTGCTTTGTGTTTTGACAGTAGTCAGTGAGTACTTGCAGCTGGAGACTGAGTTGGACTTTTCACCAACCTTTTTGATAAGTACTCATACTCCTGCACATACCAGTTTTCTGTTGAGAGGTGGAGGTGGATTTCCCACCATAAGTGTTGCTGGGTGTAAACGCACCCACATCTAACTGTTTTTGCTCCTTGCCAGCAGTACCAGATCCGACAAGCGGAGGCAGTGGCCACCTGGGAGTTCGGGACTTGGCGGCTCCAGTATTCCCGGGGTTCGGTGGCAGAGGAAATCGTGTGGTTCCGGTTCTGCTTTGGACAGACGTCTCTTATCTTCGAGCCTGCCCACATGACACATTCTGTGAATTGACTTCATTGCATTCTATTGTGATCTGCCGTGTTTGTTGTGCTCATTCACAACAGTAAAGTGTTATTATTTGACTTCCTCCATTGTCCGTTCATTTGCGCCCCCTGTTGTGGGTCCGTGTTCCTACACTTTCACAACATCGGCATCAATTTGACCAGTTAACACTCAGCCTAGGCTCGTGTGTCATACATCACACTGACAAAGTGAGGAACCTTGGGGTAATTTTTGATCCTTCGTTGTCCTTTGGTCTCCACATTACAAATACTACTAGGACTGCTTTCTTCCACCTGCGAAATATAGCAAAGATTCGTCCCATCCTGTCTATGGCTGATGCTGAGACCCTGATCCATGCGTTCATCTCTTCTAGATTGGAATACTGCAATGTTCTATTTTCTGGTTTACCGCAGTCTAGCATTAGGGCTCTTCAGTTGGTTCAAAATGCTGCAGCCAGACTTTTGACAAGAAGCAGAAAGTTTGACCACATTACACCCATTTTGGCGTCTCTTCAGTCCCAGTGAGATCAGATTTTAAGGTTCTGCTACTAACCTATAAAATTATTCATGGACTGGCACCTCCCTACCTAGCTGACCTAATTAAACCTTACGTACCAGCCCTGGCTTTACGTTCTCAGGGTGCAGGACTACTTTGTGTCCCTAGGGTGAATAAGAAGTCTGCGGGTCACAGAGCTTTCCTCTTATCGTGCCCCTGTTCTGTGGAATGGTCTCCCCTCAATAAAACAATCAGATTCTGTGGAGACTTTCAAGTCCAGACTTAAGACACACTTCTTTTCCCTTTCATATGGCTAGCATACTGGTACAGTTTTGTTTTTTACTTTTTTAATTCATGTTATTAGTAATTGGAGTGGGCCGCGGCCTCAACTTTAGCTAAATTCTGGGTCTTTTAGTGAAGCTTAGGGCTAGCGGCCGGCGATCACCTTAGTATTTCTTCTGTTTTTCTTGTTGATTAATGCTGGCAAATTATACAGTATTTTTTGTCTTTTTGGTGCCTGATTCTGTTTTTTCTCTGTTAAGGTGCAGCTCCATCCAGAGATGGGAGTTGTATTTGTGTTGGCGACCCTGCTGTCCTGTGCACCAACAGCAATTCTTGTATATTCGTCCATGAATTGTTCTGTGAATTGTTTCTGTAATTTATGTTTGTAGCATGGCCCAAGCAGAGGGTCACCCCTTTGAGTCTGGTCTGCTTGAGGTTTCTTCCTCAGAGGGAGTTTTTCCTTACCACTGTTGCTCTGGGGGTTGGTAAGGTTAGACCTTACCTGTGTGAAGTGCCTTGAGACAACTCTTGTTGTGATTTGGTGCTATATAAAGGAAAATAAAATAAATAAATAAATAAATAAATAAAACATTTATTTAAATTAAATTATTTAATTAAACATTAAATCATTAAATCTTATTATTTTATGTTGTGTTATTATGTCTACTGTTTGGTGAGTTTTCATGACACATTTAAGATCATGTTATGTTTATGCATGTATGAATGTGTTCTACTCCTGGCTGCACAACAAATTGCCCCCCGAGGGGATAATAAAGACACCTTGATACCTTGAATCAGTTTAAGACAAATTCCTACATTAGTTTGCAATACTACCATAAATCCAGAGTGTAAACCAAACAATTTTGTATGCCACCCTTACCCTATTATACCAAAACAAAATAAAACAAACAAACAAGCAAAAACAACAACAAAAACACAAAAATACAAGAAAATTGGTGATAGTGGGAAATAATCTTCAGTCAGGTATACTCGACATTTACAAATCTGCTAGTCTGCTAGTATGACTGGTTCCTGCATGAGGCCTAGTGTGCTGGCATGCTTTACGCCACATTTTGATGCCATATCTTCTTTACCTAAATATTTTACTTTACAAGAAATACTTAAAAGTGGTATGTGAAGGTTTTGCTTTGAGTATCTACTTAAAAGCATAAAACGTTATCCTTGCTTTATGCATAATTCTGTTCAATTTTGTCCTTGACTATGTACGTAAAAAGTAAAACAAAGGTTAGACAACCTTCTTGACTTTAAATAGCTTTAAAAACTTCAGTTTCATTGTCAAGTCCTGGACTGTTGAAAAGAATCTTTGGTTTTCTAAAGCAGATTCTCAGCATTAGCTTATGTCACTGCTGCAATGGATAAATAAATGCTAGGAGTTCTTTCTTTCCTTGCCTTTCTTTAATGCTCACAATGCCGCCCCCACGAGTGAATGCAAAAAAATGAAGGATTTAGTTTAGGAATTCGAGCACATTTTACTGTACATCTCTCTCTCTCTCTCTCTCTGTCTCTTGCTCCCTTTTCTCTCAAATGCAAGGAAATGTCTTTCTCTCAAAAACACTGTACTGTATGAAGATGACAGCTAACCCCAGAGAAACATCAGTGTGTGTGTGACTTTGTGTGCATGTATTTCTGAGCATTTTGCAGGAGAATGGGATTTTTCTATGGCTGCCTCTGCTTGGAGAATTTGGTGGCGGAGGTGGTGTATGCACCAGGGGCCTTTGTGGAGGGCCATTGTCCCAGGGAACCATGGGGGCGTCGTGCTGTCAGATGAACACAGTTGAAGATGGGACCACTCCCAAGCATGGCTTTGAGAGAACGAGAACGATGCCAAAGGTTGAAGTAGTGAAGGATGGTGTGTGGTGAGTCGACGGCAAGAACACACGTGCAGGGATGAAAAAAAAACAAAGTGAGAGAATGACAAGACAAGAAAGACAAGGAAGAGAGAGCATGTGCCTGTGACTGACAGCATGCGAGATTTGAATTTCAACAAAAACACATCCAAAAGGTTTGACTCAATCTGATGAGATATGACATGATGCGATGAGTATCTCTAGACACAAACTGTGCTCCAAACCCCGGAAACAGCAATGTGACAACTTTTAATTGGTGTTAGTGAATCTGTGACATGAAATTAAATTAAATTAGCAGACCGCTAATAACTTTAATTGAAAACAAGGGGAAATGGTCACATAATACTTTTTAATACTCTCGTTCTTTCTGTCCTCACTTACTCTCATCTCTATTCACCTCTTTTCATCTATTTGTCCTTGCCTTCTCCTTTTTCCTTTGAAAAATCCATTTATTTGCACAAAGCCGTCTGACATACCCAGGTATTTAAGAGAAATGCCAGAATCTATTTCATGGGTGATTATCTCAGTGCAATCTGATACCTTAAGTAGCAGGATTATACGTAGTCCAGCTGTATAGCGGCAGATCGTAATGCCAGAGATGTCTTGACATGTAATCAATTGCGTATGATGGGCTGAAGATAAACACGAGATCGTGTGTTTTGTTCTTAACATCGCGGATCCATCCACAGAACACTTAAGGCATCAAGAGTCTTATGGGACATGGCCTCCCCCACTCCTCACCCCATCCATTTACCTGTCTGTGCCTCCCTTCTCAGCTATTTCCACAAGTTTTAGAGGAGGTTGAGAAACTAAAGTAGTCAGTAGTAGAAATAAAATTTTCTGAGAGAGGAACATGACAGTTTTGAGCAACTGTCTGTTACCTTTATGTGGCTGGGTATACATATCTAAAAAAACAAAACTATTTTCCAAGTCTTAACAAAGTGTAACAAATGAGGGTTAAAAACATGAAATACTGAAGATAAAGTAAATGCCGATTTTGTTAGTTTCTGTGCAATACTAATATGTGGTACTGACTACTGTACTACTGGTACTACTACAACTGTCAAAAAGCATCACTGCTGTTGCAAGATTTTCACAACATTGAATGTCACTTGGCATATGTAACGCAGTATCTGCCAATACGTTACATGATGTTTAACTTCTGTTTTTAGCATGGATGTCAGGGGATGAAAAAAATGTAATTAATTACATACTTTGTGACTAAATAATCAAAATTAATCATATATAAATTGTTCACACACACACACAAAAAAGCAATCTATCACAAGTAGGTAGGTCAACCTGCACAGAGCAGATTACACCAGACAGGAAGCAAATTTTCAAAATAAAGCACTGTGCAGCCTACAAATCACATTCATATTATTAATAATCACAACCAGACCCAGCATCATGGGCGGGCCTTAAGGTGCCTTGCCTGCTCTCGGAGTCATTTGGGACCACCCTGAACGGATGAGCCTGTCAGTCACCCGCCAACCACAACAATAATAATAATAATAATAAAAATCCGCAGGCTACCATGATTACAATTTGTATAAATTTCCAAGATAGAAGATTCATAATAATAATGATAAATAAAATATGGAGTATTTATTAGGCTATAGCCTAATAGTCATCAGGTACACATACAGAGACAGACGCAGCTGCAGCAGGTGCTACCCCAGCAACCCGACCACAAGTCCAACTTTACTGCATGACCATATATGGCACACATATACTACAAATAGAATCTGAAACAAAATAGAAACAATATTCATGACCAGTGTGTCAAAAGACATACAGGCCAAGGAAACAAAACAAAGCAACCCCAGGAATATCTTTATTAATAGCTTAAATGACATGTTTTCTCCAGTGGGACAGGAGAAGACACAAAATCAATGTATCTCTTATTGTGTGGGCATAAATTCTCAGAGTTTTGCGAGAACTGGCGGGAGTGTAACACACACATTGTGTTGTGTGGGCCGCCAGAAGAGGAGGTACTGCTGGCCCACCACCAGAGGGCGCCCTGCCTGAAGTGCGGGCTTCAGGCACGAGAGGGCGCTGCCGCCATGGACACAGCCGGGGGTGACAGCTGTCGCTCATTACCTCTTGACAGCTGTCACCCATCTACTCAACATCATCTCACTCCATAAAGACCAGACGTCATCTCCACCTCGTTGCCGAGATATCATACTTCATAGGAGGTAATACTCTCAGCCTTTTTGTGAGATTTGTAACTCTATTATTGTGAGAATTTGCAGGAGAACCGGTCGTTTGTGAGGAGGCTGTGCAAGACGGCGCTCCTTTTCAGCTGAGACCGCTGCAACATATTGAATGAGAGGTGGAGGTGGCATTCCCACCGTTGTTGTTACTGGGTGTACACACACCCACACTTGACTGTCTTTGTTCTTCGCCAGCAGTACCAGATCCGACAGTCGGGGACGGTGATCACCTGGGAATTCGGGACTTGGCGGCTCCAGTATTCACCAGGTTCTGGGGCGGCGGAAATCGTGTGGATCCGGCTCTTCTCAGGACAGACGTCTTCTATCCTCGAGCCTGCCCACACGTCACCTCTGTGTATTGACTGTTATGATATTCTGTGATTGTCTGTATGTTCGTTGTGCACATTCACAACATTAAATTGTTACTTTTTGGCTCATCTATTGACCGTTCATTTGCGCCCCCTGTTGTGGGTCCGTGTCACTACACTTTCCCAACAGGATATCTCGGCCAGCGTCATGGACTCCGAGGGGCGTCACCCGGCTGTTGAACGACCAATGGGAGAGCAGGGAGCGCAGGCGTCTGCAGGAGACGTGATTGGTGAGCTGCAGCACATTCTCACCGCCTTTACGGCTCGGTTGGATCAAATGACTGAGCAAAACATCCTCCTGAACCGCAGGGTGGAGGCTCTCTCCGCACAGATGGCGGCGAGCACTCAGGGCGCTGCTGCAGCTCGTCCTCCTGCCGACCCTGTGCAGGATATAAACGTTCCAGTGGTGGTTCAACAACCCCTCCCACCATCCCCTGAAGCATACATAAGCCCTCCTGAGCCGTACGGGGGTTGTGTGGAGACGTGCGCGGACTTTCTTATGCAGTGTTCGCTCGTCTTCGCACAACGTCCCGTCATGTACGCGTCAGATGCTAGTAAAATAGCTTATGTGATTGCTTTGCTTCGGGGTAAAGCACGCGCCTGGGCTACGGCGCTCTGGGAACAGAACTCACGGTTGTTATCAGCATACACTGGGTTTGTGGGGGAGTTCAGAACAGTGTTTGATCACCCTAACAGAGGAGAGACCGCTTCAACCGTGCTGCTGTCAATGAGACAGGGACGTGAGAGAGCAGCCGCTTATGCAGTCAACTTCCGCATCGCGGCTGCGAGGTCCAGCTGGAATAACGTTGCGCTCCGCGCCGCCTTCGTAAACGGACTGTCGTTGGTTCTGAAGGAGCAGCTGGTAGCTAAGGAGGAACCGCGGGATTTAGATGGGCTTATCGATCTCGTTATACGGTTAGACAATCGGTTGGAGGAACGCCGTCGGGAGCGAGGCGAAGGACGTGACCGGATACGCGCCGCCCCTCTCCCTTCCGGGTTCGATAAGGCGCCGCCCTCCCCACGCTCCACAGCCGCAGCGCTTTGTGGGGCAACAGCTCCCCCTGCTGACGTTGTTAGGGAAACGCACAGGGCCAAAATGGGGAGGCTGATCCGTGGAGAGTGTTTTCTCTGCAGCTCAACTGAGCACACACAGAGAAACTGCCCCAAACGGCCAAAACGACAACAACCGCCCTTAGAGACTGGGCTAAGGAGGGGTCAAACCATTCAAGTGAGACACACACAAATTGCCACACGACTCCCAGTCACAATCCTGAGTGGGGATTTAACCCTTCAAGCCCGAGCACTGGTGGACACGGGGTCAGAAGGGAATCTGCTAGACAGCAGATGGGCAAGGGAGGTAGGGCTCCCTCTGGTGGCGCTTCCTTCACCATTGCAGGTGCGGGCACTAGATGGCACCCTCCTCCCTTTACTCACACACAAGACACAACCAGTAACTCTGGTAGTGTCTGGAAACCATCGGGAGGAGATTGAGTTTTTTGTGACTCCTTCTACCTCCCGCGTGATTTTGGGCATCCCATGGATGTTGAAGCACAATCCCCGGATTGATTGGCCGTCTGGGGTGGTGGTTCAATGGAGCGAAACCTGCCATCGGGGGTGTTTAGGATCCTCAGTTCCTCCCAGTTCACAGGCTAAGGAGGAGGTCAAAGTCCCTCCCAATCTGACGGCAGTGCCGGTTGAGTACCACGATCTTGCTGACGTCTTCAGCAAGGATCTGGCACTCACCCTTCCCCCGCACCGTCCGTACGATTGTGCCATTGATTTGGTTCCAGGCGCTGAGTTCCCGTCCAGCAGGCTGTACAACCTCTCACGACCTGAGCGCGAATCAATGGAGACCTACATCCGGGACTCATTAGCTGCCGGGCTGATCCGGAACTCCACCTCCCCGATGGGGGCAGGTTTCTTTTTTGTGGGCAAGAAAGATGGCGGACTCCGTCCATGCATTGATTACAGGGGGCTGAATGAGATTACGGTTCGCAACCGATACCCGTTGCCATTGTTAGATTCCGTGTTCACCCCCCTGCATGGAGCCAAAATCTTTACTAAGCTGGATCTTAGGAATGCGTATCACCTGGTTCGGATCCGGAAGGGAGACGAATGGAAGACGGCATTTAACACCCCATTAGGTCACTTTGAGTACCTGGTCATGCCGTTCGGCCTCACCAACGCCCCCGCGACGTTCCAAGCCTTGGTTAATGACGTCTTGCGGGACTTCCTGCACCGATTCGTCTTCGTATATCTGGACGATATTCTCATCTTTTCTCCGGATCCTGAGACCCATGTCCAGCATGTACGTCAGGTCCTGCAGCGGTTGTTAGAGAACCGACTGTTTGTGAAGGGCGAGAAGTGCGAGTTTCACCGCACGTCTTTGTCCTTCCTGGGGTTTATAATCTCCTCCAACTCCGTCGCCCCTGATCTGGCCAAGGTTGCGGCGGTGAGAGATTGGCCCCAACCAACAAGCCGTAGGAAGCTGCAACAGTTCCTCGGCTTTGCTAATTTCTATAGGAGGTTCATTAAGGGCTACAGTCAGGTAGTCAGCCCCCTGACAGCCCTGACCTCTCCAAAAGTCCCCTTCACCTGGTCGGATCGGTGCGAAGCCGCGTTCAAGGAGTTGAAACGACGGTTCTCTACTGCGCCAGTTTTGGTGCAGCCCGACCCTAGCCGCCAGTTCATGGTTGAAGTGGACGCCTCTGACTCCGGGATAGGAGCCGTGCTGTCCCAGAGCGGAGAGACCGATAAGGTTCTTCACCCGTGTGCCTACTTTTCACGCAGGTTGACCCCGGCTGAACGGAACTATGACGTCGGCAATCGAGAACTCCTTGCGGTGAAAGAGGCTCTTGAGGAGTGGAGACACCTGTTGGAGGGAGCGTCTGTGCCGTTCACGGTTTTCACTGACCATCGGAACCTGGAGTATATCAGGACCGCCAAGCGGCTGAACCCCAAGCAAGCCCGCTGGTCACTGTTCTTCGGGCGTTTCGACTTCCGGATCACCTATCGCCCCGGGACCAAGAACCAGAGATCGGATGCCTTGTCCCGGGTACACGAAGACGAAGTCAAAACAGAGCTGTCGGATCCACCGGAGCCCATCATTCCGGAGTCCACTATCGTGGCCACCCTCACCTGGGACGTGGAGAAGACCGTCCGGGAGGCCCTGGCCCTGGCACGGAGCCCGGAACCGGTCCGAAGAACCGTCAGTAGGCCAGAGCTGCAGTCTTGGACTTCTGTCACGGTTCCAAGCTCTCCTGTCATCCAGGGGTGCGAAGGACCGTGGCAGTTGTCCGGCAGCGCTTCTGGTGGGCGTCTATGGAGGCCGACGTCCGGGAATATATCCAGGCCTGCACCACCTGTGCCAGGGGCAAGGCAGTACATAAGAAGGCCCAAGGACTCCTCCAGCCGCTGCCTCATCGCCCCTGGTCCCACATCGGCCTGGATTTCGTCACGGGCCTCCCGCCGTCCCAGGGCAACACCACCATCTTCACGATAGTGGACCGATTCTCTTCGTGGCCCTCCCAAAGCTCCCAACAGTGTGGCGCTCCGCCCGTTCTGCCTTGTTGAAGGCCCGGACGAGGGCGAAGACCCATGCAGACCGCCGGCGATCCCCGGCCCCTGCTTACCAGCCCGGGCAGGAGGTGTGGCTTTCCACGAAGGACATCCCCCTCCAGGTGGACTCCCCAAAACTTCAGGACAGGTACATTGGCCCCTTCAGGATCCTCAAAGTCCTCAGTCCTGCCGCAGTGAAGCTCCAACTCCCGGCTTCACTGCGGATCCATCCGGTTTTCCACGTGTCCCGCATCAAACCTCACCACACCTCACCCCTCTGTGCTCCCGGACCGGCGCCGCCTCCTGCTCGGATCATCGACGGGGAACCGGCTTGGACGGTGCGCCGGCTCCTGGACGTCCGTCGGATGGGTCGGGGGTTCCAGTACTTGGTGGACTGGGAGGGGTATGGACCCGAAGAACGCTCCTGGGTGAAGAGGAGCTTCATCCTGGATCCGGCCCTCCTGGCCGACTTCTACCGCCGACACCCCGACAAACCTGGTCGGGCGCCAGGAGGCGCCCGTTGAGGGGGGGTCCTGTTGTGTGGGCCGCCAGAAGAGGAGGTACTGCTGGCCCACCACCAGAGGGCGCCCTGCCTGAAGTGCGGGCTTCAGGCACAAGAGGGCGCTGCCGCCATGGACACAGCCGGGGGTGACAGCTGTCGCTCATTACCTCTTGACAGCTGTCACCCATCTACTCAACATCATCTCACTCCATAAAGACCAGACATCATCTCCACCTCGTTGCCGAGATATCATACTTCATAGGAGGTAATACTCTCAGCCTTTTTGTGAGATTTGTAACTCTGTTATTGTGAGAATTTGCAGGAGAACCGGTCGTTTGTGAGGAGGCTGTGCAAGACGGCGCTCCTTTTCAGCTGAGACCGCTGCAACATATTGAATGAGAGGTGGAGGTGGCATTCCCACCGTTGTTGTTACTGGGTGTACACACACCCACACTTGACTGTCTTTGTTCTTCGCCAGCAGTACCAGATCCGACAGTCAGGGACAGTGATCACCTGGGAATTCGGGACTTGGCGGCTCCAGTATTCACCAGGTTCTGGGGCGGCGGAAATCGTGTGGTTCCGGCTCTTCTCAGGACAGACGTCTTCTATCCTCGAGCCTGCCCACACGTCACCTCTGTGTATTGACTGTTATGATATTCTGCGATTGTCTGTATGTTCGTTGTGCACATTCACAACATTAAATTGTTACTTTTTGGCTCATCTATTGACCGTTCATTTGCGCCCCCTGTTGTGGGTCCGTGTCACTACACTTTCCCAACACATTGCAGTTGTGGGCGGTAATGATCCAAAATTCACTGGGAGCGGGGTGAGAAAATAGTCCCACACAGGGCTCTATGTTACACTTATGGCCGAAATAAAAATAAAAAAAAGGCTCCCCTCAGAGCAATGCAAGGCCCCACCACAATTCTGTGTCTGGCACCGGGAACAACAATAACAAAATTAGACATTATTAAGAAATACAAAAAAGAACCATGCAGTTACATCGATCTGATAGATTTTAGAAGCACAAAATTCACAGAT
The DNA here is from genome assembly GCF_902500255.1 of Thalassophryne amazonica. Taxonomy (NCBI): domain Eukaryota; kingdom Metazoa; phylum Chordata; class Actinopteri; order Batrachoidiformes; family Batrachoididae; genus Thalassophryne; species Thalassophryne amazonica. The sequence continues at coordinate 45,748,518 of NC_047113.1, read as the reverse complement.
AAATGTCAAAAAAAAAAAAAAAAAAACCCAACAACAACAAACAAATAAAAAACAACAACAACAACAACAAAAACCCCCCACCAAATACTCTGCTCTAAAGTGGTGCCGGAGGGATATGAAGCCCCATGCATGACAGATTAAACCGTGACGCACTGTGAGCATGACTTATAAAGGTGTGCCTGGTGCAATCAAAGGTGAGTCTACGTCTGATTTAATGAGGCTGGTTGCATCAGCTGCTGTGCTACCTCTTAGCTGGCTGTTGCTTTGACCTGAGATGATATTTAAGGCTTCACAAACTATGGTGGCAAGCAAATTTGTCAGTGCAGATGCTGCACAGAACAGCGTTCAATAGTTCCATCCAGACATTTTTACTGTAAACCTATTCATCATGTATACAAAGTTACCGTGGATGGGATAAAAAAGGCCTTATTGGTGTGTGATTAATCTGTGTTTTTTCTATAATTAATTCATCTAAATTAATGCATTATTTAAGCAGCCTTAGCCTGCGTCCATGTAGCTTTTTATTCTGGGTGGCAGCATCCCTCAACTTTTCAGAAAGACGCTGTGATGGTACTGCAGCACCTTTAAAGGAAAGTGTACAAACGTTTTTGCTGACTCAAAATCGATCAAAATAGAGACAAAAAACGCAGCTGCCATAAAAAATTGGACAGATACTTGGTTCTTGTGGAGGGTGAGTACTTTTTAATCACTGTACATTATAAGCTAGTTGTTAGCTGTTTATTGTTGTCACAGACACAAATACTACATGCAGGCTTTTATTCCAACTGAAAATGCTGAAACTGCAGGGATGAAGCATATGTCTCAGTGCTTTTCCACTAGAAAAAGGAAAAAAGAAAAACAGGCTACATTTGCACGGGGACATAGATTTTAGATAAACTTTAACTGTTAGCTTGGCCACATGTCAGCAGTGTGTCAGTTGTATTACTTTGTCATTACAATGCATATGTAACATGAAGGGAAAACACAGAGTGGCTTGTTGTGTCAAATATGTTGCAGGTATGCAAAATACATCAGAACTGACAATAATAAAAAAATAAATTGTAGGAAATGTACTGTACATAATGGAAGACCTGAAATAGCCAGTGGTAACTCTTCAGTCATCTCCTTGGTACCTCAGAGGAACAGAGAGGTACTTAACTGCAAGCACCCTGACTAAACCTTCCACCTCTCACAATAAACTCCAAACAAAGAGGAGAGACAACAGCTGAACCTCTCATTGAGCTTCCCAAATCCAACTGTCTTGGTGATTCAGAGGCCAGTCAAGGTTGTGATAGCTTGCCTTTTAGTCTGCTGAGAGATGTGCATTCTGGCTCGAGAAAGAAAAGCGCTGCTCAGCAAGGAGACATCCAGACAGGACTCTGCTAATTGGATCAACACAGGTTTAAATTGGCCAGTTGGTGTTTACTTTCTAAGGGCAAGCCAAAGGCACCCATCTCACCCAGGATGCAAAGATCCACTATCTCTACTGTTTCCCCCTCCATATTGCACTATTGCACCCAGACAATAAAGTCTGTCAATCAGAGTTCCTCCTCCCTCTGTTTCATCCTCTCTGTATTCTCTGGTGGCTTATCGGGGCATCACTGAGTGAAGTTTTATCTGACCCACCAGGTGTCACAGCCAAACGATCCTGATGCTCACTACATCCCTAACCGGCACCGCTCTGAGATCCTTCTGGCCCACTCATTGATTTTCATGATGCTGGCCAATAATTGAGGAGACATCCATCACACTGCAATTGACATAGATAATCAAGTTTTATAATTGGTTAGGCTTTGCTTTAGTCCCCCTCTAATGCTCAATCTTTCCTCTTTCCAGACACAGTCATCCGCTACTCCATCATTCATGTCCACTTGACATAATTGCTGTTGAATAACTTTTGATTCTCTTTGTCTGTGACCTCTCTTCATGATTGACACACGCCTGCGGATAATCTGTGGATGTGATGAGCTATTTTCAGAGTTGACCGCAGGCCAATCTCTGTTTGTTCCCTCTCCCTCTGCTTCAGTTCAGCTTTACAGACTAGCTCCAGGGCTGGCTGAGCAGGGATCAGTATCAGACTCTAGATGGGCTAGCATGGAGTTGTAATTCATCTCCTCTGTCATGATGAACTTGAAGTTTGGAGTTTTGCAGCATTGGCAGTCCATGTCCACACAGCAGACACTTCACACCTCTCCTTACCTGCTCCTTTTTTTGTCTGTTCTGCATTGATAAATAAAAGCTTTGCAGCCTCCTGCGTCTCTTCCCTGGGCATTTATCAAGAGCTCCAAGAACATATTTCATCCCATGGCCAATCCCAGTGACTCGCCTGAAGATGAATAACACCAGAATTCTTAAGGTCAGGGAAAATATGGCTACTAAAACTCTCAAAGTGAACGTGACCATTACTATCTCCACAATACAGTTGTCCCATCTCTCAGCAAGTCCCTGTGAAATACTGCCCGAAATAAATGCGCAGCCATTTTTCCCCACAGCCAGTGACTTCACTCTGACAAATAAACCCATGACAAGACATCAAGTGCTCAAGAGCCAACTCAGCTCCAAAACTCAAAAACAACCTTGTGCTAAAGTAGTGAGACAATTAATGGACTTTTTTTTTTTCTGTTTGATTTAACTTAAAGAGCATATCGCACTCCAATCAACACTATCTTAAAAAATATATACCACAGTATGACTCATTATTTCCAACTCTTTAACTTGTGCAAATCCTGATATAGCTGGTCAAAGTAAAATTAGCCAATACAGCGTCTGAAAAACGCATACAGCTTCACAGCTATTTTTAAGCCATAAAAGTGGCATAACCTAAGGTGCTGCCTGAAGGTCAATCCACCTGTGTCCACTTCATGGCGTGCACCAGTACACACAGTCAATCTGGGTTGTTTTGTGACAGTGGTGTCTCTGATTTCACTCCTGCTGTGTTCACATACAGAGCCATGTAGAATTATTTTTCCGCTGTGTGGAGCTCCACTGAAAAACAACGTCCCTTCGTCAGCCTGCGGATCTGGTGGATCTGGTGTCACTGCGAGCTCCTGGTAGCACTTTTAGCTATCCATCATTTCAGCTCAGCTTAGCCAGTAACTCAAAGGGTTGAGAGGTGGTAGGGGAAACTGGGGCACAGTTAATCAGTAGCTATATCTGCAAAACTACATATACATATTTTTATGCATAAAGACATCCCCCTTATAAATTAGTGTTTTGTTTTTGGATACATTAAGGGTAAATCTAAGTGCCAAGTGAAGTCACTTTTTTCCTATCAAAAGTAAATTTCGTGGATGTCAGTGTCTTTGTATTTATTTCTCACAACAGAGGACATGTGGCCCAAAAAAAAATTGTTATTAGTTAGAAGACTACCCTGTCCAACTGATGTATGTGTTATGTCTTCTCCAGACAATCAGATATTTGATAACATGACTTATGTGTGTCACATGCACCCGGGGCACAGTGAATCGGGGCACAGTGACTCAGTCTAGAACAGGGGTGGTCAAGCAGGTGATTTCATTAATGTTCAGGTGTCTCAGCAGGTGATTTCAATGACAATCAGGTGTTTATGTTTAGGAGAGAAGCTCATCAGCAACCCACCTGCTGAGGTGATTGGTTGCAAGGAAAACTTGCAGTGTCTCGGCCCTCGATGCCCACCCCTGGTCTAGAAGGTGATTTATTAAGCCCAGTATCAAGTGGATGATAAACATTACTTGTTGAAGCTTATATATTTATTTTACATGAATTATTTCTATAATTTGTGTATATAAACAACTGTTTTCACGTTTGAACAGAAATGATGACAGCTGCATTTATAATAGTTTCTAAAGGACTTATATCACTATATAAGACACTCACACATTACATAGCTGGTTTGCTGGATTATAGTTTGTATATGCATCAGCATATACGAGGTCTGTCCAAAAAGTAATGGACCTTTTAATTTTTTTCAAAAACTATATGGATTTGAATCATGTGTGATTGCATCAGCCAAGCTTGAACCTTCGTGCGCATGCGTGTCGGTTGTGTCATTCGCCTGTGGGCAGGCTTTCAGTGAGCACTGGTCCACCCCCCTCGTCGGAATTTTATTGTTAGGGAAATGTCTGAGAGACTGCCGCTTTGCTCCATGAAATTTTTTTCAGAAACTGTTAGAGACAGCCAGTTGGAAACCATTCAAAAGATTCAGGTGGATTTCGGTGAAAATTCTGTTGGCGTCACACGATTTAGGACTGTTAAAACCTTTTTAAAGACGGCCCACAGCGGCGGAGGGCGCGCGGCGCACCGAGCGGCCATCGACAGGCTGGAACGATCAGATAATTTCTAAAATGAACGCTGTGTTGATCCGGGACATCGTGTGACCACCACAGAAATGGCAAGAGAGCTGGAAATAGCACTTTTGCGGCACATTCCACTGTTACAGGAGATTTTGTAATGAAAGACGTGCGGAGGATTTCGCGCGTCGGCACGGAGCCGCTCATTGCGCGCAACAAAAAAAACACCTCCGTGTTGGAAGTCTCACAGGACATGTTGTGGCATGTCCAGCTGTTACACAATTTCTCAGATACTCACTCGACTGAAAAGCCATCGAAAGCCGTCTGAATCTTCTGAATGGTTTCCAACACGGAGGTGTTTTTTTTGTTGCGCGCCATGAGCGGCTGCGTGCCGATGCGCGAAATCCTCTGCACGTCTTTCATTACAAAATCTCCTGTAACAGTGGAATGTGCCACAAAAGTGCTATGTCCAGCTCTCTTGCCATTTCTGTGGTAGTCACAGAATGTCCCGGATCAACACAGCGTTCAGTTTAGAAATTATCTGGTCGTTCCAGCCTGTCGATGGCCGCTCGGTGCACCGCGCGCCCTCCGCCGCTGTGGGCCGTCTTTAAAAAGGTTTTAACACTCCTTAATCCGTGTGACGCCGACAGAATCTTCACCGAAATCCATCTGAATCTTTCGAATGGTTTCCAACTGGCTGTCTCTAAGAGTTTCTGAAAAAAATTTCATGGAGCAAAGCAGCAGTCTCTCAGCCATTTCCCTGACAATAAAAATCTGACGAGGGGGGTGGACCAGTGCTCACTCAAAGCCTGCCCACAGGCGAATGACGCAACCGACAGGCGTGAAAAAACTCAAGCATGCGCACGAAGGTTCAAGCTTGGCTGATGCAATCACATGTGATTCAAATCCATATAGTTTTTGAAAAAATAAAAAGGTCAGTTACTTTTTGGACAGACCTCGTATTTAATAATTTTGAATAAATTTTTATAATCGTGTTTTTTTCATTATATTCGAAAGGGCCTGTCACAGTGGCGTATTCATAGAGCTGCTCATTACAGCGTATCGTCTATGCTGTAATGAGCAGCTCTCCGCCCACTTCACGAGGAGTTTTTTCTCAATATGCAGCAGTATGTTGAGGGCTACGCGCGTAGGACGGAATAAATTAAACCTGTTTAATTTTCTTCAGCGTACAGCACAGCATGGAGCCTTCACGCGAGTACACGCAGTGTCGTGCTACTGTCCGCTATTGTAAGCCCGCCCACGCTGCAAAACGGTACTGGACGCCATTTCACACCTCCTGCCGGGCTCCATTGTTCTTCTGGAGCTATAAATACTGCAAGATCATTGCTTCACTTTTATTGGACTCATTATTTGAGGACTGTTCACCGTTGCGAAGCTGACTGTCGTCGTTTCATTTCTGGTCGTTTTTGATTTTTTTGGGCAGCTTTTTTGTGTACCACAGTTTTGTTTTGTTTAGTTTTTATTCTTGGCCGCGTTTTATTCTTCTGGGCCACTTTTTTAATTTCTCCCTTGGCTGCGTTTTATTTTTATCCAAAAAAACAATTCCGAACAAGCCCACATCTCCTGCTCCTTCGGCCTCCAGCGATGTGGAGTCGTCATTGCCACCACTCTCCGAGCGAGTGGCACCGCTGTGCCCCTGGCAAAGAGGAAACGGCAGGTGAAACACCCGCCACTCAAATTTTCATCGGACTGGGAACGTGTCAAGATCATTTAGTTTCCTCTCTATGCACTTTTCTGCAGAGGTGCTGCAGGAAGACACCCCCCGCTTCCAAAGTTTCCAAAATATTTTGTAAAGGAGCTTGATAATGGTGACAGCCAATGCTATTAAAACAACTGTTTGGAGGAAAATTTAAAATTTAGATTAATCTACTAATCGGCAAAACAGATTAATCGATAGAAAACCAGTGGATCATGACAGCCCTAAAAAGTAGTTAACAGATGGCTCAGTGTTGAACATAATTGTTAGATGTGACCATAAAGCAGTGCAAAAACAATTATATTGATATATCTGAGCTAATTTTTTGAAGACATAAATTTGAATGCTGCAACAATTTAGGTCCATTACCTTCATTAAGCACATTAGGTCAAATAACAGTTTTTATGTTATGTCCCAATTTTCAGTAGCGCAGCATATGAGCATTATTATTGTTCTCCTCATCTCGTTTGTGCCCTCCAACACCTGTCAGCTATTTCGGCTCTGGCACCGTGCCTATCCATTTATTATTTCCCTGTAGAGATTTTGCATAGCTTCACTTGTTTGCTTTATGAAAATGATCCCGTTTGGGTCCAATCTTGTCAGTTTGGACTTAAAAACAAAACATATTTGCTACACAATCACTAAAATATGCAAATATCCCAAAACAATAACTTGATGTAACACATGCCACTTCTTTCTTAATGATGCAGATTAGAGATGTTTGTAAGTCCTCTGATGGAGGACAACTTTTGTTGCAGAGTAACTCTGGCTCACTCTGCAATTGTATTGTTAGATTACACTGGAAGAGAAGGATGCGTTTTGTTTCAGAGGGAAGTTTTCCATCTCAGCTAATAGCCTGCAGACACGGTTGAAGTATGGGAGTTGCTGACAAGCCAAAACCATCTTGCTATTTTGCTTATTATAATACTTCACACAGCAATTGTCTATGGAAACACATCTGCTGGGAACAGATTGGGACAGGCTTTCTTCAGAGGCCAGCACGCTGCTCTGCACAGTCAGTGTAAATACAGAGCGGCTGTCACTGGATGTGTGCGCGTCTGTGTGTGTGTTTAACAATGGCTGGCATCTCTGTGCACACATCATGCCTCTCTCGGGAGGAGCTGCTGACCTTTGATGATTGCCCGACTGAGCTTCCTGGTTCACTGCACCAGCCAAACTCAGCTATTGGATGACAAACACACATATATACCGGAGTACTACACAAAATGTTTAGACGCATTTAATCTGACAGACACTTTTGAAAACTACAAGATGTGTGTCCAGTTTGCATCATTTCATTTTGGTGGGATGTATTTAATGGATTTGCCGCAATCATTTAAGAGAGTTGCTCGACAGCTTTGTGTTTCCAGGTACAGTCATGTCCACCAATAAAGAAACCTATTTTTGTTGTGTATTCGTGTGTGTGCTGCTGTTATACAATCAGGAGTGGTCAGAATGCCCACCAGACCTGGGGTTTGTAAGAAATTGACAAGCTCATTTCAAGCTACTTGTGATTTTAGCCACACCTGCTCCTAATTTCCTTCATGCATTTGATGATAAGATGATTCCCTGCAAAACTCCCAGATGTGTCCAGCAGGTGGCCAACAGGTTTACGTTATATTACATAAGCAAAGGTCACTTTTTGAACTGATCTCTTGCATAGACCTAACTGTCAAATGAGTTTATTCTCTTTTTTTCCCTTTTCATTTGGTGAGCTACAATATGACATTAATGGATTTTGAGTTTTCACATTAATAAACTGGAGGCTAAGGATGAATTTATCCAGTTATTCATAACATTTTATAGAGTTCCTGTCTCAACTTTAGAAGTGTTTATTTCTCATAACTTTTACAAAACATGAAAAACATATTAGATTTACAAAGAAACATAGCTGGCAGCACGGTGGCTTAGTGGTTAGCACTGTTGCCTCACAGCAAGAAGGTCAATCAATCAATCAACTTTTTTCTTGTATAGCGCCAAATCACAACAAACAGTTGCCCCAAGGTGCTCCACATTGCAAGGCAAGGCCATACAATAATTATGAAACACAGTCTACGTCTAAAGCAACATAACCAAGGGATGGTCCAGGGTCACCCGATCCAGCCCTAACTATAAGCCTTAGCGAAAAGGAAAGTTTTAAGCCTAATCTTAAAAGTAGAGAGGGTATCTGTCTCCCTGATCTGAATTGGGAGCTGGTTCCACAGGAGAGGAGCCTGAAAGCTGAAGGCTCTGCCTCCCATTCTACTCTTACAAACCCTAGGAACTACAAGTAAGCCCGCAGTCTGAGAGCGAAGCGCTCTAATGGGGTAATATGGTACTACGAGGTCCCTAAGATAAGATGGGACCTGATTATTCAAAACCTTATAAGTAAGAAGAAGAATTTTAAATTCTATTCTAGCATTAACAGGAAGCCAATGAAGGGAGGCCAACACGGGTGAGATATGCTCTCTCCTGCTAGTCCCCGTCAGTACTCTAGCTGCAGCATTCTGAACCAACTGAAGGCTTTTTAGGGAACTTTTAGGACAACCTGATAATAATGAATTACAATAGTCCAGCCTAGAGGAAACAAATGCATGAATTAGTTTTTCAGCATCACTCTGAGACAAGACCTTTCTGATTTTAGAGATATTGCGTAAATGCAAAAAGGCAGTCCTACATATTTGTTTAATATGCGCTTTGAATGACATATCCTGATCAAAAATAACTCCAAGATTTCTCACAGTATTACTAGAGATCAGGGAAATGCCATCCAGAGTAACGATCTGGTTAGACACCATGCTTCTAAGATTTGTGGGGCCAAGTACAATAACTTCAGTTTATCTGAGTTTAAAAGCAGGAAATTAGAGGTCATCCATGTCTTTATGTCTGTAAGACAATCCTGCAGTTTAGCTAATTGGTGCGTATCCTCTGGCTTCATGGATAGATAAAGCTGGGTATCATCTGCGTAACAATGAAAATTTAAGCAATACCGTCTAATAATACTGCCCAAGGGAAGCATGTATAAAGTGAATAAAATTGGTCCTAGCACAGAACCTTGTGGAACTCCATAATTAACTTTAGTCTGTGAAGAAGATTCCCCATTTACATGAACAAACTGTAATCTATTAGACAAATATGATTCAAACCACCGCAGCGCAATGCCTTTAATACCTATGACATGCTCTAATCTCTGTAATAAAATTTTATGGTCAACAGTATCAAAAGCAGCACTGAGGTCCAACAGAACAAGCACAGAGATAAGTCCACTGTCCGAAGCCATAAGAAGATCATTTGTAACCTTCACTAATGCTGTTTCTGTACTATGATGAATTCTAAAACCTGACTGAAACTCTTCAAATAGACCATTCCTCTGCAGGTGATCAGTTAGCTGTTTTACAACTACCCTCTCAAGAATCTTTGAGAGAAAAGGAAGGTTGGAGATTGGCCTATAATTAGCTAAGATAGCTGGGTCAAGTGATGGCTTTTTAAGTAATGGTTTAATTACTGCCACCTTAAAGGCCTGTGGTACATAACCAACTAACAAAGATAGATTGATCATATTTAAGATTGAAGCATTAAATAATGGTAGGACTTCCTTGAGCAGCCTGGCAGGAATGGGGTCTAATAAGCATGTTGATGGTTTGGATGAAGTAACTAATGAAAATAACTCAGACAGAACAATCGGAGAGAAAGAGTCTAACCAAATACCGGCATCACTGAAAGCAGCCAAAGATAACGATACATCTTTGGGATGGTTATGAGTAATTTTTTCTCTAATAGTCAAAATTTTGTTAGCAAAGAAAGTCATGAAGTCATTACTAGTTAAAGTTAATGGAATACACAGCTCAATAGAGCTCTGACTCTTTGTCAGCCTGGCTACAGTGCTGAAAAGAAACCTGGGGTTGTTCTTATTTTCTTCAATTAGTGATGAGTAGAAAGATGTCCTAGCTTCACGAAGGGCTTTCTTATAGAGCAACAAACTCTTTTTCCAGGCTAAGTGAAGATCTTCTAAATTAGTGAGACGCCATTTCCTCTCCAACTTACGGGTTATCTGCTTTAAGCTACGAGTTTGTGAGTTATACCACGGAGTCAGACACTTCTGATTTAAAGCTCTCTTTTTCAGAGGAGCTACAGCATCCAAAGTTGTCTTCAATGAGGATGTAAAACTATTGACAAGATACTCTAACTCCCTTACAGAGTTTAGGTAGCTACTCTGCTCTGTGTTGGTATATGACATTAGAGAACATAAAGAAGGAATCATATCCTTAAACCTAGTTACAGCGCTTTCTGAAAGACTTCTAGTGTAATGAAACTTATTCCCCACTGCAGGGTAGTCCATCAGGGTAAATGTAAATGTTATTAAAAATGATCAGACAAAAGGGAGTTTTCAGGGAATACTGTTAAGTCTTCTATTTCCATACCATAAGTCAGAACAAGATCTAAAATATGATTAAAGTGGTGGGTGGACTCATTTACTTTTTGAGCAAAGCCGATAGAGTCTAATAATAGATTAAATGCAGTGTTGAGGCTGTCATTCTCAGCATCTATGTGGATGTTAAAATCGCCCACTATAATTATCTTATCTGAGCTAAGCACTAAGTCAGACAAAAGGTCTGAAAATTCACAGAGAAACTCACAGTAACGACCAGGTGGACGATAGATAATAACAAATAAAACTGGTTTTTGGGACTTCCAATTTGGATGGACAAGACTAAGAGACAAGCTTTCAAATGAATTAAAGCTCTGTCTAGGTTTTTGATTAATTAATAAGCTGGAATGGAAGATTGCTGCTAATCCTCCGCCCCGGCCCGTGCTACGAGCATTCTGACAGTTAGTGTGACTCGGGGGTGTTGACTCATTTAAACTAACATATTCATCCTGCTGTAACCAAGTTTCTGTTAGGCAGAATAAATCAATACGTTGATCAATTATTATATAATTTACCAACAGGGACTTAGAAGAAAGAGACCTAATGTTTAATAGACCACATTTAACTGTTTTAGTCTGTGGTGCAATTGAAGGTGCTATATTATTTTTTCTTTTTGAATTTTTATGCTTAAATAGATTTTTGCTAGTTATTGGTGGTCTGGGAGCAGGCACCGTCTCTACGGGGATGGGGTAATAGGGGGATGGCAGGGGGAGAGAAGCTGCAGAGAGGTGTATAAGACCACAGCTCTGCCTCCTGGTCCCAACGCTAGACAGTCACAGTTTGGAGGATCCCAAAAAATTGGCCAGATTTCTAGAAATGAGAGCTGCTCCCTCTAAAGTGGGATGGATGCCGTCTCTCCTAACAAGACCAGGTTTTCCCCAGAAGCTTTGCCAATTATCAATGAAGCCCACCTCATTTTTTGGACACCACTCAGACAGCCAGCAATTCAAGGAGAACATGCGGCTAAACATGTCACTCCCGGTCTGATTGGGGAGGGGCCCAGAGAAAACAACAGAGTCCGACATTGTTTTTGCAAAGTTACACACCGATTCAATGTTAATTTTAGTGACCTCCGATTGGCATAACCGAGTGTCATTACTGCCGACGTGAATTACAATCTTACCAAATTTACGCTTAGCCTTAGCCAGCAATTTCAAATGTCCTTCGATGTCGCCTGCTCTGGCCCCCGGAAGACAATTGACAATGGTTGCTGGTGTCGCTAACTTCACATTTCTCAAAACAGAGTCGCCAATAACCAGAGTTTGATCCTCGGCGAGTGTATCGTCGAGTGGGGAAAAACGGTTAGAGATGTGAACGGGTTGACGGTGTACACGGGGCTTCTGTTTAGGGCTACGCTTCCTCCTCACAGTCACCCAGTCAGCCTGCCTTCCCGACTGCACGGGGTCTGCCAGGGGGGAACTAACGGCGGCTAAGCTACCTTGGTCCGCACCGACTACAGGGGCCTGGCTAGCTGTAGAATTTTCCACGGTGCGGAGCCGAGCCTCCAATTCGCCCAGCCTGGCCTCCAAAGCTACGAATAAGCTGCACTTATTACATGTACCGTTACTGCTAAAAGAGGCCGAGGAATAACTAAACATTTCACACCCAGAGCAGAAAAGTACGGGAGAGACAGGAGAAGCCGCCATGCTAAAACGGCTAAGAGCTAGTAGCTACGCTAAGCTAGCGGATTCCCAAACAGGGAATCCGACACTAGACAGGCTGTGGAGCAGCACAGGTAACGCACGACAACAGTGCTAAAATAAAATAAAAATCCACTAGACAGGCTGTGGAGCAGCACAGGTAACGCACAACAACAGTGCTAAAAATAAAATAAAATAAAAATAAAAATCCACTGGACAGGCTGTGGAGCAGCACAGGCAACGCACGACAACAGTGCTAAAACAAAATAAAAATCCACTAGACAGGCTGTGGAGCAGCACAGGTAACGCACGACAACAGTGCTAAAATAAAATAAAAATCCACTAGACAGGCTGTGGAGCAGCACAGGTAACGCACAACAACAGTGCTAAAAAATAAAATAAAATAAAATAAAAATCCACTGGACAGGCTGTGGAGCAGCACAGGTAACGCACAACAACAGTGCTAAAAAATAAAATAAAATAAAAATAAAAATCCACTGGACAGGCTGTGGAGCAGCACAGGCAACGCACGACAACAGTGCTAAAACAAAATAAAAATCCACTAGACAGGCTGTGGAGCAGCACAGGTAACGCACAACAACAGTGCTAAAACAAAATAGAAATCCACTAGACAGGCTGTGGAGCAGCACAGGTAATGCACAACAACAGTGCTAAAACAAAATAAAAATCCACTGGACAGGCTGTGGAGCAGCACAGGTAACGCACAACAACAGTGCTAAAAAATAAAATAAAATAAAAATAAAAATCCACTGGACAGGCTGTGGAGCAGCACAGGCAACGCACGACAACAGTGCTAAAACAAAATAAAAATCCACTAGACAGGCTGTGGAGCAGCACAGGTAACGCACGACAACAGCGCTAAATAAAAATCCACTGGACAGGCTGTGGAGCAGCACAGGTAACGCACGACAACAGCGCCCAAAAAAATAAAATCAAAATCAAAATCCACTGGACAGGCTGTGGAGCAGCACAGGTAACGCACGACAACAGTGGTAAAAAATAAAATAAAAATCCACTGGACAGGCTGTGGAGCAGCACAGGTAACGCACGACAACAGTGCTAAAAAATAAAATAAAAATCCACTGGACAGGCTGTGGAGCAGCACAGGTAACGCACGACAACAGTGCTAAAAAAAAAAAAAATAAATAAATAAATAAAATAAAATAATAAAATAAAAATCCACTGGACAGGCTGCGGAGCAGCACAGGTAACACACGACAACAGTGGTAAAAAATAAATAAAAATCCACTAGACAGGCTGTGGAGCAGCACAGGTAACACACGACAACAGTGCCAAAAAAAATAAAATCAAAATCAAAATCCACTGGACAGGCTGTGGAGCAGCACAGGCAACGCACGACAACAGTGCTAAAACAAAATAAAAATCCACTAGACAGGCTGTGGAGCAGCCTGTCTAGTGGAGGTCATGGGCTCAATTCCCGCCTGTGGCCTCTCTGTGTGGAGTTTTCTCCCCGTGTTATCCCTGCGTTTGCGTGGGTTCTTGCCGGGTGCTCCGGCTTCCTCCCACATCCAAAGACATGCAGGTTAGGTGGACTGGATATTTTAAATTGTCCGTAGGTGTGCGTGCGGGTGTGAATGTGTTTGTTTGTCTATATGTGGCCCTGTGATAGACTGGCGTCCTGTCCAAGGTGTACCCTGCCTCATGCCTTGTAACTGCTGGGATAGGCTCTAGCCCCCTGTGACTCTTAATTGCAGTAAGCGGTTAAAGATGAGTGAGTGAGAAACGCGGCTGTTTCAGAGAGTTTTCTCCCATGTTTGATTATTCTGTTTGAGCGAGCAATCAGCTGACGTTACGCTGCCTATTCACTCTGACTAGCTGAGAACACAGAGGCTGAGCCTGTAGCCAGCAGCTGATCTGTATACAGAACACTGACAGAACTGACTCAGTGCTAATTTTCATGAAACAGACTTCAGGTCTATTCTGGCCCCACCAGCTGACAGTAGAGGGACCGTTGTCTCATGCCTTTGCAAAATGCAATTCATTTTTGATCAGCATGGGCAAGTTGTCGCTTTGCATCTCTTGTTTGCTGTCACTTGTAGCTAATGTGACCGTAGCTTTCTAATTATCTCCGCCAAGGAGGAGGTAATGTTTTTACCGGCGTTTGATTGTTAGCAGGATAACTCATGATTTCAATGAATTTTGGTGTTCTGGGAAATAAGGGGTTCAATTTTGGAGGTTATCCGTAATGTATTCTAGAACTGACACCCAGTGGCGGCTCCAGAGATTTTTTTCTGCAGGTGCTGTGGGGGAGCTTGGCATTTTTATGAGGATGCTACTGGCTCATGTGTCGCGATGGCTCTCTACTACACCTCTGTCATATTCACGGGCCTGCGTACACGTAGCCACATTCTGATCTGCGACAGTCACTAATGACATACAGAATGACCAAACTCACACACACAAACCTAGGCTACTGTTCAGTACAAATATTCACAGACCTTCACACGTAGCCTATAGTCTCAGGAGAAAAATGCTAAAGGCAGGCAGAGAGAAAATCTTTCACCTACCATTGATGCCTCCATAATAGCACAATGCGCCTGTTGTGGTTAAGAGCAAAAGCATCAATGATTTGGTTGTTGTCCAGGGACTGTGTTCTCTGAGGGGTAATTGCCAGGAGTGACACCGGGTCACTGGTTTGTCTGTGCCTTCTGCTGTTCCTCAGGTAGTTCTGTAGGTGACACAGACTTCACTTCTGTCCAATTCCACTCATGGATATTTAGGCAGCAAAAACTGAACCATTTCAGCAACTTGAAACTACACTCACTGCAGTACGACATCATCACTGATGCTGGAAAAACTTGTCCATGCCTTTGTCTTCTCCAGGCTTGACTACTGTAACTCCCTGCACTTTGGGATCTCTGGGAAAAAACCTTCAAAGCCTTCAATACATTTGAAACAGTGCAGCTAGAATTCTGATGAAAGTACGTAAACAGGAGCACATTACACCTATACTCCATAACCTTCACTGGTTCCCCATCACCTACAGAATCCATTTTAAGATTCCTCTCATCACCCACCAATGCATCCATGGCAATGCCCCCACATACCTCAAAGACCTCCTCACTCCTCACACATTCTCCCGTTCCCTCCGTTCATACATCACTAATCTTCTCCATCCCCCTCGCACCAAACGTCACACAATGGGAGACAGGGCCTTCTGTTTAGCTGCCCCTCATGTTTAGAACTCCCTCCCTTACCACCAGAGGGCTCCACAAACTGTGGAAGCTTTTAAAAAAGCCTCAAGACATACCTGTTTAGACAGGCCTATCACAGGTCTCAGTAATTTGAATCTGTTGCATCTTAGTCTTTTTATTCTATTTTATTATTTTTGGATTTATTACATTCTGGTGACTGTTTTTATCTTAAGAGTTTTTTTTTTAGTCTCTCATTATGAATGAATTTTATTATTATTATCATGACACTGTTGAACGTGATGTCATTGAATGTCACATTACACCAATTTTCTCTAAAACAATCAGTTCTGTTGATGAATGTTTATTTTTTTATGAGTGCAATATTTATCTAATCTCATAAATCTGAAAATGCCATAAGTGTCTTACTGTGGAAAACTGAAAGGATGATGTCATCGCCCTACCTCTGTAACATGTTGTTCACAGTGTAATTTAACAGTCTAATTTAGCATATTATCATTTTTTTTCTTCTTGTTGGTGCTGAGACAAAGTGCTGGTGTCCTCCAGCTGAAAAACTCACCCAGAGCAGACAGACATTGAGGGACTTCTCTGAAAAGTCTTTAAAAAAACCCTTAAAAAACACTTAACAAGTAACTTCTGTCATAACGAATTAATGCATTTCCAGATGTCATCTTCCAAAACAAGGGTGTCATGTGGAGAACAGTTTTCATCTGTGATGAAGAATCCTTGCAACAGGTCAGATTAAAAGACTTTATTGAATCCATGAGCTGGCTTCTAAAGTTTTAGTTTTTGTTGTTAGCCCCACGTCGTCTTCTCCATTTTTTGTAGAAGTGTTACAGCACCACATACAGGCCTGGCATATGTACTACAGCATTTTCACAGAGTTTCACAGGATCTGTGAGAACAGAAACATTTCTTGAATGGAACACTTTTTGAAAATGACAGAGAAAAAAGATTATAGCAGAAGTTTAGTTTCAGTGTGGACAAGGCCTTAAAAACATGGGATGAAATGAAATGAAAATAATAAATGAGGAATTATTTTCGTGGGGGGTGCTATGACAAATCCAGGGGGAGCTCTAGCACCCCCTTGGCGCTGCCCATGCTGACACCTGGAAGAATCTTTGGCTCATAGCAACATTTAACTCAAAAAGTTGTGAGAGGATGTCGATGAAATTTGGTGAGCAACTTTGAGAATGCCCTATAAAAAATGAGGGATATTATTTTGAATTTGATACAGAACATATTTTGGAGCTAGACAAAGTTTAAAGCAATACGTGGCCTTGGCAAACCTATGCATTGTGAGTGCCTTCTTGTTGGCTAATGAAATGTAAAGATCACACACACACACACACGCACGCACGCACACAATTTTTGTTGTAACAGACTTGTTCGGAAGTATTGGGACATTAAAACTGGAAATGGCACTGCTATTAATATCAAGATTAAGATCTGCCTAAAACTTTGCACATCAGTGTACATGCACACATTTGTAACTAATGTGCACAATGCAACACTGAAATATACAAGATGTCAGCAGATGACCTTATCTTGCCCTCCACACATTAGTCTATCTGATCATGTCAATCAGGCCAAGATACATAATTCCTTTTATGAATTCACTGGACCGTGTTGACCGAAGTGTCATGAATGCTCAGTGTCTGCCATGCAGATCAGCTAAATAATACCGTATTTATTAGGGTATCTCTAAGAGAGATGCCACCCTGTGATACATCATTTGTGGATGGGAAGCTGCAATATTTTTGTTCCTTTGAAGTCTGCAGGGAGTGATATAGCTCTCCCTTCATGTCCATCTGGTCGGCCGTGGATCCTGCGGTGCTACTTCCCTCAAAGCTGCCGGCTCGTCTCTCTGAGCTTTGTGGTTTTAAATCCTGACAGCGCTCCACAAGCCCGATCAATGGCACATGGGGAGCGGCGACACATTACTGTTTTACAAGGCAAATGAAATCTACGTTGGATATGCGGCTATATATTTGTCAACGTAAAGAGTCATGGCACACATGCACAAGCGCGCTTTTATACCTGAGTTGACCTCTGACTCTTCAGTTGGCAGCTTGTCTTTTAATCAGAGGAGAGGCGTCTCAGCTCTATTTATAGGCCAAAGAGTGTCAAAGGACCAACACAGATGAAAAGATCATAGCTTATCTGAGCTGTGAGTGTCACACTGGTGTTAATTAGAAGTGATCGTGTAAACGGTCACACAGCCTGCCACGGTTTGCAGACTGTTCTTCTGTCAGGACAGGTTTCTAATGAGATGTAGCACTTTTTCTTCATGAACTGTTTACGTGAGAGCTGCAGCTCAAAGTGTGCAGGTCAGGCCACACACACACACACACACACACACACACACACACACACACACACACACACACACACACACACACACACACACACACACACACACACACACACACACACACACACACACACACCTTTCTTGTTGCAAGGCTGGTGCATGACCAGCGTGTTACTGGCAACAAAGACATGAACCACTTATTCACATACAATCCACCAGGTTTGGTGCAAATTGGAACCAAACTCTTTATTTTGTTCACACAAAGGTAAATGGACGGATGAGTCAAGTATGTACTCAGTAAGTAAGTAAAGCTGATTTGTATAGCACCTTTCAAGATAAAATCACAAAGTGATTTACACTGAAATAAAATAAAATAGATACACAGAAATGAAAACAGCAGTAACATAAAACTAGTTAAATCATTTTGCTGCCCTCATATATCTCTCTTTACATTGCCGCATCCACAACACCTAGGAACTGCCCCAGATCCTGAGTGGCAACCACCCAGGCAGACTACTGGACCATTCCCACATCTCTAAAATAACCATCTATCTGCTGCAGCCAGGTAAAACGTGGCTATCCCCTTGGCCTTCTCCAGCTACTGGGGTCCTCAACACTCAGGCACCTGTGTGTTGGATCATGCATAGGAAGATGCGCCACATGGCCAAAATGTCTCAGCTGATGCTCCCCACAATGCAAGTGATACACCTCATCTTACTCTCTCTCAGTAACCACTCATTTGAGTCATTCCAAACACAGCGGAAAATGTTGCACATTCACAGTGTTACTCATTTTCAATTAAAGACATGCAGTGGATTTGAAAAACCAGCATTTAAATGGACATACTTGCATTATTATGCTATATCATTATATCAGTGGCATAAAATGGTCTGAAAATAATGTTGACAATAATATCACAATATTATCAACAGGCCTAGTGACTTTTCCAAAATGTTATAACCAACACTGCCTCACCATGCAAGTGATCCTTCACCTGAAGTTATTGTTCGACTGACACAACGTCATTACAGTCGTACCCACGGGGGCGCACAGGGCTGAAAACAACGCCCCTGTGCATGTGTGTAAAAATAAGAAACATTCCTTTATCAAACAACCCGTATAGCCTGGCATCTCCTAAAAGTGCCCCCATTAAAAAGTTGTTATTTAGCTCTGCAGCAAAACTTAACTTTTTGTGGGATTCTTTGCAGAAATGGAAGTGATCAGTGGTTTGAGTCGTGATAGTTGTGCACTCACTCTGCGGGCACTGTTCACTAGTACAGTTAAGTGACTGGAGGTCGACACCTTGGCAATCTTTGCCCCCTGTGCCAGGAGAAGGCTGTGTGCACTCCCTGCTCCTCCACATTGAACAGTCCTCGCCGCACGCTGACCATTTACTCCACTCACTCCAGCCGCCATCCACTGTAAGCACACAGAAAACACGGGTGAGCGTGGCGCACACACACACGCACGAGACTCTTCCAACACATGGCTTACACTGTATGATATATCACAAGATGAAACTCAATACAGCAAGTGATAACTCCTGCTTACAAAACTGTTAAGTGGTTCAAACGCTTCACGGTGAAGTTCAGCTGTGACTCCGGCGTACAGGCAGTGGTGTGTTTGGGTGAGAGATGAGAACAACTGGTAAAAATACTGTGTTGTTATGTGCAAATCCACTTGCTCTCAGATGGAAACTTGGTAGGGAAAACATTATAAAGACATGCAAATCCACTTGCACACATTCAAATTCAGCAGATGCATGGGGAAACCAAAGCGTGTAAAACTGCTGAAGAGAGCCATATTGTCTCTATTCTGCCTTCTTTGTTTATTTTCAACATGGAAATCAGATGCAACTAAGTGAAACCCCAGTAGAGTGAGGGAGACGGGTTCGAGCTGTGGCCTTGTGCAACCAGCTGTTAAAACCAACTGAATCCACATAACAAGAAGGTTTTGACCCTTTTATCTTTTGTATGATACTCAGTGGTGAGCACAGCTAGCCAAAAAGTTAACTTCAATAACAGATCAGCTAACTGAAAAGTTATCTTTTATGGAGCTAAACCGATAAACCACCCAAAAAATTATCAACAGCTACAGCTAACCGATAACTTTCAGTATTGTCTCCGGTACACTTGTAACTAATAAGCTGAAATGGTAGCATCAAAGGTGACTACAGACCCAAACAATGAGTCAGCACTTCTGTCGTTGTGCACCCTGCCTACTGCTGGAAGCTCCTGTTTACTACATAGCTTGTCACAGTGAAGCAGCTGAGAGGAGCAGCAAAGCTCAACTCTCTGCTTAATAGCAGTGCTGCCGTGAGGCAGAGGTCTTGGAAAATAAAGCAGTGCTGACTTGTGGTTTTAAAGTGTAAATAAAATTAATACAGATAGAATAACTCCATTAATGTCAAGTCTGTCATTTGTACAAAGTTAAAATATAACATATATCTTTTCATTTTAAATAATGCACTAATTCTGAAGTATTGTAACAAACACAGACAGATGCCAAAGGGATTATGGGTAAATGAGCCTCCACTTACACTGACTGGTTGACTCATTCATTCATGTAAAAACCAACACGTTAATGTGAGGTGTGTGTGTTGGTGTTTACATATAAATGTGTTTTTGTAAAATATGCCATTTTTTTTATTTGTAAAAAAAAAAGAAGCCATTTGCAAAAAGCCAAAAAGTTGATTTGACAACCGTCTGATATAACAAGGGTCAAAATAAATAGAACACTGCCATCTACTGCTGCCCAGACGCTTGGTACTTGGGGCGAATACTGCCATGAACACTACTGGCCAGTAGATGGACCCTCAAAACTTGCAGTTTTCATACGGATCATTTATTATTCCAAATAAATAATCCGTCCGTGTCTGCTACATTTAAGATGTGTGAAATTTAATAAACGCAAACCGAATTTCAGACATCTTATATATATTACTCTGGAACAAAGAGGACAGTCAGTGTTTGACAAAAGCAAGACGTTAAAGAACACGAAGCATTGCAGCTCACAATGATTCCAATTGAAAATAATGGAGAAGCAACCTGAGCTTCTTCTGGCATTTTTACATAAAACAAACACAATAACAACATCTATAAACCCAGAGAATATATTCACGAGAGTTTTAGGCACAATATACAAAGGGTTTAATGCTGTTGTCCGTGTGGAGCCTGATCAGAGCGTCGCAAATGTATTTCTCCTGTCGTGAATGTACTGAGATTACCCATAACGCACATTGTGGAGACACAATGTCCACACTAAAACCTTCAAAATTAGTGCATTACTTTAAAACTAAAACATATATCTGATGTTTTCACTTTATAAAACTTCAGACGTGCCGTTAATTTAAATAACTTGTCTGAAATTAGTTTAGTTAAAATTTTAACCATAAGTTAAAACAATATGCCTCTGGATGACTTGGGTGATATTGCCAGCACATCCATATGGGGTCAAAAGAAATGAGCTTTTCTTTTCTGTGACTAGTTGTCCTTTGCTTGCAGAGGATAGAGCAGTTTCAACAGTTTTAACAGGTAGGTACTCAAATCTTTGATTTCGGACTTCATAAGTGTTTGTTGTTAAGTTTTATTCACTACGCCTGCAAAAATAGGTTAGCAGTCTAAAATTTATCGGGCCAAGATTCATCGCACGATAATTGGTCCGCTGATGGTTTTCAAAGTTATCTGAAAAGCTAATCCGATAATTAAAACATTCGCTTCGATAATTATCGGTTAGCGGATTAGTGGAACTGTGCCCACCACTGATGATACTTAAATGAAAATATGCAAATTTGTGCATTTAAGAATTGTTAAATAATCAACACTGTAGTGATGCCATTCTACCATGGTTCAACTGTGCAGGGATACAAGCGGTTTCCTCAGCAACGTGAGCAGGACCTGCACAAAACGTGAATGCAAGATACAACACAGGTGGTATTTCTTTCAACAGAGACAAATGTGTCTTACACCTGCAGCTTATTTCTGTCGAACAAAACTTCAAACACTACCACCATCAGTGCCGGCAAAATGACACTAATGGAAATGGGTCTGTAATAGTTCTGCCCGGCTGCTCTAAGAAATATCAGCACCTTTACCACATGCAGAGAGGGAAGCCATTTTGCCAAGCTGGGGGTAATGTGGTATTGAGAGGGATGTATGTGTGTGTGTGTGTGCCAGGGGGTGGGGGTGGGTGGGGGCAGGCAGTGGCTGGGAGTGATGGTGAGAGTGACACAGCATCAGGTCTGGAGAAAGTTACCATAGGGATAATGGGGAAAAGGGCAGTAATGAGCTCTCATGAGAGAAAATGCCACAGTGGCATCGTCTCTCTCTTTCAAATATAAGGGTGGAGGGTGCCTGACGAGAATCACAACCGGCGACACATATGCACGCATGCACGCACGCACGCACACTGACATGCACACACACACACACACACACACACACACACACACACACACACACACACACACACACACACACACACACACACACACACACACACACACACACACACACACACACACACACACACACACACACACACGATACATGCAAACCACTGTGATAGTGGCAACCGTCCTCCTGACTGACCTCAGGGCACCGCAACCTTAGTGCTCATTAATCCCAGCAATAAAAAGAGCAGGGGGCACCAACCGCCCTCAGAGAGTAGGTCAGAGGCTTCGGTTAATAAGATATAAGTGAGACGATGACATGTTACTCAGGCTGGGATGTCTGATATTGTATAAATGTGCCGACTAATGTCATTTGGTTTGTGGAAAATGAGCTAAAGGTTCCAGTGAGGACAGCAGACTTCAGCACAGATGTGCATCGTGTGAATTAGACCCACACGAGTCTGCGCAGGTGCCAGACGACCGCAAGAGCATGTGAGAGTGTTTGCATGTGCAGTGAGACGCCGATACAGCTCGGCCCACTTTGCAGTCAGATCCATTTGGCAGTGAGAGCAGAACCAATCACATAATTGTCCTTGTTTGGCAGTGAGTGAACCCATCTGTGGGCCAGTGGGCTGATTATCCAGGCTGGGAAGGAGAATGATTGAATAGCGAATTATATCCTAATGAATATATTATGTTGCCCCTCAATTTATCCACACCACTGTGAAATAAAGAGATAAGATCAGCATCTGCCCCAATGAGGTGATGAAATTCAACTTCTCCTTTTCACCACAAAGCAAGACTAATGGCCATGCAAATAACATTTTCAAACAAGAGGATTGGAGTGGAAACAGGGTGCCGCTCGCGCAGCATCTGAATGAGCTCGAGCCAAACGGATGAAAATCAAAGGAAGATAAAGCCGCTTAGACAGCCTTTAATGGCCAGTAAACATATGCTTCAAATGCATCTCAAACAGAAGAAGCTTTTTACATGACGAGAGATTATGGAAATCTGAAAATCATGACAGGAACTTCTTGTAGGTCTTTCAAAAGCAGTCGTAAATGGAGCAAACCATGAAAACTACCACTTTTCTCTTGATTTTTTTTTCACCCAACCAAATTTTGATTGCTTCACAAAACAAACAAAAACAGAGGCCATCATTTTATTTCCCAGAACCCACTACAGAAAATTACCATTGACAGCCATAACTTTCTTTATCAAATCCCAAGAAAGAGATTGTTAGCCCTGCTGAAAAAAGCACCACAGCAGTTTTTCAATCATGCAGCACCACAGGTTTTAGGTCAGGCAGGTCTCCAAGGAAGGAGAGTCATATAATAGCTCAGCAGCAAACCCCTATTTGAACATGTTGTCAAGGGGAGAAGCAAAAGGAGCCCAACCATTCTTTACAGGCCTGTGGGAGGGCTGATTGGAGGCTTCGCTGTTCAGTACGACAGTGGCTGCTGACTGACAGTCTGACATCACCGGACACCTGCGGCGTCTGTGTCCTTGAGCAGGTGGACAGGCAACGCGGAGATCGGCAGGCCTCTTCTCTGCTCTGGCTGTCCTTCCAAAGTACATGTACGCATAGTCACTGCATCTAATCCTACTTTTCAAAGGTTGATTAAAAGAAACCCAACAGATAAGCAAACATCTGCATGGCGGGTTTACACAGAACCAGGTGACCTGTGATTAATAATGAAACTCAGTGGTGCAAATTCAGCCCGGTCTTAACTAAAGGTGTCTACACGTTGACATTTTGCCACCATGTGCCTC
This sequence comes from Thalassophryne amazonica, assembly GCF_902500255.1. NCBI lineage: Eukaryota > Metazoa > Chordata > Actinopteri > Batrachoidiformes > Batrachoididae > Thalassophryne > Thalassophryne amazonica. The sequence continues at coordinate 45,724,814 of NC_047113.1, read as the reverse complement.
AAATGATGCTCTTTGGTGTCTGTAATGGAAACATGTGCCATGTGGAGTGACATTAACAACACTTTCACATGCATATCTGGCAAAGTAAAAAGCGCAGTGCCCTTCAATCTCCAAACAGATAACGGGAGAAATGCCAAAGATGTCTGTATTTGAACACCTTGGGAAGAATTTGACATTTTTTGGAGAATTTATAACTGAAAATTTTTGCTTGATCGTTGACACACGATGTAGTTTGTAATTAATAAGCAGGGCTCTGTCTGGGGTTCAAAAACTGTTAGCCACTATGGCTAATTGGTGACAATTTCAATTAACCACATGAGAAGTTGATTAGCCACACATTGAGCACAAATTCAAAAACAACATCCAAGATAGCTCATAAACTTTAACATAAACAACTAATAAAAAACAAACAAACTCTGCAGCATTATAGCTATAACCACACCTATTCTGGTTTCAGTTCACTTTACACTGCTCTGTAATCCGCAGGCTCCTGTGGGCCCCGCTCAGACGGTCTGAACGCTGTCGCTCCTTAATACAGTCTGTGTGATCAGTGGTAGTTGTTAGTGATAGTATTTTATTATTCTTTGTTATTTGTGTTCATGTTGTTATGTGTGTTCTCCAAAAAATTTTGGTGCACATTAATGTGGGCCCCCTATGTCACTTTGAGCCACTGATCTTCAGCTCAGGCAAACCTGTGCTTTTATCTACCCCTGGTTGTGGATACTGATTGAATGTATGCACCTTTTAGCTCAGTATTTAAATAAATTCTGAGATTTGTGAGGAATTAATCGGCATGTTTTATATACGCTGCCGTGTCTGTGTTCACAACCTGTGTGCTTCATTGCACACAAACCCATCCACATAACTGAATTTGTGCACTAGTATTTAATAAATAAATGAATCTGCGACATTGAAATGTTTCAGTGGACGGTATTTAAGCAAACTGGTAAATAGTTATGCTGTTCTGTCAGTGGAAGCACACAGAGCGCTTTATGCACATGACAATGGCTCTGAACAGCTGTAACAGTCAGACACACCTGTGTGCATTTTTGTGTGTCTGTGTTGATGTCAAGTGTCTTTTCCGTTTCAATGAAGCCGCTGGACACAGCAAAAGTAATGATGAAGCAAGCCTGAAGTAAGCTGTTTATCTCAGATATGCCCAACATTTACAACAAATTATTATTTTTTCCTCTTGTCAAGTTTTTATGAGCCCAGCACAAACTGCATAAGAGCTTTCATCATTCATTATAAAAGGACCAAAATCTTAAAAAAATCCAGCAATGTAGCTGGCAAAAACTAAGTATTTTTTCCCTTAAAAATATTCACACCCATGGCAATTCATAGGCAAATTCCCATCATGCATCCATTCGCTGATGAGGACATGAGAAAGCCCAGAATAAGTGAACAAAGGAACTCTTAAGCTTGGTTTTTATTTGATGGCAGTGCTGGATACAGTGACAGAAGGCACAGAGCAGGAGGAGCCCAGAAGAAGAAATGAAGTTGCCGAAGTGCTAATTTTGTCAATGAAATTTTTTGCTGAAAAATATTTTGTTGATGAACTTTTATTTCATGACATTAATGCAATAACATTGATGACAAGTAAATTGCCCATAAGTGCAAGGGAAGAAACTGTAAGCTGAGTTTTGACTGTCTTATTATCTCATCTTATTTTCACCAAAAGTTAACTTCTCAAATAAATGTACATTTGATACCTTACTACACATTTGAGCAGCTTTAGTTGCCATCTAACAGACAGTGTGAGCATTTCAGGGCTTCTGTACATATTCTGCTTGAAACCAAATTATACAGTGAAAAAAAAAATCATTTATAAATGTCAGAAATGCATGATTGTTTGGCAGGCAGATCTTTTACCTCCCAGTACTAACGTGTACAAATTTTGATTTTGAAACTTTTATGGTTCTTGATTTTAGGGCCCTGTCCCACTGGGGAGAGGATTAATTGCGCATGAATTGAGTACACAAATCACGGGCATTCGTTGTCGTCCGCAACAAAAATGGCCAAAAATGACAAATGTCCCAGTATGAATTACGGATATATTAATAATATATAGCGAATATATGATGAACAATCACAGTTATATCATGCATGTAGTGAGGAAACTGATCTGACACATTGAGATTATCACAGCAGTATTACGGGTGTATTATGAATGCATCGCGCAAGTATTGCGCGTGCACGGCATCTGCACTGCGGTCATAAAATAAGCTCACTCGGGCCGCCGGCATCACTATTCACACCAACAATACAGGCTCTGGAGCATTTGCTGGACTTGGACAAGTTGATCACAGAGTTAATGTTCATTTTGCCATGCGAGGGTTAACTGTTCATGAGTTTGGGGAGCCGGAGGGGGGAAGCCGCTCGGGGTGTGAGATGGTGTGTTTTGTTTTTTTTTGAGTGAGTTGTGGGCAAACAGCAACTCTTCCTTTTGTTGGTGTTAAATAAAAGTCCTGGATTGCAGCAGGTATTACGTCTTTGTGGATTTACACAGCCGGACCGGCACTGACTGGCAGGTATGTCGCTTTCTGCCACATATAGTACTTTGGGTTTACGTGACGTGTTTGTTATGCATTCACAGATTGTCCGCAAATCAGCTGCAAAGCAGATGTAATAAAAACGCTTTATTCGTGGCCGATTTGTATGCATTCGCTACAACATATTTTAGTTTGTGATGTGGACATGATGGGCACGCAATATATCTGTTTTACACACTGTCCCGGTTCGCAGCCAAGCCGCAAATCTCCGTCAGTTGCGGATATCAGCGGTTAACAGCAGATATACAGCGCATAGAGTGACTATGTATTGTGTATGAATTGAGTACATATGGAGTATGTGAGGCGGATGCCATCCGCATTCAGATTTTTGAACAGCTCAAAAATCCTGGCTGCGGACATGCGTGCCTCTGCGGTTGATCACGGGCATGTTCGGATGACGGCCGACTCATACAGGCCTGTTACACGGATATTGCGGATGTTTGGTGAATATGGGCCAATTTTGTGCGCAATCCATCCGCAAATCCTCCTAAACGCCAGTGGGACAGGGCCCTTAGGGCATGGAAGGTTTTGCTGGACTGGCGGATGAACGCATGTCAGGCTGAGGAACACCACGCCTGACACTGTGATCAGCAGTACCGGAGGACCACAGGGAACGGTGCTGGCCCCTCTTCTCTTCACCCTGTACACCTCTGACTTTTGCTACAACTCTGAGATGTGTCATATCTAGAAGTTTGCAGATGACACGGCCATTGTTGGATGCATCAGGGATGACAGAGAGGAGGAGTACAGGAAAATAGTGAAGGACTTTGCTGCCACACAAACCATCTACAGCTCAACACCTCAAAGACAAAGGAGCTGGTCATTGACTTTGGGAAGTCCAGACCAAGTCCGCTCCCAGTTCTGATAGAAGGAGCTGAGGTGGAGGCTGTGGATTCCTACAAGTACCTTGGGCTGTGGCTGGACAGCAAACTGGACTGGACAACCCACACCAACTACCTGTATAGGTAGGGACAGAGCAGGCTGTACTTTCTGAGGAGGTTGCAGTCATTTAAAATCTGCAGGAAACTCCTGTGGATGTTTTACCAGTCCATAGTAACCGGCATCCTCTTTTACAGTGTGGTGTGCTGGGGGCGGCAGGCCATCCAAGGACACATCCAGGCTGGACAGACTGATCAGGTGAGCTGGCTCTGTGGTTGGCATGAAGCTGGACTTTCTAGTGACGGTGGCAGAGAAGAGAACACTGGACAAACCGCTGGACATGATGGACAATACCAGTCACTCTCTGCACATCATCATCAGCAACCAGAAGAGCCTCTTCAGCCACAGACTGCACCTTCCCAAGTGCAGGACCAACAGACTGAAAAACTCTTTTGTCCCTCAGGCCATCAGACTGTACAACTCCTCACTCCAGGAGAGGAGGACAAACAGGAAGACAGAGGACGAGAAGGAGAGGAACAGTAGTAGCCAGTAAACCAGTATTGATCAGTGTGTCTGGTATTTACATTTGTGTATTTATATTTATATTTGCAAGTTGTTTTTTTTTTTTTTTACTTTCACTTTTGATACTTTGTGTGCTTCTTACCCTGTGTGCTGCTATACAATGCTGCTGGAACCTCAATTTCCCTGAGGGAGTCTTCCCAAGGGATCAATAAAGTTCTCCCTAATCTAATAAAACAGTCAGATTACATAGAGACATTCAAGTCCAGACTAAAGATGCATCTACTCTCCCTCTCGTGTCACGAGCACACCCATATAGTATGGAACTGTGCTTTCTCTCCTTTTAATTCATATTATTAACAATGGAACAGGTCTCTGCCACACTACATCTAAATTCTGCGTCTGTTAGTGAAGCACAGGGCGAGCCAATCTCTTTGCTACCTTGTTGATTTACTGAATTAATGCCTTAGGTGCAGTTATTTCCAGCCGACTGATTCTGCTGTTTTTCTCTCTCTCCGAGGCACAACACCATTGACTGATCGTGGCCCTACACCCCAGGGTGCCGGACTGACCTCGGGATGCCACACTTGTTGCACCACTCAATTCAATCAATCAATTTTTTTTTTATATAGCGCCAAATCACAACAAACAGTTGCCCCAAGGCGCTTTATATTGTAAGGCAAGGCCATACAATAATTATGTAAAACCCCAACGGTCAAGACGACCCCCTGTGAGCAAGCACTTGGCTACAGTGGGAAGGAAAAACTCCCTTTTAACAGGAAGAAACCTCCAGCAGAACCAGGCTCAGGGAGGGGCAGTCTTCTGCTGGGACTGGTTGGGGCTGAGGGAGAGAACCAGGGAAAAGACATGCTGTGGAGGGGAGCAGAGATCGATCACTAATGATTAAATGCAGAGTGGTGCATACAGAGCAAAAAGAGAAAGAAACAGTGCATCATGGGAACCCCCCAGCAGTCTACGTCTATAGCAGCATAACTAAGGGATGGTTCAGGGTCACCTGATCCAGCCCTAACTATAAGCTTTAGCAAAAAGGAAAGTTTTAAGCCTAATCTTAAAAGTAGAGAGGGTGTCTGTCTCCCTGATCTGAATTGGGAGCTGGTTCCACAGGAGAGGAGCCTGAAAGCTGAAGGCTCTGCCTCCCATTCTACTCTTACAAACCCTAGGAACTACAAGTTAAGCCTGCAGTCTGAGAGCGAAGCGCTCTATTGGGGGTGATATGGTACTACGAGGTCCCTAAGATAAGATGGGACCTGATTATTCAAAACCTTATAAGTAAGAAGAAGAATTTTAAATTCTATTCTAGAATTAACAGGAAGCCAATGAAGAGAGGCCAATATGGGTGAGATATGCTCTCTCCTTCTAGTCCCCGTCCAGCACTCTAGCTGCAGCATTTTGAATTAACTGAAGGCTTTTTAGGGAACTTTTAGGACAACCTGATAATAATGAATTACAATAGTCCAGCCTAGAGGAAATAAATGCATGAATTAGTTTTTCAGCATCACTCTGAGACAAGACCTTTCTGATTTTAGAGATATTGCGTAAATGCAAAAAGCAGTCCTACATATTTGTTTAATATGCGCTTTGAATGACATATCCTGATCAAAAATGACTCCAAGATTCTCACAGTATTACTAGAGGTCAGGGTAATGCCATCCACAGTAAGGATCTGGTTAGACACCATGTTTCTAAGATTTGTGGGGCCAAGTACAATAACTTCAGTTTTATCTGAGTTTAAAAGCAGGAAATTAGAGGTCATCCATGTCTTTATGTCTGTAAGACAATCCTGCAGTTTAGCTAATTGGTGTGTGTCGTCTGGCTTCATGGATAGATAAAGCTGGGTATCATCTGCGTAACAATGAAAATTTAAGCAATACCGTCTAATAATACTGCCTAAGGGAAGCATATATAAAGTGAATAAAATTGGTCCTAGCACAGAACCTTGTGGAACTCCATAATTAACTTTAGTCTGTGAAGAAGATTCCCCATTTACATGAACAAATTGTAATCTATTAGACAAATATGATTCAAACCACCGCAGCGCAGTGCCTTTAATACCTATGGTATGCTCTAATCTCTGTAATAAAATTTTATGGTCAACAGTATCAAAAGCAGCACTGAGGTCTAACAGAACAAGCACAGAGATGAGTCCACTGTCCGAGGCCATAAGAAGATCATTTGTAACCTTCACTAATGCTGTTTCTGTACTATGATGAATTCTAAAACCTGACTGAAACTCTTCAAATAGACCATTCCTCTGCAGATGATCAGTTAGCTGTTTTACAACTACCCTTTCAAGAATTTTTGAGAGAAAAGGAAGGTTGGAGATTGGCCTATAATTAGCTAAGATAGCTGGGTCAAGTGATGGCTTTTTAAGTAATGGTTTAATTACTGCCACCTTAAAAGCCTGTGGTACATAGCCAACTAACAAAGATAGATTGATCATATTTAAGATCGAAGCATTAAATAATGGTAGGGCTTCCTTGAGCAGCCTGGTAGGAATGGGGTCTAATAAACATGTTGATGGTTTGGATGAAGTAACTAATGAAAATAACTCAGACAGAACAATCGGAGAGAAAGAGTCTAACCAAATACCGGCATCACTGAAAGCAGCCAAAGATAACGATACGTCTTTGGGATGGTTATGAGTAATTTTTTCTCTAATAGTTAAAATTTTTGTTAGCAAAGAAAGTCATGAACTCATTACTAGTTAAAGTTAATGGAATACTCAGCTCAATAGAGCTCTGACTCTTTGTCAGCCTGGCTACAGTGCTGAAAAGAAACCTGGGGTTGTTCTTATTTTCTTCAATTAGTGATGAGTAGAAAGATGTCCTAGCTTTACGGAGGGCTTTTTTATAGAGCAACAGACTCTTTTTCCAGGCTAAGTGAAGATCTTCTAAATTAGTGAGACGCCATTTCCTCTCCAACTTACGGGTTATCTGCTTTAAGCTACGAGTTTGAGAGTTATACCATGGAGTCAGACACTTCTGATTTAAAGCTCTCTTTTTCAGAGGAGCTACAGCATCCAAAGCTGTCTTCAATGAGGATGTAAAACTATTGACGAGATACTCTATCTCCCTTACAGAGTTTAGGTAGCTACTCTGCACTGTGTTGTTATATGGCATTAGAGAACATAAAGAAGGAATCATATCCTTAAACCTAGTTACAGCGCTTTCTGAAAGACTTCTAGTGTAATGAAACTTATTCCCTACTGCTGGGTAGTCCATCAGAGTAAATGTAAATGTTATTAAAAAATGATCAGACAGAAGGGAGTTTTCAGGGAATACTGTTAAGTCTTCTATTTCCATACCATAAGTCAGAACAAGATCTAAGATATGATTAAAGTGGTGGGTGGACTCATTTACTTTTTGAGCAAAGCCAATAGAGTCTAATAATAGATTAAATGCAGTGTTGAGGCTGTCATTCTCAGCATCTGTGTGGATGTTAAAATCGCCCACTATAATTATCTTATCTGAGCTAAGCACTAAGTCAGACAAAAGGTCTGAAAATTCACAGAGAAACTCACAGTAACGACCAGGTGGACGATAGATAATAACAAATAAAACTGGTTTTTGGGACTTCCAATTTGGATGGACAAGACTAAGAGACAAGCTTTCAAATGAATTAAAGCTCTGTCTGGGTTTTTGATTAATTAATAAGCTGGAATGGAAGATTGCTGCTAATCCACCGCCCCGGCCCGTGCTACGAGCATTCTGACAGTTAGTGTGACTCGGGGGTGTTGACTCATTTAAACTAACATATTCATCCTGCTGTAACCAGGTTTCTGTTAGGCAGAATAAATCAATATGTTGATCAATTATTATATCATTTACCAACAGGGACTTAGAAGAGAGAGACCTAATGTTTAATAGACCACATTTAACTGTTTTAGTCTGTGGTGCAGTTGAAGGTGCTATATTATTTTTTCTTTTTGAATTTTTATGCTTAAATAGACTTTTGCTGGTTATTGGTAGTCTGGGAGCAGGCACCGTCTCTACGGGGATGGGGTAATGAGGGGATGGCAGGGGGAGAGAAGCTGCAGAGAGGTGTGTAAGACTACAACTCTGCTTCCTGGTCCCAACCCTGGATAGTCACGGTTTGGAGGATTTAAGAAAATTAGCCAGATTTCTAGAAATGAGAGCTGCTCCATCCAAAGTGGGATGGATGCCGTCTCTCCTAACAAGACCAGGTTTTCCCCAGAAGCTTTGCCAATTATCTATGAAGCCCACCTCATTTTTTGGACACCACTCAGACAGCCAGCAATTCAAGGAGAACATGCGGCTAAACATGTCACTCCCGGTCTGATTGGGGAGGGGCCCAGAGAAAACTACAGAGTCCGACATTGTTTTTGCAAGTTACACACCGATTTAATGTTAATTTTAGTGACCTCCGATTGGCGTAACCGGGTGTCATTACTGCCGACGTGAATTACAATCTTACCAAATTTACGCTTAGCCTTAGCCAGCAGTTTCAAATTTCCTTCAATGTCGCCTGCTCTGGCCCCCGGAAGACAATTGACTATGGTTGCTGGTGTCGCTAACTTCACATTTCTCAAAACAGAGTCGCCAATAACCAGAGTTTGATCCTCGGCGGGTGTGTCGCCGAGTGGGGAAAAACGGTTAGAGATGTGAACGGGTTGGCGGTGTACACGGGGCTTCTGTTTAGGGCTACGCTTCCTCCTCACAGTCACCCAGTCAGCCTGCTTTCCCGGCTGCTCGGGATCTGCCAGGGGGGAACTAACGGCGGCTAAGCTACCTTGGTCCGCACCGACTACAGGGGCCTGGCTAGCTGTAGAATTTTCCACGGTGCGGAGCCGAGTCTCCAATTCGCCCAGCCTGGCCTCCAAAGCTACGAATAAGCTACACTTATTACAAGTACCATTACTGCTAAAGGAGGCCGAGGAATAACTAACATTTCACACCCAGAGCAGAAAAGTGCGGGAGAGACAGGAGAAGCCGCCATGCTAAATCGGCTAAGAGCTAGTAGCTACGCTAAGCTAGCGGATTCCTAAAAACACGCAAAGTGAATAATGTGTAAATAATTTAGAGGTGATTCAGCAGAAGGAGTGCTTTAGTTAAGGCACGTAAAGATTACACTGTGAAACAATCGTAATCTAGATAACTAGATCAATCTAACTGCGCAGATTAAACAGCTAACAGATACAGAAAAACACCGCTGTGCTCCGGAACAGGAAGTGATACAATACCGCAGTGAGAGCCAACCACCAGTAGAGGCAAGCAAGCAAAAAGAAAAATGTGTGATGAAAATGAGGCGCTTTTCGTCACAGTATCACGAACCAGTAGATTAATGTATATTTCGGGCTGCTGAATCACGACTTGCTGTGAGACCAGGTTGCTCATTATCATCAGAGGGAGTTTTTCCAGAGGGGTTGGTATGCGTAGACCTTACTTATGTGAAGCACCTTGAGGCAGCAATGTTGTGATTTGGCGCTACAGAAATAAAATAAATTAAATTGAAATAACATGAAGGATTACAATTAATACTTGAATGAATGAATGAATCAATGAATTTATTTGGCACACAAACTCAACACTAACAAAAAACTTTACTAATACTTCAGAATAATGTTTCTTTAAACATTCACCTCAGATTACTTTCTATACGAGGTCTGTTAGAAAAGTATCCAACCTTATTATTTTTTTCAAAAACCATATGGATTTGAATCATGTGTGATTACATCAGACATGCTTGAACCCTCGTGGGCATGCGAGAGTTTTTTCACACCTGTCGGTTACGTCATTCGCCTGTGGGCAGTCTTTGAGTGAGGAGTGGCCCACCCTCTCGTCGTTTTTTCATTGTTTAGGAATGGCTCAGAGACTGCTGCTTTGTTTGATCAAAATGTTTTCAAAAACTGTAAGGCACAACTGAGTGGACACCATTCGATAAATTCAGCTGGTTTTCGGTAAAAATTTTAACGGCTGATGAGAGATTTTGGTCTGTAAGTGTCGCTTTAAGGACGGCCCACGGCGCCTGACGGCGATCTGCGCTCCGAGGCAGCGTCGTCTCGCTGTTTCAAGCTGAAAACTTCCACATTTCAGGCTCTGTTCACCCAGGTCGTCATCAGAGAACAGAGAAGTTTCAGAAGAGGTCGGCATGAGGAGTTTATGCGGACATTCCACTGTTAAAGGAGATTTTGTAATGAAAGAACGTGCGGGCAAATTCGCATGTCGGGCCGGACCCGACCGCGGGGGGTCGCGACAGGAAAAACACCTCCATTGAAAACCTTAACGGACAAGTTGGAACATGCCCAGCTGTTAAACAATTTCTCAGATACTCACTTGTTGAAAGCCATCAAAAGCCGCCTGAATTTTACAAATGGTTTTCAACACGGCTGTGTTTTTCCTGTCGCGGCGCAGACGGATTTGCGTCGTCGTCACGGAACCGACTTGGCGAATTTGCCCGCACGTTCTTTCATTACAAAATCTCCTTTAACAGTGGAATGTCCGCATAAACTCCTCATGCCGACTTCTTCTGAAACTTCTCTGTTCTCTGATGATGACCTGGGTGAACAGAGCCTGAAATGTGGAAGTTTTCAGCTTGAAACAGCCAGACGGATGCCACCTCCGACCACGCCGCGCCGATCCGCTTTGTGAGCTGTCCTTAAAGTGAAAGAAACTCCACAATCTCTCATCAGCCGTTAAACTTTTCACCGAGAACCAGCTGAATTTCTCGAATAGTGTCCACTCGGATATCCCTCACAGGTCCTGAAAAAATTTTGATAAAGCAACGCGCGCCGTCTCCAGCAGCGTCTCAGACAAAGGATTTCAGCCGAGAGAGCTGGACCAGTGCTCACTCAAAGCCTGCCCACAGGCGGATGACGTCACCGACACGCGTGAAAAAACTCACGCATGCGCACGAGGGTTCAAGCATGTCTGGTGTAATCGCACGTGATTCAAATCCATATAGTTTTTTTTTTTTTTTATAAAACTGCCGGTTAGTTTTCTAATAGACCTCATATAATTAATGTGAACAGTGATGTAATTATGGATTGTGATATGTATCGTATCATGGAGGCAGCATATCGCTCAACACTTACTGAGGAGTAAGAATGACATGAAATTCCAAGCACCCTTTCCACAGACAAGAGACAGCTGACCTAAATTATGGTTAAGTATTTAGTTTGTTCGTTAAACAGCAGGAGGTGTACATCCAAAATACCGCAGCGCGTGCACACACAAATAGAGACAGGTGCACGTGTGCATATTTACTTCAGTAACTGTAAAGAAAAGTTTTAAAACCAGGATGAGGAAGGTCAGCTATGACCTCAGTTTTCATCTCCAGCATGTCCACGGCAAGTTACAGTCCCAACGTCATGTTCATTTTTTAACCAACAAAGAAGAGGTGAATGCTATTATCAAACTCAAATGACCAAATATTAACATAATTTTGAAAGTATAAGTGAGCTTTATGGTTGCCGAAATTTATGTGAGTAGAACATACTGAGAAAAAGCTACCAGAGGGGCTAAAAGATTTCAGGTCTATTTGTTGCTAAAAGTGTAGTCACACTGTATCGGACTGCGCAAACTAATTAATAACCGATAGAAATAATTTGTCCGGTGGCAAAAATCGGCTAATCCATTGATCTCCAGTAGATTTGGGGCTCTGAAGAAATGAGTGGCTAGCCACTGAATTTAGGGCATGCAGCACTTCTGGATGCAAACAAAAGATGAACAGATGATGCACGGACAAATCTAACATCTACTGGACATCCACTGGCAAACTAACAAACAAGTACAGGACAAACCAGTAAACAAATGTACAACCATCCGGAAAGCTCTCCATTTTACATTCGCTCAAAGTTTTGAGCATACAGAAAACTTTCTGCTGGACTTGCTGGACATCAGCTCCCATCAGCTGACAAGGAATGCATTTAATGAATGAGAAAAGGATTTGTACAGGACAAAGATGTATAAGAACAGATATCAAAATTTTGTATCTATTACTCATCTGTTTCCTCAATCCGTCACAGTGTGACTCAGACTTAAACAGTTACTAAAGGATGTGACAACATTGCCTGATGACATTATAATGTAGACATAGAACGGTGTTAGCATTAAAAACTGGTAAAAAGATTTGTGAAATTTAATAGTTTTTATTGTGTGTTATCAAATTTTTTGTGAATAGGCAAAAAATTAAAATTTGATTCAGGCTTTGATGCCTTATGTATGTGTATGTATGTGCAGCAGAACTGTTGAGAAAATAAACAACCTGTGAAGGAAATATGACTGAGCGGCACTCTTTTTTAACAAATTTTTGGCATTCATTTGTTCGTGATATATGAAAGAATTATGGTAAGTCAGTAACACATTTTCAATAGAAATGATTAAACACATAGTTCAAGGTAGGTTTACTTCTAAAATAATTACTGTTTGAATGTGCTTCAACAAAATCAATACCAAATAGGGATGGGTACTGATAAGATTTTATCGATATCAATACCATTATCGATTCCGCTTATCGATCCGATTCCATATCGATTCCCTTATCGATACCTCTTGTGAATTTTCTGTGTACTAAAAGTAGGCTTTACAGGTTTTCTATGCCAACAACATTTTATTGAGTCTTAAAGTAAATAAATATGAAATTGGTCACTGGATACTTAAACTCTGGACATAAATAAACTCTACATGGTGGATCCTTGATCTCTGGACATAAATAGAAATAAACAAACTCGTTTCTTGACTGCAATAAGACAAGAGTCCCAGTTAGTGACTTTCATCCACACAAAAGTGACTCACGATTGACATATATTAATGATTTTGAGAGGGGTTAAGAAGCGGACTTGCTGCTTCTGAAGAGCAGCGACTCAAAGAACCAATGAGCCAGCAGATCGAAGCACTGCTTCATTGGTTCACACTTCAAAGTGGAGTCACGCTGCAGAAGCAGTTGATTACAGAGTCGCTGCAGGGTCTGTAATGAACATAGGGAAATGATCATTTTCCCGACAAACACACCTCAAAAACAACGGACGCTCTGAAGGACTGATAAGGGAATCGTTAGGCAAAAAAGCTATTGATGTCGGTGGATCGAATTAATTCTTAACGATACCCGAAAAGAACCGGTTCTCGATACCCAACCCTAGTTCCAAACAATATCATGATAATTATGACTAAAACATAGACTATAATTAAGACTCCAATGAAGAAATCTTAACTTGGAAAAAAAGATTAAAATGTGACTTTAAACCTTCTACAATTTTCAATAACTGACTCAGACTAAAACTAAATTTAAAATTCTTGTAAACATTAACACTAGGCTGCAGCCTGTTAGCACAGAACCATATTTCTGTGTGCTCAAATTCTTCTAAATTTCTAGATGTTTGAACTCAATATTATGTGTCATTTTGTTTTGGATCAAGTCAGTTGTGCAGTAGAAATGATATTAAGACATACAGTAGATGTTTTCAACAGAGATATTCACCTGCAGTCCAGAGAATAAGCATGCATGTACTAGCACAACATTCTTGGAATATTTTTTTAAATATAGAAATTTCAACACTCATCAGGCAAGCTGCAGGAACTGGTGCAATATCTGAATAATTCACACACGTTATGAATCTATGCTGATTGCTGTTGGCTCAGGTAGTCTGTCTTTGTCCCTAATATTGGTGTGATCTGACATTTTGCCAGGACTGTTGGGCCGTGACCACAAGTCACTGCAGGGACACAGTCAATGAAGGGGTGAGGCACAGACTGCACAATTTTGTGGGACACTTCAGTGGAATCTGATGAGGGGGAAACAAAGGGAAAATGAAGACAGACAGAGAGAGAGAAAAATAGAGATAAGCCCCGGCACAGTTTGGCTACTCACTGAAGTGTGGATCTGCTCTGAGACTGAGGCTTTATCCTCAGCTTCCTCCTCAGCCTCCAAAAAGCTTCCTGTGTTGCTCCCAGTATGGAGCCCATCTGATCCGTACAGGCCTCCGCCAACTCCCATTAAACACTTTGGAGACTTCGACAAAAATACAGATGAGCCACACTCTCTTCACACTTTTTCGAAGAAGAGGTGTGAACTCACATTTAGACGCACAGTTCCACATGAAAAGTTCTGTTACTCAATGTGTAGAATGTAATCTAATGGTCCATGGTACGATAAACACTACTGTGCGTCTGTGGTGCTGAAGGAATGCTGTAACTTTCAGAACCATAGCTTCCACTTGGTGTCAAGGAGTGCAAAGCACAACATAAATGTCATTCCTAGTTTCCAATAGACTAAAGCCTCGATTGAATCCATTTTCTCGGAAGAAGAGCCTTCTCTGCCCCTCTCGAACATGAAGCTGTGACTGTTGATACAGCAGACAAAAGTCACACCGTGTGCAGTTACTCCAATCACATCCACAGAAATTTACAACACTTTCAGAGTTGTCATGAGTGTCTTGGTAGCTTCCCTCAGCAGCATTCTTCTTGCACATTCAATCAGTTTTTAAGAACTGGCTACTCTGGACATATATATATATATATATATATATATATACACACACACACATACAAGTGGACTGTTAAAGAATTTTAAAGATACTTATAAATTATTGTCTTTGATCCTGTCTTTGATTCTGTCTTCCATATATACATATATATGCGTGATTTCACTTAATATTACTTTCCCAGTTAATCACTGAACTGTTCACACTGTAAAATTACCTTCTGCTTACATGAAAACTGTGAGAATGTAAGCAAAAGGTCATTTTACAGTGTGAACAGTTCAGTGATTAACTAGGAAAGTAATATTAAGTGAAATCACACATATATATGTACGCATATATATGGAAGACAGAATCATAGACAGGATCAAAGACATTAATAATTGATAATTATCTTTAAAATTCTTTAACATTATTTCCTGAATCACATTCTAAAAAAAAAAAAGAGTATCCAGTCTAACCAGTATTACCAGTCCAAACATTGGTGTTTCCATGTTTGGACTGGTAATACTGGTTGGACTGGATAAATACTCATTTCTTAACATTCGGGTTTCAGGCATATGCGAAGGCTTTCTGCAGAGCATGTTTAATTTGATAATGGCACACATGTTGTAAATAAAATCATTCAGCATTTAGCAGATCACTTGAGAATAAATGCAAAAACACATTGTGCTTACGTACTATCCTCAAAGTGCAGGTTTAGTGAAAAGAACAATTAAAAGTAGGCTCAAGAAATGTATGGAAGAAACACGGAAAAATTGGGTTTATTGTTTGGATTTGGTGAAATTATACATGCACATAACACCCAGCTCAGAGACTGGCCTTACACCATTTGAAATTTTATACGGCAGGCCCTATAGGTTACCAAACTTGCAGAAAATAGCCGGGCCTGATAGTGAAGATGAGAGATTAGTTGATTATAAGAGATGTGTGTTGTCCCATAAGAATGCCATACACGCTGACATTTCATGGTCTTTCGGAGCCGGATGCCAATAGACCTAAGGATTGTCGGCCCACGGGGGAGGACTCCATTGTAAGACCGTGGCCACGACGTTAAAGACCCTTTCCGGGGACAGACTCCTCCTTGACTGACGGGTTGGCACTCATCAAGGTGAAGGCATTCAAATTTCAGCGACAGAGAATCAACCACGGTGAGAACTGTTTTTCTTACGTGCACGAATGGCGTGTGGCTGGGAGTCACCGCGGAGAAAAAAACCCCGTAATGCCTTTGAGCTTGACTGTAACGTGTGTAGAGCAGTGAGGTGTGAGATACGATAAGGCTGTGAGGTGCGAGTTAAAAACAATACAGAAGACAGCTAAAGACCACTTTTGGTTCCGGAACAGCGCGTAAAAACTGTACATTTTCTTTAAAATTCTTTAACATGGATGCCACTGACATTTTTTCCCCTTCCTCATCATTTCTGACTGAGTTTTGCAGTTGGCTAGGGCAGCGTCACAACTAGTGGCATGGTTCGGTACCTGGACCCTACAGAGGTTGCACAGGTAGTCCAGCTTCTCCAGGAGGGCACATCAATATGTGCCATCGCCATATATTTATATAATTGAATGTCTTGGACCTAATTTACATGAAAGCATTTTGTTTTGTTGTTTCTGTCCAGTACCTTCAGGCATTTTTGGACTTTTAAATATGTCAATTACACAAAATTGGTTTATTTGCATTTATTTCTGAACATACTTTAAAATGGGCACTTAAAATATAGGGGTGCCACTCAGTCTGCCCAAGACCTTATAAAGTGTATTGATTTAGCTGGATGAAGAAGAGACAAATTAGAGCTTTTACATGTTATTGGTTCCAAATTTAAACTGATTTGTTTCTTGCTAATATTCATTCAGCTGACAGCATCTCATGAGCCCCAAAGGGGGAGTAAAGCAAATTTGAGAGTCCAATGATGTGCTTTCCATTAAACAGAAACAGACTTCAACCACAAATTACACAGAATAAGTAAATGCATTTTTCTGAAACCTATTCCAAAGATCTGTATTATTTAATGCACTAGAGAGCTAATAATCAACAAACAGTCTTAGTCTACATAATTAATAAACTTCTGAAACAAGACCAGCATTAAATCATGCAATTTTTTTTCAAATGCAGCTTGAAAACAAAAGCGGTGCACACAAAATCAGTCTCTCAAGGCTGGCTTCAAAAAAGTACAGAACAGCACTGCTGAATCCAAATGTCAGCCACGTCTATAGTCTATCTGTGCCATTACTACTCATATCCTGGAGGGTGAGCAAAAATGTAGTGACAGAGAAAGATAAGCAGATAAAAGAGAAGAGAAATGGAAAGAGAGCAGGATCATTGACAGTGGACAGAGAAGGATTAGCTGTAAAATAATGGCATGAAAAAAGAACTACGAGATGGCATAAATAATAACATTAAAACAGGAAGCATAATGTCCACCAAGATGCTGAAGTAAGCTGATGACCAAAATGGAACATGTCATCTGTTTCTCCATTGAAGCACATTGAAATTATGGTCATTACATATGATGAGCCAAGGCATTATAGTGCGGAAGGTAATAGTGAACAGTACCAGGATAACCCTCAGTGTATCCAGACTGTTAGGTACAAAATACAAGGCGCAGTCTACTTACGTTACAAGGAAGCCATCATGTGAATATAACCTTTCCACTGCTCAGTACAGGTGACAGATAGCCAGAGGTAAACCCAAAACATACAAGTTTATGATCAGAACTCCCCTAAAACCTAAGTACCTGATTTAATTCCTAAATGCTACTAACATTGTTAATGTTAACTGCAAATATCAAGACACAGATTTTACACCATCTACTCCACGAGGCTCCAAAAATATAAATATGGCGTTTCCACGACTATGCACTGGTGTGATGTAGCAAGAAAAAAGGAAAATATAATCATTAAACTACTAAACTTATAAATATATGCTTCCAAATACATGTTGCTGTATCCCAATGAGGATGAATACTTAACACCACAACAATCCCCAAGCTGATGTATTTTTGTACTGGATGTATGCTGTCACCAGTCCCTGTTTGGAGATGTATAGTCATCTCCATATTTATTGGGACAGTGAGCTGAAAATCAACAGGTCTTTGTAGTGTAGAGTTTCAGCTTTGATTCTGAAGATTCGCAAAAAGTATTGCATGAACCATTTACGAACTACAACTATTTATATACACACACCCTCTGTTATCATTGGACTTCATTTGCATTAACACACACACACACACACACACACACACACACACACACACACACACACACACACACACACACACACACACACACCTTCAACCGCTTAGTCCAATTAAGGGTCATGGGGGGCTGGAGCCTATCCCAGCAGTCATGGAGCACAAGGCGGGGTACACCCTGGATATTAATAATATTAATAACATTAAAAACAGCACCGTAGTGTAAATTTGGTAAATCTGTCTGGAGAAAGCAGTTCTCAAAGAGTGATCGTGTAAAAAGGAGACTATTGAGGGAAGGCATCAAGACACCCTTGATAACTTCACTGGAGTTATTGGCTTCTGAGACTGTGATTGGAGACACTGGGCAGAGTGCATTGTTTGTTTGTTCCACCACAACGTAATGGTGAAGTGGAAAGTAAAAGGATTATAATAATGTACAACAAAACTGATCAAATCTAGGCTTGAGTGTGCCATGTGTCTTCTGGCAAACTGTAGCTGAAATTTCACATCATCTTCTTTTTAAGAAAATGCTTTGTCTCTACACAACATACCAGACAGTGTGCATATTTTAATGACTGTTGGAAATTAAGCTGAAGACATATTCAGTTATTTGGAAATGTTCATGTATCCATCCCCTTACTCGTCTAAAGAAAACTGGCTGTAAAAATGATTATTTGTCTGAACAATTATATTTAGTTTGTCACAGTTGTTACAGTGTTTAAAACTGGAGGGCCTGTTCATGAAAATGGCTGTAATTTCAAAATGGTTAATGTGATATTTTTGTTCATCCCCTTGACAAAAGCAGAAAGTCTAAACTATAATCAATCGCAATTTTTTTATTATTATTATTTAAACACCATTGTGGTGGTGTACAAAGGCAGAGTTACAAAACTTGTGTCACTGTCCAAGTAATTACTGATCTGACTGTACTCATCGTCCATGTGTTGATGGTGGGAAAAAAAAAACACGCAGACACAAGGAAAACATACAAATTCCATGCAGAAATGAACCAAATCCACATTTTTGCTGTAATGCCAAGACAGAGTGCTGCCACTTAGTGGAATGCAAATTTATGCAAATATCTTAGCAACACTCGTTTTGCAACATGTTCTCCAGACCTTGCATCCATGGAATAAACATGAACCTTCCAACATTTAGTAGAACTGAGGTGCAGTGGTTCCAACAGACTATTTTGCCCTCATTCGAACAGAAATTCATTCATTTTCTATTTGCCGTTATTCCAATTAAGTGTCACGGGGGAGCTGGAGCCTATCCCAGTGATCACTGGGCAAAAGGTGGGGAACACCCTGGACAGGATACCAGTCTATCGCAGTAGAATAGAAATTTATAGACAGAATTCCCCAAACTTTAGTTTATTTATGTCTTAAAGGCTATGTGTGTCAAACTGTCTAAAGTATAAATTCTGAGTTATTGTGTTTATAAGAATGTATTCACACACTCACACACAAGGACATAAGGTCCTGCGTCCTCTGTCCATAGTGGTGAGACATTATGAACAGAAGGAAAGAAGAAAAAACACTGGAATTAATAGAGAGGATGGACAACACACAGAGGACACAATCTGACCCAAACATGGGGTGGGCACACAATTAGCTGACAACCCATAAACACACAGATAATTCAGACAGCAATACATATTTAAAGGGTAGAAACTTTAATTCTGTTGACTTTATGGCCCCTTCACACATAGTGCGAATTTGGTCAATTTGCGCAGAAAGTGTGCATGAAGCAGGAATCGTTTGCAAAACGTGTAATTTCGTAGCTGCCTCCAACGCCTCATACACCTGTTGCTACAACTATTTGCGCACACCAGCGGCTGAAAGACAGAGTTTGCGCTGTGCGAGCCCATCGAACCCTCTCGTGGCAGGTGTCGCCAAAATCCAGCTGACACACACAAACATCTAAACACCCCTCACATGGCACTTAGAAAATGTGTGGCCATTCATACTATTATCACAAAAACAGTCTGCAGACAATCACTGTCGACCTGGATGTGAAATTTGTCTAAGTGCCCCACGACTGTGAAATTACCGAGTGTACATGTGATGTGCCAGAGTGTCGGCATCCCCCACAACATGTGTGCGTGTATTTTGCGCCCCCCCGCACCCCACAACACATCTGTGCATGTGGTTTCCCTCCAGCGCAGGCGTGCATCTTTCATCTGATCATAGAGTGACATCTTGGTCTGTGCACTGACAGGACTGGGGGCGTGGCTGGCTGCCTACAGCTGTTGGGACATCTTAGGTTCTGGACAACACAGCTGCAGCACACGTCCCATGCTTTGACGAACACGCGCATGTGTGTTTGTGTGGAAATACATAAAAACATATATCGCTTTTGCGATGGGAGGAGAAACGGGCCGTCAGTCCATTTGGACATGCAGCAGGCGATCTGAATGTCACATCTGACAGGACATGTGTGTCGGGCTGTGAGTGCTGTGAGCAGCACGCCGCAGGACCGGGAAAAGCCAACAGTATGACAAATACGCCACTTTCCGGCATGTATAAGCAGAAATACACCGTACCAAACAATGTTTGGTCAATTATCACAGAGCTTTTTTTCCCTTTTTTTTTTTAGAAAATATGTTTATCTGCTGGTTGATTTTACCCATTTCACGCTCCTGTTACAAGACAGTGATTGTAGTGCAGTGGTAAAATTTCCATCTGGTAATCAGAGCGCGTGGGTTTAAATCTCGTGGCTTTTTTCTTTTTATTTAACCAGGGTTACTTAACGGCCTCTTCATGACTGTATGTCTGTGACCATGGGTCATCTACCGAGGAACAGATGGATCATATTTGTACTGCTTGCTTGATAAATGCGGTGTGTTTATATGGTGTGTGGGTTTATTTCATTTTAAATATGTCAATCTCCTTCTTCATATCAGGCAGGTTCCTGCAACTTTAACAGGACTGCGATTGTAGCTCAGTGGTAAAGTTTCTGACTGGTAATCAGAGCTTTTGAAAGGCACGGGTTTGAGTCCCGTGGGTGGCATGTAATTTTTATTTACATGCCGATGTGTAACCACGATGGCGCAGCTGCTGTGAAAAGCTGCTGTGCTCCCGTGTGCACACAACCGTCGCAGCATGTATTTTTTTCTTTTTCATTAATTTTTATCGTGCAGCTGCTGACAGTGTGTTCCCGCGTGCACGAACCGTCGCACCAGCATCGTGCATGCCTGCCCGTCGGTGCGATGTTTTGTGGTTCGATCATACGAGCTGTTTTGCGATGACTCGCCCTGGAATTGTACGTATTCGCACTATGTGTGAAGGGGCCTTTAGTTTTATTTTGTGTTTTATGAGACAATAATAATGGCGCCAATTCACAGAAGAACATGAGAAGGACAGAACAACAAACACAATGAACCACTGGAGGCTCTGAACAAAACAACATGGTTTTTTAGACGTTTACTGAGAAAAATACATCAAAGATATCCCTTTAGTTAGTAGTCCTTGACAAACAAATGAGCCCAGCAATACTCACGATGCAATACAAGATTTCAAAAAGTCAAATTGTATATCAAACCTGAAGCTGAGACTGGGAGGATGGGGAAATGAAGGCATTATCTTGTGCATTAATATTTCCAGTGTGAATGCATTAAACAAAAATAACTTCCTGATCTTGAGCTGTTTCTGTCATCCCTCATTACCAATCGTCACAGCACACTTAATTAATGAAGAGCTGAACTTAGAGGTTTTTTTTTTTAATTAATTGGTATTCAGAGCTAGTAGTTCATTTGTTTTGGACAGGACCAGGGGCCAAAATGTTAAAATTATACACTTTTCCCTTATTTTGTTTTCACACAACAAGATTTTTAGGTGGCCCAAACCATGTGAATAAAAGCCACATGTGACCATACTGTCCCATCATTGATCAGACGTACTGTGTTAATGTTCTGGGGTTTACAGCATAACAGTGACTTTATGATCTCTTCATGAACGAAAACAAAGTTTTAGCTGTCACGTAGCATCGACTGGTTTATGTCTGACAGGTTAAACATACACACAAACAAACAAACACACAGTCAAACAGACAAAGTAAAATCAAAACTGTGCTGCAGGCTGCTGAAAACTCTTCACTTTTAACTGTGTTTTTCAGAGCAAACACATCAAGTCAAATCAAGTCTGTGAGCATGCGCTTGTGCCACACGGTGCTACATCCACCATACTACAGAACCACACTGGGTCCTAAATGGCAATGAATCAGAAAACTGGGCCATCCCCAACTCTCAAAAACAAATACGTGCTGCAGCCAGGCCAAATGTGGGCGCTCCCATAGCCTTTTCCAGCTAAATAGCTAAATGCGTTGGTAAGGTTAGACCTTACTTGTGTGAAGTGCCACCTTTGTTGTGATTTGGAGCTATATAAATAAAAAAAAATTGAAATTGAATTAAATAAACAGCCCTCAAAATCAGCATAACAACAGCTAGTAAGTTCCAAATGAACCTCAGGAGAAAGGTTGAATAAGCACATATGAGACAAGGCCTACAGCATTCTGTCATTCAAGCCAAGAATTCCCTGCTTTTCTCCAAATACAAACAATCAAGAAAAGTACAGACTTTACATTTTACCAAGACAGAGCCACATTACAGTGTTAGATACACACAATATTCATCACCAAGAACAGCCATGTGTTATTTACATACTGGAGTTTCCTTATGATGTCACTGGTGATTCCAATTATATTTCCATATTCCCTACTAAAGCCTGTTTCACACCGGGCCTGCGTTGTGCTGCATGTATGGCTGCATATGTTGTGCGCAGGGGGAAGTGTGGCCCGCCTCTTCTTCTTCTGTGATTTTGAAGCTTCACTGCCAGTAAAGTTCAGGAGAGTCCAGCAGAATGAATAGAATCTAGCAACGCAGATATGTACTGATTAAAAAAATCTAAAAGGATTTTTTGCCGGACTGGCGTAGGGTAGTGTACAATTGCGGAGGCATGATGTACTGTGTCCAGTGCTCTATGCCGAAAGGTTACATTTTTTGCGTCCATTTCGCGGACCCTTTTGCGTCCCTCAGCGTATTGCCACATAGGCCTGCATAAGCTTGGTGTAGTCAGTACGCCGCATTATGCAACTCTATGTTGGCCCAGTGTGAAAGGGACTTTAGGGAATGGTTGGGACTAGTGCAGGCAAAGTAGAGTGGGTGGAGAAAAGTGGCAGGAGTGACTTGTGACAAAGAATATGTTGAAGAATGAAAGGGAAAGTTTACCAGAAGGTATTGAGACCAGCTATGTTGTAAAGCTTACAGGCGGCGGGGCTAACAAAAAGACAGGAGGCAGAGCTGAAAATATGATTTTCTTTGTAAGTGACAAGGATGGACAGGATTAAGAATTAATGTGTCGTGGGACAGCACAGGTAGATGGCTTGGAGACGAGGTTATAGAAGTGACATTGAGATAGTTTGGACATGTGCAGAGGAGGGACCCAGGGTATATAAGGAGAAGGATGCTGAGGATGGAGCCACCAGGCAGGAGAAGAGGGAGGTCAAAGAGGACATTTATGGATGTAGTAGTGAGGGAGGACATGCAGGTGGTTAGTGTGATAGAAGAAGACACAGAGGACAGGGTGAGATGCAGATGGATGATTTGCTGTTACAGACCCGTAACAGGAGCAGAAAAAAAAAAAAAACATGATTCAGAAAACCAGGTGTAGACGCAAACCTAATGCCATTCTTTTGCTGTCATCATAACATACGGGGCCTGATTTACTAAAAACATGCACAAACATCAAAGTGTATACTGATTTACTCATGGTGCCTACTGAGGATTGTATTTTCCAGTGCAAAAAATAGTGCAAATAGTGCATATTGTCCAACGGTTTTTGCCTCCAGGAATTTACAATTTGGGGTATCTATGTGACTGTGCAATTTTATAGGTTGTGAACATGCAAATAGGTGAGATTTGCACACGTAACAAGGCTGATCAAAATCAATAGGAAATTCAGCGGGTTCTAACTGCGCCTATATATTGTGTGTTTGAGACCTGGATGTTAATTTATGCCCTTGACAGACTGTTGCTTCAGCAAGGGAAATGCTGCTGCCTGTGCATTTCAGTTCACTGTAATCAGACCAGAGTCAGGTATTCTCCATTGCATGCCCATCCCAAAATCCTTCTTGAGTACTAGAAGTTCAACTGTCTTCCTCGTATGTGAAGGATCAACTTAAGGATTCAGATGTACGTGGGATGTTTACCGATGGCCTGTGTGTGTGCGTGTGTGTGTGTGTGTGTGCTTGGTGATAAATAATGGGAAGTCACTTCATTTTAAGGGTGATCAGAGACTCGTTTGCGAACACACAACAGCACTGCCACTTGTGACTGGAAACAACACCCTGTAATCCTCCAGGCTCTGGCGTGATGGACTATGCCTTGAGGTGCAGATAACCGGGGTTGTTTTTGCAAGATGATGGTCCGAGAGCAGTGAGAAAAGGAGGCAGAGACGACCTCTGTGGCCAAACAACAAAGATGATTAAGGCGGGAGGGCGAGCAGAGTGTTGTATTGCTCATCAAAACAAAAAAGGAAGGAAAAAGAAGCTCTTTTACTCCCAAAGTCGTGTGCAAAAACGTGTTCACGGGGCACAATGCAATTTCTGTCACAATACCCTAAGGGTTGAAATTACACGCATTCTCCTTGTGGGGCAACAGAGAGATAGATGAGGGTGGAGTTTGGTCTAACAATAGCAGATTGGACTGACATTAATCTCTCTAAGCTCATCGAGGTCACCGTCCCGCCTTGCTTTAGGGGTTATGTCAAGCATCCCTGGACACTTCTTTAATTCCATTACACATCACTACGGTGCTAATAATTCCAAACCCACCGGGATAGCGTCCTGTCAGAGCATCATGTGTTTCCTTTGTCTTCCTCATCATGCTGCTGGTCCAATGGGCCATGTTACTTACACTCATGCTTGACATCTCATCATGTCTTTACATGGGGGATGTGTAACATAACACCTTGACTCGCTGAGGAAAATAACCTCTGGTTTAGGCTGGGAGATGCTGCCACTGCCACAGTGTTGGATTTCTCTTTCTGCCATTCACAGACTGTGGGACATTTCTCCTGTGGTCAGCAAACTGTCGACCAAACTTGATCTGCTGGTTGCAGAACAGAATTTTGCTGTGTCTTTCTCAGCTTTCCAACTTGGTACTTTGCTCCTACCGTCCTCACACTGTATCTAATTCCATCTGTTTCTAGCCTTGCTTCCACTTACTTTTTCCTAACCCCCCCCCACCTTCTCTGCCTTCGTCTCTCCTTTGTCAGGGGGCTAATGTGGGCCTCCAAATGAAGCAGCTTGACTTCCATCTCAGGCTACCAGAGATCGATATGTGTTGCTCAGTATCAGGCAGGACACTTGCTGCCTGTCAGGCGCTCTCCAGAGAGAGAGGGGGGGAGAGAAGACAGAGAGGGTGAGAGAGAGAGAAAGAGAGAGAGAGAGAGTGAGAGTGCGCAGGTGGGAAAGTGACACATCCTCCACCACTCGCACGTACACATAGCATGCAGGCTGCAGCTTTTTGTTGCTTATATTTACTACACAGCGTGAGGAGCAAATAATAACAAATGCACTAGCTGCTATGGTCGGGACCATGTCTCTTAAAGGAGACAGATCTATTAAATAAAATCGAGATCTACGCACAGTGCTGAAGATAAGAAGATGCGTGAATGCAGGGTTATAAAAGTGCATCTGTTTCAGGATGAATGGGCTTTGCTGTGTAAGCCAACTAATTGCAAAAACTATCAGAGAACGACCAGAGAAGACATTATAGCAAGCAGAGGTGCAGGTACAAAAGTGCAAAAACAAAGGTTGATAAATGATTTCTAGGGGTTAAAAAAGAAAAAAAAGGAAAAAAGAAGGAAAGAAAGAAAAAGCCACAAGAAGCCAAGCACCACAGGACAAACAGGGTTGCCTGGTAGTTACCTGGACAGGTGGCCACGCAGGCACTTTTCTGGACGTTCTGCCCTTCACAGGATGTGCCTCCATTCAACGGGGTGGGGTTGGTACAGCTCCGACTCCTCTTCTGCCAGCCACGCCCACACACGGCGCTGCAGGACGACCAGGTGGTCCATGTGGACCAGCCGCCATTGACTGTTCAGCCAGTGCAATGGGATGGAGGGATGAGGGAGGGAGAAGGTTGGAAGGAGGGATGGAGGGACAGAGCAGCCAGGATTACCCGACATGCGTGAAGGACAGCTGTTTCCAGACCACAGTTACTGAGACTGTTGTTGACACTCTCTGACCTGCCCGATGAACTAATGATAGAATAAGAGCAAGAGGCAGCTTGTTGTGTTCCACCTGGAAGTGCAGCTGGCTGCCGGAAAAACCAAGCGGCTGCTACAGGGAGCAGAACGTCCTTGACCTTATCCTGGAAAAAAACGTGCAGGTGCTACCAGGCGCATGGAAGAACATCCTTCCAAATTTTACCAAAGCAATGCACTGCTATTCAGTGCAGTCAAAGTAAAATTAATTTTAAGAAATGTAATATTCATGTTCAAAACTAAAAATGTTGTCATTAATTCTGACTGTGTCCTTTCACACATCCAGCACTGATTTCTTACCATTATCCTCATTCTTCAAACTCACCTCTTCTAACAAAACCAGGTAATTTAATCATCTTTCTTTTTTTATATCTGAAACAGAAAGTTCATCCAGTTCAAAACCTGCATGCTGAATTCTTTTTGCAGACTCTCAGTGAATCCGAGCCATCCACTGGCACATAATTAGTGCTGTTCAGCCCAATCACGGCAGCCCGTTATATCAAATCACACCAGTTTAATTTTAATCAGCTTCTTCCTGCCTCTACGTTGTTTACCTCACCATCAAGACACCAAGATGCCTGATTTATTGACTTGAACAGGGCTGCTGTTCCTTCTCTGTACATACCACTTCCTAATTTCCTCCTAACTCTCTATGTACTTGTCGTGGCTGAATCGTTTCCTTGCCCTCTCTATGCAATTGATTGCTCGCCATGGTGAGGTAAATTGCCAGGCAACTCAGCCCCTGATTACCTCTTAGCACACAGTGCAGTCACACCAGCCAGGCTTTGTTAAAATGCATCTTTGGCCCCCCGTTGAACCCCCTTTGAAAAGTAGGTACTATTATGACTTCCTACAACTGCACCGGCGCAATAAACTCTTATGCTGGCAAATTTCTTCTTTCATATGTGGAAGAACACGGCAGGTTTAACTGCAACTGACGCCGCAATGATTAATCATTTATCATCTCACCAAAGCATGAAGAAGTAAAACATGTATATCCCGGCAACTTGTTCATATTTTCTGTGCCAGTTAGAATCTAAGTGTCAGACGGCACACAAAAGCCTAACAAAAGTGCGATTGCTCTCGCCTCCACTATCATTCTAACTCCAGATTTCTGAATCTTAAAATCCACAGAGTAGCAAAACAATCAGTTACAATCAGTAAGAAGAATAATTATGCGTTTGATTTTTTTGTGCTGGAGGCAAAAAAGATAACGCAGTTTTTGACTGTATGCTGTAAATTAACACAGCTCGCCTGAAAAAATTAAACATTCCCCATCAAAGTGTGCACACCTCCATTTTCAAATGCATTTGCAATCACATTGCAGCATTTCAATGTTTCACCAGCTTGGACACTGGACACTGCTGGACACTGCTGGCAGTGGGCCATGCCGTCCCATGCATCAGACACTGCCTTTCCAGGGAACTTTAATTTATTTTTTTGTGTTTTAGCTCACTTCAGCAGCACAATGCAACTCCGTACACCACGATGGTTGGATTATCCCATGGGATTTATTTTTGCGTGGTTGATTACAGCACACAGCAGCCGGGTGAGAGGATTTTAACCACAGACTGGGGTCCGGCTCCACGTCCATGTCTGCACTGTGAAACACTCCTGGGCCATTGTTAGAGGTGAGATTCATGTTTGTTAATGCTGTCACGGCCTGGCACAACAGTTGCACGTCATATCTCCTACAGAATTAGAACGTGATCATATACTACAGTGGTGAGATCTGTTCAGCTCTGAGCCTGACGTGTGCAATGACGCGTTACCGCGGGGAGGCGCAGCTGCCCATGGTATATAGAGATATAGAGATATGATGGAGATAATAGTTCACATTATTTACGTTGCCCATGGGAAGGACTAGACAAATATCTGTGCTGTAAGGTCTATTGTGGATATAACAGCCTGTACAGATTTGCGGCGGCGTGCACACAGTAGCACATGGTGCTTTCCATTTGATAGCAGCTGTTCACTTTCGCTGTACATGATGAAACATGCCACATACATATCAACAGATCCTTTGCGCTCTGGGGGTGGGGGGAGGAGGGACATTGGAGGTGGATATTGTTATATGTGGCACATGCAGGTCATACTGGCAGGCTTTGCTGTGCCAGAACTGTTCAAAATGTCAAATGTTACAATATCTTTTGGGTCACATGTTGTTCTTGTCCCACTAATAAAATAAAAGGTTTGTGCCAAATTTTATTGTAATCGCGCATTGTTTAGGGGTCCCCCACAAAGTAACAATTTTCCCCAAACAAGCAATGTAGTAATCCAGTAATTCCAGTAATGTTCTCCTTTGGGTGACCAATCAAGTAGAAACCATCACATGTACCTGTAAAAAAAAAAAAAAAGGCATCAGAGTCTTCTCCCATTAGAGTGACTGTGCCTTGCCAGCAGAGGGAGAGGAAAATGTGTCACTCTGGGGGACCTCCACATCTTATCTGATTGAGTTCAAATTTGGCCTGCACCTATAAAACCCCAAGTGGAACAAAAACAACATGTGGCCCGAAGTCTCTCACAACTTCTTTTTTTTTCACTTTATAACATGAACAGCCCTAACGTGCTCAAACTGTTTCGGATCCTGTTTTGCTGCCATCAGAATATGTAAATTACGGTCAGATGGTGCTCAGATTGCACATGGACCGCTGTCTCATCACGACAGTGCCCAGAGGGTTTTGAACATGTTCAACACACTTGGGGCCGCCAGCCGATTGGGACCAACTGTGTAGACTCTCGCAGATGGCTGTTAGAAGGTTTTCGAACTGCAACTGGACACTTTTTGGATGAGGGGAGAATCGTCACTCTGATGCCATTCGGCCTCATTCTGGCGATGTGTGACAGGGGTATAAGAATTGTGCTCAATTTAGAAAATAATGTACAACTATTGCTGTTCTTCACTGAAGGTTCCCCTGGGTATGTTTCTGCAGATATTTTTAATTTGACACTTAGGTTGTGTCCACGGCCAACACTACTTAATTGTTCATTTTGTGTAATCGTGTAAACCGTTGGAACAAATTACATGTTATGCACATGCAATAGCTGTTCAAGTGCCATATAATTGTTTTTGTATCTCTTTTTTTCTCTAGCCAATATAGAGCACTGTGAGTGTGTCCTGGACACCTTCATAACACCATGGGAGTCAGTGTTTCATGAATGGAAATATCAGTCACTACCTCACACACATCCTTTATGGAAATCCAGTGGACTTTTGTAACAGATAAGTGCGACATTACATCTGAATAAAGTGCAACGGTGCAGTATGTGTGTTTACCTGCCTATTTGAGTACATGTTTGAGTGCCCTTGTGACTATGTGCATTATGTGCATGCCTCTCTGCCTGTAATAACATGGATGGAAGACCATGCGATATGCATCATGATGCAATACGGTAAATATGGGACTGGTCCTATCAATGGATTTTTGAACATGTTAGAGTTGTTGCGATGTAGTCTCCTTGCGAGAACATGCACAAACATAATACAGTTGCTCCACACTTGTAATATGGTGTGCGTTTCTCTGTAACAGAGCTGTCATGTGGCTTCGTATTGCATCATGTACTGTATGACTGGCTTTTGACTCCCAATCACTCCACAAGTACCCTCGCCTTAAAGAAATGCACCCTACAACCTAAACCTCACTCTGACTGCAGTGAGCACTTTTGTTGGCTAAAAACAAACAGGCACTGCAATTTTAAGTTGTACTTAATAATTTAGTAGAAACAACAAGAATGAATACATAACATAGTATGAAATTGTCAGCAAATATTTCCCTCTTAGAGTGTGATTTCACCTCCCACCCTGTCCTATTTTTGATGCATTTTCCATTTTCAGAAAAAGGTTCTATAAAACACTAAGCATACATACCTCACACCAAGTCTTCTAAATGTGCAAAAACTGAGAGGGTGAGCAGACTTCTTTAAAGCACTGTGTTCTAGTGGCATATGGTGTGTTTCCTCTACTGACACGTCTGTTGGAAGAAGCAAGAACTCGTGTTCTTTTTGACTTTGTGCATGACGGTGTCGTCTCTGCTGGCAGCCTCAACAAAACGTGCCAGATTGTACCCTTCTTACATACACAAAGTTACTTTCATGATGCGTTCCCATTTGAAAAGCCTTTCATGTTTGCATGTAGCAGAGAATTAATCCAGGCTGTAATGTATGCAAACTTTAGTTGAAAATATGATGTTTATCTGCATTTTAATAAAGGTCAGAATCATGCCAAGTCATTTTTTATAGTTTGCTGTTAATTCAATTTCTCTGCTCATATTGGATGCACAGCAGAGAAGAGGATGGCAGGCCCAACACTGAAGCCTGCCAGCTCTGGTAGAATGGGTGCCAATAACATTTTAAGTTGTGGTAATTGGTATGCAGATAGACCACTGTCTCTTCTTGTAGTTTCTCATGATAACCTAATTCACTGTTTTCTAAAACAGAATTGTTTTTTTGTTTTTTATGTGGGCTGACGTCATGTATTGTGTCTGCCAGCAAGTGTATTTTTGATTTATTTCTTTATTTTTTTACAACTACAGTGTGGAATCTCAACGTTAATCGTGTGCTGCCTCTGGGTTTCTTTTTTTTAAGATTTAAGTCATAAAAAGAATTTTCTCTGGCACCACTATAATTTTATTCCTTAGCATTTAAATAAGGGATTCATCATATGATATTGCCAGTATGATCAAAACTCATGCTGTCAGCAAAAAAATTATAATTTCTGCCCTTGAAGGGGATTATTTCAAGCGATTAGACGTCTTCCCCCGACTTACGTGAGGGATGCTGGGAAGCACACAGTGATAGCCAATTGGAGTAAAGGAAGGCAGTGTGATGTCAGCTGGGTGCTTGCTGGAACAAAATAAACCAAGATGGTGGAAACACTCCGAAACACCTTATTTCTGTGTAAATCAAATATGTTTCTCATATATTTTGGAAAAGCTGGCTAGAAATAAACACTTCTAAATCTAAAAATGCTGTTTTTGAAACCAGAAAACACCTCTGAAATGATTTACAAGACATCTTATGTATGTTAGTGTGCACGCCCCGGGAACACGTTTCACGTAAGTGTGTCAGGTCAAACGTCAAAACCTCACGCATGCACACATGCGCTTAACTCCTGTAGATGCCGCCAGAAGGAAAAGAAAATATTTGCTATCGGACTCCCCGAGGTAAATATGTTGTTTTCATTAAAATGAACTGTAATTTTGCAACACGTTACAAAAAGAAACTGATATCTTCAAGCCTGGATTTCAGTAGAAAGTAAATTTTGTCAGTTTTGTGAAATCTGAAGCACAAGTACAGCTTTAAACAAGAAGGCTAAATGATTAATGTACAAATGTAACAATTCATGCGAGTTGCTTATATTTCTGTTCAGAAGATGTGCTTTGCATGAGCTTTTACATCAGTACAGTTGAAAGAAGACATTGCTTACCGTAGATGAGGACAGTGGCCGAGGTGCTTTTACGGCGAGCAACAATATTTTTGGCCACACAGGTGTAGTTGCCCGTGTCTGCCAGGCGGGCTTTCTTAATGATGAGATTATGGTCACCCGTGATGAAAAAATTGGGGTCACTCTCTGGATCGATCACATCCTCATTTCTCTGCCACTCCACCTGAAAATAGTTTCAGTGGTCAAAAATCATATCAACACAATATAAAACATACAGCAGCTCCTTCCAATGCTGCCAGACAGGAACCCGACCTGACATAAACCTTACACAATCTTGACATTCTTTCTCCAAAAGTGTAAGATAACTCTCTGAAGGATTAATGTTAAGTATGTTCATGAAATGAGTGAAGAACAAGAAAACAGAGTTTGCATTTTGCTGTGAGTTTTCAGTGGGGGTGCTCTTGCCTCATAACTAGAGGGTTAGGGATTCAAATGCAACCAGAGGCTTTTGTGTGTTATATGTCTATTTTAAAAAAATACCTAAAAATGTGTAAAATATGTCTATTAAAAATTCACTCTGTGCATGGTGATGCAAATATATTGTCATATGACATAAAGTGACGCTCTGCAGTGTTAAAATTGCATTTTAATACTATTAAAAGTGTAACTTTAACTCTGAACCGATGAGAGTTATACAAACTCAGGAATAGTGTTATCTTTAACCCCAACAATGACAGACACAGTGAATGGAATGAAATTTTCATGTACAACTTGTTTCAATTTTCATTCTGTGATTAGGTGAGAAATAGATCTTTGATATTTTGAAGGTTCTGGACCTCTCCAACTGCTGCTGCTAAAACTGGTTCCATTCCTTTTTTTTGTCCAGGTGTACTTCAAGATTGGATCGCTTGTGTTTTTGCTCCTTCTTGACCTTGCATCGTCTTGAGAGTTGCTCCACTACAGCAGCATTGTTGACAGTTGTGATGCTGCTTATAATTAGGTAGCTTTTTTTGGAATCCCTATTCTGACATCAGCTCTGAAGTTCTTTTCTGCTGGCACCTTCTTTACCATTTCTCTGAAAGCGACACTGTGGAGCTGTGATTGGTCGGGCTGCACCTCCGGCTCTGCGGGCTGTCTGAGGGGCTGGCCTAACCTCCCTTTGTGTTGTTATTATTACAGCACTTACAGCCTATCTGGGAAAAGGAGGATGCAGCAGACGAGGTGAAAACAGCTGGCCTCAGTCTGCTCCGCAAACAAACAAACAGTAGAATGACAGGAGGGGAGATGAGAGAAAAAAACACACAGACAGGCTTGTACAGAAGAGTATAGACAAAGTACATGCAGAGAAAGTAGAGAGAATGCAATAGGGAGGGAGCGAGGCAAATACACCCATTAATTATGGATCAGCCTTTAGAGATGCCAAACGGGGACCGAAGTATCCAAAACCTCTGGCTGATGTGATGAGATGATGTGATATACGCCTTCTCGGAGACATAGGAGGGATAATAAATCAATAACAGGGAATAATTAGAGGTGTAATTTATCTGTGGCAAGGCTGTCTGTTCCCAGGTGCAGCGGAAAGTGACTTTTTGCTCTTTGTCCTCGGGGTGAGAAAAGGGTAAAAGCATGCTAGATGGATGCCTATAAATAACTTCTGCTCCTGCCACATCTCACCTCGGCTTGTGGAACGCCCTCGGGGGGATGGCAGCGCAGTAACACCTCCTGGTCCAATGCCACCTCTGTGCCCTGGGGCTCCTCGTCAAAGTTCTTTCTTAGGTCTGGTGGAGGGGAGATGATGGGAAACAAAGCGAATTATAACACGAGAGTGAGATGATTAAAGTTTTAAAACAAATGTTGGCATCAACAAAACCTGGCTTTGTGGCTTCTCTTTTCTGAATATGCCCACCTCTGCCCTCGCTAAACCCGCTGCAATCCACTTGGCTTGTACTTCGAATGGAGTCTGCTAGCACCAGCCGTGTTGCCTATAACAGGCTGCCTGGCTGCTTCAGAGATGCTCTTCTGCTGCCAGAAGGGCCCAGCATCAAGAAAAGCAATTGTATTACCCCTCCTCTCTTTCCTCCCACCCTTTCCTCCTCACTCCAGTGTTTGCCAGCCTCCCATTCCCATCAGTACAAGAGCTTGCAGCAGTCGCAAGAAAACAAAGCCCTGAGGTGCACAGACAACAGCTCCTGCAAACCCAGCTGACTGGATGGGAGTTCACATTACACGGCCATACGTTAATCAGGAAGCCCAGGTAAAATTTGCAATTCTTATTTCTTATGAGGGGGAAATTTACACCGGTCTATTTGTGTCTTCTAAGCCTGACAGGCCACAGCTAGTTGCCAGACTGAAACAAATTTGGTGCATGCCTCTTGGGATTTGACCCAGGGTGGAGCAATGTATTTTGTGGTGTGAGCCCCCAAGGGTGCAGCTCAGAGCTGCAGAATAATTCCATTAAACAGATGATGAGCCTCCCAGCTAAACATACTGAGAGAACTGCAAGAAGTTGGCTTGACAACACTTCATTTAATTAACACAAGTCATAATGTGGCTGCAGGAGAATTAAGATACAACTAGCACATTGCCCGTGGGGATCTACAGGCTCTAGATTTGGTAGTGTTTATACAATAGGTAGCTGACATTTTTTAAGGGTGGTAATAAATTATGCAAAGTTTCTATAATGATTTTCTCCAAAAATATTAGTCCTAACAACGTTTCATTTTGGCGGCGTTTATCCTTGACCCAAAATACATAAGCACACCAAATGGCAAATGTCAGCTCTTCCCAGTTTGTCCGTGACATAAGTTATACACACACGCACGCACACATACATCCATGCACATACACAGAGGCCACTTGGCTTTTAATATATAGATGTGCTTGGAACACTCAAATATACTGTGCCAGAATTTTTCTATAAATTTGGAATCCATCTGTAATTTGGACTGAATTTGAGGTGAACATGGTGCATTCTGGGTATATGCCCCACTCTGTCCCCCTCTGATGGATCATGTTGGTGTTTCTCCAAGTTCTAATCTCCAGAGTTGGGAAATGAAGCCAAGGCAGAGGTATGAAATCTTGCAGTTCCTTGAATAACCACATAAACGAGCTTCAAAAGCACATCACTCCCCATAGAAGCTCATGTTAAGATGCCTAACTTGACAAAAGAAATAGACACATTTACAGCTTAGTCCAGGTCTCTATAGCTAGTTTCCCCACTCATGGCAACTTTAAGGGGATGAAATTTAAATTTAAATTAATGAATAATGGAATCCCTAAATTTCTTGCAATTGAACGTTGAGAAACATTGTTCTTAAACTGTTGGACTATTTTTTCACGCAGTTGTTCACAAAGCAGTGATCCTCGCCCCATCTTTGCTAGTGAACAGCTGAGCCTTTTGGGGATGTTCCTTTTATACCCAATCATGACCTTAACCTGTTTCCAATTAGATGTTCTTTGAGCATTCAACAACTTTCCCAGTCTTTTGTTGCCCCGTCCCAACTTTGTTGAAACATGTTGCAGGCACCCATTTCAAAATGAGCAAATATATGCACAAAAACAAAAAAGTCTATCAGTTTGAACATTAAATATCTTGTCTTTGTGGTTTATTCAATTGAATATAGGTTGAAGAGGATTTGCAAATCATTGTATTCTGTTTTTTTTTTTACATTTCACACAACGTCCCAACTTCATTGGAATGGGGTTGTAAATTCAAATGTCCACAAAATCCACAATCCAGATTAGATCCGGATCAAACTTGTCAGGTGATAGTGAGTGCCTGTCTGCACCTCTCTTTTAAATATGAGAGTGACTGGGGCACATTTATTTCAGATATAATAATACAATAACATGCTTTTGGAGGGCGGTATGCATTTTCAGAGGCCCAACGTTCATGCCCAGTCGCCCAAAATGACAGATATTCGCCTGAGTTAGAAGAGGGCGAATATCTGTCATTGCGGGCGACGGCATGGACGGAGGGACTCAGAAAATGCATACAGCACGACAAATGCATGTTATTTGCATTATTATCACTTTTTCCTGAGATACACAACATGTAACGCGTACATAAAAAGGCTCACTTTAATTTTTGTTGTGTCGGCTGGCACGCGCTGCTCTCCAAATTCGGCAGTGCAGCTGTTGTGACGGTAAGCTTTGATGAGCCGACCACACCCTTTCACAACGATTCGCTGACCGAATTACTTACAGAAAAAAAAAAACATGCAAACGATGGAATTGGATTAGAATGGGAATAATCCTGTTGTGTCTGTTGATTTGCAGACATTCATGCTGGATTACGGTTGCAAATATCCATTTTTAAAACTCCTTTTTACTGGTTCTGCTAATGAGTAAAACTCAATTTGTGACCGTAAAATTCAGCATGAATGTCTGCAAATCATCAGACACAACAGGGTTATTCCCCAAATCTGGATCAGATCCGGATCACACTTTGCCAGTCAATAAAGGATATCATCCTACATAATGTTCTCAAATATGAAAGAAATTAGATCTTTTTTGACACAGTTACGAATTTTTGAAAATCTGTTCAATGTTAAAGATAGTGATTTTTCTGATTTTCCAAGATTTTTCCTGACTTTTCCCTTTGACTTATGACCTTGAAAATTTATTCAGTTCTTGACTATCAGGATGTGAATCTTTAGTAAAAAATTCATAATGATATATGAAAAATTGTGGGCTCCAGGCTGTTTACAAACAGATAAACACATGGTACTGGTGAGAAAAATTTTTTTGACTGAACATTTTTTGGCTGTGGACGGTTTGTGCGGCAAAGCTGCACAATACAAGTGCCGCAGGCGTGAAATTTACTGGGGGTCCGGAGGCATGCCCCCAGGAAATAAAAAAAAAATGGTGCATTTTGGTGCATTCCTGGGAATTGTAGACACACAATTCTTAATTAGAAAAATCACTTTTTCTAATTAAGAATTGTAGACACACAATTCTTAATTAGAAAAATCACTTTTTCTCAGGTATGAAGCCCTCTTTGTCCCCCTGAAGGCAAAGCATTTTTGCTGTTTTAATACATGTAAATTGCACTAAAATTATATTAAAAACTACTATAAATGCAAGGTGTTCATATCTATAATTCAAACTGTAAATTCTTACTAAGACCATCTACTGTACATGTGTATTTTTGTGACCAAAATATTTTTTCATAACTAGACTTACTTGATTTTCAGCATTCTCCACTTTCAGCATGGCACACTTGTCAACAAACATACATGTAAGGGCGGGAGAAAGGAAAGGGCGAGAGAAACGCATATACAACTTTTGCGCTGATTGGTCATAAGCTTTGTAATAACCAATGAAAATGTGCATAAGTAATAGCTTCGACTGCGCTTCGATACAGTCTCGGGTTTTATGATTTGTTGGAGAGAAAACTACCAAATATTGGAAGTTGAAAGACTACACAGTTACCTCCCTTATACTACATGCTCATTGTGCACCTACTTCATACTGGTCACTGATCAGCACAGCGTTACTTCCGCGTTCGGCTGACTGACGGACTGATCGAACTTGCTGCGTCGGCAATAACAAACAAAGACCACTCAGTGTTCTGAACAGACGACAATTTTATTAAACAAAGGTACTCCTGGCATTAATTTTTTTTTGCATTCTTATCCCCCCTAAAATTTTCTCAACGGATTTGGACGTTTCACAAAATTGACCCCTGGAACTGTCAAATCCACGGACATCCGCGGATCCGCGGAAAAATCTCATCCCTGATTATGGGGGTTCGGGGGTGCTCCCCCAGAAATTTTTTAAAAGAGCAAGTCAAATTTTGTATATTCTAGTGAATTTTAATGGGTATGAAGTCCTCTGAAACAAAGAAAACTCACTTCAAACTGCTCTCACTCGTAAAACAAACTAGAGCTGCAACTAGGGATGGGTATTGAGAACTGGTTCCTTTCGGGTATCGTTAAGAAATTATTCAATCCACCGACATCAATAACCTTTTTGCCGAACGATTCTCTTATCGGTCCTTCAGAGTGGCTGTTGTTTTGGGGGGTGTTTGTCAGGAAAATGATCATTTCTCTACATTGATTACAGACCCTGCAGCGGGTCTGTAATTGACTTTTCTGCAGCGCGGATTTGCTTTGAACCTTGAACCAATCGAAGCAGTGATTCACAGATCTAAGCAGTGCTTCGATTTGCTGCTTCGTTGATTCATTGTTTTATTTCGCTTTATCTTAATTTTTCCCAGCTAAATCCTAAAGAGCATATGTCTGTGAGTAATATTTATCTTTTTTATGTTAAACCAACCTGTTATGGTCTTCTGAAACAGTTGATAGATGTATTTTAGAACTTAAAAACGGGACCAATGCTAAAGCGTTAGCATGTCTATGGCATTTTCATTGTTGAAGTTAGCATTAAGCTGTTCGCATCTCAGCTTGTTTGTGTGCAAGTTTTCTGTATAATAATTAATGGCTCAACGTTCGTTGTCGTAAAAGAGTGAAATTGTATTTTTTAATTTTTATTCATATATTAATAATAATAGCAACAACAACAATAATAGTAATAATAACTCATAATAACTAAGAATGCTATAATACAATTTTAGAGATTGAGACAAAAAGAACCTGATGAAACAAAACACAACAGAAAAGATAAAACCAACTAACAATGAAAATAAATAAATACATACAGAAATAAATAACTGTTTCCTGTGAACACCTAGTGACTCTTACACCCCGACTTCATCCCTGTTTTATTTAAGTTTAATGACAATTTGCTTCGGTCAAACCATATTTTCAATTTGTTCATTTCTTCAGTGATTTCCTCCAGAACTATCTGCCCAGCTAGAAAACTGCTGCATCCTAGTAAGAGCAGAATACTACTGGAATTAATTTGAATAAGGAAAGTTGTGTTTTTTTCTCACCATTTAAATCAATTGACACCTCTTTCCAAATGTTGTAATACAAGCAAACTCGATCAAAATGTTTTTTTCCTCCCAAAACGAGATGTCCTGCGCTGATGTGCAGCAGCCAGCTGGGATCAGCTCAGAGGTATGGAGAGACATTCATGCCAAAATGTCTGAAAGGAAATGCTTTTGACAAAAACTACAGATTTTATTTATGTCCAAAGATCAAGGATCCAGTGACCAATTTAAAATATTGTTGACATAGAAAACCTGTAAAGCCTACTTTTAGCACAGAGAAAATTCACGAGGTATCGATAAGGTAATCGATAAGGAATCGGATCGATAAGCGGAATCGATAATGGCATCGATATCGATAAAATCTTATCAATACCCATCCCTAGCTGCAGTTAATGATTATATTAGTAATCGATTATTTTTTCCAATAATCGTTCTTTTTGTTTTTTTACACGTGAGTTTTGCCATTATTTCTTTGAGTTATTATTAAAAGGCCTTTATCACGCAACATCAAAGTTTGAGCATGCAACAAAGTTATGATGTTATATTCTCGTCAAAAACATACCTGGAGTAGTGTTTTGTTTTATTTTGCACATACACACATCACCGACACTCCACAAAGAGATTTCCATCAGGTTTCACCCGATTATGAGCATTTTTAGATGCCTACAGCAACTATCTCAACCACTGACAACATAATACATATTACATTGTCTGTTTCTCTAAAACTGTATTTTAGCATTATTAGTTATTATTACTATTGTTATTGTTGCTATTATTATTATTAAAATATAAATAAAAATAAATAAAAAATATTACAATTCATAATACATTTGACTCTTTTATGACAACAAAGGCTGAGCCATTATTATACAGAAAACAAATGCACACAAACTGTGCTGAGATGCGAACAGCTTAATGCTAACTTTAACATTGAAAACGCCATAGACATGCTAACGTGTTAGCATCGGTCCCGCTTTTAAGTTATAAAATACATCTATCAACTGTTTCAGAAAACCATAACAGGTCGGTTTAACACAAAAAAGGTAAATATTACTCACAGATATATACTCTTTAGGGTTTTAGCGAGGCAAAATTAAGATAAAGCAAAATAAAACAATGAACCATCGAAGCAGCGAGTCGGATCAATGCTTCATTAGTTCAAAGCAAATCCATGCCCTGCTCTACTTGGGGAAGGTCTGCCAATGTTCCCACGAAGACAGAGAGGGGAAGGACCGTGGCTCATGGCAAGCAGTAAACAGAGTGGAGAGGAGTGAAAATTCACACAGTCCCTTCCTCCGCAGTGCGGCGCCATCCATGCTGACATTGGGCTGCTTTAATTAGCGCAGAATGGGATGTTGCTTTGACAGTTAGAGTATCATATTTCGGCCTCAAAACGTGAGTATGCTTGGTTAAATTTTCCAAATGACAGAAATCCGTCGTGGTGATGGAGAACTTTAACTCATGTGCTATACCTACCTTACTGTATTTGAGGGCACAGTGGCAGAGACGCTTCGAAATCCAACCACTCACAGCTCGTGTAACAGATCAACTCGCTTCGGTTTCATTTCCGGTAATGGCGACCTCCATTATTGCACAACACTATAGAATTCTTTGGTTTTCAACTGATTTGTGTCAAAGTAAAACATTAAAATAGTTTTTTAACTAAGCCACTGAGAACTTCTGATGGAAATGATGGAAACTGAATTTCGATTGACGGATTTCCGTCATTTGACGGACAACTAGCACCCACGCAAACAAACAAACAGGGGCGATAACATAACGTCCATCTTCGTTGGAGGAGGCAATAAAACATCATTGTAACGGGGGGCACAGCCCTCCGTTCATGTACATGACCCCATGTGCTTTCTCAAACTGACTTTGGTGAACTCTCAAACAAGGTTAAATACTCAAAGTGTGATTTCACAGCACACAGACTGTGTTCAGCTCTGTCTGAAATAATGCAAATGTATGTGGGAATTAATCAGCACAAGTGCTTTAAAAATACTCAAATGCAAAATGGCTTCTTCTAATAAAGCTTTTGAGGCTGCAGAGAGGGATGTGTCTGTGCTGCCCAGACAGATTTACGATTGCAGCACAGCAATAAATTTCAAATCTGTTTTTATTCTACTTACTTTCATCGGGATCATTTCTGATACACTCTGAAAAATGTGCTCATGAATACTCAAATTTAGTGTTCCACTTTTTTCTTTTTTTTAAAGCATATGCATTTCTCTCTTCCTCCTTGTGCTAAAGTACTTTTTTTTCTTGTGAGTCTCAGGAATATGATTTAACTAAATTATAATCACAGCAATACACTGCGGTGGATCATACCTGCCTCTGGGCTAATTATTAAATGAAAGATAGTTCCCCCCTAGCAACCCAAAGTGAACGATTCATCTTGCTAATACCCACTTATTAAATACCGTCATGCACCTTGTTAAGCTGTATTTGCATTTGTAATGATGCAGTAAAAATCTGAAGTATGCTTACAGGCAATCCTGATGTATGCTTTTTGGCTTTTCTGGGTTCCAGTGGTGCTCCAGGCGACGCACTGACACCAGTACTCATCCAGGCCGAAGATGTTCTCCACCTGCTGCCTTGTGATTTCAATCGTCACTTGCATAACAGGCAACGCTGTAAAGTAAAAAAACAACAGCATCACATCATCAGAAATGCTGGAAAACAATGAGGTAATCAATATTAACCTGCGTGGAAGTGGAAGACTTCAATGGCAATAAATACTGCTCAGCAGATAGAGAAACAAATGTGCTGAAATGAATCCTTTAGTGCATTTGTTCTCCGAACTAAACCAGCGAAGTCATTAAAGCCAGGCAGAATACACAAACAGAGAACCATAATCATATATAAACATGGCGCTTGTTAATTGGGAAAAATGAGACGAGAGCCTCGCAGCCATCCTCGCTGTGTAATTGGGCAGTGTGAAAACGGCAACAGTTGGGAAGGGCTTGGTAAACCGTCTAAAAATAAAAACACTCACTGTGACCTGCTTCTATTAAATCCCAGAGAAGGGAAGATTTCACAATATAGAGAGCAATTTTTTTTTTTTTTACAACACTGTAGATTGTGACGAGCAATAACGGTAGAGAGAACATTTTTATCAGCTCAACGGAAAAACACAGTTACACTTCAGGATTAAATTAATCCAGCAATATTGTGTCAGGCCATTGTTTTGGACCTGTACTCCAAAATCTGGAGCGTTTTTATTTTATTTTTTTTACCAAGCAACAACCTTGATCCCTACAATGTGCCCTACTTTCTCCCCACTTCAGTCCCTCTGACTGAGAAACTGCCAAGTTTTCCTTCACTTTCAGCTCTGCTTGTCTGATCTGTTCTCTCTCTGGAGTCTTTGGGTGTTATAGTTGTTTATCTCTTCACACGAACAAAGAACATTTTACAGTCGCACCGAGCACAACCGAGGCTGACACCGTTGCATACTCAGAGCTCTTCAACTTCCATTTACATAAAAGCATAGCTAACGCTCGCACACACTTGATCTGTCCGCGGTGATCATTTCCAGCTCCAGTCTGAGGCCGGACTAAACGGCACCTATCAGGTCATCAAACCTACGCGGCAGCTACACAAAGCCCTCACACTCATGCAACGTATTCATCAACCCAACATGGAAACACTTTGTAAACAAGCTCTGTGGATCTGTGTGTGCAAACTTTCCTGCTCGTGATTTGAGCTGCAAGAGAGCAGAGCTGCTCCATCGCCTGCAGGCACACAGTGATGAAGTTGCTGCAAGGGTCATAGCAAACGCTCGTGTGTTAGTGCCTAAACGTGGGAGAGATTTCACTATATCTGCTCGCGATAAATGTGTGTACACGTGCAGCCAATCCAGCCCTGCAGCACCACTAAGAGCATCAACAACACCCTGTGCTGTGTGAAACATAGCACAGGCGTGCTGTCATCCATGTTTCGCTCACAGCTGGTTCAAAAATAACGGGCAGAGTGCCTCACACGCCTCGGCCTCGGGTGCTGTCTCTTGTTGGATTTTTTGTGTGTGTGTGTGTGTGTTTAGGGGCCTGAGTGGGTGTGGAGTGTACATTTTGTGTCTCCATGATACATATACTGCACTCATGCTGAAGATAAATGGCTGAAGAATTTGTTGCAATAACATCAGTGCTGCCAACTCCTCAGTAAGAAAAGTAGCTATTGGCTGTCCTAAAAGTCACTAGAATTCACTAAATGGCATCTTTGCATATTATCTGCATAATATGATGTCATAACAGATGCTGTAGGAAAAAAGAATAACGTGGGAGAGACAAAAAAGTGAGTAAAAACACCTTAATAATATAGAAATATATTTAGAATTAAAAATAAACTTGATTCTTGGTTTGTTTATTTATTTTGCCATTAAAATTGGCCATCACTTCTCAAAATAAAATAACAACGATCAGATCAGTGATTTGCAGCAGCAGTGATTTAGGTGAGAAACAATTTTTTAGTTTTAGATCCCGCTCTAAAACAGGGCAGGATCAGCCGCAGCGCCATCGCACGTGTGTGATTCATTTGCACTTCGGATGCGGATGAGTGTAGCTCGTCCGCTCTGCTGCCACAGGCGGAGCACACTGTGTGTACTGACCGCGTGTGACTGCTTTAGGGCAGTGGGGACTTCACGGCAGCACCCGCTGCCACTGGGTGAGAACAGAGACTGTGAATCAATACGTGCTTTCACTTTTGAGTCGCCAAACACCGGAAAAGTCTCCAATAATGCCAGGAAAACTAGACAGATTTGTCGCTAGTCTCTTTTGAGAAAATAAGTCACCAAGAAAGTCGCCAAGTTGGCAAAGCTAAATAAGATGCTACAGCACACACCCCCTCCCTCCACCCATTAAAACATGCAAAGTTATAGCAGAGATCAGTGAATTAACATTTTGCTTGAGGTGTTTGTGTGATAGCCCTGTGACAGACTGGCGTCCTATCCAGAGTGTATCCTGCCTCATGCTCTGTGACTGCTGAGATAGGCTCCAGCTCCCCACGACCCTTGACTGGAGTAAGCAGATGAAGATGAGTGAGTGAGTGAATGTTTGTGTGATAACTGCAATGATGTCTATTGACGGCAGCAGTTAAACAGTGGTTTCTCTTCCTGACCTCTGACCTAGCATACACAAGGTCAAAACCAGAATATCCTTGAATGCCGATTTTGCCCCAGTTTATCCAAAGATTCTTCAAGCTGCAGTCCTTTTTATTTTCATGATCAGACATGTGCATTTTTTCCCCTTCAACAGTGTATTAAAATAAAGGATTCACAATATTATATCGCCAATACAATCAAAATGAAAAGAAGAACACCATGAATAATCTGAAGCCAGAAGAGATCCTGTTGGGGAGAACTACAGATAAAATATGTACATATTTCATATGAGGGTTTTGCTGGATTTTTTTTTTTTTTTTTTTTGTAGCTGTCAAGACTAACTTTGGTTACATTGTTTTTGCTTGGTTTGCCGAAATGAGCCAGTGGGGAGACTAATGCTTAATTAAAGCTTTACTAAAAGCAGTTTTCCTGGATGCAAGTCAGTTTCCACTGAACACACATCGAACCTCGCACATATGTTTCCACCTTGATGTCGTCTGGGAACTCTCACAGAGCAAACTCACTATATT
This sequence comes from Thalassophryne amazonica, assembly GCF_902500255.1. Taxonomy (NCBI): domain Eukaryota; kingdom Metazoa; phylum Chordata; class Actinopteri; order Batrachoidiformes; family Batrachoididae; genus Thalassophryne; species Thalassophryne amazonica. Next base: position 45,681,044 of record NC_047113.1, on the reverse strand, counting down.
TGCCATGGCATTCCCCCAGTATGAATACCAGCAACAAAACCACTTGTACGCTTATGATATAACATGGAAAGGATAGTAAATTATAACACCTATGCTACCAGTGACCCACTTTGCAATTCAATTAGAGGTCCAAACCTTGGACTGGTACAGTATATTTCCATATGAGATAATTTTTTGTAAATTTTGTAAAAGAAAATCTTTAAAATTACATCTTGGTTTCTTCAGAAGATAATGTGGCAACATTAAGGAACAGACAGAAAGACAGATGAAGGCTACTCAGTATCCTCTGGGTACAACAACACCTCCATAAGCTGATGTAAATGTGCTAAAAAGGAATTTAAAAAGCAATATGTATGTTTGTACAGGCTTTTATAAAAGTGACACAACATTAATGCAAAAATCAAGTTCATGCAACTTTCCCAGATTTCCAAAGACACGGACAGGTAGAGCGACCCGCGATCAAACTCAGGTCTACATATCAGTAGTCCAACTCCACTGATGGACCAGCGTGACGCATTTTTCCAATGTGTGTGCAGTTTAAAACCAAAGTGCTTGTTTTAAATCTGAAGACCAGAGGACAGAAAAGCTGGGTGACATCATTGTAACACATGCTGTTTTTTCCAGCAATGTCTCACCATCATCATCATCATCATCACCATCACGAAGGCAGTGACCAAGATCATATTGATTTGAGTGCCTGACATTCAAGTGTGTGTGTGTGTAAAGCATTGCTGTGCAGCTCTCTGAGCCTCTGCCTCAGAGACAGCAGCAGTATTTACCATGTTTGTGTGCCATATACATGTATCATACAGAAGTGGATCAACACAGCCAGCCTACACAGTTTGTGTCCCTCAGTGGTTCCCCTTAAAGCACCATACTAGACTGGATGCACAAACAATAGTCACAAGAGCAGAACATTAAAATATTCTCTACAGCAACAGAAAAGTACCCATATTTTACAGCAAAATGCAATTCAATTCACATTTAGTCACATAACCACTTAAACCACTGGACTACATTTGAGACATCAAGGCAACATAACGTTACTTAAGGTACATAATGTTGATATTACTGTGTCCAATGCATTTATCCCCTACTCTAAACAAGAATTTTAAATCATTATCAATGCATAAGAGCAGTATTGCAGAAATTCTCTTTGATGATGTTGATACAATGTTAGCTAACATTCATTAATCTCATTCCTCACACCTGAAAGTACTGGTCTGTATTCAAACACACAACAGACAGTCAAATGCTATTCTATCAAGCACTATAATAATAATAATCACTTATTTACACACTATCAACGAGGTCACCATGAGAACAAACACAAAATATTCATAATAAATCACTGTTATTACCTCCACCAACGAAGTTGAAGGAGGTTATGTTCTCAAACCTGGTTGTTTGTCTGTCTGTTTGTTTGTTTGTGAACAACCTGGAGCCCACAATTTGTCATATATTGTTATGAAATCTTTACTGAAGATTCACTGGTGAAGAACTAGGATGCACTAAGACGCACTAGGATAGGCGTGTCTGACTCCTGAAGATGAACAGCACAGTCTGAGGTAACATGCACTGCTCATATCAACTTTTAATTCACAGTAAGAACACAAATGATAAACCAGGCCGAGCCGTTTATTTTTTTTAAGTCTGTGCATGTGGTTGTGTGTGGCCTCTTAACCCTCAAGCGACCGAGTGGGGTCATTTATGACCCCGGCCATATATTTTTGTGCACCGTTTTTCTAATTTTAATCCGAAAAAAAAAGTTTCCTACCATGAATTTGTCATTCTATTTGTCCTGCCATTTGTTCATAGTGTTTTGCAAGGATCGGCCAATCCGTGTGGCATGTATAATCCAAACTTGTGCAGGGTCACTTATGACCCTCCTAGGAGGCTCTATGAGATTTTTGACAGTATTGTAATTTGCAAACTCTAATTATATTTTATTGTTTTGCAAGGGAGCATGGCCAACAGACCTAGAATAGCAAGATTTACAGTTGCACAAGTGTTGAGACTGATTCTTGATGCCCAGAGTGAGGATGAAAATAGTTTCATTGATGGAGATGATTCAGCATCAGACAGTGAAGAGCGTATCTCTGTGATGTCAGACCACACTGATATAGGCATATTGACATATTTGCTAGTCACCGGTTCTTCTATATTTTGATGCTATAATTGTCCTACTGTTGTGTGGGCCGCTGAAGAGGAGGTACTGCTGGCCCACCACCACAAGATGGCGCCCTGCTTGAAGTGTGGGCTTCAAGCACGAGAGGGTGTCGGATTTGCTGGAGGTGACAGCTGTCATCAATCAACACAAGCTGTCACCCATCACCACCACTACAAAGACCAGACTGCAACTCCACCTCCTCGCCGAGAAAGGTTTTCCCTCCTTTACTTAATACAGACTGTGGGATTACTGAGTGTGCGAACTCACACTCATCTGGACTGTCTCTGTTCTCTGCCAGCAGTACCGGGTCTGACTGCTGAAGACAGCGGCCACCTGGGGTGCAGGGCTTGGTGGCTCCGGTGTTCTTCAGCTCCGTTGGTGTTGGAAGCTGTGTGGGGATCCAGCTCTTCTCTCTCCAGGCATCTTCTATCGTCGAGCCTGCCCACACGTCACCTGGTGTATGATTGACAGTCCACCATATTGTTATTGTCTGTACGTTGTTGTGCGATTCACAACATTAAATTGTTACTTTTTGGCTTATCCATTGTCCATTCATTAACGCCCCCTGTTGTGGGTCCGTGTCACGACACTTTCACAACAGGATTTCTCGGCCAGCGTCATGGATCCCGAGGGGCGTCAACCATCGCTTGAACAGCCAATGGGAGAGCGAGGTGCACAGGTAGGAGGCGTGTTGGGTGAGCTGCAGCACATCTTAACCGCCTTTGCCGCTCGGTTGGACTTAGTTACCGAGCAGCGCAGTGTTCTCAATCGCAGGATAGAGGCTCTCACCGCCCAGGTGGAAGCGCATGCTCAGGGCGCTGCTGCAGCACCTCCTCCTGCTGACCGTGTGCCAGAAACAGACATTCCGCTGGTCATTCAACGACCCCCCCCACCTTCCCCTGAAGCATACATAAGCCGTACGGAGGCTGTGTGGAGACGTGCGCGGACTTCTTGATGCAGTGCTCGCTCGTCTTTTCACAGCGTCCCGTCATGTACGCGTCAGACGCCAGCCGGGTGGCTTACGTTATAAACTTGCTTCGAGGAGATGCACGCGCCTGGGCTACGGCGCTTTGGGAGCAGAATTCACGGCTCCTAACGGTTTATACCGAGTTTGTGAGGGAGTTCCGACAGGTGTTCCACCACCCTCATAGAGGCGAGACCGCTTCAAGTGTGTTGCTGTCGATAAGACAGGGTGTCGGAGCGCAGCAAAGTATGCAGTCGACTTCCGCATCGCGGCAGCGCGAGCCGGCTGGAATGCTGTTGCGCTCCGCGCCGCCTTTGTAAACGGACTGTCTCTGGTCCTCAAGGAGCACCTGGTGGCGAAGGACGAGCCGCGGGATTTAGATGGGCTTATCGACCTGGTTATACGGTTAGACAACCGATTAACAGAACACAGACGGGAGCGAGACGAAGGGCGTGGTCAGGCACAAGCCGTCTCTCTTCCTCCCGGGTCTGAAAGGGAGCCGACTTCCCCACGCTCCACTGCCAGGGCTCTCCACGTGACAACAGCTCCCCCTGCTGACGTTGCTATGGAAACGAGCAGGGACAAAAAACGATCAGATCAGAGACAAAGGAGGCTGATCTGTGGAGAGTGTTTTCTCTGCAGCTCTACTGAGCACACACAGAGAGAATGCCCCAAACGATCAAAACAGCAGCACTCGTCCTTAGAGACTGGGCTAAGGGTGGGTCACAATACCCACGCGGGGAGACCCCGTAAATCTGCACGAATCCCAGTCACGATGCTGAGTGAGGATTTAACCCTTCACGCCCCAGCACTGGTGGACACGGGGTCGGAGGGAAATCTGCTGGATAGCAGATGGGCAAAGGAGGTTGGGCTCCCTCTAGTGGCCTTACCGTCACCATTGTCGGTGCGGGCACTAGATGGCACCCTTCTTCCACTAATCACACACCAGACTCAGCCAGTGACATTGGTGGTGTCTGGGAATCACAGGGAGGAGATTGTGTTTTATGTAACACCTTCTACCTCCCGAGTGATATTGGGTTTTCCATGGGTGTTAAAACACAATCCCCGGATTGATTGGCCGTCTGGGGTTGTGGTTCAGTGGAGCGAAACCTGCCACCGGGAGTGTTTAGGATCCTCGGTTCCACCCGGTGTGACAGCTAAGGAGGAGGTTTTAGTCCCCCCCAATCTGGCGGCGGTGCCAGCCGAGTACCACGACCTTGCTGACGTCTTCAGCAAGGATCTGGCACTCACGCTGCCCCCGCACCGTCCGTACGATTGTGCCATTGATTTGATACTGGGCGCTGAGTACCCGTCCAGCAGGCTGTACAACCTCTCACGTCCGTAACGCGAATCAATGGAGACCTACATCCGGGACTCGTTAGCTGCCAGGTTGATCCGGAACTCCACCTCCCCGATGGGTGCTGGTTTCTTTTTTGTGGGCAAGAAGGACGGCGGACTCCGTCCATGCATTGATTACAGAGGGCTGAACGAGATCACGGTTCGAAACCGATACCCGTTACCTCTGTTGGATTCAGTGTTCACGCCCCTGCATGGAGCCCAAATTTTCACGAAATTGGATCTTAGGAATGCTTATCACCTGGTTCGGATCCGGGAGGGAGACGAGTGGAAGACGGCATTTAACACCCCGTTAGGTCACTTTGAGTACCTGGTCATGCCGTTCGGCCTCACCAATGCGCCCGCGACGTTCCAAGCATTGGTTAATGACGTCTTGCGGGACTTCCTGCATCGGTTTGTCTTCGTATATCTAGACGATATACTCATTTTTTCTCCGGATCCTGAGACCCATGTTAAGCATGTACGTCAGGTCCTACAGCGGTTGTTGGAGAACCGGCTGTTTGTGAAGGGTGAGAAGTGTGAGTTCCACCGCACTTCTTTGTCCTTCTTGGGGTTCATAATCTCCTCCAACTCCGTCGCCCCTGATCCGGCCAAGGTTGCGGCGGTGAGAGATTGGCCCCAACCAACGAACCGTAGGAAACTACAACAGTTCCTCGGTTTTGCAAATTTCTACCGGAGGTTCATCAAGGGCTACAGTCAGGTACTTAGCCCCCTGACAGCCCTGACCTCCACAAAAGTCCCCTTCACCTGGTCGGATCGGTGCGAAGCCACGTTTAGGGAGTTGAAACGCCGGTTCTCAACTGCACCAGTTCTGGTGCAGCCCGATCCCAAGCGCCAGTTTGTTGTTGAAGTGGATGCCTCTGACTCAGGGATAGGAGCCGTGCTATCCCAGAGCGGGGAGTCCGACAAGGTTCTCCATCCATGTGCCTACTTTTCCCGCAGGTTGACCCCAGCTGAACGGAACTATGACGTCGGCAATCGGGAACTTCTTGCGGTGAAGGAGGCTCTTGAAGAGTGGAGACACCTGTTGGAGGGAGCATCGGTACAATTTACAGTTTTCACGGACCATCGGAACCTGGAGTACATCCGGACCGCGAAGCGTCTGAACCCCAGGCAAGCCCGCTGGTCGCTGTTCTTCGGGCGTTTTGACTTCCAGATCACCTACCGCCCCGGGACAAAGAACCAACGATCTGATGCCCTGTCCCGGGTGCACGAAGAGGAGGTCAAGACTGAGCTGTCAGACCCCCCTGACACCATCATCCCCGAGTCCACTGTCGTGGCCGCCCTTACCTGGGACGTGGAGAAGACCGTCCGGGAGGCCCTGACACGGAGTCCGGACCCGGGGACCGGTCCGAAGAACAAACTGTAGGTCCCACCAGAGGCCAGGGCTGCGGTCCTTGACTTCTGTCACGGTTCCAAGCTCTCCTGTCACCCAGGGGTGCGAAGAACCGTGGCAGTGGTCCGGCAGTGCTTCTGGTGGGCGTCTATGGAAGCCGACGTCCGGAAGTATGTCCAGGCCTGCACCGCCTGCAAAGCTGACCATCATAAGGCCCAAGGCCTCCTCCAGCCTCTGCCAGTGCCTCGTCGCCCCTGGTCTCATATCGGCCTGGACTTTGTCACGGGCCTCCCGCCGTCCCAGGGAAACACCACCATCCTAACGATAGTGGACCGGTTTTCCAAGGCGGCCCACTTTGTGGCCCTCCCGAAGCTCCCGACGGCCCAGGAGACTGCAGACCTCCTGGTCCACCACGTCGTGCGTCTGATTCCATCAGACATTGTCTCGGATCGTGGTCCTCAGTTCTCCTCCCAGGTCTGGAGGAGTTTCTGTAGGGAACTGGGGGCCACCGTCAGTCTCTCGTCTGGGTACCACCCCCAGACGAACGGGCAGGCAGAGCGGACAAACCAGGAACTAGAGCAGGCCCATCTGAGAAGGTGCCGTCGGGTGTGGCGTACCGCCCGCTCTGCCCTGCTCAAAGCCCGGACGAGGGCCAAGAACCATGCAGACCGCCGGCGTGCCCCGGCCCCTGCGTACCAGCCTGGGCAGGAGGTTTGGCTTTCTACAAAGGACATTCCCCTGCAAGTGGAATCCCAAAAGTTGAAGGACAGATACATCGGACCTTTCCCTATCCTCAAGGTCCTCAGTCCAGCCGCAGTGAAGCTGAAGCTGCCAGCTTCACTGCGGATCCACCCGGTTTTCCATGTGTCCCACATCAAACCTCACCACGTGTCACCCCTCTGTGCCCCCGGACCGGCGCCGCCTCCTGCCCGGATCATCGACGGGGAGCCGGCTTGGACCGTGCGCCGGCTCCTGGACGTCCGTCGGAAGGGCCGGGGGTTCCAGTATTTGGTGGACTGGGAGGGGTATGGACCCGAAGAACGCTCCTGGGTGAAGAGGAGCTTCATCCTGGACCCGGCCCTCCTGGCCGACTTCTACCGGCGGCACCCGGACAAGCCTGGTCGGGCGCCAGGAGGCGCCCGTTGAGGGGGGGGTCCTGTTGTGTGGACCGCTGAAGAGGAGGTACTGCTGGCCCACCACCACAAGATGGCGCCCTGCTTGAAGTGCGGGCTTCAAGCACGAGAGGGCGTCGGCTTTGCTGGAGGTGACAGCTGTCATCAATCAAAATAAGCTGTCACCCATCACCACCACTACAAAGACCGGACTGCAACTCCACCTCCTCGCCGAGAAATCAACTACCATTCAGGTAATTTCTCTGCTGACTGACACTGTGTGTGTTTAACCTGAACTTCTATTTGCAGCCGTTTTCCTGGAGTGTTTCCTTATCTGGAGGATTGGAGTTTGGTGTGACAGCGACGGCTTCGCCTCACACCCCAACTCAGATAAGTGGTTGACCAGGAGCTGCACGAGTGTGTGTGATTGGAGGTGGAGGTTTTCCCTCCTTTACTTAATACAGACTGTGGGATTACTGAGTGTGCGAACTCACACTCATCTGGACTGTCTCTGTTCTCTGCCAGCAGTACCGGGTCTGACTGCTGAAGACAGCGGCCACCTGGGGCGCAGGGCTTGGCGGCTCCGGTGTTCTTCAGCTCCGTTGGTGGTGGAAGCTGTGTGGGGATCCAGCTCTTCTCTCTCCAGGCGTCTTCTATCGTCGAGCCTGCCCACACGTCACCTGGTGTATGATTGACATTCCACCATATTGTTATTGTCTGTACGTTGTTGTGCGATTCACAACATTAAATTGTTACTTTTTGGCTTATCCATTGTCCGTTCATTAACTCCCCCTGTTGTGGGTCCGTGTCACGACGCTTTCACAACACCTACCACGTTGTAATACATATTTTCCTCAAACTTTACTTTTTATGATTTATTGTTTTAATTTTTGATGCAAGGAAAAAAAATCCAAAAAGAAATAAAAGGTAACATGCATTTTACAAGACGTAACAGACAAGGGTTGCCTAAATAAATGTAATATTGTTCTATCACTGTGTGTTTTTCTGTAAAAAATGTTACATTATATGATGGACAACGATACGAGGGAGTGAAATAATAATTCATATACAAGTGTTACAATATAAAGTCGGTGGGGTCATAAATCAATCAATCAATCAATCAACTTTTTTTTTATATAGCGCCAAATCACAACAAACAGTTGCCCCAAGGCGCTTCACATTGTAAGGCAAGGCCATACAATAATTATGAAAAACCCCAACGGTCAAAACGACCCCCTGTGAGCAAGCACTTGGCAACAGTGGGAAGGAAAAACTCCCTCTTAACAGGAAGAAACCTCCAGCAGAACCAGGCCCAGGGAGGGGCAGTCTTCTGCTGAGACTGGTTGGGGCTGAGGGAAAGAACCAGGAAAAAGACATGCTGTGGAGGGGGGCAGAGATCGATCACTAATGATTAAATGCGGAGTGATGCATACAGAGCAAAAAGAGAAAGAAACAGTGCATCATGGGAACCCCCCCACAGTCTACGTCTAAAGCAGCATAACCAAGGGATAGTCCAGGGTCACCCGATCCAGCCCTAACTATAAGCCTTAGCGAAAAGGAAAGTTTTAAGCCTAATCTTAAAAGTAGAGAGGGTATCTGTCTCCCTGATCTGAATTGGGAGCTGGTTCCACAGGAGAGGAGCCTGAAAGCTGAAGGCTCTGCCTCCCATTCTACTCTTACAAACCCTAGGAACTACAAGTAAGCCTGCAGTCTGAGAGCGAAGCGCTCTATTAGGGTGATATGGTACTACGAGGTCCCTAAGATAAGATGGGACCTGATTATTCAAAACCTTATAAGTAAGAAGAAGAATTTTAAATTCTATTCTAGAATTAACAGGAAGCCAATGAAGAGAGGCCAACACGGGTGAGATATGCTCTCTCCTGCTAGTCCCTGTCAGTACTCTAGCTGACGGGGACTAACTCGGATAAATAACTCCACTCGCTCATATTAGTCGCTAAAATAGCTTGGTCGCTTGAGGGTTGAAAACGTTTCACAAAGAAACATGACATACAGTGAGAAAAAATAAAACCTGAACTGTGCCCTCAAACGTGAACGTGAAAACAAAGTGTAAATGTTGAGAAATAATTAGACTTACACAGAGGGAACAATGGGAGCAACGGTTGCACAGTGCACACACAGCATCTTTATGTGTGCAAAATCACTTTGAAAAATATTTGTGAATATATACATATTTAGGATTCTGAAAAGCCACAGTCACTGCTTCGTAAAAATCTCCATTTACAGTATAAATCTGGCTAATACACACCTACCTCTGTGAGCTTGAGGGTGCAAAAGTAAAGATCAGTATGGAGAAGCAAAGCATTAAACCTGATGTGAGAATTCCTAAGAAGAGCAATTTGAAGCTCTGCTTGCCAGGCTAATTGCATTCTGTTTCCTTATCTCTTCCTGTCTCCTTAATTACCTAGTTTCTGTGTCTGACACCTTCCAGTAACAGTGCTATGAATCATTCTGTCCAATTTCACTCAATTAATAACTAAGACAAAATAATCACATTGCTTTGTGAACAAAATAGTAGTATATTTTTTATAACAGTTAATCATCACTGAAAATGGCTTTTAACAAATATTTTACCAAGTCAATTGGTAGAACTGTGAGTACACTTAAACCCTGTGAATACCACCACCAAAAATGACTGATATACCCACTCCACTGTCGACTGCTACAAAGTAGCGTGTGTCATGTAATGGGGCAGGGACACACACACACACACACACACACACACACACACACACACACACACACACACACACACACACACACACACACACACACACACACACACACACACACACACACACACACACACACACACACACACACACACACACGTGTGTGTGTCTTTTATATCAATAGCAATTAACAATTAATAACAGTATACTCAGCTGCCTCCAAGGTGTTAAAGAGAGAGGAGGAAATTTACACTTCCACTCCTGCAAGATAGTGAGCAAACACTTAACATTTCTGTTCAACGATAATTAAAATGACACAAATCCCCCTGCCTTTGGTTTTATCCGCAGCCCATTTGTAAAAGAGCTCATATCCCAAAACTCATGGAAACTGCTGTGAAAAATTAAAAAGATGATTATGTGATTGACACTATATAAATCTAAAGCTTAGGGAAAACCCCAGTGATTATAAATTTATTGAAGTGCAGCAGGGCAACCTCATCAGCTGCAGTTGGCCAAAATGAAACACACAATTTCTGAATGTACACAGTTTTGAGTGTCGGTATCTGGGGGTGAGCACCCGGATGTGTTTCATAAACTTTCATAAACACATTTACTAAGCAAATTTTCTAACTTTCAGTTCATTTTCAGTTCATTCATTTATAAGAAAGCCCTTCGTGAAGCTAGGACATCTTTCTACTCATCACTAATTGAAGAAAATAAGAACAACCCCAGGTTTCTTTTCAGCACTGTAGCCAGGCTGACAAAGAGTCAGAGCTCTATTGAGCTGAGTATTCCATTAACTTTAACTAGTAATGACTTCATGACTTTCTTTGCTAACAAAATTTTGACTATTAGAGAAAAAATTACTCATAACCATCCCAAAGATGTATCGTTATCTTTGGCTGCTTTCAGTGATGCCGGTATTTGGTTAGACTCTTTCTCTCCGATTGTTCTGTCTGAGTTATTTTCATTAGTTACTTCATCCAAACCATCAACATGCTTATTAGACCCCATTCCTGCCAGGCTGCTCAAGGAAGTCCTACCATTATTTAATGCTTCAATCTTAAATATGATCAATCTATCTTTGTTAGTTGGTTATGTACCACAGGCCTTTAAGGTGGCAGTAATTAAACCATTACTTAAAAAGCCATCACTTGACCCAGCTATCTTAGCTAATTATAGGCCAATCTCCAACCTTCCTTTTCTCTCAAAGATTCTTGAGAGGGTAGTTGTAAAACAGCTAACTGATCACCTGCAGAGGAATGGTCTATTTGAAGAGTTTCAGTCAGGTTTTAGAATTCATCATAGTACAGAAACAGCATTAGTGAAGGTTACAAATGATCTTCTTATGGCTTCGGACAGTGGACTTATCTCTGTGCTTGTTCTGTTGGACCTCAGTGCTGCTTTTGATACTGTTGACCATAAAATTTTATTACAGAGATTAGAGCATGTCATAGGTATTAAAGGCATTGCGCTGCGGTGGTTTGAATCATATTTGTCTAATAGATTACAGTTTGTTCATGTAAATGGGGAATCTTCTTCACAGACTAAAGTTAATTATGGAGTTCCACAAGGTTCTGTGCTAGGACCAATTTTATTCACTTTATACATGCTTCCCTTGGGCAGTATTATTAGACGGTATTGCTTAAATTTTCATTGTTACGCAGATGATACCCAGCTTTATCTATCCATGAAGCCAGAGGATACGCACCAATTAGCTAAACTGCAGGATTGTCTTACAGACATAAAGACATGGATGACCTCTAATTTCCTGCTTTTAAACTCAGATAAAACTGAAGTTATTGTACTTGGCCCCACAAATCTTAGAAGCATGGTGTCTAACCAGATCGTTACTCTGGATGGCATTTCCCTGATCTCTAGTAATACTGTGAGAAATCTTGGAGTTATTTTTGATCAGGATATGTCATTCAAAGCGCATATTAAACAAATATGTAGGACTGCCTTTTTGCATTTACGCAATATCTCTAAAATCAGAAAGGTCTTGTCTCAGAGTGATGCTGAAAAACTAATTCATGCATTTATTTCCTCTAGGCTGGACTATTGTAATTCATTATTATCAGGTTGTCCTAAAAGTTCCCTAAAAAGCCTTCAGTTGGTTCAGAATGCTGCAGCTAGAGTACTGACGGGGACTAGCAGGAGAGAGCATATCTCACCCGTGTTGGCCTCCCTTCATTGGCTTCCTGTTAATGCTAGAATAGAATTTAAAATTCTTCTTCTTACTTATAAGGTTTTGAATAATCAGGTCCCATCTTATCTTAGGGACCTCGTAGTACCATATTACCCCATTAGAGCGCTTCGCTCTCAGACTGCGGGCTTACTTGTAGTTCCTAGGGTTTGTAAGAGTAGAATGGGAGGCAGAGCCTTCAGCTTTCAGGCTCCTCTCCTGTGGAACCAGCTCCCAATTCAGATCAGGGAGACAGATACCCTCTCTACTTTTAAGATTAGGCTTAAAACTTTCCTTTTCGCTAAGACTTATAGTTAGGGCTGGATCGGGTGACCCTGGACCATCCCTTGGTTATGTTGCTTTAGACGTAGACTGTGTTTCATAATTATTGTATGGCCTTGCCTTGCAATGTGGAGCGCCTTGGGGCAACTGTTTGTTGTGATTTGGCGCAGTACAAGAAAAAAGTTGATTGATTGATTGATTGATTGATTTAAATTGAGAAAAATAGCAAATCCCCACATATGTGAGGCTGGACATGATTTGCATGAGTACGCTTACCCCCCTTGACATAGCGATGTAAAACTACACCTTGATTTAAATTAACATAGTAGTTTCAATGAAAGAGAAAACTAGCATGGTTAAGTCTACACCTGGTTTTGTAGTTGAAACTGTCTTCAAATATAGCTCCAACTGTTCCCTGTGCAGGGAGTAAGGAAATGTTAGAGGAATCTCCAATGACATTATGGGGAAACCCCATTTAAAAAAAAGTGTTTTCTTAAGGATTTTTTTCAGTCCCCAGTGATACAGAAAAAAGAAGAAAAAATATGGAAAAATGTCAGTCTCTGAAAGACAAAAGCTGTTAATTGACTATCATAGGAATATGTTTTTCTATGAAATGTAACAGTGAGTTACATGTATATAACATAACAAAGTCACATGAGCAAAAATATCCGAGGACAAGGATCACTCAGTTTCAGCATGACTAAACTCTCTCTTACTAACTGCATAGCTGCAAACATATCTTGTTTAAAGCAAAATTTAATGTGCAAATTTATTGTCTTATACAGGCCTTGAGGCTTGCTGGTGCTTATCTCAAGATTCTGCAGTGTGAAGTGGATGAAAGTCTACAACTCCCCCTGGATGGGACGTCAGTCTAACGCAGGTTACTTACCACCCAAGTCCATTATCCATTTGAGGGTAGGCGGGGTGGCTGGTGGACTGAGATGATCTAGATTATGTATCTTGTCAAAGGACAGACAGGTAGCATGACGGAAATTTGAACCCAGGTTTACATACTGACAGGCCAGTTCCTTATCCACCAAACTAACTGCTGTACAGGTACATGCATATTGCATGTGCATATTTAATGTGCATGGTTGCAAATATGACGGTGCATCTGGAAACTATTCACAGCATTTCCTTTTTTCCACATCTTATGTTACAGCCTTATTCCAAATTGGATTAAATACATTTTTTTTTCCGCTAAAATTCTACACACATTACCCCATAATGGCAATGTGAAGAAGGTTTCTTTTGGAGATTTAATTTGAATTTTAATTTAATTAGCTTATAATGCACCAAATCACAGCAAAAGCCGTCTCAAAAGTGAACAGATTTTTGCAAGTTTAATAATAATAATAATAATAATAAACTTGAGGATTAATAACATGTACATAAGTATTCACAGCCTTTGCCATGAAGCTTAAAATTGACCTCAGATGCATCCTGTTTCCACTGATCATCCTTGAGATGTTTCTACAGCTTAATTAAAGTCCACCTGGGGTAAATTGAGTTGATTGCACATGATTTGGAAAGACACACACCTGTCTACATATAAGGTCCCAGTTGACAGTGCATGTCAGAGAACAAACCAAGCATGAAGTCAAAGGAATTGTCTGTAGACCTTGAGGCACTAATCTGGGGAAGGGTACAGAAACATTTCTGCTGCTTTGAAGGTCCCAATGAACACAGTGGTCTCCATCATCTGTAAATAGAAGAACTTCGGATCCACCAGAACACTTCCTAGAGCTAGCTGCCATCTAAACTGAGTGATCAGGGGAGAAGGGCCTTAGTCAGGGAGGTGACCAACAACCCGATGGTCACTCTGTCAGAGCTCAAGCATTTCTCTGTGGAGAGAGGAGAGCCTTCCAGAAGGACAACCATCTCTGCAGCAATTCACCAATCAGGCCTGTATGGTAAAGTGGCCAGACGGAAGTCACTCCTTAGTAAAGACACATGGCAGCCCACCTGGAGTTTGCCAAAAGGCACCTGAAGGACTCTCAGACCATGAGAAACAAAACAAAGTTTGAACTCTTTGATGTGAATGCCAGGCGTCATGTTTGGAGGAAACCAGGCACCAGCCCTACAGTGAAGCATGGTGGTGGCAGCATCATGCTGTGGGGATGTTTTTCAGCAGCAGGAACTGCGAGACTAGTCAGGATTGAGGGAAAGATTAATGCAGCAATGTACAGAGACATCCTGGATGAAAACCTGCACCAGACAACCCCTGACCACAGATTGGGGTGACAGTTCACCTTTCAGCAGGACAATGAGCCTAAACACACAGCCAAGATATCAAAAGAGTGGCTTCAGGACAACTCTGTGAATGTCCTTGAGTGGCCCAGCCAGAGTCCAGTCCTGAATCTGACAGAACATCTTTGGAGAAATCTGCAAATGGCTATGCACTGATGCTCCCCATCCAACCTGATGAAGTTTGAGAGGAGCTGCAAAGAGGAATGGACAAAACTACCCAAAGATAGGTGCACCATGCTTGTGGCATCATATTCAAGAAGACTTGAGTCTGCAATTGCTGCCAAAGGTGCATCAACAAAGTATTGAGCAAAGAGTGAGAATACTTATGCACATGTCATTGTTTAGTTTTTTTTAACAAATTTTCAAAAATGTAAACATTTTTCATGTTGTCATTATGGGGTGTTGTTTGTAAAATTTTGATGGGAAAAAATTAATTTACTCCATTTTGGAATAAGGCTGTAACATAATGAAATGTGAGAAAAGTGAAGCGGTGTGAATACTTTCCGGATGCACTGTATATTTCGTTAAAAGCAAAAGTTAATGTTCATATTTATTGTCATTTATTGTGTGCATCCACTACTTCCTTGAAAGGTTGACTCCAGATCACCTTGTGAAGCTTTTCAAAACAAATAGCGGTTGGCTCAAAAGAGGCCCATGGACTAGAGGTTAGCAGCCTTGATTCAGGACACTGCACAGTGGCTGACTTAACAAGCCGCTGTCCGACAAAAATATGATTAAAGTTGTATACCTTTTTTTCAAAATGACACTTTTACCTTCAATAATGCAATAATGCATTTTAACATCATGCTGCTCTGACGTGACCGCCACAAAAATAATCAAATAAAAGTAAATTAATAATATAAAAATAATAAAAGGCAATTTAATGTGTTGTAAAATAACCCCAAAAAAGAAAAAGTTACTCCACAGAAGATAATGTGTGTTCAGGAAAGCCACCATCAAATACTGTGCATGTGATGAAATCATTAGCATCCTAATTAATTAGTATGTTGTGTTATCATCAAAAGGAAAAAGAAAATAATAACAGTAAAGGTTCCTGTTGTTATAAACTGGACTGGAAACACTGAGGTAGGCATTTGTCACTTTTATTTAGAAAACAGTAGAGAATTCTTGGACAGAATGGTGAAATTCTGTTATGCCTGTACTTTTCTGTCTGCATCCAACCTCTTTCCTTCAAGGTTTAATCAGAACTTATCTTTTATTATGCAAATTTTAGTAACTGTGATGCATAACTGCTCAGAAAAATGCAGCCGCAGGAACCGATTTCAAATATTCTATAGATGGCATTTTCCCTTGATAAATGAGTTATGCAATTCATTAATTATTCAACCAGATGCTGATCATTTTCCTCTTGATTAAAAAATGGATTCATTAAAAATGAAACGATTGTTTCTGGTCATAAAAAGCAGGACATGAGATTTTATTTGGACACACCTGACTGACGAGATTTAAAAGGGAAAAACAAGGCACAACATCTAAAAGGTTTTGACCTTGTAAAGTCTTTGAATAATTAAAAGCTAAACAGGATAAGTGCAGGACTTGTACTGCCACACTTTGCATAGAGGAATTTTGATGCACACTGTAAACAGCTACAGACATAATTTTACATACCTTGGCTTAAGATTTTCAAGATCAATTTTCTCTAATTGCCAGACAATCCATTTAATAAAACAATAAATATGTTCAGTCAATCATAATGTCTACTTTATTTCCACATAAAGTAATTTAAAAAGTAACAGTCACAATATTTTTACTTGTTATTCACTATGTTACATTTTCATTGGGTGACTGGTTTACATCTTACTAATAATGACTGCCGGCTCTGTCTGTGGCTGACTTGCAGGTTGGTGTTTAGGTCTCACTGCTCACCTCCCATCCTCCCTCAGGAAGATTGGGGGATCTTTCACCCATGCTTAAGGCCCCCTGACACGAGCATGCCTTTGACTCACGCACTAGCACGACCTGTGTCGTGCTCGAGAGTAAACTCGTTTTTAATGGGTGCAGACAGGACGCGAGAGGGGCATCGGTGCGTGCTATTCCGCACAGAGAATTTTGAAATGTTCAAAAAATTTTTCATGCATAAATGTCGTGCTACGTGGCACGTTCTAATCGCCAACGGGATGTGCAGCTTGTGGAATAAAGTGGAATAAAGAAGATGTGAACAGAGCAAGTGGTGACATCAACGGATCACATCAGAGCGCAGCTTGTCTGAACGATTATAACAAGAAGTTAAATCTGTTATAAACATACTTTAACAGCTGCACACAAGAAGGAAAGAACACACAACTGTTTTACCAAGCCATGACAATGTAAACATGACAAATAATTACCTTTTTAGACGGCTTAAAATGCTTTCTGCAGCTTGTTAGGCACACGCGTGAACGGCTGAAGCTGGAGCGGTCCTCTGTGATTCATGAAGTGATTACAGCCATTTTTAATGGCCAATTTGCAGTGAAAATGATTAATCCGCCACAAAATAATTATTTTATATACGCAGCGTCCAGTGCAGAGCAAGTGGGAGCCACTGGAACAAAGAATGGCGTCCAGCTGGGAACACAGCGGGTGGGATCATCACGACAACGGGTGTGCAAGTGCGTGAATCAAAGTCATGCTCGTGTCAGGGGGCCTTTAGGGTTATGCTTCAAATTAGCATAGGACTGTTGTTACTACAGAGGGCACTGGAAAACAGGATGTTACTGGTGACATATTACAGCTTCTGCTTTTACTGCTATGCAAAGGAAATCTCAAGTTTCTGTTTACAGCAATTAAATCTTTTTCAGCAAAGAACTGTTTGACTGTGCTACCAGGAACTACCAGGCTACAGATTGGTTACAACAGAGTCTTTATAGACTGTATCTTCATGCTATAAGCCAAGGTGAACCTCTATGATGAGGCAGTGCAGTCACTTACACTGAAGTGATTTTTCATGGGTACGACAGAAACATGTGCATGGGCACCGTTTTATTGCGCAGTTAATGATCGTAGTAAATGGGTAGTCACTAGTACAACATGAATGCCTCTTTAAACAGCATGGAAGAGTCCAGCAGATTCCACAAACTGACAGAATCACTTGTAATTGATTGATTGTATTTGAATTAATTGCCATAATTAAGCAACTGTGGTATGTTTAGCTGTACTGAATGGTTTTCTTGTAGAACCAGTGCCTTCTTACACTTGAGAGCAGTAAAGAAATCAAAAGAATTGAGGCAAGTCATCTGGAATAAAATATTACATGTCCACAGGTCAAGCTCATCCATAGGAGTCGTCTCAAAAAAATTCAAAGTACGAGGTGGAGGCATCACACAGAAATATGACATCATCTATGAGTTGATCATAAGGATAAAAGCCTTTTTTTAATGACAATTTTAGGCAGAAAAACCTAGAAATTGGATCTTGCCAAACAGTGCATTACTTTTATTAGATTACTGGTTCAGATCATATCACTCTTTTGGGTTCAAGCATTCTCTCAATATATACATGTCTGGCAATCAACACACACAACACCACAAAGACCTGTACTTTAAAAGCATACTCACACAAGACAATCTGTACCGTGCCCAAGCATGTTTGACCACCAAAGTCCAGTTCATTTGAGGAGTGTGAGTGCACAAACACTTTATGCTTTGCCATACCTAGCCAGACTTGCAGAGGTGGTCAGAGGCATGAGTCAGTTCAACTCAAGCGCGGCATACATCACAAACAATTTCACCAATTAATTTCACCCAAAACACCCATGTCTTTACACTGATGCGACTGTTTCATTTAATAATTATGACTAATACTATTATTATCTTTTGGATAATACAGTCAAGTCAAAAACATATGGATTGTAAAAGGGTTCTGGCCAGCATGCAAAGCCACAACATATTTGGTTATCATCTGCTTCCTCTGTAAAAATCTTGTTATGCATGCAGCACAACTGACTGATTAATCCCTTACTGCACAATTGTTTAGATCAGACAAGTTTTATAAGGGGAGGTGGGGGAAAGTAATTATTACCAGGTTTCCTCTGTGGTTTTTTTTCACATCCAAATGTGACATTCCAGTAATTTTTAGACTGTGTGCTCCTGTGTCCGCAAAGATTCCAGCAAATTTTACATTCGGTAAAATGATGTGTACAAATTACCTGAGGTTACATTCTGGTAATATCCTGTGAAAAAAAGAGTTTCCTTCTATTTATCTCAGGCATGGAGGCTCACAAAGACACATTTGAAAGACACACTGTGCATCTTTTGATTACCTGCATTCGGAAACATGACAGTTCTGCATGCATTTGAAAAAAGCTGCACATTAAACCAAAACCAGTGTTGCGGGAGATGTTTGTTTTGTGCTTGTGTGACAGTTGTTCTGACCACCTGCTTTACATTGGGCACAAGGAGTGCACATCACTATGCAGAGCTCAAACATCACAGAAAGTGAAGCCAGGAGCCAGGTAATTTTTTCTTTTTAATTTTGAGTAGTGATGACCATGTATGAGGCCTGTTTATTGAGTGGCCACACCTATCTGTCATTTATATCGTACTTTATTATCCAGGGCAAATCAACCATAAGTTGTACATTACACCACCTGCCCATATAAAACTAATCTCATCTGACAGGGGGTTAAGCACAGTAGTAGTAGTGCCCCTTCTAAAAAAACAAACAAACAAAAAAAAAACAAGTTGTAATGGCCTAACATGCTCTGTCTGGCCTGAAACAGAGTGCAGGGCAACGGGTGGGGCAATCATGCTCATAATCACGGTGCAAGTCAAGCAGGTGAAGTGTGAACACATCCAAAGATTAGCAGCCTTGAAAATTTCATAGAAGGAGGCTGCAGGCTTAAAACTCTCAACACAGTGTAGTGTACTGCACTGAATCTCTCAGAAAAATGAAGTGGAGGAAAAGTGCAGAGTGGCAAAGTTCATGAAATAACTGACTTTACTATTATATGAAAGCGATCAAAGTCTTTAGTGGGAGCTGCACAACACTACGACTGGAGATCATCCTCACAAACTTACTGGACCGTAAAGATCATTGACATTTTACTCGCTTCAAATGCAGGAAATGATTGACATCCCAAAGTAAGTGACAACAGGCAGGATATTTTGTTTTGTGAGGGTGTATGTTTATCTGATGATTCACATTCTGAGCCAAAGGTCCCAACACAAACAGGGTAACCATCAAGAACTCAATCCTGGGTGAGTGGATATCGGGGTTGTCTGAATGCTGGACTTTATTTTTCTCTCCCTCACGCTTGTTGTCCCAGGCTGTGACCTCAATTCCACAGGGGTCATTTGCTTATCAAAGCTAAAGCCTGGAACCCGCACGTCCTGAGTGTGTGTTCATTGTGACCAAGAAAATTCAATTAGGTGAAATCCCCACTGTGTGTGTGGTTGGGATTCATCAGTGAATATAGGAGGATTAGGGTTGGGTGACTCCACATCAGAGAAAGACACCATTTCAAGGGAGCGAGTTCACAATGGTTGAAAGGAGACATCACAGAAGAGCGCTTTTAAGAATGCACTGTCGGCACATCCTGGCGGTTGGCCAAAAACATACGCTGAGGGTTTCATTTCCTCCTATGGGTCTTTGTACCAGATGGCATCAATATCATCAACCACCATGAGTGTCCAGAGCTGCATTCACAGGAACAAAGTGTTTATCCATCCATCCATCTATCCATCCATCCATCTTCTATACCTGCTTACACCAATTAAGGGTGGGGGGGTGCTGAAGTAACAAAGTGTTTATCTCTACAGCAATTACTTCTCCTTCATACATCAACAACATCTTGATATCAATGGGAAAGTGTGTTAAAACATTTGACTTGTTTGGCATGCATGCGAACCACAGATAAATGGGATTTGGTGTCATGGTGGTGTGATTTTAAAGTGGTAACTGTGTTAATTTGGGGTAAAATCACAGTCTGAGTGGACGACATGCAGCTGCTCTGCAATCTCTCTCTCTCTCTCACACACACACACACACACACACACACACACACACACACACACACACACACACACACACACACACACACACACACACACACACACACACACACGCACAGACACACAGCCTCATGCAGCCTGTTACAGCCTTGAGCTCCACTGTAGACACCAGGCTCTGCGCACTTCTGGATCCATCCACAAAAATAATCTCCATTAACGTTAAAACAGTTGAGGATAAAGTGTCCGTCGTCTCTGCCTTGTGCAACTGTTAGCCCAGCAAACTGATCATCGTGCTTGACACATATGTGCAGCCAAGCTTGCTGAAAGTTCACAGCTCTGGAAAATTGCTAGTGTTCCCGACTGCTTCAGAGCGTTTGCTTGCCAATGCTGCCTGAGTAGTATCCTCCACATCAAGTAGAAAGACCAACATCAGCGTCCTGGTTGAATCCAAGCTCCAGAGCAATGGCTGTGTCATATGAATGTGTCATCATCAAGAACCAGCTTAGGTGGGTAGATCACCTCATTAGCATGGATGACAGCTGACTTCGCAAGCACATCTTCTACTCCCAGGTGGCCGAAGGTAAATGGTCCAGAGAAGAAGAGAAGAAACACTACAAGGACCTCTTCAAGCACAACTTCAAGAGCTGCTCCATCGACTGAAACACCTGGAAAGAACAAGAACCTGGGACGGAGCCAACTGACAAACAATGGTCCCCATGGGAGTGGGAGTCTTTGAAAACAAGCCGACAGTCAACACATAGAAGAGGAGAAAGAAGGAGAAAGAGTAAGATCTTGCAGAAGCCTCTTACCACAACCACATGCAGCATCTGTCAGACACAGTGTGCGTCAACACTGGGCATATGCAGTCATTTCCGTATCCACCATCCCATCTGGGAATTGAACAAGAGACAATCTTCGTCACCGCTGAGGGACTATCACAATGACAACTGTTCATATTAGCATTTAATACAACAATTACATTTTTTATATTTTATGAAAACATTGGCCAACTTCTTTTCATTCAGGACTACAAGCAATATTCCTTGTTTTCATTGAAGTTATTTTTAAAAATAAAAGTAAAGTAGTATTTGTCGTTTTTTTGCCATTCTGTAAAATGATCCGATCCGTGGCTTAAAAACCGTATCTGATCAGAACTGTGGTTTCTATGAGCAAGAAGGTCCTGGGATCATTTCACACCTGGTCCTTTCTGTGTGTAGTTTGCATGTTCTCTCGTGTTTGTGTGGGCTCCCTCCAGGTGCTCAGTCTTCCTTCCACTTCCAAAGACATGGAGATTAGGTGAAATGAAAACATTAAATTGACTGTGAGTGAGAGTGTGAATGTGTTTCTCTGTCTACATGTGGTCCTGGGATAGAATGGCATCCTGTCCTGGGTGTACCCTGCCTCTTGCCCAATGGCCGCAGCTCCCCTGTGACCCTTAATTGGAATAAGCAGGCATACAAAATGAATGAATGAATGAGTTCTGTAACATTTAAAGTGTAATATTGTTTATCCAATTATGTGCTTCCAGCTTTAATTTAAATATACCACAGCACGACTGACAATCATTTACATGATTCAGACTGTTACTGTGTTCCACAACTGATCAGCACCAAGGACAGCTCACCTTATGAAGCTCTCAAAGCCCCTTTACACAGGACAGGGGCAGTTGTGAGTCTGTCGTGAGGCTTAAAATGTGCCCGATCCGCAAAGGTTATGCAAAAACACCAACTCAGGATAAAGCGGAAGAAAATGGATGGATGGATGGACCTTTCTGTGTAACCACTTCAGCAACCCTTTTGCGTGTTTGTGTTTTACACGGCGGCTGTGCACTACAGATGATGTCACATTTCCAATGAGATCTGCTGATTTTTTTTGCCATATATGCTGTATTTTGAGTGGTTTGCTGTCATATCTCTTCATTGTACTGTATGTGTGCACTGAGAGAGCAGAGAGAGGGAGAGTGGACAGAGAGAGAGAGAGAGAGAGAGAGGACAGAAGGAGCTCAATATTAAATGGTTAATTTTCCACGCTCGTCAGTGTGGATTTATCTTGTGTGAGTGTGCATGTGTGCACTTGTGTGCGAGTGCGTTTCCCCATCATTCACAGGCAGCGTCAGCTAAATCTGCTGAAAAATTACATCACTGGACTTTCTATGGCTGGAAAACAAGTGACAGGCATGAAAAATAAAAACAGATTTTTAAAAAAATCATTGCAGTTACTGAAAAAGTCACGACTGTTGTCCTTATCAGAAAACTCACTTTTTGTGGTCTTCTTGGAGTTCTGCAAGCCAAACTCTGGATTATACAGTTCATGGAAAAAAAACTGTGGTGAGTCCACAATTAATTTAATATATCTACTTATACAGTTAAACGTTCCATGCAAGGTGTTTTTAGACAGGTGTTGTCAGGCACACGGTAGTGCAAAAAAACCACCACACACACATACATAATACAAACTGAATGTGCATGTACAGAAATATGTCACACGTGACGTGCGCTTTCGGTGACAGTCGAGCTGCATGTCCGCTTGTGCTGAATTGGCACCGGAGCTTTCAAAAGCCCAGAATGAAGCATTAGCTGCAGGAAAAGTAGAAGATGAGTCTCTCCGCCTGATCGCTGCTCAGATTTGAACACGCACAAATGTTTCTAATAAACTCAGCGGACATCAGCTGACAAGGAACTCTTTTTTGCTTTAAAACAGCACTTTATAAATTAACTTTATTCACAAAAATCATGGCACACAGCCCCGATCATTGTGCAGCTGTTGACTGTGATATTGAAATGATATTGCTCTTTTTTTCTGAATTCATGTCCAAACACATGTCACTCCAGTCATGTTGCAGTGGTTGATCTGCTGTTGCCACAGCATTTTTCACTGCAGTCACTGGGCGCCCGTCGGGCGTACATGGTGGTGGTCTGTGAGGTGTTTTTGGAGGGCCTCTGCGGTATTGTGCATCTTCTGGGACTGGCGACTCTCCTGTGGACATCAGGTGCAGCTTCATACTTCACGGCAGCTATGTGACCATGGCAGTTTGTGAGAGGATATGAGAGGACCTTGTAAAGTCCTGGCAAGGTTGAGCTACTTTGGCATCATGCAACGTTTGATGCAATTTCGTGACCGCACAAGGACTACTGGGCAGACCCCATCATGTGTAAAGGGAGTTTTAACAGCATTTATTTTCGTTTACAAAATCAGGGCTGTGAAATGAAAATTGTAAAATCTGAGGAAAATTTGCAGGGGGTCTGGGGGGTGCAGCTCCCCAGGAGCCAGGTCTAGGGCCTTGTGGGGCCCCAGAAACCAAATTAAATTTTCATCTACTGATACATTTTCAACATGTCCTGGAAGAACAAATCTCAAAATTAGTGCATATTTAAATGATCCTAGATTCAACCTTTCATTTGAACCATCAATGATCATGTTGAAATAACAGAATACGACGTGGAAGTAGGACCTGGAATGATTTTCCTTTTAATTGTAAACCAAATTATGCATTAACTCAGAACAATTAAACTACATAAAATTCATGAAGACTGAAAAGACTGTTAAACCATGTCAAAAACCACAGCTAAAGATTGTAGAATATTTTAAAAATCAGGGTAAAATATCAATAACATACCTTATAGTAAAAAAGCCACACATTCTTGTGTAAATTCCTGTAAATCTACTCAAAGCCACAGCGTCTTTTTTCCCATGAAAAAAGTCTACATTAATAAAAACTAATTTACATTGTTGTGTAAATTCATGTAGCCTAAGTTTATTCAAAGCCACAATGTCTTTTTTTCAATGAAAGAAAGTCTAGATTAATGAAAGAAAAAAAAGGTACATAATCTTTTCTGAAATCCTGTTTGAACAGCACAATGTTTATTTTCCAGAGAGAGAAAAAATTCTTACCAGTTCACTTTTCCCGTTTATCTTTCAGGTGTGTTCATGAAGCCAGCAACAATTCCACGGATTCTTGTCCTTATCACACTTTTTCAAAACGTCTTTCTCGCCATCTTTGCTCTGTCTGATGTTGCTCCAAGACACAGACATGCTGCAAAATTCTTCTTTTAAAACTTGAAAGTTCTAAAAGTGTGCGATGTCCACATGCTACGTTTAGCTAAGCTTCGCACAGGAGCCACACAATGTCACCGCAGCAACCAACCAGTCCCGCTTTCGTAACAGCCAGGCTTTGAGTGGCATTTTTTCCTCCGCGAATCTCAATAATAACATGCATTGTTGTCTTGTGTGGAATTCACTGAGTGTGACCTCATTGTGACTGAAATGTAGTGAACATCTGCACTGTGGAATTAAGGGGTCTACTTTGAAGGACTTCAGTGTCAAAATACTTTTACACCTGGATAAAAACCTAAACCAGTTAATAGTATTTTGATTTTATTTCGCTGTGTGCCAATAAACTGTGATAGACTTCGTACCCTGTTTCACACCCTATGACTTATTAGTGCAGCAGATAAGAAAATATTTAGAGGGGAATCCTGCAAATGGTGATAAAAGCATCAAAT
Organism: Thalassophryne amazonica; assembly: GCF_902500255.1. Classification (NCBI taxonomy): domain Eukaryota; kingdom Metazoa; phylum Chordata; class Actinopteri; order Batrachoidiformes; family Batrachoididae; genus Thalassophryne; species Thalassophryne amazonica. The sequence continues at coordinate 45,656,249 of NC_047113.1, read as the reverse complement.
TCGGCAGAAATACTCCTCAGACACTCATCTTCTGAAACAACCGATTGGCCACTTGAATTTTTAATTGGTGGTCAGGTAGGGGTCAATTGAAGAATTACACAGAGGTCAAAATTAAAAGATGCTCCAATCATATTGAAAAAATATTCCACATTATTTGCCTGATCATAAAGATTCCAAAAAGGTATAGTTTGGACTATCTGTGACTGAATTCCATGGAGTTACAGGATAAAAACAGCAAGAATGGAGACAAAGGTCAGTTTCATTTTGTACAGGGGTCAAAAGTTAAAGTTGCTCCAATTTTGGTAAAACATGATGCAAATTACTAGTTGAGTTAACACGGTTCTAAAAAGGAATAGTTTGGACCATGTATCATCCTTACTTATCACTTTACGGGGTAACATATGTCACATGCCATAGAATCCAATAGATGTAGACTTGTTTGACCTTTACTTTGGAGGCCAAGCATTCAACAGTGTCAACACTATTCCATTTATTAATCCTATTAACTCAACCAATAATTTGCATCACTTTTTACCAAAATTGGAGCAACTTTAACTTTTGACCCCTGTACAAAATGACACTGAATTTTGTCACCATTCTTGCTGTTTTTATCCCGTAACTCCATAGAATTCAGTCACAGATAGTCCAAACTATACCTTTTTGGAATCTTTATGATCAGGCAAATAATGTGGAATATTTTTTCAATATGATTGGAGCATCTTTTAATTTTGACCTCTGTGTAAGTCTTCAATTGACCCCTACCTGACCATCGATTGAAAAGTCAAGTGGCCAATCGTTTTTTCAAAAGAGGAGTGTCTAAGGAGTATTTCTGCCGAATTTGATGCCTTTATCACCATTTGCATGATTGTTTCACTTATCTGCTGCACTATATTTGGTTCCAGCTTGTTTGGGAGCCTTGACTGGAGTAAGCGGGTATACAAGATGAATGAATGAATGAATGTGTACTAATCAAACCAACATGAATAATTTGGAAATTCATCATCACATTTTCAAACAAACAAACAAATGCTACATATTGTTAATTGGGCCACAATTTTAAGATTTTACACTGATACAATATTGGAATACAGAACACATTTGAACTGCTTGAATTGTTTAAGAATCAAACGGAGAGATGTCAATCAATGCGTACCGATCCCAGTACAGTATGATTTAATGTGTGTGTGAATGGAGAGGAATACAAGATAAAGACACAAAAAATTAAAAAAGAAAAAGAAACCAAGATATTTTAGCTTTTGTCAGGTTTACTTCATTTCATTTGTCAATATACCATACATACGTCCATTCCAGCATTTCAGGCCTGCAACATTTTCTTTAAAAAAACAAACAAGATAGGATGCGGGCAATTGTCCCTACCACATATTATTATTATTTAAGAGATTTACAAACAGTCATTCTTCCAGTTGCACTGTAACTGGCACACCCAGTGTTAAAAATACATCTAATAAGTGTAACCCAGACTGGACAAACTGAGCAACAAATAATAAATACATACCTTGCAATACAACTGCATCCTGCTGATTTTACTTCTTAAGGAGCACACAGCAGTAGCAGAGAACATCGACCTGCTGTCCCACGCTGCTTCACACTTCACAAGGCTTCATATGCTTCCATACTTCAAAGTTCCACAAGTTACACATGATGGTCATTAAATATCTGACTGCCATAGTCACCTTTTGATTCTTTCATTTTTCGAGCCACAGTCAATAAGCTGGTAAGCATAGAGATCGCTAACAGCTAGCAGGGTTAACTGCTTCAAAGTCCTTTGTCAACACCACAGGTGTGCTGTTGAGATCATAGCTTCTTCACCAAGCTTTCATGGTCATGGGCACTAGGGCTGAAACAATTAGTTGAGTAACCCGAATAATTCAATTACAAAAAATATTCAAGGCAAAGTCTGTGCCTCCAAGCTTTGTTTAACGTTGTAGTGCATATGCCCGGCTGGTGTGGGGTGCTGCAATGTCTCCAGAAAAAAAACAAACAAACAAACAAAAAAACAGAAGAAGACTAGAGCATAACAGCTAATCTAATTAGCAACAATAGCTACACCTTTCCAACGTGACACACAGAGTAAATAATAGCCTTTTAAGAGAAAGACGGTTCACATTGATCATCTGAAATAGACTGACTGTTTATTTTTAAAAAACATACAGTCCCCTCTACATGGGGAGTGACTATTCGCCCCTCACACAGAGACAGCTCCATTCCCGGCCACACAGTTTCTGAAAGAAGATTCTCTCAGCAAAAGTCCACTCTGTCAACTCAGACTTTTGCTCAGACTCGCGCTGAGTGTTTCGCTTTTTAATTTTCACTTTTTTGGGCAACACACAACGCTTCACAAACACTGTAACTTAAAATAAAATAAAATAAAATAAACTGACTGCAAGGCTTGCATGTTCACCCTTCTGCTGAAATGCATCTGCTGAATCGTAGAGAAAAAGATAAAAAAATAAAAAAAATCACACAGGAACCCTGTCCACCAACATAAAATTTTTTTTTTTAAAATGGTTAATAGAACAAAACAGAAAGACATATCCCATCGCCATTTCAGCAAAATGTCAAGACTTTGCAGGGCTTGACAATAAGGCAATTTATGCACACCGGGTGAAGGAGGCGCGTCCGTTGCCACGCAACCCCCGCGAATTTGTAGCATCTGATCGCGCCCGGTGTGAACGCGGCATTAGACTAATAAATCTGCCCAAAGCGATTTTAATTCTTACTGGCCCATACGGACCAGTGAAATATGAACTTCACTGGCCCATTGTGGCCCGGAACATGTAAAAAAGGCCGCCGGGCCATCGGACCAGTGCTATTGTCGAGCCCAGCTTTGGCACAGGGACATTGTGCCATTGCTTAGTAGGGAGAGCCCTGGACTATTAATGATGTTTAAAAACACAAAAGTACTTTTTATCCGATTACTTGATTAATCGCCAGAATAATCGATAGAATACTCGATTACTAAAATAATTGATAGCTGCAGCCCTAATGGTCACCTTGCACAGCTATCTCATAGTTGCATATAAAAAATACGAAGTAAAAGCTAACCACTGTAAACATTGGACCAGAAATTCGACTGACTGGGGAAAAAAGTTGTTGACGAAGCAATGCATTCTGGATAGATTTTTCCTATATGAGGTCGGGAGAATTGAGGGCTAATAATGAGGTAAGAAACAAAATACATAAATAAATAATGATGCTATTTCAAACAGATGATGGCAACAGGTGAATGTAATCATGATTTGATACAAAAGCAGTATCAACGAAAGGCTGAGTTTTGAGGTGCAAACATAGCCAGAGGATCTCCAGTTTGTCAAATCTGTAAGAAAATTAGAGAAATGTTTAAAAACAATGTTCTTCAAAGAAAGATGGGAAGGAATTTGTATATTTATCTCTCTACAGTAGATAAGATCATGTAAAGATTCAAGGAATTTGAGGAATTTCAGTGTGTAAAGGGCAAAGGCACAAGCCTATAGCCCCGTTTACACATAGACGGTAAGAGCTCCTGGAAGCGTCCCGGAAGAGTTTTTGGCTCCTCCGGGCCGTCTTAGGGACCAAACGCCGTTGTTAATGCCGGCGCTAGGGGGCGTGGCTTAGTTCCGGCTTCACCGGGAATCGTCGAAAAAATTATTCAACATGTCAAATAATTCCGGGAGCGCTCCCGGAGAATTCGCGTGATGACAGAGACAACGCGAACAACGGCGTTTGATACTTTTTAAATCGCCGTTTCATCCTGTCCTTTCCTGTAGTGCCGCAGTTTACACCACCGTTATTCGGCGGCCGGCGTTGTATCCCTAATCAACGGCGTATAAAATGGAGATAGAGCCCACATCGGCGTACACAACAGCGTTTTAACCGGCGAAATAGGCAGACAAAATGGCGGCGCTAGCGGACAGTACGCCATTCTAAACGCCACCTCCCGGTTAAAACGGCGTTCCAAACGGCCGATAGGCAGCGGTCAGTATAAAAATGCTAGCGCGCTGCATGCAGGCCTCTCACTCGTGGCCAGCTCCAGATATTTTTGCAGAGAAGCTCCAGTATACCTCCTAAAAGAAAGTTGGCAGCGGCAAGGACTTAAAGAAGAAGGAAACCAAGAGGTCTGGTTCAGAAGCAGAGGGAGGCCTGTGGTGGAGATGGAGCAACACATTGAGGAGGGGGAAAGGAAGGAGAAGAAAAGGCTGAGGATGATCTCCCTCCCCCTGCAGTGACAGAGGCATGTATTCCTGCTGCTTCAGCCTATTATACTCTGGGGGCGGTGCCTATATGCAAATGATCCTGGAGTAACGCAGGATTTGCCTGGATAAAAACCTGGGTATTAACCAACGGTACACAGGGCATTATCGGCGGCAGCAGAACACCTGCGATTGTAAAGGATAGAATTGGGTATTAACCCCCGTTGCCTGACGTGTGCCGGATGCTACGGCGTCAAAACGCCGCTTTATTCGGCGGATTTAGCGGGGTTTTATCCGCCTATTTGTGGATAGTACGGCGGTCAAAACGCCGGCGAAATGCTCCACTCCTTTCCACCGTGAAAACAGCAGGAACTACCGCGAACTTCAGTCTACGTACAACCCGCCGACAAAACCGTCTATGTGTAAACGGGGCTTAAGCTGAGGACCTATGATCTCCAAACCCCAAAAATTCATTCATCAACAGTTGATATGGGCAAAGGATTACTTTGGAGTTACATTCACAAATGCTACTTAAAAACTTTACTGTGCAAAAAGAAGCCCTATATTAAGCTTGTACAGAGATTACAAAGGCATAACAGACACGGGACTGGCCTGCTTGCAGCCCTGAACTGTCTCCAACAGAGAATGTGTGGAGAATTTTGAAAGAAAAAATGCAACCCTGTATTGTTGCACACCTTAGGGCCCCTTCACACATAACACGAAAGACGCAGAAACTGGAAGAAAATCCACAAACCAAAAAGGAATTGGGGAACCACGAAACACTCCACCTGTTGTTGGGAGGGACGCACGGTCGGACAGGCATGTACGATACCGTGGCGATGGTTTTGTGCACGCTCCTGTTTGCGTGCACAAACACAGTGTGAGCACGTGGAAAGTTGCGAACACAGCAGTGGAGCAAAAAATGAAAAGAAACACCACAATTTATAATACTTAATTCATGTTACAAAGAGCGGATTTAGCCTCTGTCTAGACGTACACCAGGAAGTAATGAAATGCAGGAGGAATAGGACAAAATAACACCTGAAATGCTTCATTGCTTTGTACCCTCAATGCCAAAATGTTCTCAGTGTTGTCAAAAGGAAAATCAACATTACAAATTGGTGAATTCTTTAACATCCCATCTTTTATGGAATGCCTTGAACGCCTCAAATACAGGAACTGATGTATATTAGAAAATAATATATATCATAATAATGCTTGGCCACAAAAAAAACAAGAAATATCTTGGGTTTATACTGGCTGCAATGAAACAGAAGTCAAAGTAAATGTAGGAATGACTGCTTTTTTATCATTTGCATTTTACATGCTTTCCAAACTTTATGATTTGAAGCTGCTTTTTTCTTTTAGTTAATGACATACGAGCTCCCTGGGGCAATTAACTCATAATATCTCCTGCACAGGCAGCAGCATGATGGGTAATGTGTGAATACACATGTTGTGGATGCTACAATACATTCATGTTGTCTTACCAAGCTGACAGAATAATCCCACAATGATTTATAATGACAACTCTCCCAAGCAAATGTAGTCAGCTGTAGCTAATTAACGGAATGTGAAAGTTGGCCAAAAGACAGAGAGTGAAACTCTTGGCTTTTGTCAAATATGCTCCATGCATACTAGCTGCGTGTGTATGTGTGTGCGCGCACACGTGCAAAGGATGAATGAACAAATGTATTATTCTGACATTTAAAAAGAGCAATACCATACGTTACTTTATATTCTTCACTTTATCAACAACAAAAATATACCCCACCACCACCGCCCCAACATGTGGATAGCAGATAGTGCTGTACAAACAGATCATGAATGTCAACAGTCACTCTTCTAAATCTTCTACTTAAACACAATTTAAAGATCACTAACTAAGATAGTGATCTCAAACTACAATTCCTCGAGTCGATTTGAACTTCTGAGCCTGTATTCATAGCAGCAGATGCTTTCTGATAGTGACGCTAATGTTAGCTCAGCAGCTAATGTGCAGAAGTGTCAGCTGTATCATTTAAGGTCATCAGGTAAAAAAGTGTCAAACTTGCAGAGGGATTCACTTATCTGGGCAGTGAGGTTCATATCTCTGTGTCCTTAGCTTTTGACAGGACAAAGTAGAACAAAGGTCCAAATCCTTAGGGCCCTGGTGCTTCCTGTCTGACTGTGTGGTTGTGAGACTTGGAGGCTAACCAGTGACCTAAAGCATTGATTTGATGTCTTTGGTACCAGGTCCCCTTGGAGGATCTTTGGCTACCACTGGAATGACTTTGTGACAAACTAACAGATACTTATGGAGATGAGGAGTAGCACTTCCTTTGTGAGGGAACTTCAGTCACATTTTTGCCATGTGAAGTGTTTCTGTGGTTATGATCTAGTGCATAAAGACCTCAAGTCTGTTTCACTCCACATGTGCTGCATGTGCTTCATGGTAATGGAGTGTCTTGATTTTTATTGGCGCATTACCAAGCAGGTAGCTCAGTAGGAAAAGGAGCTGGGGTACCAATATGAACACATGGGTTTGAATTCTAGTCCTGGTTGTACAAGACAGTAAGGTGGTCCTTAGTTTGCAAAGTTTTCAAATTTAATACTCTGATCCCCCTGAATCGGTTCCAATTGATGAAAAAACATGCTGTGTACAATTTTGTTTGCATAAATTAATTTTAGAGGTAGCGCAAAAGCATTGAAATTTGCTATTTTCTGCTATATAACGCTATACAAACTAACGCTTAATAGTGCCTCAACCCATCCTAAACAACATATCAAAAGTCCTGATGAATCCTCCTGTGCGCTCATTTAGAAATTCAAGATGGCTTCCACAGGTGAATTTCAAGCTTTAGGTAGGATGCTCCCTATCCAACCCGATGGAGCGTCAGGGCACAGCTATTTTCAGATCTCTCCAGAGATGCTGGCCACTCAGGGACATTCAGAGAGTTGTCCTGAAGCCACTTTGATATTTTGGCTGTGTGCTTAGGGCCACTGTTCTGCTGAAAGATCAACTGTCGCCCCAGTCTGAGGTCAAGAGCGCTCTGGAGCAGGTTTTCATCCAGGATCCCTCTGTACATTGCTGCATTCATCTTTCCCTCAATCCTGACTAGTCTCCCAGTTCCTGCTGCTGAAAAACACCCCCACAGCATGATGCTGCTGCCACCATGCTTCACTATAAGGATGGTGCCTGGTTTCCTCCAAACATGACGCCTGGTATTTTTGAGAACTGCCTACTCCAAACAGATTTAACACACAGTACCATAGTGTTTGTATTTCCTGATGTTGTAAATTAAGTTGACGACATTGTCAGTGACATAGAAATGTATCCACCCCGACTTGTCCAAAAAAAAAAAAAGGCTGTCAAGACATGAACAGTACTCCTTACATTTCATACAACCATTTACACTGAAAAACAAAAATACTTCAACCAACTTAATTGAATTAAGTTAATCATTTAGATGAACACATGTTCATCTAATTTATTAACTTAATTTCAAAGAACTTAATTCATTCAGGTGTTACCAACTGAAACAATTCAATTAAGTTTTTTCTTTTTTTAGTGTACTTATGGCCTCTGACATGCATAGAAATCAAAGTATCTTATAATGTAATGCAATAATTTGATAAACCCCTTTAAGTAAAGCTGAAACTCCACACTACAAACACATCTTGCATGTTTCATTTCAACTTCGTTGTGGCAGTAACAGGTCGGAGTCAGATGATACACAGCACCAGCATGTGTCACATCCACCACACTACAGAAACATCTTGAGTCCTGGACAACCACCGAGACAGACAACCGGGCCATCCACACCTCTTGAAAGTAGGCATTCATCTCCCAAAGCCAACTGAAAAGTGAGCATCCCCTTACCCATCTCTCGTCGCTGGGGTCTTCAACACTTCATGTTGGATCACATCCAGAGAAATGCTCCACATAACCAAAGAGATGTTGCTGGTGGGGTACAGAGGCAAAATTGTAATAATTGTTTGACTGCCCAAATACTTATGAACCATCTCTTCATTCTAACAATGAAGCAGCCATGTTGGTGTCTCTTTCGTTACTGTTCCTGTTGGGTACCATATTTTTTGGTCATCTTGCTCCATCCCAAATCTCCTTGGACTGGCATTAGACTGAATCTAGCTGGATTGATTTTAGAACTACCTCCTTGCCTGTTTGTCAGCCATGAATAATCTGTAATGGCACTGGGAGCATCAGCAGGGGCCTTGCAGCCTGCATTCATTGTGGAAAATGGACAGCTCAATCAAAAGAAGCTGTTGAATAGCTGGTCATAACCAGAGGCAGAGCCTTGACCCAGAACACTGTCCCACTGACTTAAGTCACAACCCCTCCAGCATTGCTGAATGGACGGCTGAGTACTGTATTTGAGGTGAATCCAGAGGTTGTTTGCCTCCCCCCCCTCCATCGCCATTCTTGCTGGTTAATAGCGTCATGCTTCATTCAGAGGACCACATTACCCTTGAGAAGAGACAGACCTTTATGTCTGCACCTGCTATTCTTAACTCTCCTCATCAGAAAGCCTTGACGGCCCATCACCCCACTGTTCTCCATTGTGTTTGAGGTTTGAAGACTTGATGACAGGCCAGTCACTCTCTTGGCTCTTCAACTTGGGGTGGGAGTGAATGACTGAGTAGAAAATCTCATCAGAATAGTTTCCCCCCCTAATTTCTGTGATTGGGAATTAAATTGTGGTTATTTTCTACAACGTAAACTCCAATGTCATGTCAGTTTATGGAGCTGCTGCTGCTGCTGGGAACCACACAATGGAAAATTACTTATGTGAAGGTCAAGTGGCCGGCGAATACATTGGCCACAATTTTTTTTGCCGTCACAAATGAGCTTATCAGCATCCATCTGGCAACTTCCGAAACAACATGTACTCTATAGTTTAATGTGTTATAATATATCAACTTTAAAACATAAATATATAAAAACACATAGACTTAAGTTTTATAATGCATAACGTTCCCCCATCCAAACTGATAGAGCTTGAGAGGTGCTGCAAAGAGGAATAACAATAGGTGCGCCAAGCTTGTGGCATCATATTCAAGAAGACTTGAGGCTGTAATTGCTGCCAAAGGTGCATCAACAAAGTATTGAGGGATGATTTTTTTTTAATTCATAGGTTAGATTAACACGTGTGTTAATCTAACTTTTTTCAGGGGATTTTTTCAACTCGGGGGATTGGATGCATTTCCAAGTCACTGAAAATTTCTTCAACTTCATTTGCAACATCAGGAAATACAAACAGCATGGTACTGTATGTTAAATCTGATCTCAAAAGCTGAGCAACCATGCAAGAAAAAAATTATTGAGGGAAGCCAGCAAGCCACCCATAACCCTGGAGGGGTTAAAGGGCTTCTCTGGATTTTCTTAAAAAGTTGACATGAAATTTCAGCTAATGTTTCCCAGAAGGCAGATGGGAGAATAGATCTTAGAACTGTTCTGTTTTCTTTTCCAGAAATTGAGTGATTGTGTATAAAAGTGGCTATATTTATATTATATATATTTTGCAAGTAGCCAGTGAATTTTTTTTGGTGAACCCCTTGAATTAAAGATGAAAGTCTACACTATGAGCACACCATAACTGTTCAGTTTCAACTCCACTGCTGTGGTGTACACAGGCAAAATGACAAAAACTGCAACCGTCCAACTACTTGAAGTGCTTTAGTGACACAATGGTCAAAGTGAAATTTCACATAGAAATTTTAAGAGTTGGCCTTTGAAAACATATGAAAGAATGGATAACAGTGCAAACTTTTTTCATTTCCCAGGACAGTAAGAAATATCACTTTGCCATCATCACTTCGGTAACACCATGCTGTAGTTGTAAACAGGATTTCACAACAACGCGCAACATATATATGTATGTGACATAGACATTTCAATTCCACAGGTGTTCATAGGTTTGGAATGTGATAATGAACTAATACACAAAAGCTATCCCACATCAGCACACACAGATTACGCACATGATGCAAGTTACACAGGCCGTATGTATATGTGGCCACCAGCCACCATAGAATCGTAGTACTGATTAAATCCAGTGAAAATGAATTCAAAGCAGTAGAATTTTCTCTTTACACTGTTTCGCCGTAATTTGTTTACCCCACCTTTCCTGGCTAGCACACCCTTTCTCACACAAGCAGCATTGTGATTGACCACAGAGCGCTTACAAAGTGCCCTCCTTGTAATTACTCTGTATCCAATATCCTGACCTTGATGACTGGCAAAGGGCAGAATGTCCTGGATGCCACAGCCTTCACGCTGGCAATGATTGGGAGCTACCTCTTTATCTCCCGCATACACCTTGTCGTAGCCTGAACGAGAACCCGTCTGAGGTGAAGGCCTTTAGCGCTTCACTTCTGCTTCCATTACATTCTGCAGAGTGGCAGGATCTGATAGAATGTTACCCACATGAAAGCCATGATAATTTGCACAGGGTAACATCCCCCCCTCTTCATCTGACATGGCCTTGTGCGCTGAAGTAAATAAGGAAAGTGGCTTCAGGAAAGTCTGCCTGGTTCCCATCTGGCTCCAGAGCGCCGTGTGCCATACAAATTGTATTCGGGCCTTCTTCTCCTTCTCATGATCAGTTAGTCTCTCATGGGTCTTTGGCCGGCAGTGCTGTCTGAGTTAAAAGTCAGTGTTTTTTTTTTTTGGTGATCCAATGAAGGTGTGTGGGCAAATGTAAATATTAACACAACAAACAGCATTCAGTAAACAGCCTGAGGGAACACAGAGGCTTCGAAAGTCTTTATACAAGACTCAAAATATTTTTTCATGCTCTACATTTTAGAGACACAGTGACTTGCTAAAGTTCACATTGTTCACTTTTAATCATGTACATTATTTATAGGTGGAGTCGTGTTGTAACTGTTAATGCCTATGCACATACGTATGACCTAATTTCCACCAAACACTTTGCTACCCACTCTATATCATATAAACCAGCATCCATTTTATAATCTGCCATTCTTATGAAAGAATTCCATTTTGCCCGATTAAGTCAGTTCACGATTATTTCACACCCCTATTCCACAGGACACTGTTCTATTACAATGCCCCACAATCCAGAAAAAGTGCAAAAACAGGATGAAACTGCTTACTCTGGCAACCCTCCCATCAGGCTGGTTTATAAAGTGCATACCTGGCAACCCACTTGAAAACGAAAACTGCGCCCAGCTGCGTTCTCAGCCAGAAATGCAACAAACGCCGCTTTTGCTTCAGATTTTTACCCCAATGAAGCACAATCAAACAAATATCAAGCTGTACTCACTTGGACTACCCCATTTAAAGATGTTTGAACATGACTGAAGCGGTTATGACTATGAATACCCGTAAGTGATTGCATAATGAAGCGGATTTGGAGGATCGGGATGAAATTTTTGAACAGCTCGAAAATTTCACCCTGATTTCAAAACTGGTGCCGATGATGGCTGTAACTACTGCATATACCAAGTTTGTTCAAGATTGACAAAAGAGAGATCAAGGAGTTAGTGTGACGCTTCAAAATGCGCTATTGCTATTCGGGATGAGACAGGAAGGAATAGTGCTCGGTGGAATAGGGGCATAAAGTTCTTATAGCTTGGTCGCCAGGTAGGAAAAAAAGTGGTACAAAATAGCAGCTACCTGGTGGGTGGTGGTGGGGGGAACCATTGGAAAGTGATTAGCTCAGAATAAATGGTATGACCCTGCACAAAACAATATTTAAGCAAGCCATCTTTCAGTCATACTTCAAACTCAAATTCTTGGCTTTACTATAAGTGTACAATTCACATGGCACTTACCCCTCCAGCTTTTCTAACTCAACAAGAAAAGAGAGAAAAGAGTATTTTAACATTTTTGGCCTTTTGCCAAAATTGAAAAACAAAAGGCAAAGCATAATTACAGCGCCTTGTTAAGGCACTGTGATATGTTAAAAAAAAAAAAAAAAAAAAAAAATCAGCCCACGACTGAGCTGGCATGAATAACTCTGACTTTAAACATCATAAGAAACCCCTGAAAGCAAGCATCTGTGATGTGTATTGATGTATATATAGAACTGGCATCTACTTCTGAATTCATTTTGAAAATGTGTAAGGAGAAACAATTCCTTCATCTCTTCTTTCCTAACGATTAACAGAAAAGTGCTTTTTGTGTGGTGGTGCACAGCAGAAGAAAAGTAGGAATGTCAGTTAAAAATACCCTGTGTAAAGTACAACACCAAAACATGGGAAGGAAAAAAAATGCAAGTACAGTGAAATCCCTAAGTATTTGAACAGTGATAATGTTTTATGATTTTACTTTTGTGGATCACCACAATGGAGCTGAAATGAAACAAACAAGATGTGCTCTTAGGAGATTTTCAGATTTAAAGGTGCTAAGTCTTTTTTGACTGAGTCTACAAGAAATGACATTTTCCCAAGCCATTATGGATTTTTCTGAGCCGATATGATACAGATATTAGGGAGTTTAAAAAAAGTACAATACTGATCTACCAATTATAAGTGTTTAGTTGATAGCTTTTTGCAAAATGTAAGTGATTTATACAGAGATACAAATCTCTAGGATCATCACCAACTTGAACGATTTTGTCCAAGCAACCAACCAACGTATGTCACATGTTGTTGTCAAGTTGCCCTCACTTGGATTGGCAGTCACTGTGTCGCATTACTCAGTATTTGATTAAAATGGACTTCTCATACATTTTGGTCCTGCCTACTGGGCGGCATAGTGACCACTTGTCTCTTGTCCCTTTAAAATGCCCAGAAGCCATTTGTTAATTCATCTGCAGAAGTGTATTAAAAAAACAACAACAAGAACAACAGCAAAAATCTTGCAATCAGGCACAATCTGTTTTGCCAGCGAGGACATAAATAAAGCAATACACCATCTGGTGGAGGCAGTAATTTGGTGCATTTGTGTGGCTAAAGTAAATACATGCCATTATATTTAGTCTATTGAGAGTCAATTATGATACTGCCTTGTGTATAATTTAAAACAAGAACAAATAAATAAATAAAAGGAATACAAGCCAGTGTTTGTTCATGTATTCATCCAGCCATCATCCTGGCAGTGAAATCCAAATGTTTACACAGCTACAGCTCCTTCTTCAATGTGCACCAACATTCATATTCCCCTCCAAGCGTGACTCCAGTTTTATCCCTCTTGGAATCAAATGCCTGCTTATGTTTTTTAACACTTGATCTCAGACTTTTCTGCCTTCTTATTGAGATTTCAATCTGTCTTTTATAACCACTATAACACACATGCAAGAGCGTACCTCTGCTTACACAGTCTTGTTACAGAAAACAGACACACATGGATCATGTGTATGAACACATGGAACCAAAACAGCATGGAAAAACAAGTGAAAAACAGCCTGTAGCCCTGAGCCCTAATTCAGGGTCAATTCACTTGGAAATTTTTGTCTAAAGCCAAAATTAACTGACAGTGGGACATAATAAACACAGTGGGAAGTGAAAGAGTAAATTTAAGTGATTAGTGCACTTGGATCCAGTGCTGAAGGTTCCAGGTTCAAACCTCACCCCTGCTGCGTTTCTCCATGTAATGTGGAGTGGCATCAGGAAGGGCATCCGGTGTAAAACTTGTGTCAATTCAACATGCAGGTCTTCCTCAGATCTGCTGCCGAGTCAAAACAAGGGAGCAGCCGAAGGGGCTTACTTTTTAACAAAAATATAGCTTTTACCATTGAGGGATTACAGCCATTTTTAAAAACACTGTCCATCTAAGCACGTACCAACAACTAACACAATAAGTTTCCATTGCACAGCAGCTACTACTGCACCTCATTTACATAATCATTTGAAGTCATGTACTTCGTTTTGGGGACGTCCCTACAGAGGCGTTTCAATAAAAGTGATATTTTCACATTTTTTGGGGAAAAATGTGCTCAGTGTGGTAGGAAGTGTTGTTTGCAATATTTTAGATGAGTACAGCCCAGAGGCCCATGACTACTTTAACCTGCCCTTAGCATCTACGGGGTAAACACTGCAACTAATGGAGTTACCGCCCAATGCATGCATGGGGTACAAAAATGGCTACATCTCTATGTGTATACATGTAGGTGCATAAAATATACACGTTCTATATACAGCTCAAGCACTTGTATCTAAGTACAACCAGCAGAGGATGATGCTAAAGCTGCTAAAATGCTTCAAAACTGTGGGTCAGCACTCTGAGTATACTTTGAGTTGATTCAAGCAAAGGTGAGAGATCTTGGAATGAATCAGTGTCAAACAAATGCAGGCTGAGCATTCAAATATTAATTTCTTTGTTCAAATGTAACATCATTAATAATTAACACTGTGAATGAAGACACTTGCAGACTGTAACATAACCGGCACAGAAATTACATGAAGTGAGACACCTTATAGCAGGGGTGGGCATCGACGGCCGAGACACTGCAGGTTTTCCGTGCAACCAATCACCTCAGCAGGTGGGTTGATGATGAGCTTCTGCTCTGAACATAAACACCTGGTTGTCAATGAAATCACCTGCTGAGACACATGATCATTAATGAAATCATCTGCTGAGGTGATTGGTTGCACAGAAAACCTGCAGTGTCTCGGCCCTTTATGGCACATGATTGCCCACCCCTGCCTTATAGGGTGAAAACACAATGCACAAGACTGGTTTGTCAGTGCTGGCAGTTGTCCTTGGATTAATAAGCGCAAGTGCACTGGTGCCAGTGGAGTGGAGTAAACAAAATAAAGACACTTCTCATAACTATGCTGAGATACTGTAAAATGCAATGATTGTTACAGTACGACAGTTGCAGACATACACCTTGGCTAAAAAGTCAGTTAAAATGTGCAATTTATTTTCACATAAAGTTTAAAAATAATACTTTCAGATTTATTTCAGTTTTCCTCACAATGTCAGCATTTCAGTGGGTGAACCAGCACATACAGCACCGGTTTAGACAAGTGAATTTAATTAAATGGGAAACCACTTTGACTGGTAATGTATACCAATATAAATGCTTCTTTAAAAAGCATGGAAGATTTCAGAAATGTATTAAATTACTCCTCCTTCTAGAGGGACATACAGTCTATGGACATGAGATGAAATGTCAGTGACTTATGGAAACAAATATGTATGTGTATAAACATACTGTACAGAGTTGTGCCATGTATTCTGCGTACAGCTCTGTGCACTGATCCACCATGTGTGTACAGTACAGTTCAATACAAATGCATGTATTGTGACACCCATAATATATGTAATTATGGTAATTACAAACTTTGAATTAATCTAAATTAATCACATGTATAGTTTTGTTTAAAAAAAACCCAAACAGTAAGGGCCCCTTTACACATAGTGCGAATTTGGTCGATTTGCGCATAAAGTGCGCATGAAGCAGGAATCATGTGCAAAACGTGTAAAATTGTAGCTGCCTCGTACACATGTTGCTACATCTATTTGTGCACACCAGTGGCTGAAAGACAGAGTGTGTGCTGTGCAAACCCATCGATCCCTCTAGCAGCAGGTGTCAGCCAAATTCCAGATGACACACACGAACATCTAACACCGCTTGTTTGGCATTTAGAAAATGTGTGGCCATTCATACTTTTAGCATGACAACAGTCAGCAGACAATCATTGTCGGGCTGGCAGTGAAATTTGTTTAAGTGCCCCACGAGTGTGGCTTTGGTATGTGCGCTAAACTGACAGGAGGTGTGACCACTGACAGAAGTAGCTGTGGAGATCTGTCAATCTGGACATCTCAGCTGGACAATACGTACTGTGTTTGGACAGGCATGGATTAACAACTGCCCACTGTGCGCGTGTGTCTACTTACTGTCACCATGTGGACATAAATAAAAACATATATCGCTTGGCAACAGGCTGCAGCGAGTGAGCGTGCGCACGCTGCAGCCCACTGACAGGCTACCCCCAGGTTGAAACGGACCATCAGATCATAAGACGCAGCGGGCGACCTGACTGTCACATCACCCATGTGAGCTCTGTTCCACACGACGCGGTGCAAGTCCTGCAGTGCGTGGGCAGGATGCGCGTGGGCCAGCTGGACACGCACTAGCAGATGTGGACATGATCAGAGCACACTGCTTCTCATTCATGTGATTTCATGACTGTAAGTCAGTGACCATGGGTCATCTACAGAGGAACAGACGAACCATATTTGTATTGCCCGCTTGATAAATGTGGTGTTTTTATAAGGTGTGTGGTTTTATTTATTTATTTATGTCCTTTCTGGTATCAGGCACTTTCCTGCACCTTTCACAGGACAGCAACAGTAGCTCAGTGGTAAAGTTTGTGACTGGAAAACAGAGTTTTTGGAAGGCGCGGGTTTGATTCCCGTGTGTGGCATGTAATCTTAATTTTTTGTTTTCAACCACATCGTGCAACTCCTGTGAAAAGCTGCTGTGTTCCCACATGCATGAACCGTTGGACCAGCATCGTGCATGCCTGCCCGTCGGCACAATGTCTTGCGGTGTGCTCATACGAGCTCTACCGCCGTGAGTCACCCTGGAGTTGTACGTATTCGCACTATGTGTGAAGGGGCCCTAAAATCACGTAGCTCTCAAGAATGCAAAAACAGAGAAAAAAACCTCACCCACTACAAACAATTACAGAAATATTTTTGATGTATAAACATTAACTGTGCAATCTATGAACCTTTCAAAAATGGCACTTTTTGAACACAATGAGCATGATTTATTGCTGCACTACAAAGTGTATTTTCAAACATTTTTTAATCACCTCAGTTAAGGTGCTGTTGCTGTGTGATATCACTTTGCATCTCATTAAGAGAGCCTGTGTGTGGGTTGGGAAGGTCTTTTAATCATATGAGGATAAAATCAGATCATTTGGAGTATTTGTTACATATGTCACCATTTCAGACAAGCTGTGTCTGTCATAAATTATGCTTAAAGCATACGAATGTCTGTGAAAACATTCATCACACTCAATTATAGTCAAAGTTCACAAGATTTTCATAAAGAATTTGTGTTTGGAGGAAATGAATACTTGCATTATTTAAAATCCTCAATGGGTGTAGCTGAAAAAAAGCTGCATACCTGTAAAGGACTAGACATCCCTGGTGTCCCCCTGATGGTGTTACAGTAAACAAGTAAAGTTTATTTGTATAGTACTGTAAGAGTGGATCCATGATGCATAATACAAAATGGCTGACACACATCCAAAATGTCCTTGTAACTATCTGATCTTATCCTAAGTGCCTTTCAAAATGGCTGACGCAGAAAATTTCCTTGTATTTGGCAAAACTATCAGATCCTTTTACAGCTGTCTAATTGATAAAACCATCTGATCTTTTTATATATGTTAAACTGATAAAACTAAAGTATTTAGTATGTGTGTTTGGAAAAAGAATGAGCATGAAACTACACTACATACATAAACACACACTATAAGATTTTTACATAACAACCATGAACACACTGCGAAGACACCGCCCACTTTCACCACTGTGCAGCCAGCTCACATAGACACTGACTCAAGCCAGGTTCAGGACCGCCCATATGGGGGTGGCTTAGGCTGGTTATAAAAGTTAGAGAACAAAGAAGTCTGGGTTCTTTGTTCCTGGTGTTTGCATGCGACCAGCAAAGATCCCAGCGCTGAGATAACTGTACTGGTGCAACAACTCTTTTCAAACATCTAAAGTTTGAAGTCCGTTTCCTGTCCCATTATTTTTGGAGGTCTCACCGTGATAAAAGAAGCTAACAGTACCTTTCATGATAAAATCAGTGAAAAATACAGTGAAAAAATTTAAAACAGCAATAACATAAAACTAGTTAAAAGCAAGCCTGTACAATTGGGTCTTGAGCTTCTCTTTAAAAGATCCAACAGACACAGAACGTAGGTGCATTGGCAGTGCATTCCACAGTTTGGGAGCCATAACATCAAATGCAGTTTCCTTTGGTCTTCAGCATTGACTTAGATACAACCAAGGTTTTGGTCCAAGGACCTCAGAGACCTGCTTGTTACATAAGGGTGCAAGTGTTCACTGACATAGAGCAGGATTTGACTGTGCAGAGCTCTAAATGTCATCACCAATATTTTAAATTGCAGTCTGAACTGAATGGGGAGCCAGTGTAAGCAGGACAGAATGGGTGTTACACGAGACTTCTTAGATAACCTTGTAAGAAGCCTTGTAGCCGCATTTTGGACCATTTGTAAGCAATCCAGAGAACACTTACTGGGGCGAGGGAACAGCAAATTACAATAGTCAAGACGTGATGAAATAAAAGCATGGACGATCATTTCCAGCTCAGCTTGGGACACAATGTTTCTAAGGTGGGCAATGTTCCATAAATGGAAGAAGCAAAGATTGCACAAGACGGGTAATGTGTGTCAAAACTGAGAGCCTGGTCAAATGTAATACCCAGATTTCTGAATGCTGTGTGAACAGAAGAGGACAGAGAGCAAAGGTTCTTAATCACTGAGGGAACAAACTCCTCAGGGGCACAAACAAGATCTTAAGTTTTTGCTGTATTAAGTAACAGATAGTTAGCAACCATCTATTTTTTTATGACATTTACACAGTTCTGAAGGACAGATACCTTAGTACCATTCTGTGGAGTAAAGGAGATGTACAGCTGTATGTCTTCTGCATAACAATGATATGAGACATCGTTAAAAAACACTCAAGCTGTGTCCAAGTGGGAGCAAATACAATGCATATAAAATAGGTCCCAGAACAAAACCTTGGGACACACAACAGGACAGAATGGCAGAAGAGGACATATATTTAGCTGCAGCAACTGAGAAATTCCAGTTAGAGAGATAGACTAAAAACTAATCTAGGGATGACCCAGAGATGTCCACCCATGTCCTTAGTCTCTCAATTAAAACACCATGATCAGCTTTGTTAAAAGCTCCAGACACAAGCAGAAGGACAAGTATACACCAAAAGTACAAGTACTGAATATTCACCTGCATCTGTGCATATTAAAATATCGTTTGACACTCTAAGAAGAGCTGCCTCAGTAGAGTACAAGTGATGGAACCCAGATTGAAATTTGCCAAGAATATTGTGTTCAGCTAAAACCTACAGTGAGGAAAATAAGTATTTGAACACCCTGTGATTTTGCAAGTTCTCCCACTTAAAAATCATGGAGGGGTCTGAAATTTTCATCTTAGATGCATGTCCACTGTGAGAGACATAATCTAAAAAAAAAAAAAAAAAAAAATCCAGAAATCACAATGTATGATTTTTTTAATAATTTATTTGTATGCTACTGCTGCAAATAAGTATTTCAACACCTGTGAAAATCAATGTTAATATTTGGTACAGTAGCCTTTGTTTGCAATTACAGAGGTCAAACGTTTCCTGTAGTTTTTCACCAGGTTTGCACACACTGCAGTAGGGATTTTGGTCCACTCCTCCATACAGATCTTCTCCAAATCTTTCAGGTTTGGAGTTTCATCTCCCTCCAAAGATTTTCTATGGAGTTCAGGTCTGGAGACTGGCCAGGCCGCTCCAGGACCTTGAAATGCTTCTTACGGAGCTCCTCCTTAGTTGCCCTGGCCGTGTGTTTGGGGTCACTGTCATCCTGGAAGACACAGCTATGAGCCATCTTCAAAGCTCTTACTGAGGGAAAGAGGTTGTTCTCGCAATACATGACCCCATCCATCCTCCCTACAATATGGTGCAGTTGTCCTGTCCCCTTTGCATTAGTGCACCCACAGAGTATGATGTTTCCACCCCCATACTTCACGGTTGGGATGGTTTTCTTGGGGTTGTTCTCACCCTCTAAACATGGTAAATGGAGTTGATTCCAAAAAGCTCTATTCTGGTCTCATCTGACCACATGACCTTCTTCCATGCCTCCTCTGGATCATCCAGATGGTCACTGGTGAACTTCAAACGGGCCTGGACATGTGCTGGCTTGAGCAGGGGGACCTTGCTGCCCTGCAGGATTTTAAACCATGACAGCATCATGTGTTACTAGTGTAATCTTTGTGACTGTGGTCCCAGCTCTCTTCGGTGTTGGTTTGCTCAGCCCTGCTGTTGACCAAGGCAGGGATGTACATCTGGAGCTGGTCCCCGGGCGCCTAATGGCGACCTCTGCTCCTACTGGCAAATAGGATGGGTTAAATGCAGTAGCCACATCTCATTGTGCAGGAAGGTTCTTCTGTTCTGTGCATATGACAATAAACTTTCCTTGATCCTTGATCCTTGATCAGGTCATTGACCAGGTCCTCCTGTGTAGTTCTGAGCTTTCTCAGAATCATCCTTACCCCACAAAGTGAGCTCTTGCATGGAATCCCAGACCGAGGGAGATTGACAGTCATCTTGTGTTTCTTCCACTTTCTAATAAATAATCATAACAGTTGTTGTCTTCAACCAAGCTGCTTGTCTGTTGTCCTGTAGTCCATCCCAGTCTTGTGCAGGTCTACAGTTTTGTCCCTGG
Source organism: Thalassophryne amazonica (assembly GCF_902500255.1). Lineage (NCBI taxonomy): Eukaryota > Metazoa > Chordata > Actinopteri > Batrachoidiformes > Batrachoididae > Thalassophryne > Thalassophryne amazonica. The sequence continues at coordinate 45,635,647 of NC_047113.1, read as the reverse complement.
TGTCCTTAGACAGCTCTTTGGTCTTGGCTATGGTGGACAGGTTGGAGTGTGATTGATTGAGTGTGTGAACGGGTGTGTTTTATACAGGTAACCAGTTCAAACAGGTGCAATTAATACAGGTAAAGAGTGCAGAATAAGAAGGCTTCTTAAAGAAAAATTAACAGGTCTGTGTGAGCCAGAATTCTTGCTGGTTGGTAGGGGATCAAATACTTATTTGCAGCAGTAACATACAAATAAATTATTAAAAAAAAATCATACATTATGATTTTCTTCACTGTAAGCTGTTTGGCCACCACTTCTTCTAAAATTTTGGAGATAAAAGGTAATTTTGAAATCTGTCAAAGATTCTGAGGAAGAGAAGGGTCAAAATTAGGCTGTTTAAAAAAAAAAACAGGGTGAATAGCAGCCTGTTTAAAATACCGAGAGATAATTTAATTTTTAATTTCAATTTCAATTTATTTTCATTTATATAGCACCAAATCACAACAGAGGCACTTCACACAAGTAAGGTCTAACCTTACTAACCCCCAGAGCAACAGTGGTAAGGAAAAACTCCCTCTGAAACTTCAAGCAGACTAGACTCAAAGGGGTGACCCTGTGCTTGGGCCATGCTACAGACATAAATTACAGAACAATTCACAAAACGAATATACAGGAAATGCTGTTGGTGCACAGGACAGGAGGGTCGCCAGCACAAATCCAACTCCCATCTCTGGATGGAGCTGCACCTTAAACAGAGAGAAAAAACAGAATCAGGCATCAGAAAGACAAGAAATACTGTATAATTTGCCAGCATTAAACAACAAGAAAAAAACAAGAAATACTAAGGTGATCGCCAGCCACTAGCCCTAAACTTCACTAAAAGACCCAGAATTTAGGTAAAGTTGATGACGTGGCATGCTCCGTTTACTAATAAAATGAATTAAAAGAGTAAAAAGCGTAAAACAAAACTATACCAGTCTGCTAGTCGTACGAAAGGGAAAATAAGTGCGTCTTAAGTCTGGACTTGAAAGTCTCCACAGAATCTGACTGTGTTATTGATGCAGGGAGATCATTCCACAGAACAGGGGAACGATAAGAGAAAGCTCTATGACCTGCAGACTTCTTATTCACCCTAGGGACACAAAGTAGTCCTGCAACCTTAGAAGGCAAAGCTCGGGCCGGTACGTAAGGTTTAATTAGGTCAGCAAAGTAGGAAAGTGCCAGTCTGTGAATAATTTCATAGACTAGTAGCAGAACCTTAAACTCTGATCGAACTGGGACAGGAAGCCAGTGAAGGGATGCCAAAATAGGTGTAATGTGGTCAAACCTTCTGCTTTGTGTCAAAAGTCTGGCTGCAGCATTTTGAACCAATTGGAGACCCCTAATGCTAGACTGCGGTAAACCAGAAAATAGAACATTGCAGTAGTCCAATCTAGAAGAGATAAACTCATGGATCAGGGTCTCAGCATCAGCCATAGACAGGATGGGACGAATCTTCGCTATATTTCACAGGTGGAAGAAAGCAGTCCTCATAATATTTCTAATGTGGAGGTCAAAGGACAATGTAGGATCAAAAATTACCCCAAGGTTCCTCACTCTGTCAGTGTGATCTATGACACACGAGCCTAGGCTGAGCGTTAACTGGTCAAATTGATGCCGATGTCTCACTGGACCAAGAGCCATCATTTCAGTCTTATCAGAGTTTAAAAGTAGGAAGTTTCTGGACATCCAACTTTTCACTGATGTAAGGCAATCTTCTAAGGATTTTATGTGAACGAGATTACCAGCAGTTATCGGCATGTATAACTGAGTATCATCAGCATAGCAGTGAAAGGTAATCCCAAAACGCCGCAATATGTGCCCAAGGGGTGCTATATAAAGGGAGAAAAGCAGGGGGCCTAAGACGGACCCCTGTGGGACCCCAAATTTCATGTTACTAAGGTTAGAGGTAGTGTTATTGTACAAAACACAGTGAGAACGACTGGTCAAGTATGACGTCAGCCATGCAAGGGCACTCCCAGTAATCCAAAAATGATTTTCCAGCCTATCAAGTAGAATATGATGATCCACTTTATCAAAATATACAGCCAAAAATCAGAAAACACATGGGTCAGTGGCGTGGATAAACATTTTGAATAATGAGGTGGGGACGACATCAAGTGGACAGGAGGAAGGTTTCATTCTCTCAACCAGACTGATGAGCTCTTTCAATGATATTGTCATGATTGGGGCTTGTATGTTGTGTCTTTTTGTTTCTTTATTTTGTAGCTACCATTCTTTGTCACTGTCATGTTTGGTGATGGGATCTTTCTGCTCTGTCTTCTGCTTAGTGGTGGGCGTTTCCCTGTGATCCTCTCTCCAGCTTGCCACACCCCTTCCAGATCCTTCCACACACACCTGTCCTGCATTTCCTGCTAATCACTCCCACTATTTTAGTCACACCTGTCACCTTGTCTGGTTGCGAGATTGTTGAGCCTTGAGCCACTTCTGAGCATTTCTGTCCTGTTTTTGGCTACCCGTGTTTTTAACCTGCCTGCCTGTTTTTGACATCGTCTCTGCCTAATGCTTCGGATCCTGCTGCTTATCTTGGTCTGCCTACCTGTGTACCGAACCTGGCCTGAATTTTCATTAAACTCTGTTTTACTGACATCTGAATCCTGCATTTGTGTCCAGCCACGCCATTTCAGTAAGCCTGACAGAATCGGTGTGAAACTGTCCAGTGCTGATGACCGGGTGAGACATGGAACAGATGACAGAAGAGAGGGGTTGATGTTTGCCCTGATATCATGCATTTTACTGATAAAGGAAAGGACAAAAAGTTCTCACAGTCTTCATTAGACTGAATGGTTGCAGCAGGACAGGCAGGTGTAACAATATCTCTGATTGTGTCAAATAAAATTTTTGGATTCAAACAACTGTTAAAAATTAGTGCACCGGAGGGGTCATGGAGAGGAAACAATCCAAAAATACATAGGGGTTGACCTACTATGTGTGCACACAACACAATCTGTTCCCACAGTTTGGTTGTTTTAATTTGTGTATGAAGTTAAATAAATAATTTGCTCAGTGCGTACAGTCAAGACATTAATTTCTCTGCATGCAGACATCTCTCTGAACTAACAAACTCTATTCCGTGCTCAATAAATATATTTGTGGGTTATAGCACACAAACTAATCAAACATAGAAACTAATTAATAAAATTGTGCAAATAAATTGTATAAATTGTGCATAATGCAAACGTTTGGAGCATTGTGAATTGTGGCCTCTACAAAAAATAAATAAATTCTTTCTCTGTGGACATTCGCATGGAGTGAAGGCAAGGCCAACATGCGCCTTCCTCACTTCTCTGTCTTGAGAAGAGGAAGACAGAGCGCAGTAAACAAAACACATTATTCCATGGTTCTGAAAGCTCTTCATCATGCTGATGCATTTATGATATGGCATTAACACATTGTATTTATTTTATGGTCAGCTAAGCTTTTCTTCCTTATAGCTGATAAACTCTTCCACCATCGTCTTGCCTGAGTTGTTCACATTGCATATGATGAAGTGCCATTAACTACATCATTTATCTCATGGGATGAGAAATCCTGCCATGGAAGAATTTCTACCAGTATATTGATAATGACTTGGCTCACCCCCTTGTAGAAGAAAACAAAATTACTGATGCAGCATAAAGGCACTTGGAGGTGGGATATAATGGAACAAATGCAAACAGCAATGCACCACTGGTGCAGTTTGCACTGCAACTCCTACTGCACCACACTTACAAAAAAAAAGGGTAGCTACGCACATCACACACTTTGGGAATCACAGATATTGACTTTACAACATTGAAGTAGGAGGCCCAATTTAACATATAGGAATTAATGAACTTTTGAGGTCAAACAGTCCTTCAGGATCATAACTAATGAATGAAGGAGCCAGAGACATCAGACAGAAATGTCAACTCATCCACATTTAAGAGGACACTCCATCACCATGACCTAAAAGGCTGTCAACCAAGGAGCAAGCCATCAATCCAAAACTTCTTATTTTCAACCATGTAAGTGGTCATTCCACTACAGCTGTCAGTTTACGGGGTGCTACTAAATGCATGCATGCAATGACGTTTTACCATACAAACAATGTAGATGGAGAATAAAATTGTAAATGTAGATAGTGTAATTGCTTTTTTCTAACCACAATAAATAAAAGCTGCCAATGTCTCCTCAAGGTTTTCTTCCCCACTATGGATCCCAAATTCACTGCAGTGGTCCCAGTATTGGTCTCCACTGTGATCTGCTATTCCAAGAGGGACACCAGCTGGGATAAACTAGTGTAAATGTTGTTACGGCCCCTAACTGTCTATCATTGTTTAAAGTCTGGCAGAAATCACTTTCTATGGGAGAGGGGCCAATCTAAGACCTATTTTTTTTTTTTTTTTTTTTTTTTTTTGAGCTCTCAAATTCGTCTGGTTCCCAGGTTAGATGGCAAATTCCGTCCCAAAAAAAGTTAGATCAGACATTAGGAAAACAATTAGAACAAACTAGACAAATTAGACAGACAAAAACTGACAACACTACCTGCATACTGAAGCTAAAAAACATCTGTAAAAGAAATAAGAAACAAATCATAAAAATTAATTCTACCCAAAAATATATTTATGGCACAGACTTTCATTCCTGATCTCCAGAGGCCCCGTCATGTCTCTGTGCTCAAGCCACAGCCAATTAGCTCAGTCAGGTGTGTTGAGACAATCAAGAGCTGATGGACAGCAGATGTAGTCAATCAACTGTGAACAGAGCAGTGAGACCATAAACCCTGACATGCAGTTTCCTCATATAGATATACAGTGAAGCACATATTTGTGACAATGACAATTTTTTTGCTTGACTTGTTTTTGGAGCAAATCAATCCAAATCTACGTGTTAAAATGGGCGGCTTTACAGCAGAAATAAACATGCTTACAGCTTGGTACAAAAGTAAAGCCCCCATCACACATACCAAGAATGTGCAGGAACCATGCCAGACATGGCAATTATTGCCATAATCCGACGCAGTCGGGAAGTCAAGACATGTGGTCAGCAGTGTCAGAACGCATGCAGATTACCTCGTCCACACCTGCACAATGGCATCCAAAGCACATGTAGAGAACAGGTAGATGACACAGACTGCTGTCAGACTGACAAAAAAGGTGCTAAAGATTGAAGACAGCGTGTGTTCGTGCCACGCGCACACGCGCTGTCTTCAATCTAGAATTTTATGTTTCCATTCAGTCATAGTAAAAGAAAACTACAATCACAAGTGGGGCTGCAAATACCTCTCAGCCATGTGTCTGTGTGTGAGTGTATGCATAACGCTGCATAAGCCACTAAGCGCACACGCGGGGTGCATGTGTGCGCACGTGCCACTGGACAGCTTTGCTGAACGTTTGTTGGCAGTAGGCCATGCTATCCCATGCGTCAGATGGAGCCTTTCCAGCGCACTTTAATTTATTTTTTGCGCACTTCAGGAGCACAACACAACCCTGGCCACTGCGATTTTTGGATTATCACATGGGATTTATTTTTGCATGATTCACAGCAGCCGGTGAGAGGATTTTAATCACATTGTGCGGCCCAGTTCCACATTCACGTCTGCGCTGTGAAACACTCATGGGCCGCTGTTGGAGGTGAGATTCATGTTTATCAGTGCTGTCACGGCCTGGCACAACAGTTCCATGTCATATGTCCTACAGAGTTAGAAGGTTATCATATAAGGTGAGATCCGTTCAGCTCCGAGCCTGACATGTGCAATGATGCGTACTACAGGGAGCTGCAGCTGCCCGTGTTATATACAGATATGATGGAGACAATAGTTCACATTATTTACGTTGCCCATGGGAAGGACTGGACAAATATCTGTACTGTAAGGTCTATTGTGGCTATAACGGCCTGTTCAGATTTGTGGCGGCTTGCACACAGTAGCGCACGGTGCCTTCAGTTTGATAGCCGCTGTTTATATTCACTGTACATGATAATAATTCATAATTATTATCATGATGAAGAGTGCCACATACATTTCAACAGTTCCTTTGCACTCCACATGGCACATGCAGGTCATACCGGCAGGCTTTGCCGTGCCAGATCCATCTCAAGGTTCCCTTGTATGTGCTCAAATTGTTTAGGATCCTGTTTTGCCACCATCGGAATATGTAAACTGCGGTCAGATGGTCCTCAGACTGCACATAAACCGCTGCTGGATAGGTGCCCCATCTCGACGCTGACCGGAGGGTTCTGAACATGTGCATCACACTCAGGGCTGCTGGCCAATTTTGACCAACTGTGTGGACTCTCGCAGTTGGCTGTCAGAACATTTTGGAACTGAAACCCGACACTTTTCGAATGTGCGCCGATTTGTCATTCTGCGTGATTCTGGTTATGTGTGATGGGGGAATAAGTTTTGGTCATTATACCTAGCTTCCCTCTTCATGACAACTGTATGGGGAATTAGTTTTCAGCCTATTCTCACAACAAATTTGAAGTAAAATGTAGGAAAAAGGAATGCACCAAATTTTGTACATATTTGTATATTTTACATATATATATATATATATATATATATATATATATATATATATATATATATATATATATATATATATACGAATTTATACATATTCCCCACATTTTCTGCCGTGGGGCAGTGATGACTTCATCAACAACTAGATGGCGGACCATATAAGCTTGGGGAGGAGAGAATGTGCCAAGTCATCTTACTGTTATTCTAACCCAAAATCTAACCCTAACCTTAACCAAAACATAAATGTGCATTTCTCAATGTTAAATGGGCATTGTGCATGTGGGTGGACACTCGTAAGAAAATGCACCAAATATTGCACTTAACTTTCTATTACATTTAATGTTCCATAAGAATATGTTGGCATTTTTTATATGACTAATCAGTTGAACCCATTTCCAGCCATAAAGTTTTGTATGATTAGGTGCATGGTTGAATTAAGTAACAGCTTGTGTGTAAAAGGCCCAGGCAGCCAGACACTTGTGGAGACTGCTAGCAGGCCAGTAGAGGTGGACTTGACTGTGTTGGTCTTTTCTGAGCATTGTTCTACAAATATAGATTATATGAGATAATATGGCCTGCTGTGTGGTTAACTGTATGACTGGGCTAGCCACAAAATGTGTGCTGCGATATTTCCAGTTACTGCAGTTTTAGTATCGTTTCATTTCTATGTTACCGTCATCAGGACAAATGTCAGGTATTGGGTTGACATTGGGTACACTGACAATGCCATGGTTATTGCAGCTATATGCTGGTCATAATATTTAAAAATCACACCCAAACTACTTGTTATTAAACCCACCATCCATTCTGCAAAAACATACCTTAATCAATCACCCAAAGTTAGATTAAGGCTTGAGAGCCTTAGCTATCTTGGTAACTTTGAGATCAGAGAACTGGGGGTGTTCTGGCTTTGTTTGTCACAACCAGGTCATGCAGGGCTTACCTGTATTCCACCCCTTTAGTTACGCATGGCCACCATGGAAAGATCCAAAGTCAACCCATTTGAGATTCAATCTCATTCTTAAAAAATCCTGTGGGTGATGTCATGAAGGTTTTTACCATTATGTATAGTGTGTGGTGCCAGTTTGCTGTTTTTCATATTCTTACCCTAACCAATCAGTGACACACACACACACACACACACACAAATCTATATTTGGTCGACATCAATTATAAACCTCCCAGTTTTAATTTTCAAATGAGCTACTGAACAAAATGCCAATATAGTACCAAGGTTTTCTCAGTAACACAGCTGGTTGATTTTAATCCCAAATACAGTATCAGAACACAAATGACACACTTCTTGAAGATCTCCTGCTTTACTACCACAGGATTCAAGCCAACACTAAGCCAACTGAAGGCCACTGTGCAAATTACCAGCGGGGGATGCTTGGTGCCAGTGTGTGCTTTCTTGTTATAGTGCCAGTAATATCAATGATGCCAAATTATTGAATTCCTACACAAATGAAGTATACTGTACAAAGCAGCAACTATTTAGATGTATTAATTATTGCATTCATTCCCTTATTTACACAATCAGTAATTGTATTGGTGTTACACAACTGAACTGTCAATTGGTTTATATTTTTATTTTTTCCACAAGTCAAGAATAAGTTGACTTATTTTCCATTTGGTTATCCATGAAGGTTGTGTGGTAGGAGTTACACCTTTTACAGTCATAAAAGCAAGTAAGCAATGAAACCATCAGGGTACAGGTTACTTCAGCCTACTTTCCAATTTTCTAAATTTTCTTAGCACTGTATGTTTATATTGTATACATACATGCAGAATATAGCCATTCATATTCGCTCAGAAGCGCACACTAAAATTTTTTATTAACAGTACGCAAGTAATGTATGCTCACAAATACTGCAAATAAAATAAATACTGTAAATAAATAAAAAATATGTAAAAAAAAAATGAAATGAAAAAAAAAATGAAAACCACACTCCTGTGACAAACAACTGCTGAATTTGAAACAACAAAAAATGTTGTGCGGTACTTGAACGCAGCGCCATCCTCAGTGGCAGCCATCACCTGCTGCGTGCTCTTATCATTTTAAAAAAAATTAAATATAACAATATAAGTATAGGAATGACAGTCCAACCCTTCAGTACATGTGGCTAAATAAAGATGACTAAATAAAGAGCTGTTCTGGAAGGCAGAATTCATGTTGTGGATCTGTGGCAGCACTAGGGATGGGTATTGATAAGATTTTCATCGATGCCATTATCGATTCTGCTTATCGATCCGATTCATTATCGATTCCCTTATCGATACCTCGTGAATTTTGTACTAAACGTAGGCTTTACAGGTTTTCTATGTATTTCCTTGAGTCTTAAAGTAAATAAATATGAAATTAGTCACTGTATCCTTGATCTCTGGACATAAATAAAAATAAACAAAACGGTGTTTCGTATTGAAGTTATTAATTCAGACTGGATTCTATCATTCTATCTTGACTTGTCAGAGAGCCGCTCAACGTTTGGAGCTGTGTGAACAGAATGGAGGACGATTCTCGTTTCTTTCTCGCAACGAGACAGGAGTCCCAGTTAGTAACTTTAATCTGCACAAAAGTGAATCACAACTCATATTCAGGGATGAAAGTGGTGAAAAACAAAAAAAGCTGAAACCCAAAATTACCCCCCAACACCACCTGCATGAAAATGTTTCAATTCTAGAAGCTCTGAAATGCAATCTGGGACTATTCCAGATGATAAACTGGAGTATCCATTTAGGTGAGAGAAAAAAAAAACAACTTTCCTTATTCAAATTCATTCCAGTAGTATTCTGCTCGTACTTTTTAGCTGGGGAAAATTAAGTGAAAGAAAGAAATAAACGAAGCAATCGATCGAAGCATTGCTTCAATCTGCGAACCACTGCTTCGATTGGTTCAAGGTTCAAAGCAAAGCCACGCTGCAGAAAAGTTGATAAAGGACCCGCTGCAGGGACTGTAATCAATATAGAGAAATTATCATTTTCCTGACAAACACCCGCCAAAACAACGGCCACTCTGAAGGACCGATAACAGAATCGTTAAGCACAAAGCTTATTGATGTCGGTGGATCGAATCATTTCTTAACGATACCCGAAAGGAACCGGTTCTCCATACTCATCTCTAGGCAGCACATGGGGAGTCAATGCGTTGCGTTCACACGGACTATTCAACTTACTGCTCTGATATATTCAATCATCTTTACATTTATATTTATTCCCCCTATTGACAGTTTTCTGTTATAAATCAATATACAGTGAGGAAAATAAGTATTTGAACACCCTGCGGTTTTGCAAGTTCTCCCACTTAGAAATCATGGAGAGGTCTGAAATTTTCATCTTAGGTGCATGTCCACTGTGAGAGACATAATCTTAAAAAAAAAAGAAAAAAAAAATCCGGAAATCACAATGTATGGTTTTTTAATAATTTATTTGTATGTTACTGCTGCAAATAATATTTGAACACCTATCAACCAGCAGGAATTCTGGCTCACACAGACCTGTTAATTTTCCTTTAAGAAGCCCTCTTATTCTGCACTCTTTACCTGTATTAATTGCACCTGATTGAACTTGTTACCTGTATAAAAGACACCTGTTCACACACTCAATCAATCACACTCCAACCTGTCCACCATAGCCAAGACCAAACAGCTGTCAAAGGACACCAGGGACAAAACTGTAGACCTGCACAAGGCTGGGATGGACTACAGGACAACAGGCAAGCAGCTTAGTAGAAGACAACAACTGTTATGATTATTTATTAGAAAGTGGAAGAAACACAAGATGACTGTCAATCTCCCTCGGTCTGGGATTCCATGCAAGATCTCACTTTGTGGGGTAAGGATGATTCTGAGAAAGCTCAGAACTACACAGGAGGACCTGGTCAATGACCTGAAGAGAGCTGGGACCACAGTCACAAAGATTACATTAGTAACACATGATGCTGTCATGGTTTAAAATCCTGCAGGGCAGCAAGGTCCCCCTGCTCAAGCCAGCACATGTCCAGGCCCGTCTGAAGTTCACCAGTGACCATCTGGATGATCCAGAGGAGGCATGGGAGAAGGTTGTGTGGTCAGATGAGACCAAAATAGAACTTTTTGGAATCAACTCCACTTACTGTGTTTAGAGGATGAGAACAACCACAAGAAAACCATCCCAACAGTGAAGCATGGGGGTGGAAACATCATACTCTGGGGGTGCTCTTCTGCAAAGGGGACAGGTGGACTGCACCGTATTGGAGGGAGGATGGATGGGGTCATGTATTGCGAGATTTTGGCAAACAACCTCCTTCCCTCGGTAAGAGCATTGAAGATGGGTCATGGCTGGGTCTTCCAGCATGACAATGACCCCAAACACACAGCCAGGGCAACTAAGGAGGGGCTCCGTAAGAAGCATTTCAAGGTCCTGGAGTGGCCTGGCCAGTCTCCAGATCTGAACTCAATAGAAAATCTTTGGAAGGAGCGGAAACGCCAAACCTGAAAGATTTGGAGAAGATCTGTACGGAGGAGTGGACCAAAACATCAACACTGATTTTCACAGCTGTTCAAATACTTATTTGCAGCAGTAATATGCAAATAAATTATAAAAAAATCATACATTGTGATTTCCGGAATTTTTTTTTTTTAGATTATGTCTCTCACAGTGGACATGCACCTAAGTTGAAAATTTCAGACCCCTCCATGATTTCTAAGTGGAAGAACTTGCAAAATTGCAGGGTGTTCAAATACTTATTTTCCCTCACTATATATGGCTTAGTAACGTAATACAACGAAATAGCAGCCACCACACCAAACCAGCTTTTTTTTTTTTTGGATTGTTTTTAATTGGAGCAAGACGGAGTGCGCAGCGTGCAGTCAGTCTGAACCAGATAGTGAGGATTCTGATGAGATAATCCCTCTTTTGTTCTGGAGGGATCCACCAGAGCAGCTGGATTCACCGATGTGCGCACAGATCTCCACAGTGGGTTGGGATCACGTGCTTCTATTTGTAGAATCAAATGCCTATGATGCGTTGTATTTTTGCAGGTGTTTCAATTCCAGAGAATTTCGTTGATCCCAAGAAGGGCTGTTCATTGCCCCATTCTGACTTTCAAAGATATACATTTCAAGAAGCTCACAGACCACAACCTTGAGAAACCAGAGTGTGAAGATCATGGTTGGCTATGAATAGGATCTAGTGTACGTTTTCTCCACCTTGAAAAGAATCAAAACTTTTCTCTGAAACACAATGAACCAGGACAGGTGAATGCACTGGCCATGCTGTCAATGGAAAAGAAACTGGTGACGGAGTTGATGGACTTTAATCAGAGGGTCATCGAGAAATTTGCAGTCCAGAAACAAAGGAGGGCAAAATTTCTGTTCAAATAGTGCCTCTGAATGGTGTTGTGGAGGAATAAAGTAGGTTGTATTGTAATTTTGATTTGTCTTTAGTTTGTTCTTTTGACACTCTTGTATGAAGTGCTTTTTTATTTTGTTTTCTCCAAAGGTGTGCCCCCCCCCCCCCCCCCCGGCTTTAAAATGTTTAGCACCAGCTGCCACTGGTAACCTAACTCTTTCAAAGAAAGATAAAATCTCAAGACGTTCAGGTGCACATGAATACAGGGGATAAAAGAAGCTTTTTCCTTGTCAGTAGGTTGTGTCTGATTGGCTTCTGATTTGTTGAACTTGACACTGACCTCCCTTCCAAGACATTTTTGCTCACAGTGAATTGAAGATACTTGCTGAAGTCTTGAATCTATTTATAAAAAGTGAACAGAACTACTGCACAGCCAAACTACAAGACTGTCTCCCCCCTTCTCCACACTATTTTTCCTTTCCCTTTCATGGTCATAATGCACTATTATACAAATAATGAAGCTGAATATTTAATTTGGTGAAAGCTGGAAGAAATATTCAATTTGGTGAAAGCTGGAACAAATATTTCATGAGGTGAAAGCTGGAACATACCATTCAACCTCGTTGTTTTTAGGAATCCACTAGGTTGCGTAGCTACTAGCTTTTAGCCGATTTAGCATGGCGGCTTCTCCTGTCTCTCCCGCACTTTTCTGCTCTGGTTGTGAAATGTTTAGTTGTTCCTCGGCCTCCTTTAGCAGTAACGGTACTTGTAATAAGTGCAGCTTATTCGTAGCTTTGGCGGCCAGGCTGGGCGAATTGGAGACTCGGCTCCGCACCGTGGAAAATTCTACAGCTAACCAGGCCCCTGTAGTCGGTGCGGACCAAGGTGGCTTAGCCACCGTTAGTTCCCCCCTGGCGGATCCCGGGCAGTCGGGAAAGCAGGCCGACTGGGTGACTGTGAGGAGGAAGCGTAGCCCTAAACAGAAGCCACGTGTACACCGTCAACCCGTGCACATCTCTAACCGTTTTTCCCCACTCGACGATACACTCGCCGAGGATCAAACTCTGGTTATTGGCGACTCTGTTTTGAGAAATGTGAAGTTAGCGACACCAGCAACCATTGTCAATTGTCTTCCGGGGGCCAGAGCAGGCGACATTGAAGGAAATTTGAAATTGCTGGCTAAGGCTAAGCGTAAATTTGGTAAGATTGTAATTCACGTCGGCAGTAATGACACTCGGTTACGCCAATCGGAGGTCACTAAAATTAACATTAAATCGGTGTGTAACTTTGCAAAAACAATGTCGGACTCTGTTGTTTTCTCTGGGCCCCTCCCCAATCAGACCGGGAGTGACATGTTTAGCCGCATGTTCTCCTTGAATTGCTGGCTGTCTGAGTGGTGTCCAAAAAATGAGGTGGGCTTCATTGATAATTGGCAAAGCTTCTGGGGAAAACCTGGTCTTGTTAGGAGAGACGGCATCCATCCCACTTTAGATGGAGCAGCTCTCATTTCTAGAAATCTGGCCAATTTTCTTGGATCCTCCAAACTGTGACTGTCTAGCGTTGGGACCAGGAGGCAGAGCTGTGGTCTTATACACCTCTCTGCAGCTTCTCTCCCCCTGCCATCCCCTCATTACCCCATCCCCGTAGAGACGGTGCCTGCTTCCAGACCACCAATAACCAGCAAAAATCTATTTAAGCAAAAAAATTCAAAAAGAAAAAATAATATAGCACCTTCAACTGCACCACAGACTAAAACAGTTAAATGTGGTCTATTAAACATTAGGTCTCTCTCTTCTAAGTCCCTGTTGGTAAATGATATAATAATTGATCAACGTATTGATTTATTCTGCCTAACAGAAACCTGGTTACAGCAGGATGAATATGTTAGTTTAAATGAGTCAACACCCCCGAGTCACACTAACTGTCAGAATGCTCGTAGTACGGGCCGGGGCGGAGGATTAGCAGCAATCTTCCATTCCAGCTTATTAATTAATCAAAAACCTAGACAGAGCTTTAATTCATTTGAAAGCTTGTCTCTTAGTCTTTTCCATCCAAATTGGAAGTCCCAAAAACCAGTTTTATTTGTTATTATCTATCGTCCACCTGGTCGTTACTGTGAGTTTCTCTGTGAATTTTCAGACCTTCTGTCTGACTTAGTGCTTAGCTCAGATAAGATACTTATAGTGGGCGATTTTAACATCCACACAGATGCTGAGAATGACAGCCTCAACACTGCATTTAATCTATTATTAGACTCTATTGGCTTTGCTCAAAAAGTAAATGAGTCCACCCACCACTTTAATCATATCTTAGATCTTGTTTTGACTTATGGTATGGAAATAGAAGACTTAACAGTATTCCCTGAAAACTCCCTTCTGTCTGATCATTTTTTAATAACATTTACATTTACCCTGATGGACTACCCTGCAGTGGGGAATAAGTTTCATTACACTAGAAGTCTTTCAGAAAACGCTGTAACTAGGTTTAAGGATATGATTCCTTCTTTATGTTCTCTATTGTCATATACCAACACAGAGCAGAGTAGCTACCTAAACTCTGTAAGGGAGTTAGAGTATCTCGTCAATAGTTTTACATCCTCATTGAAGACAACTTTGGATGCTGTAGCTCCTCTGAAAAAGAGAGCTTTAAATCAGAAGTGTCTGACTCCGTGGTATAACTCACAAACTCGTAGCTTAAAGCAGATAACCCGTAAGTTGGAGAGGAAATGGCGTCTCACTAATTTAGAAGATCTTCACTTAGCCTGGAAAAAGAGTTTGTTGCTCTATAAAAAAGCCCTCCGTAAAGCTAGGACATCTTTCTACTCATCACTAATTGAAGAAAATAAGAACAACCTCAGGTTTCTTTTCAGCACTGTAGCCAGGCTGACAAAGAGTCAGAGCTCTATTGAGCTGAGTATTCCATTAACTTTAACTAGTAATGACTTCATGACTTTCTTTGCTAACAAAATTTTGACTATTAGAGAAAAAATTACTCATAACCATCCCAAAGATGTATCGTTATCTTTGGCTGCTTTCAGTGATGCCGGTATTTGGTTAGACTCTTTCTCTCCGATTGTTCTGTCTGAGTTATTTTCATTAGTTACTTCATCCAAACCATCAACATGTTTATTAGACCCCATTCCTGCCAGGCTGCTCAAGGAAGTCCTACCATTATTTAATGCTTCAATCTTAAATATGATCAACTTATCTTTGTTAGTTGGCTATGTACCACAGGCTTTTAAGGTGGCAGTAATTAAACCATTACTTAAAAAGCCATCACTTGACCCAGCTATTTTAGCTAATTATAGGCCAATCTCCAACCTTCCTTTTCTCTCAAAGATTCTTGAGAGGGTAGTTGTAAAACAGCTAACTGATCACCTGCAGAGGAATGGTCTATTTGAAGAGGTTCAGTCAGGTTTTAGAATTCATCATAGTACAGAAACAGCATTAGTGAAGGTTACAAATGATCTTCTTATGGCTTCGGACAGTGGACTTATCTCTGTGCTTGTTCTGTTGGACCTCAGTGCTGCTTTGATACTGTTGACCATAAAATTTTATTACAGAGATTAGAGCATGTCATAGGTATTAAAGGCACTGCGCTGCGGTGGTTTGAATCATATTTGTCTAATAGATTACAGTTTGTTCATGTAAATGGGGAATCTTCTTCACAGACTAAAGTTAATTATGGAGTTCCACAAGGTTCTGTGCTAGGACCAATTTTATTCACTTTATACATGCTTCCCTTAGGCAGTATTATTAGACGGTATTGCTTAAATTTTCATTGTTACGCAGATGATACCCAGCTTTATCTATCCATGAAGCCAGAGGACACACACCAATTAGCTAAACTGCAGGATTGTCTTACAGACATAAAGACATGGATGACCTCTAATTTCCTGCTTTTAAACTCAGATAAAACTGAAGTTATTGTACTTGGCCCCACAAATCTTAGAAGCATGGTGTCTAACCAGATCTTTACTCTGGATGGCATTTCCCTGACCTCTAGTAATACTGTGAGAAATCTTGGAGTCATTTTTGATCAGGATATGTCATTCAAAGCGCATATTAAACAAATATGTAGGACTGCCTTTTTGCATTTACGCAATATCTCTAAAATCAGAAAGGTCTTGTCTCAGAGTGATGCTGAAAAACTAATTCATGCATTTATTTCCTCTAGGCTGGACTATTGTAATTCTTTATTATCAGGTTGTCCTAAAAGTTCCCTAAAAAGCCTTCAGTTAATTCAAAATGCTGCAGCTAGAGTACTGACGGGGACTAGCAGGAGAGAGCATATCTCACCCGTGTTGGCCTCTCTTCATTGGCTTCCTGTTAATTCTAGAATAGAATTTAAAATTCTTCTTCTTACTTATAAGGTTTTGAATAATCAGGTCCCATCTTATCTTAGGGACCTCGTAGTACCATATCACCCTAATAGAGCACTTCGCTCTCAGACTGCAGGCTTACTTGTAGTTCCTAGGGTTTGTAAGAGTAGAATGGGAGGCAGAGCCTTCAGCTTTCAGGCTCCTCTCCTGTGGAACCAGCTCCCAATTCAGATCAGGGAGACAGATACCCTCTCTACTTTTAAGATTAGGCTTAAAACTTTCCTTTTCGCTAAGGCTTATAGTTAGGGCTGGATCGGGTGACCCTGGACTATCCCTTGGTTATGCTGCTTTAGACGTAGACTGTGGGGGGGTTCCCATGATGCACTGTTTCTTTCTCTTTTTGCTCTGTATGCATCACTCCGCATTTAATCATTAGTGATCGATCTCTGCCCCCCTCCACAGCATGTCTTTTTCCTGGTGCTTTCCCTCAGCCCCAACCAGTCTCAGCAGAAGACTGCCCCTCCCTGAGCCTGGTTCTGCTGGAGGTTTCTTCCTGTTAAGAGGGAGTTTTTCCTTCCCACTGTTGCCAAGTGCTTGCTCACAGGGGGTCGTTTTGACCGTTGGGGTTTTTCATAATTATTGTATGGCCTTGCCTTACAATATAAAGCGCCTTGGGGCAACTGTTTGTTGTGATTTGGCGCTATATAAAAAAAAAGTTGAGTTGATTGATTGGTTGAATGGTATGTTCAAGCTTTCACCAAATTAAATATTCGTTCCAGCTTTCACCAAATTGAATATTCCTTCCAGCTTTCACCAAATTAAATATTCATTCCAGCTTTCACCAAATTGAACATTCGTTCCAGCTTTCACCAAATTAAATATTCATTCCATTGAAAGAATGTAAAAACATTCATTATTTGTTTTATATGACGGCTAAAATAGATCCTTGTCATTTGATATTTTATTAATTTACAAACAACAGAAAAGGGACTTATAATTTGGTGTTCCACTGCTGCTAAAGTTCAACATGAACTATAAATAGGAATCCAAATTGTGACGTGTAGTCCGTGTGATGCTGTGCACCAACTTCTTACTTCCATAAAAAAAGACTTTGTGTAGTTCCTCAGTCCAGCCAAAAATCACGTCAGCTTTTCATCTGAACACCTCTTCATGTATCCAGATGGATTACAGCGGAGTGGATTTTGTGTGTGTGTGTGTGTGTTACAAGAACTAGCACCGTCAGTTAGCACAATCAAATCATAGTCCCGCTTGTGTCGTTGTCCCGTGTGCGAGCTCACACAACCGCGAAACGGTTGTGTGTGCATGTACTACCAAAAAAAAAAGACTGTACTTCCTCAGTGCAGAAAAAAAAAACATGTCAGAAATTAGTCCAGGTTTTCATTCTAACGTCCTGCTAACAGCATCCAGACAGCGCAGTAAGCACTGTAAGCTGTCTGGAGGCGCGCGTTTTGTGTGTGTGTGTGTGTGCTCGTGCATGTGCAGTCAACCAGAGTCTCCGCAGTTTATGTCAAGCTTTTGGCACATGTGATGGTTGCACTGTGACAGTTACTTTGTACAGCACTAGAGAGTACTGGACTTTAGAGCAGGTTTTTGGTGGATAAAGGCACCAATGCTTTCTGGAGATGGACGATATCAATGTGCCAACTCTGCGCTGGACGACACCTGAATTTTCAAACAACACAGCTGCAGGAGTGCAAGTAGTATTGTTATTTACAGGATGAGGGCTTAAAAGTGCCAAGTGCATCAGAAGGAACTAAGAAATGACGTATACACACACACATGATGGAGCCCTGTGTTTTGCATTCATACAGAGTAATACACTGCACATGTAACAACTGTAGTTCACACAAATATGTAATTTAATGCATTAAATACATGTTCACAAGAAGAATAATTAGTGCCCACTGAGGTGGCAGCAGACGAGGGGAAGAAAGCAAAATAATTTGTTAATTTCGGCTGTTAAAAATCCATATGTAATGAATTATTGTGTGGACACAACTGGGATCATTCTTCAATGTGTGAAGCAACATGATGCTGCAGATAAAAAAAAAAAAAAAAAAATCACTTCAAAACATTAACAAAATCCTTCATGTATTATGCAAATTTTAATCGTAAATGTTTTTGACTAAAATTAAGAACATATTGTTTTAACTGGACTGCTGAAGTCAAATGTCCACTGCTCCTGCACTCTGCATCAGTGGACATCAAAAAGTTCTAAAGTTTACTATTTGTACAAACAATGAGGGCCATGTCTTGATAACCTACAGCACACAGTCTAAAGGGCATGGATCAAATGGATCTGAGGTATGTTCAACTCCACTTTGCTATTTTCACAGAGCATATTCTGAGTACAAATTCAGGTGCGGGGCACAGTGTAGTTGTATGTTGTCCAAAGGAGTAATCCCTTTGGGTTTATTATGATTTAAATCATAAAAAAGATTTTGTTCCACACCACTATAATTTAATTCAATACAGCATTCAAAATCATATAGCAACAAAAATGCTAAGTTGAAAACATTTCAAATTTTAAAATATGCAGGTAAAAATTACAGCAACAAGACATTGTGACACACTGGGAAAGTTTCCCAGCAAGCCCTTTGAGAGTCAAAGGGCACTGCTGTGCTGTGTATGCCAACGATGACTTCTCGGAGCTGAAGAAACATGACAGACTTTCAATTATGCTGGTCTACAGCCAAAATGCTTCCAAAATAAATACAGTCAAACTTTACAAATTTTAAGCCATGATATTTGAAATCGTTGACTGGCTCTCGTTTTTAAAATGTTACTGCTGTGCTACAAAGGGTTAATACATAGCCATTTTGCTCATTTCAAAGGATTACAAAAAGAGGTGAAAAGAAGTGTGCTGACAAGCAAGGAAAGTGTGCTTAGAAGGTGTGGAGGCGTGCTTCAAACACTCGTGAGCTGCAAAGTTCAGTGGCTGTAGCTTAGCATGGCGGACGAAGAGCTAATTCAGCCAGCACCGTCTTTGCTGAAGGCAAATGTTTGGGCGCATTTTGGATTTTATTATTTGCTGTGTAAGAAGGAGCTTGACATGACTTATGCAGTGTGCAAAAATTTGCAAAATGAAAGTCAAGTACTTCGGAAACACTTCAAATCCGCAAGCCCACATTCTACGTCATCACCCGGAGCTAAAAGAGGGGAGCAGCGTTATCTGCCGACTACTGACCAGCGCTTCGCTAAACTGCCAGCCAACTCCGAACGAGCAAAGCAGATAAGTAAATTTACATCTAGAATCACTTGATTAACCTTGTAAAGCTGCATTTTCTTAAACATAAACATTTTTTAAGTAATATAACTATTTCTCAGAGCTCTTTGAATTGAAAATCAATTCTGAATCGAATCGTCACCCCAAGAATCGGAATCGAATTGAATCGTGAGTTGTTGAACGATTCACATCCCTAGTAACTACAGAGGCATAAAGTTGACCAGACACAACATGAAGTTATGGGAATAAGAAGTAGAAGCAAGGCTTAGAAAACATGTGAAGATCTGTGAGCAGCAATATGCTTTTATGCGCAAAAAAAAAAAAAAAAAAAAAAAAAGAGCACTACAGATGCCATGTTTGCTCTGAGAATCCTGACTGAGAAGGCCAGATCTGTGGATTTAGAGAAGGCTTATGACAGGGTGCTGAGAGAAGAGTTGTGGTATTGTATGAGGAAGTCTGGAGTAGCAGAGAAGTATGTCAGGGTAGTGCAGGATATGTACAAGGATAGCTTGATTGTGGTGAGATGCACAGTAGGAAAGACAGACTCATTCAATGTGGAGGTGGGATAACACCAAGGATCAGCTGAGTCTTTCTTAATTGCAATGGTGATAGACAGGTTGACTGATGAGATCAGACAGGAGACTCCATGGACTGTGATACTTACAGATGACATTGTGATCTGTAGTGGCCAGTGCAGGTACTGGGAATCTTGTTAAAGTTGAGGGTCACATGGATTCCAGTCAATATCAGCAGATTCTTGAGAACAACGTTCAAGAATCAGTGACAAAGCTGAAGTTGTGCCGGGGCTGGAAGACAAAGACCCTAAACAGTGCTCAAAATCTATTAAGGCCTTCATGCAGAGGAACAAGTACAATATTCTGGAATGGCTCAGAGCTGAATATTATTGAAAATTTGTGGTGTGATTTTAAGCGGGCTGTCCATGCTTGGAAACCAACAAACCTGAGATATTTTGTAAAGAAGAATGGTCCAAAATATTAGACTCGATACAAGATATCTAGACTCTCATTGGAAGTTATAGGAAGCGCTTAAAGCAGGGGTGGGAAATCATGTGCCATGAAGGGCCGAGACACTGCAGGTTTTCCTTACTACCAATCACCTCAGCAGGTGATTTCTTTCACGATCAAGTGTCTCAGCAGGTGCTTTTATTGATGGGTGTTTATGCTCACGGAAGAAGCTCATCAGCAACCCACCTGCTGAGGTGATCGGTTTCAAGGAAAACATGCAGTGTCTCAGCACTCGCTGCCCAGCCCTGGTTTAGAGGTTGTTATTTCTGCAAAAGGAGGATCTACTAAATACTGATGTATTTTTTCTGTTGGGGTGCCCAAATTTATGCACCTGCCTAGGGATGGGTATTGATAAGATTTTATCGATAACGATGCCATTATCGATTCTGCTTATCGATCCGATTCCTTATCGATTCCCTTATTGATACCTCTTGTGAATTTTGTACTAAAAGTAGGCTTTACAGGTTTTCTATGTATTTCATTGAGTCTTAAAGTAAATAAATATGAAATTGGTCACTGTATCCTTGATCTCTGGACATAAATAAAAATAAACAAAATGGTGTTTCGCTTTGAAGTTATTAATTCCGACTGGACTCTATCGTTCTAACTTGACTCGGCAGAGAGCCGCGCAGCGTTTGGAGCTCTGCGAACAGAATGGAAGACAATTCTCATTTCTTTCTCGCAACAAGACAGGAGTCCCAGTTAGTAACTTTAATCCGCACAAAAGTGACTCACAATTGACATATTCAGGGATGAAAGTGGTGAAAAACAAAAAAAGCTGAAACCCAAAATTACCCCCCCAACACCACCTGCATGAAAATGTTTGAATTCTAGAAGCTCTGAAATGCAATCTGGGACTATTGCAGACAATAAACTGGAGTGAGCGCAGCATCCATTTAGGTGAGAGAGAGAGAAAAAAAAAAAACAACTTTCCTTATTCAAATTCATTCCAGTAGTATTCTGCTCTTACTAGGATGCAGCAGTTTTCTAGCTTGGCAGATAATTCTGGAGGAAATCACTGAAGAAATTAACACATTGAAAATATGGTTTGACCGAAACAAACTGTCATTAAACTTAAATAAGACAGGGATGAAATGGAGGTTCAAGAGTCACTAAGTGTTCACAGGAAACACTTATTTATTTCTGTATGTATGTACGTATGTATGTATTTATTTATGTATGTTCATTGTTAGTTGGTTTTATATTTTCAGTTGTGTTTCTATTCAGGTTCTTTTTTGTCTCTTTCTCTAAAATTGTACACTCAACAAAAATATAAACGCAACACTTTTGGTTTTGCTCCCATTTTGTATGAGATGAACTCAAAGATCTAAAACTTTTTTCACATACACAATATCACCATTTCCCTCAAATATTGTTCTCAAACCAGTCTAAATCTGTGATAGTGAGCACTTCTCCTTTGCTGGGATAATCCATCCCACCTCACAGATGTGCCATATCAAGATGCTGATTAGACACCATGATTAGAGCACAGGTGTGCCTTAGACTGCCCTCAATAAAAGGCCACTCTGAAAGGTGCAGTTTTATCACACAGCACAATGCCACAGATGTCGCAAGATTTGAGGGAGTGTGCAATTGGCATGCTGACAGCAGGAATGTCAACCAGAGCTGTTGCTCGTGTACTGAATGTTCATTTCTCTACCATAAGCCGTCTCCAAAGGCATTTCAGAGAATTTGGCAGTACATCCAACCAGCCTCACAACCGCAGACCACGTGTAACCACACCAGCCCAGGACATCCACATCCAGCATGTTCACCTCCAAGATCGTCTGAGACCAGCCACTCGGACAGCTGCTGAAACAATTGATTTGCATAACCAAAGAATTTCCACACAAACTGTCAGAAACCGTCTCAGGGAAGCTCATCTGCATGCTCGTCATCCTCATCAGGGTCTCGACCTGACTCCAGTTTGTCGTCGTAACTGACTTGAGTGGGCAAATGCTCACATACGCTGGCGTTTGGCACGTTGGAGAGGTGTTCTCTTCACGGATGAATCCCGGTTCACACTGTTCAGGGCAGATGGCAGACAGCGTGTGTGGCGTCGTGTGGGTGAGCGGTTTTCTGATGTCAATGTTGTGGATCGAGTGGCCCATGGTGGCGGTGGGGTTATGGTATGGGCAGGCGTCTGTTATGGACGAAGAACACAGGTG
Source organism: Thalassophryne amazonica (assembly GCF_902500255.1). Classification (NCBI taxonomy): domain Eukaryota; kingdom Metazoa; phylum Chordata; class Actinopteri; order Batrachoidiformes; family Batrachoididae; genus Thalassophryne; species Thalassophryne amazonica. Next base: position 45,613,032 of record NC_047113.1, on the reverse strand, counting down.
CATTTTATTGATGGCATTTTGAATGCACAGAGATACCGTGATGAGATCCTGAGGCCCATTGTTGTGCCATACATCCAAGAACATCACCTCATGTTGCAGCAGGATAATGCACGGCCCCATGTTGCAAGGATCTGTACACAATTCGTGGAAGCTGAAAATGTCCCAGTTCTTGCATGGCCGGCATACTCACCGGACATGTCACCCATTGAGCATGTTTGGGATGCTCTGGACCGGCGTATATGACAGCGTGTACCAGTTCCTGCCAATATCCAGCAACTTCACACAGCCATTGAAGAGGAGTGGACCAACATTCCACAGGCCACAATTGACAACTTGATCAACTCTATGCGAAGGAGATGTGTTGCACTGCATGAGGCAAATGGTGGTCACACCAGATACTGACTGGTATCCCCCCCAATAAAACAAAACTGCACATTTCAGAGTGGCCTTTTATTGTGGACAGTCTAAGGCACACCTGTGCACTAATCATGGTGTCTAATCAGCATCTTGATATGGCACACCTGTGAGGTGGGATGGATTATCTCAGCAAAGGAGAAGTACTCACTATCACAGATTTAGACTGGTTTGTGAACAATTTTTGAGGGAAATGGTGAAATTGTGTATGTGGAAAAAGTTTTAGATCTTTGAGTTCATCTCATACAAAATGGGAGAAAAACCAAAAGTGTTGCGTTTATATTTTTGTTGAATGTATATAACTAATTATTAGATTATTAATATATAAACAAAAATAAATTTAAAAAATATTACAATTTGCAATATATTTGACTCCTTTACGACAACAAACGCTTATGCAGCCGAACGTGATGACAGCTGCAACTGCTTAATGCTAACTTTAACATTGAAAATGCCATAGACATGCTAACACGTTAGCATCGCTCATGTTTTTAAGTTATAAAATACATCTATCAACTCTTTCAGAAGACCATAACAGGTCGGTTTAACATAAAAAAGGTAAATAATACTCACAGACGTATGCTCTTTAGGGTTTTAGCGGGGGAAAATAAAAATAAAGCGAAAGGAAAAAAATTAACAAACGAAGCAATAGCACTGCTTCAATCTGCGAACCACTGCTTCGATTGGTTCAAGGTTCAAAGCAAAGCCGCGCTGCAGAAAAGTTGATTACAGCCCTGCTGCAGGGTCTGTAATCAATGTAGAGAAATGATCCTTTTCCTGACAAACACCCCCCAAAACAATGGCCACCCTAAAGGACAGATAACGGAATCGTTAAGCAAAAAGCTTATTGATGTCAGTGGATCAAATCATTTCTTAACGATACCCGAAAGGAACCGGTTCTCGATACCCATCCCTACACCTGCCTAATTTTGTTTAAAGAATTATTGCACACTTTCTGTAAATCCTACCAACTTCATTTCACTTTTCAAATATCACTGTGTTTGTCTGCTATATGATATATTTAACTGAAATTTCTGATCCAAACAACCAACGATTGATAAAGGAAAATCATGGAAATCATCAGGGGTACCCAAACTTTTACATACCACTGTACTTGGGGTCAACTGTCCAAAGTAATGGAGAGTGTGGTAGAGCGGTGAAGAAGAGAGTGCAGGCAGGGCGGAGTGGGTGGAGAAAGGTGGCAGGAGTGATTTGTGACAGAAGAATATCTGCAAGAGTGAAGGGGAAAGTCAACAAGACAGCAGTGAGACCAGCTATGTTGTACAGCTTAGAGACAGTGGCACTAATAAAAACACTGAAAACTGAAAAAGAATGAGCATATCAGAGGGACAGCTCAGGTGGGACGATTTGGAGACAAAGTCAGACAGGTGGGATTGAGATGGTTTGGACCTGTGTGGAAGAGGGGCCCAGGGTATATAGGGAGAAGGATATTGAGGATGGAGCCACCAGGCAGGAGGAGTAGAGGGAGGCCAAAGAGGAGATTTATGGATGTGCTGAGGGAGGACATGCAGGTGGTTGGTGTGACAGAGGAAGATACAGAGGACAGGGTGAGATGGAAACGATTGATCTGCTGTGGCGACCCCTAATGGGAGCAGCCAAAAAAAAAGAAGACAAAAGACAAAGACAAAATTACAATACAATCAGAGAAACATGAAAATATCTTATCTTTATGATTTATCATGAAAACTCTACTATCAATACAATATAATTGTGTAAACTATACAAACTTAAATATCTTGTAAACAGTAGCCCATCAGCCATTTTTATTGCCATATGTGAATTCACCATGTCAAAATCCATAAAAAAACACATTTTATTTCTGAAGCAGACAGCTTCTCGAAATGTATTGTCCGGTTTTATGAGTGAAAGTGTCTCATTTTTGTTAGTTATTTGTGAATTGGGTATTGTTGTTTTATACTTTAGCCATTTTTTGAGTCCCACTTTGGTTTCAGTGCACTAGTTTTAATGTTTTGAGTGTTTGTTCCTGTTTGCCCTCTACTCCTTCTGTATGGTGCATTCGGAAAGTATTCACAACGTTTTCCACATTTTCTTATGTTAGAGCCTTTTCCAAAATGTATGAAATTCAGCTTTTTCCTCAAAATTCTACTCACAATACTCTATAATGAAAATATGAAAGGTTTTTTTTTTAGCTTTTTGCAAATTTATTAAACATAATAATAAAAAAGCTAAGAAAGCACATGTACATAAGCATTTAAAGCCTTTGCCGTAAAGCTCAAAATTGATAGAGTGGTATGGTATGTCAATGAAACAGTTCCCATAGGATTTTTGTGCTAAAATTGATTTTCTTGCTGTTTTGGATTCAACAGGAACCAGACTGTCAGAAAATGATGGGGTTCAAATTTTCAGACTGCTGCTTCCTTCTTCAAGGAGGGAAAATATTCAACCTGGTCTCACAGCAAGGTGTGATTCAGCAGCACGAAATGTACATTAATCTATTGGTTTGTGATATTGTGACAAAAAGCACCTCATTTTCGTCGCAGCAGCACAAATTCATTCTAATTCATTCCGTGATGGCTGCACGAAATTAAAAGTGAAGCGTGGGGGTCGGGGTGGTTATGGTTAGGGTTAAGCCCCTTTCACACCAGGGGTGCTCCCGGTTGCTTCCAGTTGTGCCGTGCGTCATTATGACGACGCCGCGTGGAAGCAACTCAGTGCCGAGACGATGCAGCTCGGCGCCACAACAGCGCGAAGGACGCAAAGGAGGAGGCAAGTCGGGCACCGAAAAATTAAACCTGTTTAAGTTTTTTTGCCGTCCTGTGTTTGATGCAGAAAGGAAGTGGTTCCAGCGCAAGTCGGGGCAAAGAGGCGTAACTCGGGGCAAAGAGGCGTTACCCGGTGTGACTCGGAAGCCAATTTATGATTCCTGCTGTGTTCCATTGTTCCCACAGTATAAATCACGCAGGATTGTTTTTATATCGTGTACTTAATGCAGTAAAAACTACACGCTGAAAAAAAAAAGACCACAGAAAAAAAAAATGCAGACTGATTGTCAGAAATATCCAGTAAAACGTCCGGACATCTCTAGTCCACTCATGGACGTTTGTTCATGCGCACACATGTGAACAATTAAAAGAAAAAAAAAAGTCTGGCTGTAAGCATTATTTCCTTGTTCTCTGCTCAAACTCTCATATCACAGTTAAAAAAAAAGGCCAAAAAAGGACATAAGTACTGAGACAGGACATGTTAACATCAAGTAGAACTCCAGACATCTCCACATTTGCTTGACGGTTCATTCACGCGCGTGCGCACACCTCGCAGTCAAAGGAGAAAAGAAAAGAAAAAAAAATTGTCTGCAGGCAGTTAGTTCCTTTCTTTCCTCAGACTCTCTCATCACAGTTAAAAAAGGCCATAAGTCCAGGACATGTCAACATCAAGTAGAACTCCAGACATCTCCACATTTGCACGCGCGTGCGCATCTCACAGTCAAGGGAGGAAAGATAAACTATAACAGAGGGCAGCCCTGCAGCTCAGCACAACAACAAGTAGAAGAGAAGTCAGAGTGCACAGTCTGTCTGCAGCCAAACTGTGCACTCTGACTTCTCTGTGCAGAGAACCTGCAGGCTGCGTTCTCACCTCCTCTCTGCCCCCTGCTGCGCGCACATGACGCCGAAATTCCTGCGTCGTCATGACACCACAGGAAGCAACTGGGAGCAGCCCCGGTGTGAAAGGGCTTTTAGGGTTGGGGGTAGGAGTAGGGTTAGGAATAGTGAGTTTAAAAAATCCTGTCATGAAAATTTGACTCAGTTCGTCACGGGAGCACGAAAAAAAACGTGAGACTGGGCTGAAATATCAGTACAGGAGGAAATCTGAAATCAAGCCAAAATGTGTTTTAATGTACACTAACATGTTTGTCTCCTTATAAGGATCGGAAAAAAGTATATATTTGCCTAGGTTACACCCTGTAGTTGAAGTGGTATAGCCCAATAATGGTTCAAGGTCATCCTAGGGTAAAATTTACCTGATGCTCAGATTTTGCTGAAACTGGTGACAAGTTGTTCGTATTGTCTCGTAGGATCCAAAAATGTAGTATTTTAGAGTGTGTGGCATTTGCTTGTATAATTAAATGGTAAAATGTATCACGGGTCTACATGGTCTATGAGGTCACCAAGATTTTCCCTGGATGTTGCAAATGGTGCTATCACCAAATTAGTTAAAATGCATTTTCTGCTTTAGTATGACAAGAGGAATCATTTGGCACTACTTTCAATAACATCTGATCATTTACCACAGATGACCTTGAACCTTTACCTGTCTAACTATTAGTTGGAACCGAGACAAACTATACCTAATTTTAATCCTCTCAACAAGACGGATATATTGGTATATATTTTAATGTAATTTAACTTGATTTTCAATTTACCCCTATACTAACATTTGTCCCTTTGCAGAATAGAAACAGGGGTCTGAAAAATTTAACCCCATCATTTTCTGACAGTCTAGGCCCTATTGAAACCCAAAGAGCAACAAAATTAATTTTAGCATGAAAATCTTATGGGAGTACACTCCATACTGCACTATGAGCTCAGATGCAACCTGTTTCCACTGATCATCCTTGAAATATTTCTACAGCTTAATTGTTTTCCACCTGGGTAAATTCAGTTGATTGGACATGATTTGGAAAGGCACACACCTGTCTCCATGAAGTCAAAGGAATTGTCTGTAGACCTCTGAGACAGGATTGCCCCAAGGCACAAATCTGGGAAAGGGTACAAAAACATTTTGCCTGCTTTGAAGGTTCCAATAAGCACAGTGGCTTCCATCATCCGTAAATGGAAAATGTTCGGATCCACCAGGACTCTTCCTAGAGCTGGCCACACGTTTAAACTGAGTGATCTGGGAACTTCGTTTTTGTCAGGGAGGTGACCAAGAACACAATGGTTACTCTGTCAGAGCTCCATCATTCCTCTGTGAAGAGAGAGGAGAACCTTCCAGAAGGACAACCATCTCTGCAGCAATCCAACAATCAGGTCTGTATAGTGCAGCGGATAACTGAAAAAAAAATGCTTCAAATGGTGATGCAAGCACCAAATTTGGCACACATACTCCTTAGACATTACTCTTTTAAAAATGCCGGGTACCCACGTGAACTTTCAATAGGCGGCCAAGAAGGGGTCAATTGAAGTATTACACAGGGGTCAAAATTTAAAAATGCTCCAATCATATTGAAAGGTATTCCATATTATTTGTCTGATCATAAAGATTCCAAAAAGGTATAGTTTGGACTATCTGTGAATGAATCGTCTGGAGTTATGGGGTAAAAACAGCAAGCACACTGAGAAAGGTCAATTTCAGTTTGTACAGGGGTCAAAAGTTAAACTTGCTCCAATTTTGGTAAAAAGTGGTGCAAATTATTGGCTGAGCTAATAGGATTAATAAATGGGTGCTTGGTTTGCAAGCATCCATTAATAAATGCGTGCTTGGTTTGCAAAGTAAAGGTTAAACAATATCAGCATCCATTGGATTCTATGACATGTGACATACTCGTATGCTACCCTGTAACATGATAACTAAGCATGATACATGATGCAAACTATTCCTTTTTAAAACCGTATTCACCCAACTAATAATTTGCATCACTTTTTATTTTTGACCCCTGTGTAATACTTCAACTGACCCCTTCTTGGCTGCCTATTGAAAGTTCACGTGGGTATCCGGCATTTTTAAAAGAGTAATGTCTAAGGAGTATGTGTGCCAAATTTGGTGCTTGCATCACCATTTGAAGGATCCCTCAGTAAATATTCACTTATCTGCTGCACTAGTATGGTAGAGTGGCCAGACAGAAGCCACTCCTTAGCAAAAGGCACATGGTAGCCCACCTGGAGTTTGCCAAAAGGCACTTGAAGGACTCTCAGACCATGAGTAACAAAATTCTCTGACCTGATGAAACAAACACTGAACTATCTGGAGTGAATGCTAGGCATCATGTTTGGAGTAAACCAGGCACCATGCCTACAGTGAAGCATAATGGTGGCCGCACCTGCTGTGCTGTTTTTCAGCAGCAGGAACTGGGAGACTAGTCAGGATGAGGGAAAGATCAACGCAGCAAATGTACAGAGACATCCTGGATGAAAACCTGCTCCAGAGCACTCCAGAATCACTCGTAACGCTGGAGCCTCAAACCAGGTAAAGTTCATAAAAGGGTTAACACAGGCTGTTTCAGAGTTCATGAAATAGAGTTATCTTCTTAATAAAAACAGTTCACTGTTCAGCAATTGTTCATAGTCCGTAAGTTGTATCCAAAGGTCAGAGGTCAAGTGCTGTGTGTTGAAGCGCAGTGCCAATTAAGCAGGACTTCATACAGCTGGCCGGGTTCTTCAATTGTTTTATACCAGAGTTCATGCAGTTCTTAAACAGAGTTCTTGGAATAGTTCTTTATCATAGCACAGTCACAAAAAGGAACAAGTGAGAACGGGATCCCACTGAGAGGAAGGAGAACTTAACTGGCGTTTAGTTGAGAGGTGCTCCATGCGTCTCAACAAAGTGACATTGCGGTGCAGGTGGTGAGTGCCAGGGTCCAGCTCCGCTTGGGAGCCATACTGGAATCGTCTGGATCATCAGAAAAAAAACGGTTCACTCAAATGCGGGAATTAGAGGGGGAGGCCAGCATTACATGAGCTTAAGCTGCGGACAGCTTCAGCGTCTTGAATCCACAGCCGGAAGATGCGTCAGGCTTGGTCCTTCGGGTCTCTGTCTTGATCATGGATGAGGATGGGAAGCTGGTGAGGCAAAACGAGGAAATCTCAAGGATCAAAGGTCTGAGAAGTATCTGGCTTGGCTCTTGGAAGAATCCCGCAATTAAAAAACAGAAAGTCTGGGTTTAAATAGTCTATCAGAAATTAGTTTCTCATCTGATCCAAGTGTGAAACAAAACTGAGGGTGCCATCTCGTGGAGAAAAAAAACACATGACACTGGTAAAAACAAAGAGCTAAAACCAGGATCTGGGGGAAATCCTGACGGGAGTGGATTCAGGACAAGTCTGTGAATGTCCTTGAGTGGCCCAGCCAGAGCACAGACCTGAATTCGATTAAAAATCTCTGGAGGGATCTGAACATGGCTGTGCTACGATACTCCCCATCCAACCTGATGGAGCTTGAGAAATGTTGCAAAGAGGAATGGGCAAAACTGCCCAAAAATAGGTGCACCAAGGTTTGTAAGAAGAGGTTTATAAGAAGATTTGAGGCTGCAATTGCTGTCAAAGGTGCATCAACAAAGTATTGAGCAAAGGCTGTGCAGACTTATGTATGTGTGATTTTTTTAATTTTTATTTTTAATAAATTTCCAAAAATTAAAAAAAAACTTTTTTCATCTTGCCTTTATGGGGTGTTGTGAGTAGAATTTTGAGGGACAAATTAATTTACTAATTTACTAGTGAAGCGCTGTGAATACTTTACAAATGCACTGTACATGTGGGTGTGGTCCTTTCACGATGTCTTGTTGCACAGCTGTTGTCATTTTGTTAATTCATTCATCCACCTGATTGCTTCCTCACAGAATTTAATTGCTTCTGTTTCAGTTAATTGCTGCTTAATTGTAAAGTTATGTTTGCACAACCATGCTTGCTGTGGCGTTCATGATTGCCCTATTTTGGATTCCTTCTTTCCTTATAGTGTGGATTGGATTGATGTAATTTCACGTTTGAAGTAGTAATAATACCATTATCACCATTAATAGTATTACTAATACTAAAACTCTTTATTTCACCTCATCCTCAGTGTGCTCGGGTCCTGCGTTTTGGAGTTATAATTTTTCTGGCTTTACAACAGACAGTAAAATGGAAACTGAAAGATGGTGATGAACTCTACTAATAAATGTGTAGGCCACCAGACATAAAATCTGGACATATTTCCTACAAAATGTTCGCTGGATATCTGTTTGACACAGGTAAGACGACATTCACAGGTCTGCTGTAACATTTGTCAAATCTACCTTTAGCTACAGTCCCAATAGTTTTATGTGGGTTGCCAAAATGAGTCAGTGGGGAGACTGTTTTATCACAGCTTTATTAGATGCATTTTCCCCCCGAGTGGTACGTGTGAAAGTCCCCGTTCCAAGTTTCCATCAAATGCAGCATGTATTTTTGAATCTTGTGCATGTGTTTCCTCCTCCGTGCTGTCTGTAAGATTTTGTGATATTCCACAGATATAACATTTCTTGTAATAACTAGATTTCAACATTCAAGCATATTGTACTTTATGAGCCAGTTATCAAGCTTTGGGCTTGTTCAATCAAATCATGTTGTCCTTGGCTGGCTGTCAATCATTCCACCAGGTTTGGTCCAAACTGTACCAAAACTATTTTATTCATACACATACAGCCACACAGGACCAAAACCAATACCCTGGTATACTCTACCATCATGTTGTCTGCTTATATTCTTGGTGCTATTTTGTACCAAGCTGATATACAACCAGTTCATACTGATGATTTTTATCAGCTAAAACAAAAATAAATACAAAACAGACATATTAATCTTTTCATACTAATGCATAATTTCTCTCAAAATTTGGCTGATAATCATGAGGTATTGAAGAAAAATGTTTAAAAATAAACAATGAGAAGCACCACTGCATTGATGGTCAACAGGTTAAAGCAGTGGGCAAGTTCCTTTCTTTTCTTTTCTTTTTCTTTTTTTAAATATAATCTGTTTTATTTTGCTGTCATACATTATAAAGCAGTAGCTAAGAACAAACAAACACACACACATACATACTTATATTCGCAGGTCACAATCGATCACTTAAGATACTGCTGTCATCACATAAAAATATATTTATCTCTATAAAAATGTGTATATTACGTAAAATGTTTCCGTGAAACTATTTACACCTTTCAGCACCATGTTTACAGAAAATAATTAATTTGCAGGTTTTTGACAGAATTTTCACTTTATTTGCAAAGCGATTGTGCCATGAACAGATGTTGCTCTAAATAGTCTGTTTACAGCACATCTAACACCCAATTTCCAGCAAAATTCCAGCAACTGACATGGCACTGCCTCGTTTGTTTCAAACTCTGACATTTGCAGCTCTTCACCCACCTTTGCTCCACATGCTGTGCTGGCCTAAAAATACTTCCAGATGCCCAAACCAGATTTCAGTGTAAAGAACATACACTACCACTTTGGTAGCACTGCAAATTTAGAGAAGCAAACCAGAAGGTCATAGGTTCAATTACCTGATAATATAAGAAAATCACAAAGGTGCATTTGAGCAAGGACCTTAATTCCAAAATTGATCTCAGTCTGCAGTTGAGTAACTTTCATGGCAGCACCCTGATATTGGTGTGTGAGTGTGTTTGCGGAGGGGTCACCATGACAAATAGGGCTCAATGACTTTGAAAACAACACTGTTCATTCAAAAGCAGGATTCACTGCGCATTTGCACCTGAGACATAATAATTATAAGAAAAATGATTAACTGATCAGGAATACGTAATCAGACTCTTGTATTCATTGAAAGAAGCATTAATGACAATACTATAACATTTAGTGCAGTTGTGGTTGAGTTTCGCATGCAATTTTGCCTGGTGTTGTAGTAATTATTAGGAAAGTAATTGTTACCTGCCTATAATGGCAGTTATTACAATAGCAGTTACAACAAGGCCTTCAAGTCTAGTTTAGTAATAGTACAATTCCAGCAAGATCTGTTATGTACTGATACACATCAGCCCTGCGATAGACTGGCATCCTGTCCAGGGTGTACCCCGCCTTGTGCCCTATGACTGCTGGGACAGGCTCCAGCACCCGTTACCCTTAACTGGAGTAAGCGGGCATAGAAAAAGGATGGATGATAAAGCTAAAGCACAGACAGAGGCCTGACAAAGTGACTGATTACAGCAGACACCTTGTTCTGTATCCCATGGAAGGTTTCTGAATGAATCTATAAAGCTTTTGCATGTCTTCATCAAACCATGTTGTGTGCATGTCTTTTTTATCGTCTCACAAATGAAAAATAGTTCATAGGAAAAATGCCCTGAAACCCATGAATTATGAATTGTTAAGCTTTGGCCTTGGACAATCAGCACGTTGTTCTTGGGCAGCCCTCAGCTGCACCAAGTTTGGTTCAAATTGAATTGAAACTCTTTTATTCCAAAACACACTGATACACAATACCAGAAACAATACACCAGTATGCACTAGCACTGCATGCCAGTGTTAAAAGTTATAACCTGCAGTGAGTGAAGCACTGCAAGAGTTTTGATTTGTGACTTCCCTCTGAATATTTTCTCTGTATTTCTAATCCTCCTTGCACCCCTATGGCCACATAATAGATCAGCTGCCATCATTTAAGAGCATTATGTCAGCTATTTATAGTAAACTGATGGCTCTATCATATTCCATAAAATATATTGACATAAAAACCCAATGGGAGGAGGAAGTTGGGGAATGTATCACTGAAGAGTCTTGGGAGACCGCTCTATGCATAGTACATAGCCAATCAATTTGCGCAAAGCATGGACTAGAACATTTCAAGACTGTACATCACACACTGGACTGAACTCAGCTTGTCCAATATAGATTCACTGTGTGATTGATGTAATTGCAACCCAGCATCGCACACTCACATGTTTTGGTCTTGTCCAATAATGGACATCTATCTTTCATACTCTATCAGACTTCCTTGGACAGTCAATATCGTCATGTTGTTTACCTGCATTATTTCGTGTTACACTTGACCCGAGGCATTTAACTAAAGCACAATCTTATATGCAAAACCCCAGTGGTTGCACACAAGATCAAAGATGTTTTTTTATTTTCCTCAAACTTAGAAAAAATTAGGCAGATAGTCTTTGAAAGGATTGGCAAAGAAGTTCAATAAAATGTTGTGTTAAGTTAGTCTTCAAATTACCTGCCTCCATAAATATAAAACAGAGGTATATACTTTTTTAATTCCAGGATGGAAATATTCTGCAGTATATAAAGCAGTGATGACAACCACAATGGCCCCTTCACACACAGTGCGAAGTTTGGATGGCATTTGGACGAAAATGGCGAAACAGCGCAAAACAATTCGAAATTAGTGCAAAAAACATTGCGCCGACGGGCAGGCATGCAGGAACCCGGTGCGAGAGTTCATGCACGCACTGGTGTCCGTCAAGCAGGAACAGTGCCAGTGCACCAAACGGCGCCACTTATGTGGAAGAAATAAAAACCAGCTGGTATATGTGGAACCACACGGCGCCGCTTACGTGGAATAAATAAAGAAAAAAAACACCACCCGGGACGCAAACCCGCGCCTTTCAAAAGCTCTGATTCCCAGTTACAGACTTTACCACTAAGCTATGGAGCTGTTCTTTGAAAGCTGTGGGAAGCTGCCTTAGATCAGGAAGGACATGGAAGTATTACAAAAAAAAAAAGAAATCCCACACTATATAAAAACACCGCATTTATCAAGCGAGCAATGCAAATATGATCCGTCTGTTCCTCTGGTGATGACCCATGGTCACAGACATACAGTCATGAAATGACATGAATGAGAAGCAGTGTGCTCTGATGTCCACATCTACTGGTCAGGTGCATCCAGTCAGCCGCGTGCGTGTTCTTCCCAACACGCATGTCTTGTGGATGGCGCGCCACAGCAAAGACACCGTGCCATGTGGAACAGAGCTCACGTGGGTGATGTGAAGGTCAGATCGCCCGCTGCGTGTTCTGATCTGATGGTCCATTTTAACCTGGGAAGCTGTCAGTGTCTGCTCCATGCGCGTGCTCACTTGCTGCAGCTTATCGCCAACACAGCGATACGTTTTTATTTATCCATCCATCCATCCATCCATTTTCTTCCGCTTCATCCGGAGTCGGGTCACGGGGGCAGCAGCTCAAGCAAAGCTGCCCAGACCTCCCGATCCACACACACCTCCCCCAGCTCGTCTGGGGGAACCCCAAGGCGTTCCCAAGCCAGCCGAGAGATGTAATCCTTCCAGCATGTCCTGGGTCTTCCCCGGGGCCTCCTCCCAATGGGACGTGCCCGGAACACCTCTCCAGTGAAGCGTCCAGGGGGCATCCGGAAAAGATGCCCAAGCCACCTCAACTGACTCCTTTCGACGTGGAGGAGCAGCGGCTTGACTCCGAGCTCCTCCCGAGTGACCGAGCTCCTCACCCTATCTCTAAGGGAGCACCCAGCCACCCTGCGGAGGAAACTCATCTCGGCCGCTTGTACCCACGATCTCGTTCTTTCGGTCATGAGCCAAATCTCATGACCATAGGTGAGGATCGGAATGTAGATCGATCGGTAAATCGAGAGCTTTTTCGAGAGATGTTTTTATTTATGTCCACGAAAATACAGCAATCAGACACACGCACCTCACAGTGGACAGTTGTTAGTCCATGACTGTCCAAACACAGCAGGTGTTGTCTAGCTGGAATGTCCAGAATGACAGATCACCATAGCTGCTTCTGTCGGAAGCCACGCCTCCCGTGAGTGGAGTGCATACACCCACGTGTCAGCGTGTGTGTTTGCAAAGTCACACTCGTGGAGAACTTAGACAAATTTCACAGCAGTATGACAGTGATTGTATGCAGTCAGTTGTCGTGTGAAGAGTGCGACTCGTCACACATTTTCCAAGTGCCATGCGAGCGGTATTAGATGTTCTTGTGTGTCACCAGGAATTTGGCCAGGACCTGTCGCGAAAGAGTGCGATGGGTTTGCACAGCACACACATTGTCTTTCAGGCGTTTGTGTGCGCAAACAGGCGTAGGAATAGGTGTATGAGGTGTTGGAGGCAGGGATGACATTACACGGTTTGCACACGGTTCCTGCGTCATGCGCACTAAGTGTGCACTTCATCCAAACTTCACACTATGTGTGAAGGGGCCCTAAGGTATGTTTTTGCCCCTGGTTGTTTGTCTGTTTTTAAACAGCCTGTAACCCACAATTTTTCTTATATTACTGAAGTTTCATATCCTGATAGGCAAGAACTGATTCAAATTTCAAGGCCATAGGTCAAAGGGAAGTCAGGAAAAATCCCTATCTTTAACATTGAACAAATTTTCAAAAATTTGTAGCTGTCAAGAAAGATCATATTTCTTTCATATTTGAGAGCGTTATGTAGGACGGTATCCTTTATCGACAAAGTTTGATATGGATCTCATCCAGATTAAAGATTTTGTAGCCATTTACATTTAACATGGAAACCCTATTTAATGTATTTTTTTTTACAATATATCTCAATCAAACCTGCCCCAATCACTCTCATATTTGAAAGTGAGGTGCAGACCGGTACTCACTGACAAAGTTTACCTGACAAAGTTTGATCTAGATCTGATCCAGATTGTGGATTTTGTGGATATTTTAATTTAATATTGAAAAGCCCATTTGGTGTACATTTTGTATTATATCTCAATTAAAAGTGCCTCAATCACTCTCATTTGTGACAGTGAGGTGCAAACCAGCACTCTTAATTAATAGACTAAGTTTGATCTGCATCTGATCCGTATTGCGAATTTTGCAGATATTTGATTTTAATATTGAAAAGCCCTTTTGATCTATAATTTGTATTATATTTTAGCTTATAAAAAGCCAATTTTACCTTGAAAATTTTTAGTTACAATTCATCCAAATATCGTTATCGGCATCGGCCTCAAAAAATCCATATCGGTCGGGCTCTAGTCGGTATATGTAAAAAAAAAGCAACACACAAGTTACTGTAACATGTGTTGGTTCTTACAAATAAATCTGTATTTGTATATGTCATTTTTTTTCATTCATTAAAAAAGGCAATTTGAAAACTGAAAATTCTGTTTGTTAAGTGATTCAGCATTTTTAGCGAATGTGTGGCAATGAACACTGCCATCCATTCATTAGTGGGAATCTAAAGGCATGCAAACCCGCTTTTGCGGAAAATTTCACATAAACAACTTCAGCTATTTATTTTATCCTGTTTACATCCAGATGACACAAACCATGACAAAACAAGCCTTAAATGAAGCCAGATCTCTGCACTTTTTTTGTTTCGTCTTGGCGGGGACGCAGCATTCGCCGAGCGTCATGGAGGCAGGTGCACAGCCGACTTGAGCAACACAACCATATCTCACGGCATGCCGTGATTCAGCAGCATGAAATACACATTAATCTATTGGTTCGTGATAACATTGTCTGCTGTCGGATTGATCAGATCAGAGGCTAAGAACGATACTGCAGCCTCTGTGACAGTGAACAGGGAGGCTTTTATGAAGAAAACAGCAGAACGTAATTCGAAATTCTTCAGGTACCGAGACACACTTTGAGATTTTGGTGCTGGATAGCTGCGTGTATTACACTCAACAAAAATATAAACGCAACACTTTTGGTTTTGCTCCCATTTTGTATGAGATGAACTCAAAGATTTAAAACTTTTTCCACATACACAATATCACCATTTCCCTCAAATACTGTTCACAAACCAGTCTAAATCTGTGATAGTGAGCACTTCTCCTTTGCTGAGATAATCCATCCCACCTCACAGGTGTGCCATATCAAGATGCTGATTAGACACCATGATTAGTGCACAGGTGTGCCTTAGACTGTCCACAATAAAAGGCCACTCTGAAAGGTGCAGTTTTGTTTTATTGGGGGGGACACCAGTCAGTATCTGGTGTGACCACCATTTGCCTCATGCAGTGCAACACATCTCCTTCGCATAGAGTTGATCAGGTTGTCAATTGTGGCCTATGGAGTGTTGGTCCACTCCTCTTCAATGGCTGTGCGAAGCTGCTGGATATTGGCAGGAACTGGTACACGCTGTCGTATACGCCGGTCCAGAGCATCCCAAACATGCTCAATGGGTGACATGTCCGGTGAGTATGCCGGCCATGCAAGAACTGGGACATTTTCAGCTTCCAAGAATTGTGTACAGATCCTTGCAACATGGGGCCGTGCATTATCCTGCTGCAACATGAGGTGATGTTCTTGGATGTATGGCACAACAATGGGCCTCAGGATCTTGTCACAGTATCTCTGTGCATTCAAAATGCCATCAATAAAATGCACCTGTGTTCTTCGTCCATAACAGACGCCTGTCCATACCATAACCCCACCGCCACCATGGGCCACTCGATCCACAACACTGACATCAGAAAACTGCTCACTCACACGATGCCACACACACTGGCTGCCATCTGCCCTGGACAGTGTGAACCAGGATTCATCCGTGAAGAGAACACCTCTCCAATGTGCCAAACACCAGCGAATGTGAGCATTTGCCCACTCAAGTCGGTTACGACGACGAACTGGAGTCAGGTCGAGGCCCCGATGAGGATGACGAGCATGCAGATGAGCTTCCCTGAGACGGTTTCTGACAGTTTGTGCAGAAATTCTTTGGTTATGCAAACCGATTGTTTCAGCAGCTGTCCAAGTGGCTGGTCTCAGACGATCTTGGAGGTGAACATGCTGGATGTGGAGGTCCTGGGCTGGTGTGGTTACACGTGGTCTGTGGTTGTGAGGCTGGTTGGATGTACTGCCAAATTCTCTGAAACGCCTTTGGAGACGGCTTATGGTAGAGAAATGAACATTCAATACATGAGCAACAGCTCTGGTTGACATTCCTGCTGTCAGCATGCCAAATGCACGCTCCCTCAAATCTTGCGACATCTGTGGCATTGTGCTGTGTGATAAAACGGCACCTTTCAGAGTGGCCTTTTATTGTGGGCAGTCTAAGGCACACCTGTGCACTAATCATGGTGTCTAATCAGCATCTTGATATGGCACACCTGTGAGGTGGGATGGATTATCTCAGCAAAGGAGAAGTGCTCACTATCACAGATTTAGACTGGTTTGTGAACAATATTTGAGGGAAATGGTGATATTGTGTATGAGGAAAAGTTTTAGATCTTTGAGTTCATTTCATACAAAATGGGAGCAAAACCAAAAGTGTTGCGTTTATATTTTTGTTGAGTGTAATTCCATTCTTCTATGTTTTAAAGGACATGTCGCACTGAAATCAGAACATTTCCGAGTGTTTCCGACAGCATTTCTTAGAGGAAACCACACACTTGAACGCTGTAAACATTAAAAACGGAACCACAGATTAATTACAAAGTTTATATAAGTGTGCTGTGGTGTTATGGTGACTCGTTTTTTTTTTAAGTTATAACTGTTTGATGCAGTCACGGTAAAAGCAGTCGCTTTTCACTGTGCAAAAACTGTGCGAGTGTGGTGCATGCTGCTCCATTACAGAACAGTCTCACGTCAAGACAGACACTCAAAGTAAAATAAAAATAAAGCCTACCAGATCCACTGAGAAGAAGAAAAACCTGAACAGTCATCCACTTGTGATTTCCAAAGTCTGCTCCACCAAAGGAGTCCCCACGCACGGATCGCGCGCGATCGCCAGCCGGTTTTGCGGAGCTCCTCACAAGTTTTTTCACAGTTGGATAGAAAGTCCATTATCTCCTGAAAATAATGTATTACAACTTTTTCCCAATGTAAAAAAAAAAAAAAAAAATCCATCTGCGTATCCAGCTGGTAAAGAAACTGCGACTTGGATACACTCCGCGTGTATGCTCACGGCAGGACTAAAATAGTGTCCAGTGACACAAACAGCAGCGTCACCACACGTTAGAATCCAAAATCAGACAGACTCAGAAAAAATTAAGAGTTTTGCAGTGAAGTGTGTCGCCTCCTGTCTCTCTGTACAGCTCCTGTAAATCCGAACCTTTATTTTTGATGAAAGCTCACAAGCTTCATTATCAGATGAAGTAGTGTTTGTTTCTTCACTGTGTCAGCCTGTTGTTTCTGCTTTTCCTAAAATGTACATCACACGTCGAGAAATGCCAACAAATGCAGACTAAAATGCAGAGTAATAAGACGTTTTCCAGAAATGCACCTGCTGACTCGGGGAGGAAAGCTGGACCTTTTGTTTTTCCATTTTTTTTGACAGTATAGAAGGGTGTCAAAATCTGAATCACAAGGACAATGTGAGATTTTAACACTCTGAAGTGAATGCCCCCAGCCTGGTGATATTGTGACTTGGGAAATCAAACTTTTCAAATTGAAAACTATGCTGGGGAAAAGTAGAAAAAAGTATGGAATCTCCCACATTTTAAACTGTCTTTCAGTACATTATTTTTTTCTTTCAAATAAGTTTATTGAACATTTGTTACATAGTGTGTCAATGAAACACAAACATTTTAGATTAATTTAACTAATCAACAATTCAGCACAGAATCAGACCAGAAACAGTACTAAAAGATTTTTATTTTTGTCTTAGGGCTTCAGGACGCAAGGTCGGACAGGACGCGGAGTGAAAGCCTTGCGTGCGGTGATATTTCCTAACAGCACTGCTATACTAAAAATTTCTGGGGAGAACCCTGAGAGTCAATACGGTTTAGCTTTTAGCTGTAACTTTTGCTAAATTTTTTAGGGGTTTATCAGTTTAGCTTTATAAAAGTTAACTTTTCAGTTAGCGGATTAATGGTTATCAAAGCTAACTTTTTTGGTTAGCTGTGCCCACCACTGTCTAAAACCATGTGATAGATGAATCATTAATATATTAATAATATTATAGTATTGCTTCCTGAAGGCATACAGTCCAGTACTTGTTCCTGAACAGTGGCTCCAATGCAAAGACTTTCATATGTTGTGTTGCTACTGCATCTTGTTCTTCTTGTGTGACACTTTGACCCTCTGATATTAAATCGAGAACCGTTATAAGTGCACAAGACCATTAATCAGGTGACTGTACATACTGGGTTTTTTTTATTGTCTGTGACATGAGGCAGAACACATCTGTGTTCTTGTTATTCACTCTTTCACCTACCTGAACCAAAGTCCAGCAGCCTGCTGCTGTAGGTTTTCTTGGACTAATGAAGCATACCTCCATCTAAACACGAAAAACCCCCACATTCCATTTCCGATAATTCAAGAGATTTTTCCCCTCCTGTGGAGGCTTTCTGCCTCTGCAACAGATCATTAAAAGATTAAAGTTATTCTTCTTCCCTCACTGTATAAAACAGAACATATTTTCCCTGCTGGGGCAGCATCCCCTATACCCAGGACGCCCCGAGGTCCTTATTTAAAATGAAGCTGGATGATAAGTTAATGTTTGTTAGAGGAGTGCGTAAAATATCTACAATGAAAGTCAGCTTGGGGCCAAACATACAAAGCATTAACTGTCAGCTCCAAATCTCCTCCAACCTATCACAACTCTCCGTTGACTATTTAGCTGTCAGCTCCCGTGCTACACCTCCTAGCTCCACTATTTCAGCAGAGCAGGTGTTGAGTGACATCACAAACTCCCACTCTTGTTTCCACTTGTCAGCACAGCAATCATATCCTTCTTTTCCCAGGGATGTGGGGCTAAGCTGAAAGATAAAGTTACATGACTGAAAATGTGAAATGCAAAAATAGGTTATTGCCAAAAACTGGGGAAAATGCAATGGAGAGAAGATGTTTACCTTTTTATTTTTTTTTTTGTAAGCATTTTGTTTTTGTAAGGCCACTACAAGAAACATGAGGAATGACAGTGCTGCACTTCACTGCAACATACAAATTATATTTTTTTCTGCTGTCTCATTTAGAGCACATGCACACACACTGCAGCGGTGATCCTTCACATTAACAGCAGGAAACACCTCACCCAAACAATAACCTTCACAAACATGCAAAGGGCCCTTTCTCACATAGTGTGAATTGGGTCGAATTGCGCATGAAGTGCGCATGAAGCAGGAATCGTATGTAATACATGTAAAATCATAGCTGCCTCTAACGCCTCGTACACCTGGTGCTACAACTATCTGCGCACACCAGCGGCTGAAAGACAGAGTGTGTGCTGTGAGAGCCCATCAAACCATCTCGCAGCAGGTGTCGGCCAAATTACAGGTGACACACACAAATATCTACAACCCCAGTTCCATTGAAGTTGGGACGTTATGTGAAATGTAAATAAAAACAGAATACAATGATTTGCAAATCCTTTCAGGGATTGACATAAACCAATTTGCCCCACTGGCTCACAGGGCCAGTAGAATTTAGAACTTAGTGGCCCACAGTGTAGGAGCATTGGCCCATGGTTTTGTGCGCGAGAGTTCATGATATTTCACCCTGAAATCCTGCAAATAAAACTGCCTATATAATATAAACCAATCCAGAAAAAAAACATAAAATAGTCTATGGACCATGAAGTTAAAAAAACAGAATTTATCAGAGGGTGATAAGTGACTCCAATAAAAAGTGAAATTGGAGAAATGACTCCAATAAAATTTAGAGGGCATTGTTTAGCAACCCTCAGAGTTGGCTAACTCACAGTCAGGAATGTAAAATACAGATGTAGGTCCATATTAAAACTAAAAAGTATGCCTTGTCTGGATTGGAGTTATAGATCTCAAAATTGAAAAAAATAAATTATGCTTGGCTCCTTTGCTAATGCTGTCACCGTGGGGTTTCCACAAAGGCAAGCTGGTTAGACTTTTAAAATAGCTTCAGAACAGCCAGGGTCAACCAGGACCAAGCATATACTTTACTTTACTTGTCAGCATATGACGGATAGGCCCTGCAGATTTGGCAGAAAACCCCATTCTTCTCTTGGTCATGATCAAGCCATGGCTATTTCTGTGGCCAGGTCGGGACAAAACCTCTCTTCCTCTTGTTTCTTTCATATAGCCTGTCTCTCTCCATGAACTCATCATCACTAAGCTTCCTCTTTTGGCCAATGACTTTAGCAAAACTCTTTCCTGGTTGTTGTCCGGGTTTGGGTGGTTGTAGTTTAAACATATTTCAATTCGAATTTCAAAGCGTTTTGTTAGATGGGCATCTTGTTTGTCTTCGTTTCCTACAGCTTCCTGCGCATTTAAAGATGCTAACAAACACTGCCGAAGATCGGTGATGGAAACGGCCGAATGCACGCCCCACGCATCAACAACACACATTTCAATGTGCGTGAGATTCTGGAGCATAGAGCGTGGTGCGAGACCGAAATAAACATGGCAGACTCAGTGAAGTTTGATGACAGAGATGTGAAGAAATTCAACTTTGCTGCCGCAAAATGTGGTGAAATAAATAGAATTTTGCGTATTTTTGTAGTGGGCTGAGCAGGCCATCATTTGATAAATTTTACTGGTCCGAAGTAGCCCGAACGTGGGCCAAATCAGCGCCGGGCCAGCGGGCAAATGGCTATGTCGAGCCCTGCCTCTTCAACCTATATTCAATTAAAGACACCACAAAGACATGATATTTAATGTTCAAACGATACACTTTATTGTTTTTTGTGTAAATATTTGCACAAAAACAAAGTGTATAAGTTCACTTTCCTTCTAACAACACTCAATAAGCATTTGGGAACTGAGGACAATAACTGTTGAAGCTTTGTAGGTGGAATTCTTTCCCATTCTTGCTTGACGTACGACTTCAGTTGTTCAACAGTCCAGGATCTCTGTTGTTGTATTTTCTGCTTCATAATGCGCCACACATTTTCAATGGGCGGCAGATCTGGACTGCAGGCAGGCCAGTCGAGTACCCGCACTCTTTTACTATGAAGCCACGTTGTTGTAACACGTGCAGAATGTGTCTTGGCATTGTCTTGCTTTAATAAGCAGGGACGTCCCTGAAAAAGACGTTGCTTGGATGGCAGCATGTGTTGCTCCACAACCTGGATGTACCTTTCAGCATTGATGGTGCCATCACAAATGTGTAAGTTGCCCATGCCATGGGCACTAACACACCCCCATACCTTCACAGATGCTGGCTTTTGAACTTTGCACTGGTAACAATCTGGGTGGTCTTTTTCCTCTTTTTGTCCAGAGGACACGACATCCATGATTTGTTAGTTGGCTATGTACCACAGGCTTTTAAGGTGGCAGTAATTAAACCATTACTTAAAAAGCCATCACTTGACCCAGCTATCTTAGCTAATTATAGGCCAATCTCCAACCTTCCTTTTCTCTCAAAAATTCTTGAAAGGGTAGTTGTAAAACAGCTAACTGATCATCTGCAGAGGAATGGTCTATTTGAAGAGTTTCAGTCAGGTTTTAGAATTCATCATAGTACAGAAACAGCATTAGTGAAGGTTACAAATGATCTTCTTATGGCCTCGGACAGTGGACTCATCTCTGTGCTTGTCCTGTTAGACCTCAGTGCTGCTTTTGATACTGTTGACCATAACATTTTATTACAGAGATTAGAGCATGCCATAGGTATTAAAGGCACTGCGCTGCAGTGGTTTGAATCATATTTGTCTAATAGATTACAATTTGTTCATGTAAATGGGGAATCTTCTTCACAGACTAAAGTTAATTATGGAGTTCCACAAGGTTCTGTGCTAGGACCAATTTTATTCACTTTATACATGCTTCCCTTAGGCAGTATTATTAGACGGTATTGCTTAAATTTTCATTGTTACGCAGATGATACCCAGCTTTATCTATCCATGAAGCCAGAGGACACACACCAATTAGCTAAACTGCAGGATTGTCTTACAGACATAAAGACATGGATGACCTCTAATTTCCTGCTTTTAAACTCAGATAAAACTGAAGTTATTGTACTTGGCCCCACAAATCTTAGAAACATGGTGTCTAACCAGATCCTTACTGTGGATGGCATTACCCTGACCTCTAGTAATACTGTGAGAAATCTTGGAGTCATTTTTGATCAGGATATGTCATTCAAAGCGCATATTAAACAAATATGTAGGACTGCTTTTTTGCATTTACGCAATATCTCTAAAATCAGAAAGGTCTTGTCTCAGAGTGATGCTGAAAAACTAATTCATGCATTTATTTCCTCTAGGCTGGACTATTGTAATTCATTATTATCAGGTTGTCCTAAAAGTTCCCTAAAAAGCCTTCAGTTAATTCAAAATTCTGCAGCTAGAGTACTGACGGGGACTAGAAGGAGAGAGCATATCTCACCCATATTGGCCTCTCTTCATTGGCTTCCTGTTAATTCTAGAATAGAATTTAAAATTCTTCTTCTTACTTATAAGGTTTTGAATAATCAGGTCCCATCTTATCTTAGGGACCTCGTAGTACCATATCACCCCAATAGAGCGCTTCGCTCTCAGACTGCAGGCTTACTTGTAGTTCCTAGGGTTTATAAGAGTAGAATGGGAGGCAGAGCCTGCAGCTTTCAGGCTCCTCTCCTGTGGAACCAGCTCCCAATTCAGATCAGGGAGACAGACACCCTCTCTACTTTTAAGATTAGGCTTAAAACTTTCCTTTTGCTAAAGCTTATAGTTAGGGCTGGATCAGGTAACCCTGAACCATCCCTTAGTTATGCTGCTATAGACGTAGACTGCTGGGGGTTTCCCATGATGCACTGTTTCTTTCTCTTTTTGCTCTGTATGCACCACTCTGCATTTAATCATTAGTGATCGATCTCTGCTCCCCTCCACAGCATGCCTTTTTCCTGGTTCTCTCCCTCAGCCCCAACCAGTCCCAGCAGAAGACTGCCCCTCCCTGAGCCTGGTTCTGCTGGAGGTTTCTTCCTGTTAAAAGGGAGTTTTTCCTTCCCACTGTAGCCAAGTGCTTGCTCACAGGGGGTCGTTTTGACCGTTGGGGTTTTACATAATTATTGTATGGCCTTTCCTTACAATATAAAGCGCCTTGGGGCAACTGTTTGTTGTGATTTGGCGCTATATAAAAAAAAATTGATTGATTGATTGATTGATGATTTCCAAAAACAATCTGAAATGTAGACTCATCAGACCACAGCATACTTTTCCACTTTGTGTCTGTCCATTTCAAATGAGCTCGGGCCCAGAGAAGGCAGCTGCGTTTCTGGATGTTGTTGATGTATGGCTTTTGCTTTGCATGGCAGAGTTTTATCTTGCACTTGTAGATGTAGCAACAAACTGTGTTAACTGACAATGGTTTTCTGAAGTGTTTCTGAGCCCACGCGGTAAGATCCTTTACACAATGATGTTAGCTTTTAATGCAGTGCCGCCTGAGGGATCGAAGGTCACAGGCATTCAATGTTGGTTTTCGGTCTTGCCGCTTACGTGTAGAAAGTTCTCCAGATTCTCTGAATCTTCTGATTATATTATGGACTGTAGATGATGGAATCCCTAAATTCCTTGCAACTGAACGTTGAGAAACATTGTTCTGAAACTGTTGGGCTATTTTTTCACACAGTTGTTCCCAAAGTGGTGATCGTCGCCCCATCTTTGCTTGTGAACAGCTGAGCCTTTTGGGGATGCTCCTTTTATACCCAATCATGACACTCACAATTAGTGTCCTCAGTTCCCAAATGCTTATTGAGTGTCGTTAGAAGGAAAGGTGATGTAATACAGCGGTAAACATACCTCTGTCCCAACTTTTTGAAACGTCACAGGCATCTATTTCAAAATGAGCAAATATATGCACAAAAACAATAAAGTTTATCAGTTTGAACATTAAATATCTTGTCTTTGTGGTGTATTCAACTGAATATAGGTTGAAGAGGATTTGCAACTTCATTGGAATTGAGGTTGTAACACCGCTCGCATGACACTTACAAAATGTGTGGCCATTCACACTGTTAACACAATAACAGTCAGCAGATGATCACTGTCGAGCTGGATGTGAAATCTGTCTAAGTGCCCCACGAGTGTGGTGTTTCAAACAGACACAGTGACATGTTGGTCTGTGCGCTGAACTAACAGGAGGCATGGCTGCCAACAGGAGCAGCTGCAGAGATCTGTGGTTCTGGACGTCACAGCTGGGGAACACGTACTGTATTTGGATGGACATAAACTAACAACTGCCCACTGTGACATGCGTGTCTGCTTGCTGTCATCATGTGGATATAAATAAAAACACTGTAGTGGCGACAGACTGCAGCTCACTGCAGCCCATTGACAAGCTGCCCCCAGGGTGAAACGGACCTTCAGATCATAACATGCAGTGGGTGATCTGACTATCATGTCACCCATGTGAGCTCTGTTCCACATGATGCAGTGTCTGTCCTGCAGCGCGCCGTCCACAAGACACGCATATTGGGCAGGACATACGCACGGGGCCAGCTGGACACGCCGCCAGCAGATGTGGACATGATAAGAGCGCACTGCTTCTCTTTCGTATCATTCATGACTGTACGTATGTGACCATGGGTCATCTACAGAGGAACAAACAGATCATACTTGTACTGCCTGCTTGATAAGAGGGATTCAATAAAATGCGGTGTTTTTAAATGGTGTGGTTTTATTTTTTAAAATACATCCATGTCCTTCTTGATATCACGCCTTTTTCACAGAACAGTGATGGTAGCTCAGTGGTAAAATGTCTGACCAGCAATCAGAGCTTTTGGAAAGTGCAGGTTCGAATCCGTGGGTGGCATGTATTTTTATTTTTTATTTTCACAGCAGATGTGCGATGTGGCACAGCTGCTTGCACTGTGTTCCTGTGTGCACGAAACCGTCACAGTATGTATTTTTTATTTTTTTTTTTTCACAGCAGCTGCACAATGTGTAACCATGTCGTGCAGCTCCTCGCACTGTGTTTCCCGCGTGTATGAACCGTCACAACAGCATCATGCACGATTGCGCGTTGGCTCGATGTTTCCGTGGTTCACTCATATGAGCTGTTCCACCGTGAGTCGTCCTGAGTTGTACTTATTTGTACTGTGTGTGAAGGGGCCCTCAAGCAACACATCCGACGAGGGTGAAATTAATGTCAGATTTTGATGGAATTAATTGTGAAGTCCTACGTACTTTAATGTGTGTTAACGCAATGCTAAAATACCCTCAGACGTGTGAACATTGTGTTCTTTATAATTTGCAGTTGTTTAATTAATTATTAACATCCTATTGTCTTACGTATAATTTGTACATATTCAAATCAAATCATCATTTGCTCATTTTGTGCAAATAAAGGAATATTTGTAGACCACCCTCTGTGCATTTGCAGTTATTATGAGACAAATTTAACTCCATAGGAAGTTAGCTTTGAGTTAGCGAAGGTTAGCGTGCAAGCTAACATCTGCAAAATGTCTTGTAAATGACTCCAGAGGTGTTATCAGGTTACAAAATAGCGTTTTCAGTTTTAGAAGTGTTTATTTCTCACTAGCATTTACAAAATATACCAGAAACGGAGCTGTTAGCAAGTAGGTACACCAGGAAGTGATGCCACCATGCTAAGTTCTGCGAAATGTTTTTGTCAATACATTCAGAGGTGTTATTAGGTTCCAAAAACAGCGTTATCCGATTTAGAAGTGTTTATTTCTTGTTAGCATTTACATAATATATGAGAAATATGTATGTAAACACACAAAACAAAGCGGTTTTGAAGAGACCAGCGATTAAATCACGGTGCAGCTCTACCCACCCATGTCAATCAAAAACAAATGTATCAGATTGAAACAGAATGTGACTTTTTAACCTTTTAAAATACATCAAGGTTAGCCATCTTTGAACTTGTCCAAGGTCTGTGTCCCAAAAATGTTCCCTGTGAATTCTAAGAGTCTGGCAGTAACAGGACTGGACTTATGCTGAGCACAGACAGACGGAGAGAAGAAAAGCCTTTGCAATATCCGATGGCCATATTTGATGGTCTCAGGTAAAAAGTGAAACGCACAGTGTAAGCTTGAACAATTCAAGCATTCATTCATCAACATGCAGACAAACACTTGCATTGTGGGACAACAGTGAGACAATGACTGCTTTTACCACACAAGAAAAATAATTTCAACTGCTGTGAAACAAATACCCACTCCAAATGCTGCATGTGTTCCAACCTCCAGCAGGGGCTCAGCTTTTGTGAAAATGGCAAATAAAAAATAATTTCGAGAAAGAAGGCATAGGGCTGACACAAGATATGTTTTGGTGTGAGCACAAAGGCTACATGCGTGGGAGATCTGAACACCAGCGTTGTTTGACAAATAGCAATGATCCTTTCCCCCCTTTTGTTCTATTAATTGCAGTTAATTATGAAATGTATTCTTCCTTAATGTCAAGACCAACTTCAAAGAAATGTACCCAAATGCTTCAAATTCCCACCTAATAAAAAAATACAATTTACACAAACTGGCTTGGATGAGTCTGTGGGCAAGATCAATCAGCAGCTTGCTCTGTTTTAATTCTCCCTGCCTGACTTCACTCCCACTACACCAACTACACTTGCAGTTGTCTCAAGGCCAGATAAACACAAACTTCAATGAAATCCACTTTGACTCCCTTTTCAGTCAGAGGCGTGTTGCTTTGAGAAAGGTCTAACTCCACATGTGCATGTGTGTGTGCACACACAGATGAGGACACAGACACTGGAATCATACAGACCTGCGTGAGGAGCCTAATAGCCACGTTTGCAGATGTGTCATGGGAGCAATTCACCTTGCCATCTGTTTTTCGGTGCTTCACTGCCAAATCCCTCCCTCTTCGTCTTGCAATCAAGGACAGGATGAAATACAAACCCCATTATAGAGAAGCAGTTAATAATACATTATCAATTAGTCCCTTTGGCTACTGATCGATGCTTAGCAGGTGGTACAAGGCCAGCTTGCTCATTTAGGACTATATTGTTCTGCTCCTCTTGATTCTCTTATTTCCTTTTGTTCATTCTGGCTCAGAGGACTATCAGGTTTTGCTTAAATTGCAGCAGGACTGCTTTTCAATACTCCTTTAAAGATCATATTTAATCACTGTTGTGCTGCCCCTGGCATGAGTTCTGCTCTCTCAAATTTACCTGAATTGTAGCAAGAAAAAAAGGTTCACTTTTTTTTTTTAAATACAGAGGAATTAATTTATGTCAGTGTAAAAATAAAGGTATTTACCTACACTGAATCAATATTGTTGACCTATAAAAGAGAAAGAAAAACAAGTCTGCAACACACAGGGGAAAAAGAGAGGGAGAGACAAAGAGAGGTGACTGGCTGATATAATACCATAGGTAAGTACTGGGGTATTAAAATAAAGGTTAGAGATCATTTCAGCTAAGCTCAGCTTATCTCCCCTTAAATCAGAAATTAAATATGTCATCACAGCACAATCCAGGATCTAGTCAATCAGAAAATACATATTTTGTAAAGTGAATCCTCGTTGGTTTGCAGGCACAGGGGTTAGCCCTGTGGCACCATCACAATTTATTAGTTTTACTCGGAAAGTGATCGATGGCTTTAAAAGCTTTACTGGCGACGTCATGTGCAGCATTTAGACTTCAAAGGATTGATGGAGGACAGGAGCTGAGGCTGATAAACTTGAGGGTTATAGGAGACGTTTTCTCTTCTCAGGGTTCAAAGTATCTCAATGGCCATCTACATAACGTAAAGTAATTTAAATAAAACAATATTAAAGCACTTATTAGTGGCTTAAACTCTGAAATGTGAATGGTTTGATTACTTTCTCCATCCGTTTCAGGTTTTATTGCAGACACCCATCCTAATCAACAAAGAAAATATAATCTCTGCATCTTCATAAACCAGATGCTGATGTTTACTGAAATTGGAATGTGAAATGCATGTATTTTCCACCTGAGAGCGTTTGCGGCAGAGGTGACAAGGCAGTGGATGGATCAAATCATCTCCATCAGTGCTGGCAGATGAAATGCAAACACAATCAAATCAGCCTGGCCAATACAACAATCCTCTGCTCAAATGCCAATCTCCCCTTCTCCTCATCATGTGTGTGATGAGAAATTATAGCGTGCGCGAGGATCTCCTAATCTATGCAAACACACTGTCAGAATTGATTTGTTCAGAGGGGATATATCTTTATTAGGCTTGGCCAGATGCAGGCGGCTCTCCTGCTGTATGAAGGATGACCTGGGAAAGGAGCGCAGCCAGCCACAGCCACAGCCATAATAAGTGCAATGTGTTCCTGAGGGCAAGACCTGATAGATGTAACGATGGATCGATATCGGGCATTGATATCAGGAGATGAAGGCCAAATTGTGACATCTCTGTTCTTTTCCATGTTCATATTAGCTTCTGAGACAAGTGTGCAGGTGTGTGTATGTGTGACTCCAAAGCAGGAAGACATTAAAGATGGTGTCAATAGCCTTGCAAGTGTAACTCTGAGCTGCGCACAGTCAGCCGAAGGAGCTCATCTGTCTTTTCGGCACAGAATTGGTTCCGATAAACAGACCTGTCTGATGAGGGCAGAGGTCATGTCTGCTATCCACATGTTGTGTTTTCTACCGCCTCAGCTTTGAATACTGAGCAGTCTGGCTGAGGACATGTCTGCACTTCAGACCGGGTCTGTTATTAATTTAAGATCAGTTCTTTTCTGAAACAAACATGTACCAGATATTACAACTTTCCATAGTACAAAGGTGAAAAGATTGTTCCTGGTTTGTCCTCCCTTGACAGTCTCTACAGTTCAACTTTTATCTTAAGATACTATATTACACAACACCTATTTTGGCATTGGTGTTTCACTCCTGTTATTACAACCCTGATTCCACTGAAGATGCGACATTGTGTAAAATGTAAATAAAAACAGAATACAATGATTTGAAAAACCTTGAAAGTCACGGGCATTCAATGTTGGTTTTTGGCCGTGCTGCTTATGTGTAGAAAGTTCTCCAGATTCTCTGAAACTTCTGATTATATTATGGACTGTAGATGATGGAATTGCAAGTAAACATTGAGCAACAGTGTTCTTAAACTGTTGGACTATTTTTTTCACGCAGTTGTTCACAAAGTGGTGATCCTCACCCCATCTTTGCTTGTGAATGGCTGAGCCTTCTGGGGATGCTTCTTTTATACCCAATCATGGCACTCATAATTAGTGTCCTCAGTTCCCAAACACTTATTGAGTGTTGTTAGAAGGAAAGGTGATGTAACACAGTGGTAAACATACCACTGTCCCAGCTTTTTTGAAACGTGTTGTAGGCATCCATTTCAAAATGAGCAAATATTTGCACAAAAAAAAAAAAAGTGTATCAGTTTGAACATTAAATATCTTGTCTTGTGGTGTGTTCAATTGAATATAGGTTGAAGAGGATTTGCAAATCATTGTATTCTGTTTTTATTTACATTTTGCACAACATCCCAACTTCATTGGAATTGTGATTGTATAAAACAGGGAAGAACAGCTGCCTAATAGTGGACTGGGATAAATGTTACTCAGCCTGAAATCATGATCTGCTGTTGTACATTTTATATCTCACAGGAATTAAATAAGTCATTAAGATTGTCAGAAATTCTTGACATTTTCAATTCACATATTGTTGCAGTAGAGAAAAGGTTGCTTCAAGTGCATCAGTGATGCATTTGGAATCAGCATGAGCAGCATGACTTTCAAGCTATAAAAAGATGTTCTCGCTCCTTTGCTTAAATTTGAACAATTTCTTCCCATGTGGTACATTCTTTTAATCAATCTGATTATAAAAACCAGCAAAATCATTTTCTCAAATAAACTTCACATTAAAATATTCTTACCCTAAAGTCACAGGAGACTGATTTTGTTAAAATTAATTCACAGCAGTGTAAAGCACGCCACCCTTAAAATGGTTTTGTTTCATGCTGTTTTTTGATTCAAGCGTTGCAGAAGAAAATCTTAAAAGACTAATTTAAGCTCACAGTTTAAAGTTCACAGTTTAATAGAAAAAGCTAAACAACTAGTTTTTATTAAATGGTCAGTTCTTTGAACTACCACATTTTTAACATAGCAAAAAAGGTGCTTTAGGCCTGCAACTAATTTCATGTTTGACTGTTGTCATCTGATTATTTTTTAAATACTGAAGTACTTTTTCAGTCTAGTAAATTAATGAAAACAGTTTGAAAAATACTCCACACTTTTCTCTAAATGTCTACAAATTGCTTGTGCTGACTGAACAACCAAACAGGGCAAATATAGTGAATTTATAACATTTAAACAGTATAGCAGAGAACACATTATGCCCTCAGCCTTGAGCAGAGGACTTCTTTTGGAAGGGTTTGCAGAATCTGAGTAGAATGTGGATGTGGTTTCTTCCTCATTTTGTCGTGGAAAGCCGCGCGGAGGCTTTGTGCGTCACGCTCTCCACAATTTCTCTTATAACTCACTCGACTGGTAAGCATTGAAAGCCGAGATAGGCATGTCCCAACTTGTCCTCTGACACGCCGAAACGGAGGCGTTCTTTGTCTAGCTCGAACAGCGAATCGGTCGTGACGCACAAAGCCTCCGCGCGGCTTTCCACGACAAAATCTCTTGTTAAAAGTGAAATCTGCCGGAAAATGGTTGATGTCCAGCTCTTGTGATAACCAGAGAAAGTGCACACGACGGTCCCAGCTCCACACAGCCATCCCTTTAGAAATAATCCGGTGGTTCGTGTCTGTTGTTGCGGCTCGGAGCGCGGCGAGCGCCATTGTGGGCCGTCCTTAAAGCTGTAGTTACAGTCCTTATTCTCTGTGAAGTCCGTAAAATTTTCACCGAAAGCCAGATACATTTTTCGAATGGTTTCCAGGTGCCAGTCTCTAACAGCTTCTGAAAAAATTCTGATGGAAAAAAACCCC
Organism: Thalassophryne amazonica; assembly: GCF_902500255.1. Classification (NCBI taxonomy): domain Eukaryota; kingdom Metazoa; phylum Chordata; class Actinopteri; order Batrachoidiformes; family Batrachoididae; genus Thalassophryne; species Thalassophryne amazonica. Next base: position 45,582,261 of record NC_047113.1, on the reverse strand, counting down.
AAATCATTCCGCCATTTCCAGACAATGAAAATCCGACAACAGGGCGGGACCACTCCTTCCACAAGGCGTGCTCACAGGCGAATGACGTCACCGACAGGCGTGGAAAAACTCACGCATGCGCACAAGGGTTCAAGCTTGTCTGACGTGAAAACACATGAATCAAATCCATATAGTTTAAAAAAAAAATAAAAAGGTACGATACTTTATGGACAGACCTCGTATAATGTCTCCCACTGGTGAAAATGTTAGAATTACTTTTGTAAAATTGTGCCCCACCAGCACTTGAGCACATTCAAGGACAAAGTGACAACTGCTGGGCCTTGGTGGAAGCAGATGCTGTCTGAGGGTCCCCTGGATCATAGTTTTCATTTTCTTCAACACGTCATCTCCAGCTGAGATTGTTTACTCTGGTAAGATACATGCTGTTTATGTTATTTTACCTTTTGCATTAAACGCATTAATTACATCTTAAGTCCCATCATTCATTTACATAACAATGGCTTCTCAATGAGGCAAGCCAGGGGCACTGAGGTTGACAACGCAGTCACTTCACAACTGTTACTGGTTGGTATTTATTTTCTCGCTTCCCCTCTTTTTTTTAGGGCGTCGGATCTGCTCATAGCTCGGTCAGAGACAGCCACTCTGTCCCAGAGTTCCTTTTAGAGAAACAGCCCACTTTGAGGAGATATTTTTCACTGTTATGCTCCGTACAAATTGTCAATCAATTTTTTTTCGTCAAACCTGGATAAGTCTCTGATGTCTCCCTCCTCCAGGCAAGATGTTGATATCAGGCAGCTTTTGGTGTGACACACGTCCCCGTTGCTTGGCAACAGGTAAGAGTTTCGAGTCCAGTGTGACTGTGACGACCAGTCAGCCTGACAAGACTGAGCTATATGTGCACTGACGCACACGCCTTCACTGCAGGTGGATGTGAGCGCTTCACATGTTTCTTGCAGGAAGCGGGATTAGAGTGAGCTATCAGTAAACTCCTCAGGGCAGTGCTGACATTAAACAGCACAAGTGTTTGAGAGATCGATGTGGGCACCTTGGAGCAACCATACCTTTGGACAGCCACGCGTCCTTCATAATGGCACATATAACACATCCATCATCAAAGGTGGCGATGTGGAATGCTGAGAGTAGGCCTTGGCGCTCTGCAGTGTTTTTTGTCTGTTCTGCGGGTGTTTACGGCACCCAGCATGGCAGATTTGTTTCATAGACAAATAAATGCTGACTGTAACAGCACATAACCACATGGCAAATGGTCTATCATCATTAAATGTTGGCAGAGCAACCATGCATTGGTAATGCAATGTTCTCATAAACTCTGCAGTTTATGGTGCAGATCCTGTTCTTTAGAAGTGACAAAATGTAATTCATCTTCACAGCAGCAAAAAGCGAGGCAGCCGACACTGTAATGTCATGTATTTGCAAGCTACATAAAGCTGGTGCTACAAATAAGACATCATACATGTAAAACAGAAAAAAAGTGAATTTGATATTGTAAAAGTAGTATTCAGTGGCAATATAGTGATCTGCCAAACTTTACATTAATTCAGGGGTAGTGTCTGAGGAGCGCTGGTTTCAGCCGAAAACAGATTGGCCCCTGAAATGCCCCTGTCCTTTCAAAATGCTAATAAATTCTCATATATTGAAAATGTATTGTACGATTCCTACTCCGGAGCAGCAGGTGGCAGTAATACACTGTCAAGCATGATGCCAACTGCAGCAAAAGAAAAGGAAGCTCTGCCAATGAGCTACGCACCACAGATAAATTAATCATGAAAATGGTGTTTTACGTGTTTGAACAATTTGCAAATTATATTTAATGATGTATATGACTGACATACTGAAAACGTTTGTTTGTTATTAATAATAATAATTATTATTTATATGGCTTTCCCAGGAATGAAAGCAGCAAACTAAATAAACTCCAGCAATAAAAGATTAAATGGCAATAATTAAAGTACATGACAACAAAGCACAAAAATCCCAAATTCAAGTCCTGATAACACAGAAAAAAGGTGGAACACTGTAGTGCACTGTAGTGCGAATCACTCTGTATTCATTATAGGTAGTCATTTAGGAGTTTTGAAAGACAAAACTGAATATTTCTTTAATGCATGGGCAAACTGTTATCATGTTGATAAAGTTTAAGTCTGTATCACTCCCCTCAGCAAACTTATAAGGTACGAGCATATTGCTGAGTGAAAAACACAAGCAGAAATGATAATCGACACAAGTAATATGAAAATGATTGATAATCAGGGACAAATTTTAATCAAATCTGCTAGTGTGTGGATTCAGCATCTTAATAAAATTAGCTTTAAATGGGAAAGTACTTTGGGACATTCAGATGAGGCAGAGTACTTTGTGAAGGGAAGGTCAGCTATGACACTATGGCTTCCTGGAACGTGAGCCAGCATGCAGGTGCCTCAGTGTTCAGGAACCCAGTAACTGTAAAAGGCCAAGGGAACACCCACATATGAGAGGCAATGTACTGAGATATCGGGCTTTAAAGTTCAGAAAGAACATTGGAAAACAAAGAAATCTTTCAGGAAGTGCCAATTTTAGATGTCAAAGAAAGTGGGAAGCCATAACAAACTACATTTAATTTTAAAACTAGCAAAACTGAGGATATTACAATACCATTATGTCAAAAATAGTTATTTTACCTCTCAGCAGCTGATATTACCTGCCTGTGTCAGATACTTGTAGTCTGTCCTACATACGCCTTGAGGCCCATTGGTGCCAGAGCTTATCGCTGGACACCATAGTGTGAAGTGGATGAGAGTCCATGACTCCCCTTGGGTGGGACACAAGTCCACCTCAGGTTAGTTCTCCAACCAAGGCCGGTACTCATTTACAGCTGGGTAGACTGGCACAATGCAGAAGCAGACAGGTAGCACGGCTGAGAGTCTACATATTGGTGGCTCAACTCCAAAACCACTCAGCTATCAGTTCTTGTGCCAGAGAGATGGCTACTTTGGGGAGGTGCAGTTGAACCCATCCTCAGTGTCTGCTTGGGTGATTGCCAAACAGGACACAGAGTGGTTCTGTAGTGTAGTGGATGCTGCAGCACCAGTGCATGCTCTCATTCGCTGCTTTAATGCTTCCCATTATCCCCCTGGTGGCTCCCTGTGCTTCCCAGGATGCACCACGGCGCAGGCAGAGTACCGGCATTTCAAAGCCTTGTAAACAATGTCTAGGGAGGATGTGGATGACATCGATTCAGTGAGTTTTTTACTTTTTCTGCTGCACATGTGTTTTATGCAGAAATCTCTGTCTGAGATCTATCTATCTATCTATCTATCTATATATCTATCTACATAGGGGACAAGGGTGGATTGGCCATTGGGAGTACCGGACATAGGCTCAGTGGCTTTTCTGTCAAAAGAATACCTGACCTAATTTTGGCCCTATGATAGGCTACAGAGGCCCAGGAGTCCCACCCACACATGGTCTACACCCCTCGCATCCAATCACATTTCATGATGAGCAATCATGATGGGAGAGAGAGACACAAACAACACAGCAGAACATGAAAAAAAAGTGAGTAACAAAATGGAGAAAAAATATGGAAAGGCAGTGCAGAAAAACTGAGGGAAAAGAAAAAAAAGCTCTCGCAACTGATACTGCTAAGAGCAGAAAAATTTCAGAGATGTTTGCGGAGGTGGCCGGCCTGGCAGGAGCACCTGTGGGTCCCTGTCAGCAGCAGCAAGTGATGTGAAAGTCGGACAGTGAGGCTTCCGCTGTCCTGGAGGTGGTACAGGAGCAGGAGATGACTGGTGGTGATGGTGATGATAGTAGGTGTGGCAGCATGGTGTGGCTAAACATTCAAATAAATATTTAGCCTTTCATATAAATGAAAATAGCCCCCCTTTTACGGTTGCACCTATGGGTCTAAGAGATTTACGTCTCCATAAACGTTCAACTCATAACAAACTCTGCATAGTGTAGTGTGTTATAACTAAATCTAGGTATCTAAAGTACTGGAAAACAATATCATGTTCACATCCTGATTAACTGATTAGTTGCTTCAATTAATAACCACTTAACCACCATTTTATACTTTCATCAAAGGATGCCATGTATAATTGCATGTCTACAATCTTACAACTCACATATTGCAATGTGATGTGGTTTGGGCATGTAGATCTGCTATTTTCACAATTTGCATCATTTATTTTATTCAAGACTCCAGAATATAAAGGGATATTGTTAGATAGTAGTGTTATTAAGGGCTTGTGTGTTTATATGCACTTCAACAGGGAGCATGTTGGCACAATAACTGCACGCGGATTGTAGTGGTGGGCCAGTTTGGACCAGAAAGTCCAGGTCCTAATTTTGTCCCAGTCCAGCCCTGACAGGGGTAAAATAAGTATTGAACACATCACCACTTTTCTCAGTAAATATATTTCTAAAGTTGCTGTTGAAAGTTGAAATTTTCACCAGATGTTGGTAATAACCTAAATAATCCACACATACAAAGAAATCAAACCACAAGTGTCCATAAATTAGGTCATGTGTATTAATGTGAAATGACACAGGGAAAAAGCATGGAACATCTGAAGAAAAGAAGGTGCAAAAAGGCACGGAAGCCGACACACCAGCTGAAATCTATCAGTAATTAGAAAACAATCTGGCCTCTTGTCAGAGAAAACAGTTATCAGCTGGTTCAGTCCCAAATGATGGCCTATAAAAAGTTGCCTCATTACCAAACTGTCACACAAGAAACATCTCATGATGGGTAAAAGAAACAGCGCAATCAGTATCTTTGCAACTTTATTGTTGTAAAACATGCCGATGACATTGTTTATGCCTGGTTCACACGGCAAGATAATTATGCCAATTTCTGACCTGACCTTCCACCTCCGACAATCTTAAGGAAGCCCCGACTATCGCGACGGCTGTAAAGGTAATCTTATCAGATATTCCTGCTGTGTGTGGTGTGTTAAGAGTGCTCTACTCTGCTCGGAAGGACGTTAGGACCACTCAGAAGTCAAATCGTGAATATTCAACATGTTGGATTGTCTTGGCCCGATATCCCAGTGTGTGGGGTGTGCCTGAGCACAAACTCGTACACAGCCAGTTGAATGTGACGTTTAGCCAATCAGAAAGGGAGTTGACGTAAGCACAGAGGGGAATCTAAAATCAAAGCAACTGTCATGGCGCACCAAAAGGTCCGGTGCTCGCACTGTCTCCACTCCTTTAACCAATGCTTTTTCTTTTAATTTTCATATCTTTTTTCGCAGTTAGAAATAGCCCACAAACTATCACCATTGCTTTTTCTTCTTCCGCCATGTTTGTTTACGCTGAAGTCACATTTGATCTTGAGGTTTTGCGAGATTTCTACTACTACTACTACTACCTAATTAGCTAACCTAATTACACCCTACGTATTGGCCTATGCGCTGCGTTATCAAGGCACAGGACTACTTTCTGTCCCAAAGGTTAAAAAAGTCTGCAAGCCACAAAGCCTGCTCCTTACCTTGCACCTGTTTTGTGGAATGATCTCCCTGCTGAGATAAAAAAGTCAGATTCCGTAGAGACATTCACGTCCAGACTAAAGACGCATCTGTTCTTCCTCTCATATGGCATACTGGCATATTATGGAACTATGCTTCCTATCCTTTTAAATCATCGTATTAGCAGCGGGTCAGGTCTCAGCCTCATTTCTGTGTCTGTTAGTGAAGCTCAGGGTTAGCTGTCAGCGATCACCTTAAGCCCTGTTTACACATAGACGGTAAGAGCTCCTGGAAGCGTCCCGGAAGAGTTTTTGGCTCCTCCGGGCCGTCTTAGGGATCAAACGCTGTTGTTAACGCCGGCGCTAGGGGGCGTGGCTTAGTTCCGGCTTCCCGGGAATCGTCGAAAAAATTATTCAACATGTCGAATAATTCCGGGAGCGCTCCCGGAGAATTCGCGTGACGACAGAGACAACGAGAACAACAGCGTTTGATACTTTTTAATCGCCGTTTCATCCTGTCCCTTCCTGTAGTGCCACAGTTTACACCGCCGTTATTCGGCGGCCGGCGTTGAATCCTTAATCAACGGCGTATAAAATGGAGATAGAGCCCACATCGGCATACACAACAGCGTTTTAACCGGCAACAGAGGCAGACAAAACGGCGGCGCTAGCGGACAGTATGCCGTTCTAAACGCCACCTCCCGGTTAAAACGGTGTTCCAAACGGCCGATAGGCAGCAGTCAGTATAAAAACACTAGCGCGCTGCATGCAGGCCTCTCACTCGCGGCCAGCTCCAGATATTTTTGCAGAGAAGCTCCAGTATGCCTCCTAAAAGAAAGTTGGCAGTGGCAAGGACTTAAAGAAGAAGGAAACCAAGAGGTCTGGTTCAGAAGCAGAGGGGAGGCCTGTGGTGGAGATGGAGCAACACGTTGAGGAGGGGGAAAGGAAGGAGAAGAAAAGGCTGAGGATGATCTCCCTCCCCCTGCAGTGACAGAGGCGTCTTAACCTGCGATTGTAAAGGATAGAACTGGGTATTAACCCCCGTTGCCTGACGTGTGCCGGATGCTATGGCGTCAAAATGCCGCATTATTTGGCGGATTTAGAGGCGTTTTATCCGCCTATTTGCAGATAGTACGGCGGTCAAAACGCCGGTGAAATGCTCCACCCCTTTCCACCGCGAAAACAGCCAGAACTACCGTGAACTTCAGTCTACGTACTACCCGCTGACAAAACCGTCTATGTGTAAACGGGGCTTTGAACACATACCTTCAGTACAGCTGTTTCCGGGCAACATAAAGGATCCCACTCGGCCATATTTGTCGCTAAGGGCCCCTTCACACATAGTGCGAATAAGTACAGCTCAGGGCGACTCACAGTGAAATAGCTCATATGAGTAAACCATGAAACATCGCGCTGACGGGCAGTTGTGCACGATCATGATGCGATGGTTTGCGCACGAGACGGTGCCTTTCGAGCGACAGTGTCTTTCCGTGGGACGAGGTGCACCACATCACGCTGCTGATGTGGAATAAGTAAAAAATAAAAACCAGCTGGTAAGTGTGGAACCACACTGTGCCGCTGCTGTGGAATAAATAAAAAATAAAAACCAGCTGGTACGTGTGGAACCACATTGCACAGCTGCTGTGGAATAAATAAAATAAAAAAAAAACAGCTGGTACATGTGGAACCACACTGCACCGCTGCTGTGGAATAAATAAAAACCAGCTGGTACTAGTGGAACCATAGTGCGCCACTGTTGTGGAATAAATAAAAAATAAAAACCAGCTAGTATGTGTGGAATCACATTGCCCGATGCTGTGGAATAAATGAAAAAAAAAAAACAAAAAACAGCTGGTACGTGTGGAACCACACTGCACCGCTGCTGTGGAATAAATAAAAAATAAAACCCAGCTGGTATGTGTGGAACCACACTGCGCCACTGCTGTGGAATAAATAAAAAATAAAAACCAGCTAGTATGTGTGGAATCACATTGCCTGATGCTGTGGAATAAATGAAAAAAAAAAGGTGGACAGCGCGTAATGTGGAACAGAGCTCACATGGGTGATGTGACAGTCAGATCGTCCGCTGCGTTTTATGATCTGACGGTCCGTTTCAACCTGGGGAAGCCTGTCAACGTGCGTGGCGTGCATGCGCTCGCTCACTGCAGCCTGTCGCCACAGCGATAAATGTTTTTATGTATGTCCACCATGAGGACAGCAAACAGACACAAGAGTGTTACAGTGGGCAGCTGGTAGTTCATGTCCATCCAAACACAGTTCGTGTTGTCCAGCTGTGACGTCCAGAACTAAATGTGTCTGTTTGCAAAGCCACACTCGTGGAACACTTAGACAAATTTCACATCCAGCCTGACAGTGATTGTCTGCAGACTGTTGTCGTGTTAACAGTGCGACTGGCCACACATTTTCTAAGTGCCATGCAAGCGGTGTTAGATATGCATGTGTGTCACCTGGAATTTGGTGGACTCCTGCCGCGAGAGTGTTCGATGGGTTCGCACAGTGCACACTCTGTCTTTCAGCCAATGGTGTGCGTAAAGAGTTGTAGCAACAAGCGTACGAGGCGTTGGATGCAGCTACGATTTTACACATTTTGCATACAATTCCTGCTTCATGCGCACTTAATGCGCAATTCGATCCATCTTTGATAAAACAACATCCGGTTTGTCCCTTTCACTGTAGTAAGCACAAAAGTTGAACATTTTTAAAGTTTGATATTACATGCCGTGCACATAGCTAAAGGTGACAAAATTTTTTCATTAACCTCTCAATGAAAACAATGGAACATCCGATTTACCATCTGCCACTTACAGCCAACATATGAAAGCATCATAATGTGAGTTTCTGAATGTTAAATGTGACACGCACGGTGCACATGCACATGGAAATTTGTCGGAATATGCACTAAATATTGCACTTCACCTTTCATATCATATGAAACACATCATGACAAAACATGACACACTCTTGGAGATACCTTTCTAACACAAATCACCCCTGCCACTCTTCTCCATCTACTCCACCTTGCCTTCACTCTCTTCTTCACCTCTCTACGACATTCTCCTTTACGTTGGGCAGTTGACCCAGTATATCCACCCTTTGCCACTTCAACTCCTCGCAACTGTACCTTTCTGTCACCCTCTGTCCATCTCTTGCAGACCCTCATTCTCCATTTCTTCATTGTGTTCCTCCACATTTAAAGGCTTGTTTCAGCCTGCTCCCTGCCCTCACAACAGATCACAATATAATCAGCATTGTGAGACTTCCTTGCTGCAATCTCACTTCTATGTTGCACCTGTCCATCATACCTATTGCACAACACACTGCTGTCACACTATCCTCATACATATCTTGCACCACCTTCACAAACTTGTCTGCCACTCCTGAATTTCTCATATCACATCACAAATCTTCATTCAACAGCCTTTTTCTAAGTGTTCTCTAAATTCACAAACACACAGTGCAACTCCTCTAGGCCTTCCGTGTACATCTCCATCAAACAAACATCATCAAACATTGCATCTGTCCATCCTGGCATGCATATAAACCCATCTTCACCTCATTCCACAGTCAAACATCCACCACCCTTTTCCATAATGTCATGCCATGGCTGATGATGTGTCTGTAGTTACTACAGCTCTGCAGATCAACCTTCTCTATCTGTACCAGTACATTTCTCCTCCACTCCTCAGGCATCCTTTTGTTTTCCATTATTTCATTCAACAGTCTTTTTAAAAACACCACTGGCATTTCACCTAAACATTTCCAAACCTCCACTGTTATATCATCTGGGCCAACTGCTTTTCCACTCTTTATCTTCTTCCTAGCTGTCCTCACTTCATCTTTACTAATCCCTTGCTGATTCACATCATCCAGCCTTCTCTCTCTCTCAATTTCTTCATTCATCAGCTATTTAAACTACCTCCCCAATCTTCTTAACACACTCTCATCACTTTTCAGCACATTTTGATCTGCATCCTTTATCACGCTAACTTGTTGCAGAGATTTTCCAGCTCAGACCCTCTGCTTGGCCAATCAGTACAAGTCCTTTTGTCCTTCTTTAGTCTCCACATACACCTTTCCCTTAGCCTTTGCCGCCTCTCTGTTGACATTACACTGTTTCGCATCGTGTTCCTGTTTTCTTCATTTGTCTCTGTACCTATTCAAATTCTTTTTCACTTACGCCATCCTCCCCTTATGCTTTCCTCTACTTCTTCATTGGTGCACCTTGTCCATTCCTCTTCTTCCTTCCTGTATCCCGATGGCACACTCAGTACATTCATAACTATCACCCTCACCACTTCTGCAACAGTTGCTGCTCAGTCATCAAGCATCTCTTCACCACCACCCAGCGCCTGTCTCACCTCCTCCAAGATTTCACACGGCAAAATTCCTCCTTCAACTTGTGCACCATCTGTAGCTCTCTTCCTGCTGTTGACCACCAAAGTCACACTATAAACCACCATCCGATGCTGCAGCTACTCTCTCCTCTTACCACCTTACAGTCTCCAATTTCTTTCAAGTTGCACATCCTGCATAGGACACATTGCACCTGTGTGCACCTTCCACCACTCATATGTCACCATGTGTTTGTCATCTTTCTAAAATATGTAGTCACCTCCACAGGCATTTCCTTCACTTAAAAAAAAACAACAACCCACTATCCACTGTCTTCTTCCCTTCCACATTCCTGTTCTCGGCACCACACTAATCCATCACCTCCTCATCACCAGTGTTCCCTTTACCAACATGCCCATTGAAGTCCACTCCAATCACAACTTTTTCTTCACTGGGTACAACTTTCCACCATCTCACCTATCTCACTCCAGAAATTTCACTTCTCCTCCATCTCACACCCCACTATTTTGTTCATCAATAAAGTAAATAAAAAATCTTGTACTTTAGCGTCATGTGGAAAATGTCAAAGATAGATATACAGTGAGGAAAATAAGTATTTGAACACCCTGCGGTTTTACAAGTTCTCCCACTTAGAAATCATGGAGGGGTCTGAAATTTTCATTTTAGGTGCATGTCCACTGTGAGAGACATAATCTAAAAAAAAAAAAAAAAAATCCGGAAATCACAATGTATGATTTTTTTTAATAATTTATTTGTATGTTACTGCTGCAAATAAGTATTTGAACACCTGTGAAAATCAATGTTAATATTTGGTACAGTAGCCTTTGTTTGTAATTACAGAGGTCAAACGTTTCCTGTAGTTTTTCACCAGGTTTGCACACACTGCAGCAGGGATTTTGGTCCACTCCTCCATACAGATCTTCTCCAATCTTTCAGGTTTGGAGTTTCAGCTCCTTCCAAAGATTTTGTATTGAGTTCAGGTCTGGAGACTGGGCAGGTCACTCCAGGACCTTAAAATGTTTCTTATGGAGCCCCTCCTTAGTTGCCCTGGCTGTGTGTTTGGGGTCATTGTCATGCTGGAAGACCCCATGACCCATCTTCAATGCTCTTACTGAGGGAAGGAGGTTGTTTGTCAAAATCTCGCAATACATGACCCCATCCATCCTCCCTTCAATACGGTGCAGTCTTCCTGTCCCCTTTGCAGAAGAACACCCCCAGAGTATGATGTTTCCACCCCCATGCTTCACGGTTGGGACGGTTTTCTTGGGGTTGTTCTCATTCTCTAAACATGGTAAGTGGAGTTGATTCCAAAAAGCTCTATTCTGGTCTCATCTGACCACATGACCTTCTCACATGCCTCCTCTGGATCATCCAGATGGTCACTAGTGAACTTCAAACGGGCCTGGACATGTGCTGGCTTGAGCAGGGGGACCTTGCTGCCCTGCAGGATTTTAAACCATGACAGCATCATGTGTTACTAATGTAATCTTTGTGACTGTGGTCCCAGCTCTCTTCAGGTCATTGACCAGGTCCTCCTGTGTAGTTCTGAGCTCTCTCAGAATCATCCTTACCCCACAAAGTGAGATCTTGCATGGAATCCCAGACCGAGGGAGAATGACAGTCATCTTGTGTTTCTTCCACTTTCTAATAAATAATCATAACAGCTGCTGTCTTCTACCAAGCTGCTTGCCTGTTGTCCATCCCAGCCTTGTGCAGGTCTACAGTTTTGTCCCTGGTGTCCTTAGACAGCTGTTTGGTCTTGTCTATGGTCGACAGGTTGGAGTGTGATTGATTGAGTGTGTAAACAGGTGTCTTTTATACAGGTAACAAGTTCAAACAGGTGCAATTAATACAGGTAAAGAGTGCAGAATAAGAGGGCTTCTTAAAGAAAAATTAACTGGTCTGTGTGAGCCAGAATTCTTGCTGGTTGGTAGATGTTCAAATATTTATTTGCAGCAGTAACACGCAAATAAATTATTTTAAAAAATCATACATTGTGATTTCCGGATTTTTTTTTTTTTTTTAGATTATGTGTCTCACAGTGGACATGCACCTAAGATGAAAATTTCAGACCCCTCCATGATTTCTAAGTGGTAGAACTTGCAAAACCACAGGGTGTTCAAATACTTATTTTCCTCACTGTACATGGCAGAAAAATGTGTCCCCTCATTTGAGGGGTTGGTTCATGTTAACATAAGGTATGCAATCACCTTTAAAACTAAACACCAACATAATCACATATTCATACACGTTCAATACTGCATTTTCACGTTCTTACTTTAAATACCTCCCCACAGTGAGTGCCATGAGAGAAATGCAAATATGTCTAGTATGTGTGAGAAAGTGAAACAGATAGGGCAACCTTTGCTCACATGCCTGTTACACACAGCTACAAATGTGATTGTGCATCCATGTATGTGCATGAGTGTGTTTGCTGCACCTCAGAAAACCCTGTTATTTCCACATTTCAGCTGTCAGACTGTGAATGGATGGTTTGAATTTGCAGATCAGTTCTGAATCACACCACATCAGTGTCATACATGTTTGTGACACTGATGGTAGAGGCGGAGGATTGCAGCACAACAGAAAGAACAACAAATAGGTCTCCAAGGTGATCAAGAAAATTTTTGAGAGTGAAACCAATGTGCTTATTATGAGACTGGCAGCCTAAATAGGCTGGAGGATGAGCCAAGAGCATGATGGAGCACAGTAATCACTTGCAAATTGCAAACCTTAGCTTCAGAGTGCAAACACTATGTATAATGTATCTGATGTCATATATGTCAGACACAGACATCGACAACAGAGAACACAAAACAGATGAAAGTGCTGTTCATACCAACCGTAATCTGAATAATGTGGGAATGTGAGCAAGAATGAAATGCAAATATTTTGAAAGACAGTGCAGCTGTTTTGTTCTGTGTGTACCTGTGGCTGGGTCAACACTCCGCTCAATCAAATGGTCATCCTGGTGAACCCACTCGCCATTACACTTGAAGTAGATCTGGGTGGCAGGTGTGGATCGGCAGGTCAGAGTGACTGGCTTGTTTTTCACGATGTACTCGTCCTCCGGCTCCACCAAGAAGTGAGGTAAGAGGTCTGAGAAAGCAGCGGGAAGTGTTGCTGTGGCGGTGTGCTCGGAACCTTCAAGGATAAGAATCAGATATTACAGAGATGATACAAAAGCAAAAAAAAAAACAAACAAACAAAAAAACAAACTACGGTGGGAAAGCCCATACCTACACAGGCCTCACAATCTCCATTATTTTAAAAGCCAGAAATGAAATTTCATTCTTTAGATCTGAATCACGTTGCTGCTGCACTGTGTGATGATTTTCATATCAGCAGCCGTGAAAACAGATTATAGCATGCGCACTGCCAGCATGAGGAAAGCGTCTCAGATGCATGTTTCGCATCACAGCTGCCACGCCCTTCTAGAGATTCGGGGTGGTACTTATTTTTCATGTGTGACATGAGCGGAGCACAGAAAAAACAGAACTGATATTCAGACATACTGACATCACACCAGGGACATTAAATAATTAACACCTTTTAATAGAATTTCTATGCCAGGGGAAGCAGTCAGACATAAAAAAAAAAAAATGAAAACTGATTTTTAAAAACAATTTTGGTGATTGAAAAAATTCACATAACTGCTGTCCGGTGACAAGAAATCACTTTTCTCTTCTTAACTTCCTCAAATAAAATTTACAAACAGCTCTATGATCCACATGATCCAGATTAAGCTAAAAATGGAAAAGCTACTGGTTCAGATGGTGCGTCTGTATATAGGCATGCCCATAACTGGCGCTCATACTGCTCCTACATCTTAAAAATTAAGTACATACAGCAGAACAAGGAGGGAATTGCTTCTCAGGAAGAAAGCAATGCCAACAGACTGCAGAAAAAGCACTTCCCTCTGTGTTTTCTGTTGTGCACCATTTATTTTTAGCTTGCATGAATACCATGGGAACCAGTTAAATATCCATTCATCTATTTTCTATACCCGCTTACTCCAAGTAAGGGTCGCAGGGGCAGTGGAGCCTATGCCAGCAGTCATGGGGTTGAGGCAGGGTATACTCTGGACAGGATGCCAGTTCATTGCAGGCCAATCTATATGGACTTATATATTCATGTTTTTAAGTTTATATATTATACCACGATCAACACAACGTGTGGTTTCACAGAGGTGCTGTCAGCTGACCACCGGTAAGATCAGCTGCATGCACGGGGGGAATTCCCCCCCCCCACACACACAGACAGAGAATCATGGGGGCCTGAACAGTAATTACTAATCCTGATCTTGACACTGATTCCAAATCCTCACCTTTCTTTCCAATTGATGTCCACTGATCCTGATCTTTATTCCTGATAACTCATCTTTGATCCTGACGTCTGATTCTGCTCACTCATCTTTGGTCATGCTCTTGGCCTTTAACTTCATTTGCTAATGTTTGACCCTGATCACTGAACTTTAAAAATCAATTTTGATATGGATCAGTGGCTCCCAATCCTGGCAATCAGGGAAAATAACGTGCACATTTTCTATCTCTCCCTGCTCTACGACAATTCAATTCGTTCATTCAAGTGTCCTCAGCCGATCAATAACTGATAGACCCCTGTCTGAACAAATCAGCTGCAGGTAGAGCAGACAAAGATAACATTCAAGTTATGTGTCCTCTGACTCTGAAGAGTGATCTTTGACCTCATCACTGAGCTTTGATCCTAACTGACATATTGTCTGATGTCACAGAAAAAAAAAGACTATTGTTGGGGTAAAAGGATGGATGGCAGGTCTGTCTAGGTAACCCAAGTCAAGACCCACATAAGCTGGTGAATGTACAGAATCAGTGCTGGTTTTCAAACCTAACCTGATTTTAGGTGCCCAGTGGGGGACATCAGTCAAAAATATAATTGAAAGTGTTTGTTGTTGAGATTTCTTGGCTTGTGAAGAGTGGCATGAAAATACAGTTGACACCATATATGCCAAGATTCAGCGTGCTTGGTGACTTGCAGCTCACCCACACACATATAAAAGAGACAGAAGGAGACAGAGATAGATAGACTGTATGGAAGACACGGGGGAAAGAGTGTGGCATTGACAGAGCTCAGACTTGTGTGCTGTTGACTGTTTGGATGGCTATTGGGTTCTGCATCTTTTCTCCTGCTCTTCACAGTCCTTTAGCATCACCACTGAAGGACTGACGACCATAAATCCAGTCTGAGCGACTAGGCTACTACACAGTATGTTATACGGCTCTTCAACCGGGACTCTAACTCAACCCGCATTAAACAAGACAAGGGACGAGAGGGAGGAGGGTGGAGATGACTGACAGGCAGACAGCCTGTTAAACTGACATCACATCCGATAGATGCCACTTTCATTTCTGCAGAATCTCTCATGACATATGATGTAGAAACAGCGAAAAGATAACATCTCCACCGTGCAGAGATAGAGGAGCCATCCTTCAGAGGGACAAAAGTACAATTTACAGCAAAGTTTCACATTAGCAGAAAAATGGTGTACACGAAGAATGGCACAACTGTGCCATTAGTGCATACATCCAGTTTCTCTCTCTAAACATATTAGCCATCCCCGAGAGCTCGAGAGAGAGGACACAAAACATAGTTAAAAACACACACACGCACAAATAACCTCTTTACACCTCTAACACTCAGAGGAATGCAACAATCCCAAAATAAAACCACGTTAAAGGAGTGTAATATTAATTTACTGCCCTAAATCCAATACAGCTGACAGACTGGGCATTAAGAACCCTTTCCATCACTCCCTGTGCAGCAAGGGAGGATGGGAGTCCACGTCTCTCATAATGAAACAGCAACACTTGTGCTGACCTTTCTCTCCTCTGTGACTCTCCTCCCTAACCCTGCATTTCACGCATCCTGCAGCTTGCCAGTGCTTTCAGTCAGGGATAATGTTACACTGCACCATAAACATAAACACCAATCTTTGAATAAAGACATTAACTGTCAGTTCCGTAGCCACTACACATGATATTAATGTCCTTTTTTCCCTTTTACCCCTGTGTGCTGAGTTGCTAATTTATCAGGATGAGATACAGTGAAGCACGCGGCCGCCGCTGCTGAACCCCATTAAAGTTTCGTGTACATGTTTAGTCTTAATGAAAACTAAATGTTCTGTGTCCAATGAAAGACATACATCACTTGCTGACACTTTTCTTTTTTCCCACCAAGTTTTCCAAGCATGTTTTTTTTAGAGAAGAGAATGTCATTAATGTGGCAGCTCCCTATCCCGGAGAACACATCCTACAGAAACATTACTTAGTATGAATGTGTTGATCTTGTTTTGCTTCATGGTGTCAAGGAAGAGGCCACAGTTCATCATGAATACAACACATAATTGCCTTAACGGAGAGCCAAAACTTTGCTAATAAACAGTGTGTGACCAGCAGGTCAGGCTGTTTTGAAAGTGTGTTGTTGAAAGTGTGTTGGTCCTAATGATTCTTATAATGGGCCAGCTTCCAGCTTTGTGACCGCGGTCATTAGCCGACCAGTCTGACCCTCTGTACTCTCCGCAGACTGAAGACGACAGCTCAGTAAAACAGTGGGCGAGACTCACCTCACACCTGCCAGGTTAATCATCTCATTGAGGACATATGATGTCGAGAGGGTGAAAGCAAAGCCACATGAGACAGCCACATGTCGTGAGAACATCTTGATGAACTGTTACACCGCTGGCTTCTCATTTACACAGGGTCACGTTCAACATGAACTCTCAACTTTTGATGGTGTTTCAAATTTGTGTTTGTGTGTTTGTGTGTCATCAGAAGTGTTGGGGGAGGGTGGGGGTGGTAAGCCGTCCACTTTAGTACATCCACTTTAGGTTAATGAGGTTAAACACGTAATTTCTTCTGAGAGGTAAATTGCCGTTTTTATGGGAGGACATTCTAGTCACGTACGGCTTTATATCAAAGCCATAATGGAGGGCTGATGTGGAGTAAATTGGCTTAGATTATTGTCACGACACAATGTACTTCAAAGTCAAAGCGCACACACACACACACACACACACACACACACACACACACACACACACACACACACACACACACACACACACACACAGGGAGTATCAGCCACTTAACAGACTCCTTGTGGGTCAATGCACAAATCAAATAGACGTACAGCAGCTCTATGGGAACTGCATTAGAATCCACAGAATGCGATTGGCTAATGCCACCATTATGTTACAGGCTTGTGGGCCCACTGCCAGATCACTTTTTTTACACACACATACACACAATAATCACAGGCCATTAAATGTCTCCCTTGTTGATCCTAAGGCCAATGAAGAAGATTTCATTGATATACTAGAGCACCACGCACGTAGAGCACAATCCTCCACCAACACTAGTTTCCAATTCCACAATTTTTTTTACCTTGGAAAAATTTTTCAAAGTCAGTCCTGTTAGAAGTGGCTTTTCATAAGCAATACAGCATATACATCAAAAAGGGCTTTTCAATGTTAAAATTAAGATCAAAATCAATCAATATCTGCTAAATCTGCAATATGGATCAGATGCAGCTCAAACTTAGTCATTTCATTGAGAGTGCCAGTTTGCACCTCATTGTCACAAATAAGTGTGACTGAGGCACTTTTGATTGTAATGCAAAATGTACATCAAATGGGCTTTTCAATATGAAATTCAAATGCCCACAAAATCCACAATCTAGATCAGATCAACTTTTTTAGGTGATAGTTAGTGCCAGTCTGCGCATCACTTTCAAATATGAGAGTGATTGGGCATGTTTGATTAAGATATAATGTAAAATATACATTAAATGGGGTTTTCAGTGTTAAATTTAAATGCCGACAAAATCTGTAATCCGGACTGGATCAAACTTTGTCAGTCGATAAAAGATACCAGCCTACATAACGCTAGATTAGATTAGATGATTAGATGAGATTTATTGTCACTGTCATTACACAAGTGCAACAACAACAAAATTATGTTTACACTCCAATTACCTCAGACAAGATACAGCAATTAATCCACAATTATTACTTGTTTACCGTAATAGTGGCACACATCAGAATTAAAGACAACACATATACATTTGACATTGTTTATGTGCACTAAACTTGAAGCAGTCCGTCATCCGAATTGAGGCAAAGTCGGTGAAGGCTGCAGCAGGAGGGGCCTGCGCTGCCCAGCTTGGGGAGTTGTTGGCTGCAGCAGTATAAACCATGCTGCCTCCAGGGTGGCAGGGAGGAAGCCAGGGTGAGGGGAGTGGAGAGACGTGGGTGGGGGGGATAATATGGATGGAGGGAGGGAGACATGCATCGTGTGCAGATGAGTTAAGTTTCTGTCAGTTTCTGTCCATGTGTGTGTAAAGTCTGACTTTGCTAGCAGGTTGTGTGGGGGGGGGTAGATAGATGAGAAGGGGGAGCCAAATTCCTTCACCAAGGCCGTAGATCCTTCTGGGGGAAGAGCAGGGTATTTGGCCTTCAGGAGCCGATAAGGCTGCCATGTTGATGTTACGTGGAGAGATACACAATTCCATTTACTACACCTCTGACTATCTAGAGTCCAAATTTATGAAGAATATTCTCCAGTCCTCAGCAGCACATTCTTTTGTAATGCTGTGATATGCTCCAAGATGGTATCCATTTTGCGTTTGAGTTCAAGAGTTCACGCAGTCTGAGATTTCACAGCATTGCCCAACTCATTAATCATGACGGACAGATGAGGGAACGACATTCTGGAAGCAAGCCGTCTTGCTAATATTCCTGTGGGTCAGGGCAGCACAGAAACCAATCAGCGCCAAACCTCCCACCATTAAAGCAAATAGAAATAAATCCTCAACATCTTCCACAGAGAGTGGAGCCAAGCATGTAAAGACTCCATTCTCTCAGGCGTTGAGAGCATAGCCCACTGGGTAGGTTCCATCAAGGCACGTAGGGTCCCCCAGCCCTGATTTCCTTG
The DNA here is from genome assembly GCF_902500255.1 of Thalassophryne amazonica. NCBI lineage: Eukaryota > Metazoa > Chordata > Actinopteri > Batrachoidiformes > Batrachoididae > Thalassophryne > Thalassophryne amazonica. Next base: position 45,563,451 of record NC_047113.1, on the reverse strand, counting down.
TCAAAAAAAAAATGGTGTCAATTGCGTTGAGAGACCAGATGATCAATTCCATGGTTAATCCAAATTTTAATTTGAAGAATTCACAGTCTGGTGAAGCTGGGACTTTGAAGGTCAAAGCAGAAATAGAGAACAGAAAGGAGGAGAGGAGAGGGGAGGAATGCGACCGTCCTTGTCGGAGTCCCAAGCAGATGATGAGCTACATAATGCTCTCAATTACGAAAGGAATTCTATCTATCTCTATTTGTTCAGTGTTAAAGGATAGGGATTTTTCCAATTCTCCAAGATTTTTCCTGACTTTGACCTTGAAAATTGAATCAGTTCTTGCCTATCAGGATATAAATCCTCTGTAAAAATTTCATACTGATATATGAAAAATTGCAGGTTACACGCTGTTCACAAACAAACAAACGGGGTGAAAACACTATTATTTGTTGGCAGAGGTAATTATGCTGTATGGGTACAGTGCACAATGAAAGCTACGTAACACTGTGGCTTCCTGTTTAATTTCAATGAAGGCAAAAAAAAAACAACAAAAAAAAAACAACAACAACAAAAAAAACAAAACAAGTGTCTACTCTGAATATTCACTTTACAAAAGAACAGTTTTTGTGATATTTGTCTGCAGCTGCTGTTCACTCCAGAAACCATTCAACTGTCTGAAAACAACACAGAGCAAGAGTGCACCAGCTGTTGCTGTCCTGAGTCTTGATGTCCTGGGCAAATTTCCTTGAGCACATGGACCTCATGTCTCATCTGTCCATTTGATCATGCGAATTCCCAAATCAGACCCTGAGCGTCTCCACAACAAAAGCAGCTGAACACAGTTGAAACAAAAACAAGCAGATGTGTCTGCTGAAATATTGTGTTCAAAGAACGTAAAGCCATTTTCATTTAATCAAAATGTTTGATTCAATTGTTATTTAATCAAAATGATTTTATACACTTTTGGATGATATTGAAGGACTGATGGTGAAGGACTGTCCACTCTTTTAATTTTAAGAAGAGACACATTACACTGAACAACAAAGATTTTACTGGCTGAACACCTTTGGGTGTATTGTATGGGATATGGGCCTTTGATCAAGAAAATCATACTAAAACCTTCAAATCAAGCATGGTTTTGCGGACACAGCCTATTTTGTTTCTAATATCCCATCATATCTACTTCCACTAAGTCTACTAGTATACTGCCCAAAAAGTAAGCTGTTTGCTCAGTACAAATGTGCCTGAGCATGCATTTCTGTTATACCTGGGCATACTTAATCAAATTAGATGCTGTCAGACAGACAGTGAACACTGTTCACATTTACAGATGCTGTTTGGATGCATGTTGACATATATGTTCGTCAGATACAGTGGGTTAATTTGTTTATGCCATTTCAAATACAAAAAGTAAATGAGGCTTCTCAATATAAAAATTTCTAAAATTATCTTCCTTAGACTCAAACTGAAAGTAAATCTTTACAACTTGATATAAATTAATAAAAATATAAAAGCCAAGATGATGTGTTGCATACGTAATCAGCCCCTTTGGTATAATATCTGTAAATAATCAGTTTAATTGGCAGTTTTCTTTCGACAAGTCAGGGGATGGATACATGAACATTTCGAAGTCACTGAATATGTCTTGGACTTTATTTACAACAGTTATGAAGAAATACAAACAATACGACACTCTGTGGTAAATCTGTGTGGAGTAAACAGTTCTCAAAAACTGAGTGTGAAAGAGAAGAGTGAGGAAAACCACCAAGACACCCAGACAACCCAGAAGAAGTTACAGGTTTCTCTGGCTGTGATTGGAGAAATTGTGCATAGTGTATGTTTTGCATTTTGTATCACCAGTTATACAGCTTCATGATGAAGTGGTATAGAGGAGGGTTTTCTCTCACCAAAACATTAAATCTAGGCTTGCATCTCAGATGTACCTTCTGGCAATTTGTAGTTGAACTTTCAGGTCTTCTTTTTAAGAAAATCCTACTGCAGTTACATACACAAAGCATATTTATGTAAGAGCCTGCTGTAACATGGACATTTTAAATGTATCACTGTGCAGTAGCATGCTGGTTTGACCTATAGGTTTTCTTGAATACATCAGTTTTGGACAAACTGGTGCAGAGGTCTTCATGATGCTAACTACTGATGACCTCCGGATTTATTCAACTGACCATCTTCTCCATGCCAACAACAATCCTTCCTCCCATGTGTATTCATATTTTGACTTAGAGTTTGCACAGTGAAGAGGCACTAGTCACAGAGGGGGTCTATTGTCAACCCGATCTTCCCCTTCCTGACAATCTTAAGGACACCCCGATTATCGTGATGATGCCACAGATAAACTTATCAGACATTCCTGCCGTGTGTGGTGTGTTAAGAGCGCTCTGATCTGCTCAGAAGGACGTCAGGAGCGCTCAGACCGCAACAAGTTGGACTGTCTTGGTCCGATATTGCAGTGTGTGTGGTGTCCCCTGACCACAAATGAGCATGCAGCCTGCTGACTGTGACATGCAGCCAATCAGAAAGCGAGGTGATGGACGGATGGAGCGGAATCTAAATTCAAAATGGTTGTTATGGCTTACCAGAAAATCCAGTGGTCGCACTGTCTTTCCATTCCACTAAAGAACACCTTTTCTTTTTCTTCTTCCATCATTTTTTTTCTCTGTTGCAAATGGTCCACAAACTATCTCCATTTGTTTACTCTGAAGTCACGTTTAATCTCGGAAGAGTTTGTGAGATTCCCCGTCTGACCTGGAAATGTTTGTGTATGAAATCTGTTCGTGTGTGGTGTGTTGTCTTTACCATGTGGCTGCACACCACACACTGTACGACCAAAACCATTAGATCTATGATATTTTTATCTCCACGTGTGTGGTCTCTCAGGTTTTGGAAACCTACAGATAATTTTAGAATATTGGCGTGTGAACCAGGCGGCGAACGAATTGCTGCCGGACAGACAGAAGGACGGACTGGTAATCAGAGCTTTTGGCGCGGGTTTGATTCCTGTGGGTGGCATGTAATTTAATTTATTTTTTAGTTTCACAGCAGCTGCTGGTGGCACTGTGTTCCCGCATGCACAAACAGTCGCACCAGAATCGTGCATGCCTGCCCATCAGCGCAATGTTTTGTGGTTCGCTCATACGAGCTGTTGCGACGTGAGTCGCCCTGAGTTGTACATATTCGCACTATGTGTGAAGGGGCCCTAAGGGTTGCGGGGGTTATCCCAGTCTATCCCAGCAGTCATAAGGCATGAGGCAGGGTATACCCTGGACAGGACGCCAGTATGTCACAGAAATGCATTTAAATAAAATTTATAGAAGCAGTATTAAGCACATAAATGTATCAATATCATGATATGTATCGAGCATCGGACGTTCAATGATACACATCACATCGTATTGTACTGAGTTTTGAGAAACAACAAAGAGCCCTAGTTGCATATCAGGAAGAACTTCTACTGCCTTTACAGTTAACATTCCTTTTAGTTTCTTCTTATCACCTCCTGTACTGTTTTCTGAGGTATATCTAGCATATACATATAATCTGTCTGATAGTGCACACATGCCACATACTGTGCAATTATCAACTGAAATTTATTTTTTATTTATTTTTATATCTCCTCATTATCTGCTAAATTGTTGAAGGCAACAATGTCAGCATGGGGGAACCATTGGTGGAGAGAAAATAACTCATTTTTGTGTTTCTCCCACATGGCACAAACACACTGTGTGCCCTTTGGAGTCAATTATACATATTTTTTTTACAACGTCATGTCCCTAGAGGAAAGCATCATTGAGCAATCACTGAGCATAATTTACACCGCAGTGATGAACAGCAACTATAACAAGTGTTTTATGACACCATCAGCGCCTTACAATGCCCTCTGAAATTAATTAAATTAAAATTACTATCCAGTATATGAAACCATTTCATGTTTAGTTGCCGTTAACAACAAAGCAAAATCAAACTTGTCACATCCACCTTGCTGGGCTGAGTGTTTTTGTGGTTTGATCCTACAGCTTTCTTTAGAGTATTTACTGAGAATCTGCTTAAGATATTGTTTGTTAGGCTCCTGGCCATGGGAGCATTGCTTATTAATGTCTGACAAAATGAACATTGGCAGTGATCAAACAGAAGAAACAGCAGGAGGGGAACGTTCTATCCCTCATCATGTATAATCTGAAACGTGGCTGACTGATGTATGATTGTCTGCAGATGACAAATATTTACTCCTTCGCAGGCCTGGGACTCAGAATGAATTTTTCAACGCTTCAATAAATGTTCGGTCAACTATACACACCACTGTCTGACAAATGCACACACACGCTCACAAACTTGTGCAAAGTGCCGCTGAAAGACAGAACAAATGAAGGCATACACAAAACACAACACAGAAGCTACAAGTTTCACAGAAATGTTCAAACACTGAAAAATTGAGAGACCTCTGCAAAAAAAATCCCTGCTCATTCTCGCTGATCTGAAAAATAATAAATCACTGGAAAATGCTCACTCTGAATAAAGATTCCAGACGCATTAAACAAACTCACAGCACACACAGCAGCCCAAATTTCATTAAGTCTCATTTGCATCCATGGTGGAAAGAAAGACTGAAAGACAGAAGGAGAGGACCGGGAGGACGGGGGTGAACATGCAAATCATTCTCACACATGCCACATGCGAATTTATTACATTTTCTTCCATTTAAATAAATACAAAATCATCCGATAAGCATATACGTCAATAAAGAGCTGCACATCTGCGTGTGTAAACTAGCTGGGTTATAACAACAGCGCCGCTTGATTTTTTTTTTCCTTGTCTGCATATATAGTAATGGTAAGTGCCACACTGGCAGAACCATTTATGATCATTAATGCCCATATATGCGATTTATTCTTGCAAGACAGAAGGTATGTAGTGCATGAGTGAATGTGGTGTGTGTGTGACCCCCATCCGCCCTTAACGATCAGCCTACAACATCCTACTCAAAGCCAACTGACAACTTCTATCAGGAAGGGCCGACCACCAAAACAACATGAAGACAGACAAGAATGAGAGACAAGTCGTGAAGACAATAACTGTGATATGAGACACCGAGGAGACGGGGCCCCAACCATACGACATACCATGACAAACAACCACACATGAACAAACAGTGACAGCAACAGTCTGTTGTCTAATTAGTGAGCATCCATACCCTAATCTAGAACACCGTAGTGTTAATCCCCTTAAGATCACCCAAACAACGAATTGTGGTGACGGCCACAAACACGCAACCATCAACCACACACAGAGACCCAGATCACAGCTAAATATCCGATCACTACTGTGGCTGGTGTGTTGGGCCAAGACAAGAGTACAGAACCTTACCATATGACATGGACCACTCCGGCACATCAGAAGCCATGCGGCCAGCCGCGAGCACCGATGGACGTGGGTCCAGGATGCAGGGCCCTGGGGGAACTAGGAGAAAAGGGGCAGCAGAAGGGCACAGGGGCCAGGAAAGGCAGCCCCCAGAGCCACCGGGCAGCACAGCAAACCAACAGGGGAGCGGCCCGAAGGCGTCGGAACGCACCCCCGACACCACCCCTCCCAATGGAAGCATGGGGACCAGCACCAAACCCAAGGGAAGCACACAGGGCGCTGGCATAGGCCCACCAATAGGGGGAAGCCCAGAACCACACCACCAGGGCCACGGCCCCGGAGGGCGGGAACGGGCGGCGGCAAGGGCGGGGGGCAAAGGAGCCACCGCAACTGAATCCAAAGCACAAGGTAGGGACCACTGAGCCATACGAGGGTGGGGCCCGGCCCCCAGACAAGAGGCGAGGCCCAACCCCGGGGCCAGGAAGAGCACAAGGCCCCCGGATGCCCAGGCCCCCCAGCGCAACCAGCAGGCTCCCCCACCCCGGATCCCAACCCAAACACCAAAGCCCATGACCTGAGCGAGAGCGGGGCCCTCCCCGCGGAGACCACGGCCCCCATCCCCCCAGCAGCCGCCGACCCCCCAGTGCCAATACCCGCGCCCCACCCCCACAACAGATCGCAGGACCTCAAGCCCCACAGGCCCAGAGCAGGGCCACGGGACCATGGCAGAACTGACGAAGCAGACCCCCCACCCCAGAGGCCCAGACATCCACAGCCACCTGGGGCCAACCCCACATGCCACACTCACCCTATCTACTGCCCCCACATAGTTGTTACAATTAATCTCCCTTGCTGTGTACGACCCCCTAAGTGTGCAAAGATAATGTGTTGCATTAAAAGCAGGGCAAGAGACGGCAGGTGGCAGACTGCCGTGGGTGGCCAAGGCACACCGCTGTGCCACAGCCTGCCCTGCAAACCCACCACGGCCTAGTGACCCTGACTCTAAATTGGTGGTGTTTACTAAACGTGTAGAAGTAAGGTGTGTGCATTAAAATTGCAAGGCAGGAGTGGCGAATGGAGACTGCAGTGGAAGGCTGCAGTACACAGCTACGCCACAGACTGCCCTGTAAACACATCCCCAACACCCTACCGCAGATCTGTGTGAGACCTACAATGTGCTACTTACAACCCAATATGTCAATCAATCAATCAATCAACTTTTTTCTTGTATAGCGCCAAATCACAACAAACAGTTGCCCCAAGGCGCTCCACATTGCAAGGCAAGGCCATACAATAATTATGAAACACAGTCTACGTCTAAAGCAACATAACCAAGGGATGGTCCAGGGTCACCCGATCCAGCCCTAACTATAAGCCTTAGCGAAAAGGAAAGTTTTAAGCCTAATCTTAAAAGTAGAGAGGGTATCTGTCTCCCTGATCTGAATTGGGAGCTGGTTCCACAGGAGAGGAGCCTGAAATATGTGCGTGTAGGTGCTGACCCAGTGAAGTGCATTAAAAGGGTGTGACATGTGAGGCCCAACCCCAAGCAGCAGGCGGAAGAAGAGGCGCGGCGAGGGGAGGAGGCCACATACACCGGCCCCACCGGGCCCCCAGCCCAAGCCCAACAGCGCCGCTTGATGAGAATATTTTGACGATAGGTGCTTTCAAGAGACTCAGGTTACTTGGTCGACTTTGAGGCGTGCCATCAAGAACTACCAACATAAATCATTTCTGCTCAAACAGGCAGAACGTGGAGTGATTAAAAACTGTTTTCTGACTTGTGTTCTTAAGGCATTTGTCAACAAAAGAAAAAGTTTTTATCTGAGTTATTAAAAAAACCTGCACAGTAGCACTATTAATCAGCATTACACCTTTGAAGAGGATCTTAAACATCAAGTTATTCCATTTTGTTTATTTTGTATTTAGTATTTTTCCTGTCATCTATTTGAAGTAGTGCCTCGGCAGGGGGTTCAAGCAGGGATTAAAAAAAAAAACAACTTTGCACCATCTACCTTTGCCACCAGCTCTGACATTCGGCGACACGTTTGCTTCATTCCAATTTCAAGGCAGCTCTGTCTTGAAAGGCGCATTTTGCCTTGGAACCATAGAGACAGTTTTTCAGTTATCAACAAAAAAGAGCTGACAATTTGAAAAACTTGAAACGGCATGTATGCCTGTGTGTGTAGTTCTCGGTGTTAAATGTGAACATCCGCATTTGGCTGTGACAAAAATGGCTAAATGTGATATTTAATAAACGCAACAGCTGGAAGTTGGGATTTGTGCACATGGTGAAACATACTAACACAAAAATATTGGAGACGGCTTTATCTAAATTTGCAGACATGATTCAATTACTAAGTTATGACTCTTACATGCACCATTAACACTGCAAGGAACACAATTCTCAGACTGAAATATCCAAATTCTTTGCTCAAGTGTTACAGAAAATGATTTGTCCCAATTTATTTGTAGATGCTTCAATGAACAAATCAGTTACCAGCTTCATGTGGAAGCTGAATCACACTATGTCTGCAAATAATGGGGGGATTTTCCCTATTGCGCAACCTGACTGATTTAGTCTTGAAAATGCCAGAAAAAACCTAAAGTTTAAATTATTTCCAAAACACAACTGGAAAACTGGAGTGCCAAAATTTGAGGGTCCAGTCTTGACTGCACAAAAAATAAATGAAATAAATCAGCTGCAAAAAGTGTGCCAACATGTCAGCACACCAGCGGAAACCAAAGCTCCCTGAGATGAAGGAGTGAAGCAGAAAGGTGACGTGTTAACCTTTCACAGATACGCAACCTGGAAAGTTAGTTTTAATTAAACAGAGGATCTGGAAGTCTCCTTGCTGAACCAGGATATTCCATCATAGTGATAGCGTCTTATTTTTAACAGTGGTGACATTTTCAATATGTTTAAAAATTATTTTTTGTACATTGCAAACTTTGAAATACTTTGGTAATCCCTTGCATTTCCGTGGTACTTGTAATGTAGTCGGTTGGTTTTCCAGAAGCAACAAGGTTGTGCTAAACTTACACTACAGTCAAGCTATTGGTTCATTTTTGGTTTTTCACACACGACATTGTGAACCTCTGGTGCATTAGGTCATCAAACCATGCACTAGATCACATGCACGGGCAATGTCAATTTCTCATGGTTATAAACTGTGTCCTTGTGGGAGGCAAATCCATGAATGAGATGGGCCCTAAGTGTTGCGACAATGTAAGAAGTGAGTTTCAATACATGCAGTCAACTGCACTGGCAACAATATACATACACTGCAACAGTTCTGTGTGTTTGTGCATTTGTGTGGATGAGAGAGCTTTTGTCTCTCTAGCATGCACATACACACAGTTAATGGCAATATAAATATATGGCCAGATTCAAAGCTGTTCCACGTCACTAATGTGCAGCTTTGCAGGTTATCCTCACCAAAAAAATCTGAAGCAAAATGTGAAAAATAATGAACAAAACGTTATTCAGATCCCATGCATTCATCAGCTGCATCTGAAAACAAGATGGCGGACCCCTCCCATCCTGGAAGTTAATGAGTTAAGCGGTGGGCTTGAGACCACAGGATATTCAAGGATACTTAATCGCCCAATTGCTCTCAGTGTGCAGTTCATCACCTTGGATGGCAGCACCCATCAGTTTGTGTGAATGTGATGCATCAATGTAAAGTGTTTGAGCTTCTAATTCAGATGGAAAAGTGCTACATATATGCAGTCCTTTTACTCCCCCCAAGAGGGAAATTCATCTTTTACTTATTAATCTTATTCTAAACTTAACCCTAGTACTAACCTGAACCAAAACACACTCATTTCTGACTATTGAATATGAAATGTGTGTTGTGCAAGGTTCACAGGAATATGCATGAAATATCACAATTTACTTTTTTGTATAATATTATACGAAACACATCATGAGAATACATTGGACACAAAGTGTCTGTGATGTAATGAGGCTGGATTTTTCCCCTCATGATTTTATTACCCTTTATTCTCAAATTGATCTTGGAAAATATCCCATTTTTTTCACCATGTAAAATTCGTAAATTGTTTTCCTGTCCCTCCTTCCGCTCTATAGTATTATTACTTTGTAATCCTACAGTGGCCTTAATTGAGACTTTAAGAAAATAAACTTTATTGTTACACTCAGGTTTCATACTGATAAACTGTGGTCTTGGAGAAACAAAACTGGTGTATGGCACAGTAGCAGAAAGGACATGAGGTTGTTGGCGTTGGACACGCAGATGTGGGTGTTCTATGAGTATTCATTGTGACTGCGTCGTTGTTCTGCGTGTGTTATGGCATTGACTCCACAACTGCAAAATAGTGAACACATCAACATCAAATGATGGTGCAACCTGACGGTGCGACATTCCACCAACAAACACAAAAGTCGTGCTTTTCCTTCCAGCTGGAAATCACTTTACACAAACCAGAATTAGAGACATGGTAATGCAAACCAGTACTTAATGTGGAACCCTTCCATGAGATTCATCAAATTACAAAAGGACTTGCCAATGAGGAATACAGTGAACCATGCACACTGCAAAGCAGTATTTTCTTGCAGCAAAAAGAAAAACTCATTGTCCATAAATCAATATACTGGGTGCCTTACCAAATATATTGTATTTTTAGTATTGCGCTGGAAGATTTGCTCAGTATATAGAGCAGATTTAATCACTAGTAGAGACTCTCCAATAAAGTTTTGGAGGCCACACTGCATAATTCAGCAACAACACTGGCTTGCATTTTAACTTACACATGAGCTGTCGTCTTTAATTAGTAATTTCATTGCATTGCAAATTAAGCGTGTACACGAACACGTTATATATTCTCTAACATCTCAAGAGATCAAGAGGTTTACTGGAAATACATAATTCAAACTGAAGACAGTCAAGATCAAGATACAATATAATTTGGAAAAGTTCTCTTTCAACATCAAATAATTTTTTTTTTCCTCAGAGAAAGCACATTATCCCGACGGAAAACTATTCATTTGAATAACAAAATTCTTTGCTTCTTTGCTTCAGTAAAAGCAATACTGTCTAGTAGCTTATACAACCCCTGGCAAAAATTATGGAATCACCGGCCTCAGAGGATGTTCATTCAGTTGTTTAATTTTGTAGAAAAAAAGCAGATCACAGACATGACACAAAACTAAAGTCATTTCAAATGGCAACTTTCTCTCTTTAAGAAACACTATAAGAAATCAAGAAAAAAAGATTGTGGCAGTCAGTAACGGTTACTTTTTTAGACCAAGCAGAGGAAAAAAATATGGAATCACTCAATTCTGAGGAAAAATTATGGAATCACCCTGTAAATTTTCATCCCCCAAATTAACACCTGCATCAAATCAGATCTGCTCATTGACATTGACCCTATGCCATGACATTGACCCTATGTGTCTTTTTGCAAGGAATGTTTTTGCAGTTTTTGCTCTATGGCAAGATGCATTATCATCTTGAAAAATGATTTCATCATCCCCAAACATCCTTTCAATTGTCCAAAATATCAACATAAACTTGTGCATTTATTGATGATGTAATGACAGCCATCTCCCCAGTGCCTTTACCTGACATGCAGTCCCATATCATCAATGACTGTGGAAATTTACATGTTCTCTTCAGGCAGTCATCTTTATAAATCTCATTGGAAAGGCACCAAACAAAGGTTCCAGCATCATCACCTTGCCCAATGCAGATTCGAGATTCATCACTGAATATGACTTTCATCCAGTCATCCACAGTCCACAATTGCTTTTCCTTAGCCCATTGTAACCTTGTTTTTTCTGTTTAGGTGTTAATGATGCCTTTCGTTTAGCTTTTCTGTATGTAAATCCCATTTCCTTTAGGCGGTTTCTTACAGTTCGGTCACAGACGTTGACTCCAGTTTCCTCCCATTCGTTCCTCATTTGTTTTGTTGTACATTTTTCAATTTTTGAGACATATTGCTTTAAGTTTTCTGTCTTGACGCTTTGATGTCTTCCTTGGTCTACCAGTATGTTTGCCTTTAACAACCTTCCCATGTTGTTTGTATATGGTCCAGAGTTTAGACACAGCTGACTGTGAACAACCAACATCTTTTGCAACATTGTGTGATGATTTACTCTCTTTTAACAGTTTGATAATCCTCTCCTTTGTTTCAATTGACATCTCTCGTGTTGGAGCCATGATTCATGTCAGTCCACTTGGTGCAACAGCTCTCCAAGGTGTGTTCTCTCCTTTTTAGATGCAGACTAACGAGCAGATCTGATATGATGCAGGTGTTAGTTTTGGGGATGAAAATTTACAGGGTGATTCCATAATTTTTTCCTCAGAATTGAGTGATTCCATATTTTTTTCCTCTGCTTGGTCTAAAAAAGTAACCGTTACTGACTGCCACAATCTTTTTTCTTGATTTCTTATAGTGTTTCTTAAAGCCAGAAAGTTGCCATTTGAAATGACTTTAGTTTTGTGTCATGTCTGTGATCTGCTTTTTTTCTACAAAATTAAACAACTGAATGAACATCCTCCGAGGCCGGTGATTCCATAATTTTTGCCAGGGGTTGTATGAAAAAGGATATTTGAAAAGGGCCAAAATACTTGGTTAGGGGGAGGGGGAAAACTCCTTAAGCTTAGATGGTTAGGCAGGTTTCAAAAACTGAGTGGCCATGTAGGGAAGAGACGAGCGAGGGAAGCTACCAAGACACCCATGACAACTCATGTTACACATTTCTGTGGCTGTGACTAAAAACACTGTGGGTGCACTCGTGCCGCACTTATCCAAAGTGAAGCATGAAAGAAGATGAGATTCGATAAGTCCCCCTGGATTGGACACCAGTCCATTGGACGTTACATCCCCAGTCAAGGCCGATACACATTTACAGCTGGTGGGCTGTGGAGCTACGCAGATTCAAGAATCAATATTATGCCCTGCTGAATGGCCAGACACCATTTTTGTGGCGTCCTGTGCCAGTGCGGCCGCTACATTTCATACTCATACTTTCATTAATAGCCCAATCAGGGCTTTATACACACGAGCCACTGCAGTGTGAGGCCCAGTGCCCCTATAGCGTTTTTATGGATAGATCTTTCCTCTCGCTCCGTTTCGTACACGCGGTGCATGCAGAACAAGTAGACAGTCAGCATGGCAGCTTCAGCACAGAACCACGGTGCACGTTTTGAAAGCACATAATGCTATTCATTGCTGTAAATATGCAAGTCTATTTTATTCACACACATCAACAGCGTGCACCAGTTTTGCTCTGTTTCATAAACCAAGTGCCGATGCTGCGACCACGCACTTAAAAACATGTCACTCTCCTTCGCTTCAAATACACACCAAGTTGATTTGTGATAGATGGCGCAAATTCTTACCAGCCAATCAGGTATTGCTTCCCACATAAATGAACACTTTCTTCTAGTCACTGTGTCTGTTTTCCATCCACTTTTGAAGATTGTTTTTTTTTTTTTTTTTACCTTTTTATAACACTGGTGAACAATTTTTTTTTTCTTGCATGGACTTTGAGAACTGATTTGTGGTCATTTTGGGGTGCTGAATCTGACTATGAGCACAGATTTCCTTCATCACATCACATTTTTGCAATCTGCATGTTCTGTATTGATGGATTTCACAAAAGTTGCTCATTCACTCATGAGTTTGATGCCACTAATTATAAACAAAAGCAGCTTCAAAAGCATAGTTTTTAAACCAGGTTCGTGAAATGTGAACAAGTGCTGTATTATATTTTATGGCGCAGAAGTGGTGTGCGAGACTGCAGCTTTTGCTTCAATGCTTGATACATGAAATATTTTTTCATATCCAGTGGTGGACACACTTCCGATAATCCGATAACAGATAATTATCGAAGATAATGTTTTCATTATCGGATTATCTTTTTAGATAAATTTAAAAACCATCATCGGACTAATTATCTTCCGATGAATTACCGTCCGATAACTTTTAGACCGATAACGTACTAAACTAAGCTGAACAGTGAAAAACATTTTTAAAACTGTTAAAGCTGTTGAGACCTATTTGTTAAAAGTTTCCTAATAGGCATGTTGTTCTACCCTCTGCAATCAGAAACCACTCTATCATCTGTAAGCAAAGGAGAACTGGTGACCAAAAAAAAAAAAAGTCATTTCCTTTAACACCATACTAATATAATCGCAATGTCACCAAGTCAACCAGAGGCATACATATTAACTTATGGTTCAAATTTTAACCACTCATTTTAGACAAGTTATTTAAAATTATTGTCATGTCTGAAGTTTATAAAGTGAAAATATCATATATGTTTTCATTTTAAAGTAATGTGCTAATTTTTAAGGTTTTGTGAGCACATGCTGTGCCAGGCAGCAATGCATTATGGGTAGCATAAGGTAATCTCAGACGTTCACGACAGGACAAATGCATTTCAGACACTCTATTCAGGGTCCACAGATAACAGCATTAAACTCTAGTGCCTAAAACTCTCGTGAATATATTCTCTGGGTTTATACACGTTAGTGTATTTGCGTTTGTTAAATTCCACGCATCTTAAATGTAGCAGACACGGATTATCTGGAATTTTGTTTGACATTTTTTCAAGGCCGCTACTGCCATCTACTGGCCAGGAGTGTTCCTGGCAGTATTAAACGTCTGGGTACATGGCTGCTCTCAAAGTGTTGGTACTGTCCATTGTCCAGGCGCTTTTTGTGTGCATATATGTTAACTTTGTATTCTAAAACTACGGTTAGAAGTAATTCCGACTCCTTATCGGTCCACACGAACGAGGCTGGCGCCATGTTTTTAGTTTTTGTGGAAGTGACGACAAGAGAATAAGGCTCCTGATTGGATAGAATTTTAATCAGTACCGCCACCCAAAGGTTTGGCAGACTAATTACAACACATTTATATGGTTCGATGTGGATGGATTTTTTTTTTAAACGACGTAGTGTGGATGAAGTTTTTTCCCCAAACTGAAAGGGTAAGATATTCGGTTTTACAAATACCCGACAACGTGTGTACATGGCCTTATATCTGTGAAAGGCACTATATAAATAAATTTACTTACTTACTTACTAATATTGAGTGCACGTTTTACAACATCATAAAAGTTTTAAGTTTTTTTTTACAAATAAAAATGGAATATTTTACAAAAGCACATTTATCTTTAAACCAACACACGACACACGTCACATTAACGTGTTGGTTTACATAATGGATTACTGAACCAATCACTGTTTAGCACTTTTACCCAGAATGCTTTGCGGTCTGTGTTTGTTACAAAACCTCAGAATTAGTGCCTTATTCAACATTAAAAGATATATGTTATATTTTAACTTTGTACAAATGACAGAATTGACATTAATGGAGTTATTTTATCAGTATTTTCAAAAAACCATAAGTTAGTATGACTTTATTTTTCAAGACCTCCGTCTGACCGGAGTGTTGAAATTGCTAGGGAGTTGGCCTTATGGCTGCTCTCGGGGTGCCTCTGTGGTGGGAGCCTTGTTGTAAACAAGAGCTTCCAGCAGGGGCAGAATGTTGAAAGAAAAATAATTATGATTAGTAAAGAGTTGATTTTGTGGGTGCTCTCAGGATTTGTTTGTGCTGCTTCCTGCAGGGGGCAGCATGGTCAAACGTTCTTGCTTATTCTTTAGATCTTTTACCGCTTTTGATGCTTTCAAAATCGAGAGTGTTAAAAATCAATTTCAGCTCTTTAGTAACTGCAAATGTCCTATAGACAACCCCGGAATTTAACGGTTATCGATTATCTGTAACTTCTGATACATTTTTGGGTGGTTTATCTTTATCAAAGATAACTTTTCAGTTATCTTATTATCTGTTATCGAAGTTAATTTTTGGGTTATCTGTGCCCACCACTGTTCATATCTCAAAAACGTGATGTGATTGGTAAAAAACTAAGACCAGATTCGGATTGAGCACCCCCAAATTACCCAAAATCTGTTGAAAAAAACTCCATGCAAGAAAAATCATGTTGGCCAATAATAGTGTAAGTGTAATAAATGTATTTTTAAAAACTAAAACAGAATATTACTCTGAGTGCCCTAATTTTACTACTACAATGACGCATTAAGTGAAACTGAAAAATCAGTTGTAATATTTTTCACACTAAAATAAGAAAAATCTCTAAATGTGACATTGAAATATGCAATGAAATGTGCAGAAAACATGAAAAACCTTTCTGTCATACTGTCAGGTACTGGAAAATGTGTATTTTATGGACCAGTACCATATGGGTCAGATTTGGAACTACTACGCTGCACAGCTTGAAAAGCCACAGAAAGTCATTCATAAAGAATTGTAAAAATGATGTTATTTTGGGCTAGTAAAGCTTGTGCAGACACAAGGAAAAAATGTATTGACTGTATTCATTTAGAGGGCAAATAAAAATGTCTTTGTGTAGTAAAACAGTTGAATGTAAATGTCCCAGCTTCTTTAAATCTGTACCTGTTTGGCAGGGTTATGCATCATGTTTTCCAAGGAGCTATGGAGATTTAAACACATTTTGACTTAATAACTACACACAATCCTCAAAGGAGCTGAAGACATCCTGAGCTGTCAGGAGGGGCAGACGCACTCAGAGTCTTTGCCATCCCAGGCACGAACATGCTTGAGGATTTGTCGTCCCCTTACGCTTAGCCGGAAATGAGGTTATCCAAAAGCAAGCTGATTACAGGACTCAGTGCGGGCACGGAAAGGAAAAGAGACGAAGAGGGGAAGAAGGTGTTCTTAAATCTTTGAAATGGATGTTAGAAATAATAGGAGGAAGGAAAAGACAAGAGACAATTTAGATTACTAAATTAATCCTTCATTTATGCTCACAGCTAAAATGGGAGGTTTTCTCAGTGTATTCTGCAACTGCAGACCAACACTGGAACTGAAGAAAGTGCAGAAGATAACCATAATGACTGAGAAACCTGAAATAAAATCATGTTGGTATCACTGGTAATCACCACTGTTTACAAGGAAAACCCTATAAAACTGCAATTTGCAACTCCCAGCTGCAATAAAGTCAACACGCCTTTTCTAATATTGTAAACCTTACTCAGAGAGTTTTGTGATTAAATTCAACTTTCTAATGCTAGCCTTGGAGAATACAATAATATAAATGCTGTCAGTAAAAATACACCAACATTTTAGAAAACATCCTCCCTCCTCATTTACAGAACCACCTCAAGCTACAACTCAGTTATTTCAACTAGAAACTATACCAATTATTAGAATCTGCTGAGTTGTCGTTCTAAAAAAAGGTAGAAATAGAAAACGCACACCTACAAAATTGTGTCCAAGCAAAAGTCCAGAATTCAAAGGCACTTATATTTACTTCTGAGGAACATCTAGCAACAGCCTAAGGATGTATCATGTATGTAATGTAATATTATGTACATAATACAATACTGAAAAGGTTAGAATGTCTTGATGCCGCACTCTAAAATAAGATTTATCCATTTTTCTCATATACTTGTCTTTTATTAAACTACACAGTTTCATTTGACATTTTCAGTTTTCCAACTGGTCTATAAAAACCACACCAGTCCAAACTAATGCCAAGACTGTCTATCAGAGGCAGCCGTCTTCAGTAGGAGGTGAATAGCTTGGCCAATTGATGTTAACATGAAAGACAATTTGTCAAACACTGAGCATTAACCTATAAAACACACATTGATTTAATGTAATTATTATTACCTATTAAATGCAATCACTAAATGTTAAATCAACATCAAGGCCGTAACCTGATGTTACAGCTAAAGTACAGGTATGTGTTGATGGCTTCCCTTCATACATGTTTCACTGATCTTAAAAAGTCTCGTAAGGTTTCTCATGTTCTTTTCTTGTTACCGTATTTCTTTGATTAAAAGCCAGGGCGTTTATTTTTTCAAACCGTGTGCAGACCCGGCGCCTAAACGAGGCAGGCGATTATTCAGGGCCGGCAAATATTAACAAAATGCTAATTGCTCACACATATCCCTGGGTGTGGTGAACCAAAGACAGCCGCTTTGCATCTGTCATGTAGCATCTAGTTAGACATTCTCAATATCTTATAATGGGATCGTAAGAAATCAATGCAGTGCTAAATCAAATCCATACCAGTGCGCCACCTACCATCGTTCCTCTGCAAATGACACTGTGGCATGCCATTTCATCTTAGGATTTTAAGGCAACACTCTGCAGCGGTCTTAGAAAAAAATTAATTCTAAACTGTACCTACCTTGCTGTTTTGTTTTGGCAAATGCAACAGCTTGCAGCTTTGTCTCAATGGTACTTCCTTTCTCTAACATCACTACGAGAAGGAGCTGCTCCCTCAGGAGTCAAATTACCAGTATATTGAACATCAGCACATACGCTGGAGCAGGAGGCAAATTTGGTCGATTTGCGCATAAAGTGCACATGAAGCAGGAATCATGCGCAAAACGTGTAAAATCGCAGCTGCCTTGTACACCTGTTGCTACAACTATTTGCGCACACCAGCGGCTGAAAGACAGAGTGTGCGCTGTGCAAGGCCATCGAACCCTCTCGTGGCAGGTGTAAGCCAAATTCCAGGTGACACGCACGAACATCGAACACCGCTCGTTTGGCACTTTGAAAATGGGTGGCCATTCGCACTATTAACACGACAACAGTCAGCAGACAATCACTATTGTGCTGGCAGTGAAATGTGTCTAAGTGCCCCATGAGTGTGGCTTTGGTCTATGCGCTAAACTGACAGGAGGTGTGGCCGCCAACAGAAGCGGCTGTGGAGATCTGTCGTTCTGGACATCCCAGCTGGACAACACCTACTGTGTTTGGATGGACATGGACAAACAACTGCCCACTGTGCACACGCTGCAGCCCATTGACAGGCTGCCCCCATGTTGAAACGGACCGTCAGATCATAACACGCAGTAGGCAATCTGACTGTCACGTCACCCATGTAAGCTCTGTTCCACATGACGCGGTTTCAGTCCTGCAGCACGCCATCCACAAGACATGCGTGTTGGGCAGGACACGCGAGCAGGCTGGCTGGACACATGCCAGCAGATGTTGACATGATGAGATGAGCGAACTGCTTCTCATTCATGTCATTTCATGATTATACGTCTGACCATGGGTCATCTACAGAGGAACAGACAAATCATATTTGTATTGCCCGCTTGATAAGAGGGATTCAATATAATGCAATGTTTTTATATGGTGTGTGTGATTTTATTTATTTATTTTTTAAATACGTCCATGTCCTTCCTGATACCAGACAGTTTCCTGCAGCTTTCACAGGCCAGCAATGGTAGCTCAGTGGTAAAGTTTCTGACTGGGAACCTGAGATTTTGGAAAGCACAGGTTCGAATCCCACGGGTGACATTATTTTTATTTTTTTATTTTCATAGCAGCTACGTGATGTGGTTACTAGGGCTGAAAGATTAATCGAGTAATTCGAACAATTCGATTACAAAAAATGTTTGAGGCAAAGAAGCTTCGTTTAAAGCTGTAGTGCAGATTCCAGGCCTGTAGGTGGCACTGTAACGCTCCCACAAAAAACGAGAAGAAGACCGTAGAGCATGCCCATAACTAATGTAAGTGCTAATCAATGTAGCAGGCAATGCTACAAGTTTACAAAGCCACATGCTGAGTAAAATAAAGCCTTTTAAGAGAAAGGGTCTGTGCTGATTGTCTGAAATGGAGTTATGCATTTAAAGTGAAGAAGTGTGTTTATATATATATATATATATATATATTTTTTTTTTAAACGTGGTTTGCTCCACTGGCTGCTCTCCAGCAAAAGGAAGCGCACTTTAATCATGTTTAACTATTAAAAAAAAAAAATGCTTTTTTCAGATTTGATAAGAGGTTTTATCAACAGGCTGTAGAGTTAATTTATCAGTGCAGCTGTTGTGGAAATGTTGCAATCCACAGCCGTTTTTTCAAAGGCTTTGTTATTCGCCACGTATCCACAGAAAACAAGGAATTTGACTTTGGTTTGAGCTGCTCTGTACGGCATGTAGAAATATACACTAAACACTGAATAAATCACAGCAATAAAAAGTGCAAATGAAATGTGCAATAATAAAAAAAAAAAAAGAATGTCTTGTCCGCAGAATGAAGATTTCACAGAGCGCCTGGACTTATGGTTTGGCAAAGCTCCAAAACGCTTAATAATGTGAAAAAATAAATAATTACCTGGGAAAACAGAGAGAGGGAACATCCTAAACTTAAAAATCTGCATGATGGCAAAGCGACACTGTGCCATTGCTTAGGGAGAGCCCTGCAACTACTGATATTGTTTAAAAATACAAAAGTACTTTTTTATCCGATTACTCGATTAATCGATAAAATAAAAATTAATCGATAGAATAATCGATAGAATACTCAATTCCAAAAATATTCGATAGCTGCAGCCCTAGTGGTTACGCATTGCATTGCTGCTCGCACTGTGTTCCCGCGTGCACGAACCGTCGCACCAGCACCGTGCACGCCTGCCCATCGGCGCAATGTTTCGTGGTGTGCTCATATGAGCTCTACCGCCGTGAGTCACCCTGAGTTGTACATATTCGCAATATGTGTGAAGGGGCCCAAATGAAGAGTATGGTAGAGAGGTGAAAAAGAGAGTGCAGGTAGAGTGGAGTGGGTGGAGAAAGGTAGCAGGAGTGATCTGTGACCGAAGAATATCTGCAAGTGCTGGAGAAACACACACAGCGGCTGGTGTTCCAAAGCAGCCCAGTCTCACGTTTTTTTTTTTTTTTTTTGTGCTCCCATCCCGAAATGAGTCAAATTTTCATGACTTTCTTTTTTAACTCACTATTACTAACTCTACTCCTACCATAGCCTTAACCATAACCTAATCCTACTCCTTCCCCCCCACCCTAACCATAACGCCCCCCCGCACGCTTTACTTAATTTTGTGCAGCCATCATGGAATGAATTAGAATGAATTCATGCTGCCGTGATGAAAATGAGCCACTTTTGTCAATTGGTAAGTAAAAATATAATTATTAGTTGTATTTATAGAGCTCCTGGCTCAAAAATGGAAGAATTTCAAAATTGGATTGAGAAATATTTTTCACAGATGGGTAATAAGCAAGGATTTGTCTGTGGAGATATAAATATTGATCTTTTAAATCCGCATCAACATAAAGTGACAGATGATTTCATTAATACCTTGTACAACTTAAATTTATATCCAAAAACGACTAGGCCTTCAAGAATAACTTCTCAGTCAGCTACCCTTATTGATAATATACTTACAAATGATACAGATACCAAAACAATTAAGTGGTTTATTGATCAATGATATCAGTGACTATCACGAACCAATAGATTAATGTACGAGGTCTGTTAGAAAAGTATCGGATCTTTTTACTTTTTGAAAAAACCTGATGGATTTGAATCACGTGTGCTTGCATCAGCCAACCTTTAACATTCGTGCGCATGCGTGAATTTTTTCACGCCTGTCAATTGCGTCATTTGCTGGCAAGCAGCCTTTGTGTGAGGACGTGTGTAGTGCTCTCATCGGATTTTCATTGGAAGGAAAAAGATGGAACAACTGGAGCAGCACCGCATCAAATTTTGCCAGAAACTGGGCAACAACCACGTGGAAACCATTCAGAAGATTCACACGGCTTTTGGTGACTTTTCAGTCGTGTGACTATCCGAGAAATTGTGGAAGAGGTGGGCATGTCACAGCATGTCCTGTGAGACTTCAACACAAAGGTGCCTTTGCTCCGCCGTTAGCAGCTTCGGCACGAATTTCACCGCCACTCTTTTCACCGCCACTCTTTTCATGGCCAAATCTTCTGTCACAGTGGAATGTGCCGAAAAAGTGCTGATGTCCACCTCTTCCACAATTTCTTGGATAGTCACACGACGGCCCCGCATCACCACAGTGTTCACTTTGGAATGACCTGGTCATTTCACCATGTTGATGGCCGACCGGAGCGTGGCTCGCTCTCCACCATTGTGCAGACGTCTTTAAACCGGTTGTACCGCTCCTTAATCTGTGTGATGCCCATAGCATCGACACCAAAAGCCATCTGAATCTTCCGAATGGTTTCCACGTGGTTGTCGCCCAGTTTCTGGCAAAATTTGATGCGGCGCTGCTCCAGTCGTTCCGCCATTTTCCTTGCAATGAAAATCCAACGAGAGCACTACACACGTCCTCACAAAGGCTGCTTGCCAGCAAATGACGCAATCGATAGGTTTGAAAAAATTCACGCATGCGCACGAAGGTTCAAGGTTTGCTCATGCAAGCACACGTGATTCAAATCCATCAGGTTTTTGCAAAAAATAAAAAGGTCCGATACTTTTCTAACAGACCTCGTATATTTCGTGCTGCTGAATCACGACTTGCAGTGAGACCAGGTTGTCCGAAGAGGTCTCCCATCCATGTACTAACCAGGAGTGACTCTGTTTAGCATCTGAGATCTGACAGAATCAAGCTTACACAGAACGTCTGCAGCTCCAAAGCACAAAATATTTTTTTTTAAATCCAATTTTCTGCAAACCATAACTTGGCAAATATGCAATTGTAGGCCAACCACTTTAGAAGTCTAACAGTGTTGAACAACTGTGCAAATTTCAAACAGGTAGCATGAACACTTTCAAAATGACCAATGGAAGTAAAGCTTCCATATCTCAGAAAGTAAAGAAGATACAAGCCATTTGGCATAGCAGATGTTGAGTATGGATGGGGAGCTCGAAGGAGAGCCGCTGCTCCGTCACATTGAAAGGAGCCAGCAGAGGTGGTTCGGGCATCTGGTAAGGATGCCTCCTGGGCGCCTTCCTAGGGAGGTGTTCCAGGTACGTCCATCTGGGAGGAGACCCCGGGGAAGACCCAGGACTAGGTGGAGAGATTCTATCTCCACACTGGCCTGGGAACGCCTCAGGATCCCCCAGTCAGAGGTGGTCAAAGTGGTCCAAGAAAGGGAAGTCTGGGATCCCCTGCTGGAGCTGTTGCCCATGCGACCCGATCCCGGACAAGCGGCTGAAGATAATTGAGTGAGATGTTGAGTACAATTAAATGAATTATGTGAATATGTAACATATCAAAAATGGTCAGTTGGGAAAACTGTCTGAAATCTGTGAATATGGCATGGAATGCTGCATGTATAGAAATAGCAGTAAGCATGGACACAAGATAAGAATTAGAGTGTGACTTTAGAGTTTTAACGTTTTCCAGGATAAAAAAAAAAAGACATACTGTAGGATACTTCCATCATCAAAAGAGTTGATTATCTGTTGATCAACTAAATGACTAATCAACAGTAATTATAATGCATACTACCACCAACATCCAAAACACCATAGATGTTTGTAAAAATATGTATTTAAGAATAGCTTGAAAATTTCTGGTCACAGAGAACCCATGCAAATATGGGGACAACATGCAAATGACACAGAAGGACCAGCAAACCTGGGTCCGTCTCGCTGTGAGACCACAGTGCTAACAACTAAGCCACAATGTTGCCCACAATGCAAACAACCAAACAATAAATACATCAAAAATTACAACAATAAAAAGAAGAGGAAAAAACTTGCAATATTTTGGCTCAGCTTCTCTGAGCAAATGTGGGTCAAAGATTAATGGTTACTATTCTGGGCCACATGCAACCTTCCCTCAATTTTTTTGTTAAATATTGGCAAATTTGTTTTTGAGGAATCCTGCTGACAACCGAACGTAAGCAAGGAAGGACATCCTCCTTGGCCAAGATAAAAAACAAAACAAAACAAAAAATAATAATAAAAACAGAAGAAGTTTTAATGTGTTGAAATGACAAACGAACAGAGACGGTGTGACTTTTGGCTCTTGCTGCAGCTCGATCTGAGTTATTCAGTTTGATCTAAGGAGGCTTTTGACACAAACCATTCTAAGCTTGAGGCCCCCTGTGGCACTTGTCAACCATGGTAACCAGCTGATTCCTTTCTCTTCCGCTTCCTTATCTCAGCTGTTACCCTCAATATAGTGGGAACGAAGCAGGGAAGACGTGTCCTTTCTAATGACTGTAGAATGACATCGCATGGAAGCTTTTCTTCATTAGATTGTGAATTACAATACAACATGTTGACATGATCCATAACAAGTTTGACACAAAGCATTGCCTCCTAAAGCCCCTTTCACACAGGCGCAAACGTAGAGTTGCATTGTGTTGCGTTTAGAGTACGCCAGAAATGTGCACATACTTTTTCAGTTCACTCCTGCCGGCTGTACAGAAAACCACTGCGCTTGGAAAACACTGCTGTCTCGTCACGGCTCGTAACATCAGATCACAAAGTTCAGAGTCCGTCCACTGATCACATGTTTAATTTCTTGTGTCTGCCTCACGTACCCCTCCACTTACTGCTGCGTTAGGGAGCAAAAAGTCGGCACTGAGATGCGTAACTCAGCGTAGTAGGTATGCCACAATGCACAACTCTACATTTAAAAAATAAGATGAAATGAAATAAAAAAAATACTTCCAGATAACAACACAACTAAATTTTAGGGCCCCTTCACACATAGTGTGAATTTGGTCGAATTACAGCGAAACAGGGCGAAACAGTTTGAATTAGCGCACCACAAAACATTGCACCGATGGGCAGGCGCAGTGCTGATGTGGAGGAAAATAAAATAACAACCAGCTGTATAAATAGTGAATATCACTGGGTTGATATAAATAATACATAAAAGGGGACGCTCTGATTACCAGACAGAAACTTTACCACTGCACCACAATCACTGTCTCATAACAGGAGCGTGAAATGGTTAAAATCAACAAGCTAAGAAAAAGAAAAAAGCGCTGTGATAACTGACCAAACAGCGTTTGGTATGGTGTATTTCTGCTGATATGTGACTGAAAGTGGCGTATGTGAGGACAGCAAGCATACCCACGCACGTGTCTGTCAAAACATGGTGCAGTGACAGTGATTGTCTGCTGACTGTTTTTGTGATGATAGTATGAATGGCCGCACATTTTCTAAGTGCCAAACAAGCGGTGTTAGATGTTCGTGTGTGCCAGCTGGAAACTGGCCGACACCTGCCACAAGAGGGTTTGATGGGCTCGCATAGCGCACACTTTGTCTTTCAGCTGCTGGTGTGCACAAATAATTGTAGCAACAGGTGTATGAGGAGTTCGAGGCAGCTATGAATTTACATGGTTTGCATATGATTCCTGCTTCATGTGCACTTTGACCAAATTCGCACTGTGTGTGAAGGGGCCCTTAATAATGTACGCATACAGGAAAACATACTTCAGTGCAGAAGGAATGTGCCATTTGTTGAGGTTGTGATGACAAAAGTCACATAAACTAGTTTTAACAATGTTGTTACTCACTTAATGAGCCATGCATAAATACTTGAAGCTACTCCTTTTTTTCCAAATCTTCCATACTTTTGCACTGAAATCCAAATAAAGCCTATATAATCCAAGACTATGGCGAGAATAATGGATGTCGCAAGCTGCACATTGTCTGTGAAGTCAAAGTGGAGGCAGCATGATCAAAAGACAAATGCCTTTAACAAAAATGTCACATTGTTCACAAGTGGCAAGGTCTCAGATCCAGAGGCTCTGGACCTGAAAGAAAAATATAACTAGGAAATATGTAGATAAGTGTCAACCTGTCTCGAAATGAAAAACAGAAAATGGTTATCTGATGTGACATTCCCTCAAAAGCAAAACTGCAGCACATCTTAACTCTGTGTGCGTGTGCGGTATCAGTGGAAGGCAAAGGCAGTGAGCAGTCGGAGAAACTCAATTCAACCTGAACAGCTTTTTGATTATTCTCTCCATTTTTATTTATTTTTTGTTGATTTTTTTAAAGCTCCCTCCAGACATCACAACTAAAAGCAAAGACACCCCGACATCCTCGATTTAGCAAAGCATGAATACAAATCAGTTTGAAAGTAGCAAATCTTTCATTACTCACAAAAACACCTCCGCAGTTTCAGCTTATATCTACCTCCAGAAATGAATTGGAGTTTCTTAGCCACTTTAAGTCAGCACAATAACATATGTGAAGCACTAATATGGATACAGTGAGAATGAAATTAAGCTGTGAGCACGTGACAGAAGACGCACGATATATTTACATCGGTGGATATGAACAGCAGCACTCAACAAGCTCAGGCTTTACACTTCTATATTCTACATTCTATATTTAAGAATGACTCGTGCTCATTTGCATTTGTCATTAGCAGGGATTACATTTTTTAAGGCCAAATCATAAGGTGTTCGCCATCTCCTTTTTATAGACACTAATTTTTCCATCATGTCCTAGGATGTAAGGTAAAACAAGGTGGAGACAGCTAAGAAAACAATCAGAAACAACAGAAATCTTTTAAAATACAAAAGATTAAATACAAATTGTATTTCTTTTTACTGGTCAAAAAGAATGAGCAGAAATTTTAAAAATGGTTTGATTTTCTCTTCATATTTAGAATAGGCTAATAATAAATAAAATCACTGGCAAACAGAAAAAAACAAAAATGACCCGTTTTCACTTATTCCAGACATGTAAGTAGCGTGAGGACAAAAAAAAATCTGAAACCATTGGATTGCAAGTGTCAACGCTGTGGAGGGTGTGGAAGGGTACCAAATGGTGCATTAAGCACAATTTTAAGGATGAATAGAGCAAAAAGTCCGTATTTGCTCCTGAAAAGTTTTTGTATTTTACATATTTTCCCAAAGTGAGGGTCGTGGCAGCAGGAAAAAAACTGTACGCATTTCCATTACAATAACTTTCCATTCATGAGATACAAGTCACCCCTCAGCGAGGACACAATTATGCAGAATTTGAAACTGCACCACAACGCACGGTAAACTGATTGAACAATATTCAATTAAACTTATTTGACCTCATATTCAGAAGTAGAATACATCTGTCATTCACAGCTGTGTAGATTCCATACACTGAGGTTCTAGATGATATGAGGCAAAATAATAAATTTTAAAACTGCATGGCAGTGCTGCTTTATCATGTATCAGTGACAATGAAACAGCTTAGGTTGAACTAAGCTTTTATTGAGCCAATATGACACCTGAACCACTTGGATCAGAATTTAACTTAATTTATTTCATTTTCATTTTAAGTAGTTCAGCCATTTCCAGGTTGCTCACAGTAAGATCAGGTCGCATTAATCGAGTGGTTGAATGGCTTTTTAACCACAGTCAACACATGATCCATCTTTCAGCAAATACCCAGAATCAACGGGAAAACCAACACTTCATGAACACAAGAAAGTCTGGAAATAATATTTTTTTCAAAAATCAATGACCATTCATAGCCTTCTGTGCAGCGAGAAACATCACTGAAAGTTGTTTTGCTGACTGCACAGACTTTTGGGCAACTTTGTGTTTTACTGTTTTGGCGTGGTCACAAAGGCACCGTTTTCCACATGAAGCGTACTACAAATGGTCATGACACCAGAAGCATTCAGCTCACAGAGTCACAGAGTCAGAGAAATAATCTATGAGCTTGTCCTTTTCCTCCAGTCACGACTATTGAAACATGTTTTTGATTATATCAGTCAGTGTAATATTATCATGTCTTTACTTTGTGAACAAGATCAAAATCTTACTTTTGTTGAAAATGCCGGTGTTCTAACATTTTATCCTGACACTCAAACAGTCTGAAAAGGCCGTAGTAATACCTACAACTTAAGGCAATTTAAGATACAGTAAATACGATGCAAATGTCTTGCTTCGTTATTTTGTTATATTTCATGTCATCTGATGTTACGCATAAGTCATAAATAATGTTTGATAGGTTAATAACATATTAACACTGGATGAACATAACATGACCCCCCCCCCCCCACTCTCCTCCTCTCACCCCTCCTCCCGCCCCCGCTTCTCCTTGCAGCAGCAGTTGATTTAAACCACGCCTCCAACACATGGAACACAGAAGGAAACATCCTTTAATCTGCAAAATAAACCTTTAATTTCTAAATGCAACAACAGTTACAGACACTGGAGGATTTATTCTTTTAATCACTGATCTGCTATTCAGACTTTTTCTCTTTGTTCAACTTATTTTACCTACCAAATCATGAGCAGCCATTTAAAGTGTAGGTGACACATAATGCTATGTTTTCATGAATATTTAAGACTAAAATTAAACAACAGTTTGAAATTTATCCTTTCCTGGTGCGCAGTTCTTGAAGAGATAAATATTCAGATTTTGAACTGCGCGCCACTACAAAACCAGGAACTTCCCGGCGTGACATTGGACAAGAAGAAGGAGGAAGTGGCGCCAGCTCTGGAACCATTATCTTAAATGTCCCATTAACTTATGGATTTTTACAGGCTACTGACAGCCCTGTGGTTCAGGTCGGAGCTGCACCATGTTTTCGGGGTCAGAATGGTTACTTTTCGCCAGCAGAATGGCAGGTGGAACATTTACATTGAAGAGCACGCACTTACATGGAGTCCCTGGCTTCTCCACTCAACACTGAGACAAAACTGAGGATCTTCAGATTATTTTATTGTTTTCTGGATCATGGGATAATGTCGTCGGTTGCAGATTGAGATGTTATGAGCAGATGAGGCTGTGACAGTCTTTTTCCTGCAGCGCAAAGCAGCTCATTAACAACACAGACTGGATAGATCAGCCGCAATAACGGATTACAGCTGGTGCTGGAACCTAGCACCAAAGTCCTGTGTGTCAAATGGAGTTTTCTTCAACCAGAACAAAAGGAATTATTTTTCAAGTTTAAAGATGATCTCACTGAAACGCACAGGTAAGACTATATATTTACTTCTTGTGTGAATGGTTTTAATATTTAGTAATAATGTATTCAAGATGGAAAACAATATTTATTTTAAAAATAGTTGATATTTTCAGCCCCTCGTGTCATTTTTCAGATTTGAAATTGTTTCTAAAAAAAAACAAAAAAAACAAAAACAAATAAAAAACAATCCACACTTCACTTTTTTCTAATTTCACAGATAGAAAAACAAATTTTTATCAGTTGATTACGAGCAAAGAGCTGGCAAAAAACAAACAAAATAGAACCAGTTTATCACCACCACCCATGCCGAAATCGCCTGCATTATTTATTTATTTATAAGTACCATTCTGTGTCCTGAACTTTGCTAATATCGTCACTGTTGTCAGACTGAAGGTTTTCCTCCAAAGTTTATTGTCATCTAAATAAGGCTCTAAACCATAAATGCTGTGTCCCCCACAGCTGCTTCAGAAAAACCTTCAGACTGGATTTAAAAAAAAAACAAAAAACAGTTCCACACTACAAAAAAAAAAAAAAACATCCTCCAGACTAGACTTTAACAAAAAGCTCCACACTATAAAAAAATCATCCGGAAACAGCTTGACCTCCGCTGTGTTACAATTGATTTGGGCTTGAATCAGCACGTGCCATTCCGGTGATGACGTAGCAACAATATGACCGCGGCTGAGGGCTGAAATAGAGTACAGGCTTCAGACAGCTGTAATTTATCCTTCACCTGTGCACTTATCAACTTTTATTGTTCAGGATTTTTTAAAAATAACATTTCATCATTTTTCGTGATTATTTGTGCACATTTTTTTGTGTCACCTACATTTTAATAGTAGTTATTAGCCAATAAAGACTCCTGATCCAATATGTGTACATTAAAGTCAATCCAATGGATATGCTTGTCAAAAGAACAGCTCTGCCACGTATAAAAAACTGCCTTCAATTGAAGCTGCTCCTTAATGTTTTTATTGATTATTTTAATTATTATTTTTTTTACAAAATACCAATGTGAACAAACAGAATTTTTAATATGATGTGTAATATGATTTTTATTGATTACATTATTATGAGTTGTAAATTTGTATAGAGCAGGTCACTTTCAAAAACTGAGTCTCAGGTCCTACAGAAGCCCGTACATTCACTGCTGTAAAAAAAAAAAAAAAAAAAACACCTAATAAGTATAACATAAAGGAGGCTGAAGAACTGAATGTTCCCAGTTGTGGAAGAAATACATACCGGTATTTTATTTAAAAAAAAAGGCAGAAATACGATAGCAAAGATAAACCTGCATTTCTAAAATACCATAAGTCACTACTAATTCTCAAGTGTTAGCATGTAAGCAGTGGGGAAGTGGTGGTCTAAAGTTTAAGCCCCCACTTACACAGGATGGTGTCCAATTAGCGTCCGTGTGTATCCTAAAAACGGCCAGGACGCACAAGGGAGGCAGAAGGAGTGAAAAACACGTTTCTGTGTAAATGCTTCAGCATCCTTTGGGGGTTGTTTCTGTATTCTAAAATGCAATTTTGGGTCAGTTTTTTGGGCATTAAATGAGTGACCTATATGTCCAATGAGCTTCCTCTGTGCAACCATCGGCGACTTCCAGCTATCTTGGCGACCCTTCTTCTTCCTCTCTGCATCATTTCTGCTCCTTCTGTGCATCCATTGGTGATCATAGGCGACCACACAATCCATGAAAATGACAGCAAATCAATCAATCAATCAATCAATTCTATTTATATAGCGCCAAATCACAACAAACAGTTGCCCCAAGGCGCTTTATATTGTAAGGCAAGGCCATACAATAATTACGTAAAAAACCCCAACGGTCAAAACGACCCCCTGTGAGAGAGCACTTGGCAACAGTGGGAAGGAAAAACTCCCTTTTAACAGGAAGAAACCTCCAGCAGAACCAGGCTCAGGGAGGGGCAGTCTTCTGCTGGGACTGGTTGGGGCTGAGGGAGAGAACCAGGAAAAAGACATGCTGTGGAGGGGAGCAGAGATCAATCACTAATGATTAAATGCAGAGTGGTGCATACAGAGCAAAAAGAGAAAGAAACACTCAGTGCATCATGGGAACCCCCCAGCAGTCTAAGTCTATAGCAGCATAACTAAGGGATGGTTCAGGGTCACCTGATCCAGCCCTAACTATAAGCTTTAGCAAAAAGGAAAGTTTTAAGCCTAATCTTAAAAGTAGAGAGGGTGTCTGTCTCCCTGATCCGAATTGGGAGCTGGTTCCACAGGAGAAGAGCCTGAAAGCTGAAGGCTCTGCCTCCCATTCTACTCTTACAAACCCTAGGAACTACAAGTAAGCCTGCAGTCTGAGAGGGAAGCGCTCTATTGGGGTGATATGGTACTATGAGGTCCCTAAGATAAGATGGGACCTGATTATTCAAAACCTTATAAGTAAGAAGAAGAATTTTAAATTCTATTCTAGAATTAACAAGAAGCCAATGAAGAGAGGCCAATATGGGTGAGATATGATCTCTCCTTCTAGTCCCCGCTAGTACTCTAGCTGCAGCATTTTGAATTAACTGAAGGCTTTTCAGGGAACTTTTAGGACAACCTGATAATAATGAATTACAATAGTCCAGCCTAGAGGAAATAAATGCATGAATTAGTTTTTCAGCATCACTCTGAGACAAGACCTTTCTAATTTTAGAGATATTGCGTAAATGCAAAAAAGCAGTCCAACATATTTGTTTAATATGCGCTTTGAATGACATATCCTGATCAAAAATGACTCCAAGATTTCTCACAGTATTGCTAGAGGTCAGGGTAATGCCATCCAGAGTAAGGATCTGGTTAGACACCATGTTTCTAAGATTTGTGGGGCCAAGTACAATAACTTCAGTTTTATCTGAGTTTAAAAGCAGGAAATTAGAGGTCATCCATGTCTTTATGTCTGTAAGACAATCCTGCAGTTTAGCTAATTGGTGTGTGTCCTCTGGCTTCATGGATAGATAAAGCTGGGTATCATCTGCGTAACAATGAAAATTTAAGCAATGCCGTCTAATAATACTGCCTAAGGGAAGCATGTATAAAGTGAATAAAATTGGTCCTAGCACAGAACCTTGTGGAACTCCATAATTAACCTTAGTCTGTGAAGAAGATGCCCCATTTACATGAACAAATTGTAATCTATTAGATAAATATGATTCAAACCACCGCAGCGCAGTGCCTTTAATACCTATGGCATGCTCTAATCTCTGTAATAAAATTTTATGGTCAACAGTATCAAAAGCAGCACTGAGGTCTAACAGAACAAGCACAGAGATGAGTCTCTGTGCTTGTTCCATATAGCCCCAAATAGCCCCAATCATTGTGCACCCGTTGAGTGTCTCTGAGTGATCCCTGAATGACCTAGGCATTGCCCTGTGCCTCTTTTGTGCCTCCCCTGTGTCTTCTTTGAACGAGCTCGGTGTCTGCTTAACGTTTGTTTTGACCATGGTAAATAATTCAAGGCAAACATAGCATTCAAAGCGCTGTCCGTGCTTCCAGTGAGCATCCCTTGGATGACCTGGGTATCCTGTGTGCCTCCCTTGAGCTTCCAATGGTGTCCTAGCACATTTGGAGGATGCACAAGGGAAGCACAATGAACTTTAGCCAGTGTAAAGGGGGTTTTAAAGAATTAAGCTTGTCAGCTGAGGTCATATGTTCAATCTCCCCACCAGATGGGGAAATGTGGGTCAAGAAGGTGAAAGACAGCATGTTTCGCCCTCATAGTCATCACTAAAGGTGCTATTCCTTGTTGCCTTATACAGAGATGAATATCCCACTCCCTACCCACCCAAGCACATTTACATCATCATAAACTCAAAGAATGGAAGAAGTTAAAAGTGCTTATAGACAGTAGTAAAATCTGCAACATTTCAAAACTAGCCCATTTCTGTAGTAAAAACCCCAGACGTGGCAACACGGCTCCAACACCACAATAATGCAGTTTGACATAGTACTGAATTTGTGGTTTATGTTGAGACGTATTTCGGCCTTAATGGCTTCTCACGTGTCTACCATGATAAATTATGCAATACGGGATTTATCAATCAATCATGCTGCATGTGTTACAAGATTTATATGGAGGCAGCAGGTGATGAGGGCGCACTCTACAGCCTTGCTCCTTGATTCACAGTGATCAATAAGGTGAGAGAACAGACCATTTTAAATATAAATGCTCTTGAATGAATTGAAGACTGTAATATTCAAGTTGTAATAATAATATTAGCCGTAACAGTTGAATAGAGCAGCTGTACTATTGACGTGATGTCTGAGATCCGTACTCGGGTGCGGTTAGCGATCACAGTACATGCGTACCATCCTCATGTTCAACTGAACCCTTGCCCCAGACCACCTCTGCAAGTGGGTTCAGACATTGTGCTGTGCACTCACACTAGTTAAACCCACTGGACTTTTGGGGGTCAAATCTGCAGATGAGTGCCATATATGCCAGACCTGTGTGCGTGTGCATGAATGGTGCTTTATGTGAGTGCATCAGATGGTAAAGTGCTCTTCATTAAATACAGTCCACTTACCCTTCAGTTTAACAGGTGGTTCAGTACTTCATATACTGCTGATTAGTTTTTTTACATCTTGAATTTTTTTAAGGTGACTTGATTTTCAATGTCATGAAGCACAATATGCACACTTGGAAGTGTGAAATAAAGGTTGGTTATAACCGACCTGGTTGCTCCCCATTACTGTCTACTGGTTACTAGTACAGACGAACAAGCTTGAGAAGTCTCATTTTTGTGAAATGAGGAGCCTACATACAGTACTGCCTATCACCGGAGAAGACATGGGAGCACCTAGGGATGCACAACTGGAAGAAAGTGTCATATTGCGTTTACTGTGTCAAATATTGCAAGTTTGACATTGTAAATGTTTGGTCTTGTAATGCTGCAGTCAGGTCCATAAGTATTTGAGCAGAGATACAATATTTGCAATTTTGCCTCTATGCATAACTACAATAGAGTTAAAATGAAACAATCAAGATATGCTTGCACAAAGCTGTACCCAGTGTCTTTTCCCATAGTGTGGATTCTGTACCGAGCACTAGAACCAAATGACACATAAAATCAAGTGTGAGAAAACGAGCACAATCCAGCGTGGATAAGATGGTTGCTCATACATTAGAGGAGATGATCTGATAAATAGCAGGTGAATGTAATCAACAGACAGGAAACAGCTGGAGGAAAAACTGTAAAGTGGCTGGTAATGAGACCCGAACAGGCAAGGTGATGAGGAGTGCAAATAAAATGGGATTAGAGTGAGGTGACACTGTGTCCGCAACATAGTGAAATGGAAAATCATTTACTGTGCAGGAAGCTAAAAATGGCAATGTGTAATAGCATTTTTGCAGATTAAGTAGTAATAGATAATACTTGTAGATAACAACTATTATCTACCACAGTTATTTCTGCATTGGGGCTGCAGTGATTAGTCAACAAAAACCATAAAATCCAATAATATTTTTTTTTAAAGCAATTGATTTCACTACTGATTTCTGTTTCTCTTGGACAAAAAACATGCTCTAGTGTCACATGACCCACACTTACCTATTTTCTGATATTCAATTTTTTAACAAAATACTTGTGAAGTGTAATAAAACACTGACAAAAGTTAACCAAATTATTGCTCAACAGATGAATGAAATGCTGAAGTAGTGGTTAGTTGTAGTCCAAACTTGCCTCACAGATGGTTTCAGAATCAATAAAAGGTCTCATGTCCACCATGGGGAGGGGGGTCATGATAAATGTGTGTCTTTATGTAAACAATTAACAGCCCAAAGCACTTTGTTTTGCAGAAACAATGCCTCATTGCAGCAGTGAGAAAGAGGAAAAATGATGCTGGCTAATGATGAAGGGCATTGAATTTATCAGCACAGTGGTCAACTCCTTTTCCCCCTCACTCATATGTGTAGAGGGTTATCCCCTTCTGGACAAATTCCACCAGCAATCCTTCAAGTCTTCTACAGACTCTTGTGCTTTGAAATATGCCAGCTGCATTGAGTTAAAAAAAAAAATAAAAATCCGGTGCTTGTGTTTTCACAATTATACTGTAAATGTTGAGTTTTCTTCAACAATGACAACAATGGCCGGTCTGGGTTTTTCTTCTCTCTACTTTCCCAAATCCATAAAGAGCCTTGATGGCCATGCTCTACATTACAGAGACAGAATTGCTTTCCCCAACCAACCACATAATGTGCACGAACAATAGCAAAGCATTAGGCGGCCGACAATAAATATCTGAAAAGAGGTAGTTTGCACATGGAAAATATACCAACAGAATTTCAGTCATGGGTCTAGTGGAGACTTGTCATCAGGGCTGTCGACTTATCCGATGTAATGCATCGAGCATAAAGGAAAGAAAGGTTATTACATAAATTAATAAGAACACTTTTTGGTAAATTGAGTCAAAATGACACCTTTTTCTTTCTTAAATGCTACATAGAAAAGAAAGCGGCAGTGACTAAGTACCATTAAGGTGTTTTATTTGACTTTTTTTTTTTTTTTTACTGTTAAAATAGCAAGAAAATGGTCCTCGTAAAATATATCTTCAGTCGACAAGTGTTTGAATGCCATTTGGATACCTGAGTGATATTCAAAGTTATTTGGAACTACCTTGACATACAGGACAAGAAAGACAGTGCCAGAGTTTTCAGAGAGAAGACATGATTTAAGGCAGCAAAGAAACAGGAGCAGGGTAAAAGCTGATACTGACATTCATGCAATTTAACATGTTGTTGCAGTGTACGAAATACAAGCTTATGCTCAGTGGGAGCGTTGACTGCTATGTGA
Source organism: Thalassophryne amazonica (assembly GCF_902500255.1). NCBI lineage: Eukaryota > Metazoa > Chordata > Actinopteri > Batrachoidiformes > Batrachoididae > Thalassophryne > Thalassophryne amazonica. The sequence continues at coordinate 45,528,621 of NC_047113.1, read as the reverse complement.
TCTCAGCCTCTGTGATCTCAGCTGGTTCAGAATGCTGCTGCAAGACTTTTGACACGTAGCAGAAGGTCTGAACATATCACACCCATTTTGGCATTGTTACCCTGGCTCCCTGTCTCTGTGAGAGCAGATTTTAAGGTTTTGTTATTGACTTATAAAGTTGTTCATGGACTTGAGCCATCTTATCTGGCTGATCTGGTGGAACCTTACGTGCCAGCCTGGGCTTTGCCGCCGCAGGATGTGGGACTTTGCTGGGTTCCCAGGGTGAAGAAGAAGTCAGCGGGTCAAAGAGCTTTCTCATCGTGCACCCACCCTGTGGAACGGTCTTCCTGCGACTGTGAGGCAGTCGGAGTCCGTGGACATTTTTAAGTCAAGACTTAAAACCTATTTTTATTCTCTTTCTTATCTGTTTTATTCTTTTACTTCTGTTTTTAATTATGTATTTGAATTATGTATTTAATTTTTAATTATTTATTTAATTTTTATATTGAATTGTTCTGTGTGAGGTGCCTTGAGATGGCTTTTGTTGTGATTTGGTGCATTATAAGATGATTAAATTGAAATTGAATTGAACTGAAATTGATCTGGCCTTATTTCGATCACTTCAATTGGATTGGGACATCCCTAATTACCACCTCCAACTGACTGAGGAAGGTGGAAAAGCAAACACCCAGAGGCGGACTTTAGGGTATATGATGACAAATTTTCACACATACTTAAAAAACACAAATAAAAGTTTGTTTAAATTTTGGTGTGACCAATTATCAAAGTTTAACTCTGTGGTCTTTACTCAAAGCTTTCCTTTGATCTTGATTTATAACATTCTTGTCTTGTGACTTCACAAAGATTGATGAGTAGTGCTCACATACAGATGATTGTGGAAAGATCCATAGTCCATCATGGGGCATGTTACATGGTGACTGAATCCAAACTTTGTCATTTGCAGAAAACTTCATGCATAGGTGCAAACATGCTATCAGAGGGAAAACAACCAAACTCTGTTGGTCGGTCATTATTCCTCCTGTAGAGGTGTACTGAGGTACACCCTTATAGTTTTTCATAGCTCTTTGGAGCTCAAATCTTTATCACTACTTCCTAAGTTGCTGCAGTCAGCATTTTGACTTCTTCTGTTATTTGCTGAGAGGATGATTTGATGTGTCATTAAAAGCAGTGGTGGGCACAGTTCCACTAATCCGCTAACCACTAATTTTCGAAGATAATGTTTTCATTATCGGATTAGCTTTTCAGATAACTTTGAAAACCATTATCGGACTAATTATTTTCTGATAAGTTTTGGTTCAATAATTTTGTAGACCGCTAACGTATGTGGTAAACAAAGCTGAATAGCTACAAACATTTAGAAAATTCTAAATCAGTTTAGCACCAACTCATTAAATGTTTTGTAGCAGATGTGTAGTTCTACCCTCCATAAATAGAGGAGAACTGGTTCCAGAAGAGACCGCTCTATCCTCTGCAGACAAAGGAAAACTGGTCACAAAAAAGAAAAAAAAAACTCATTTCTTTTGACCCCATACTAATATGCTGGCAATATCACCCAAGTCATCCACAGGCATACAGGTTTAACTTATGGTTAAAATTTTAACCAAACTAATTTTGGACAAGTTATTTAAATTAACATCATATGTGAGGTTTATAAAGTGAAAATATCAGATATATGTTTTAGTGTTAAAGTAATGCGCTAATTTTGAAGGTTTTAGTGTGGAGATGCTGTGCCCAGCAGCAGTGCATTATGGGTATCTCAGTACATTCATGACAGAAGAAATGCATTTGAGACGCTGTGATCAGGCTCCACACGGACAATAGCATTAAACTCTTTGTATATTGTGCCTAAAACTCTCGTGAATATATTCTCCGAGTTTATAGATGTCGTTATTGCATTTGTGTTTGCGTTTATTAAATTCCACGCATCTTAAACGTAGCAGACACAGATTATCTGGAATTTTGTTTTGGCAAGTTACAGCCATGAACACTACTGCCATCTACTGGCCAGTAGTGTTCATGACTGTATTCGCCCTAAAGGTGGGCAGACACTGTACAATATTTTCAATCACTGTACTCGGCTACAGCTCAAACTGTACGACAAAACCGCATGGTCTAAAAGTTCAGAGCGCACAATTTTTGTTCTCACACACATTGTACATTCAAAAACCACACGTCGGACTCGTGTTTCCAGAAGCAAAACGTAAACAGAAGCTTTTTTTTTTTCAAACTATATTTACATTTTGTATTTTTACAAAAACTCTCGATGGGAGACATCAAAGTTAAAAAAAAATTACAAGACTTTACATGAGTTGAAGAAAGGGGGGCAAAAGAAACAGAAGCTGCTCTTCCAAAGAAATGATCACTATTTATGCTCTCTCTGGTGTTTGCACATGCACAGTGCCAGAGGTTGGACATTTGTAGTGCTTTAGCAGCGGGATAACCCTCACGACGCTTGACCAGAATATCAAACAGGTTTGATTTTCCTCTGACCATACGATTGCCGATCAGGAGGTGGTCGTGAGAGGTTAAATGCAGTTCATTACTCCATGTATACTACACGATGCAGGACGCGGGATCAACCTGAAACTCGGGCCGATCCAAAAAATTCACGCACAAGTGAAAAATCAGCTGAAAAAGGGCCAAAACTCGCACAGTGTAAGCCCAGCTTAAGTACTGAATGTCTGGCACCAGTAGATCATGACAGTGCTCTATTTATTTTGACACCGGTTATATCAGACGGTTATCTAATTACAACTTGGCTTTTTTTTACAAATAAAAAAATGGCATATTTTACAAAAGCACATTTATCTGTAAACACCAAAACACGACACACCTCACATTAACGTGTTGGTGTTTACATAGAATGAATGAGTGAACCAATCAGTGTTAGCGGAGGCACATACCCATAATCCTTTGCCATCTGTCTGTGGTTGTTACAAAACTTCAAAATTAGTGCATTATTCAACAATAAAAGATATATGTTATATTTTAACTTTGTACAAATGACAGAAATGACACTAATGGAGTTATTCTATCAGTATTAATTTTATTTATACACCAAACCATAAGTCAGCAGCGCTGTTATCGAGTAGAGTATTGAGTAGAGCTTCGCTGTTCCTCTCAACTGTTTTGCTGCTGGAAGCTATGTAGTAAACATGAGCTTCCAGCATGGGGCAGGGCGCTCAAAGACAGAAGTGCTGACTCATTGTTTGCGTCTGTCGTTGTCTTTGATGCTCCCAGAAGCAATTGTGGTGTTAAAACTCAAAATCAGCTTATTAGTAACTGCAAGTGTACTGGAGACAATACTGGAATTTATCGGTTATCTGTAGCTTCCGATAAATTTTTGGGTGGTTTATCAGTTTAGCTTTATAAAAGATAACTTTTCAGTTAGCTGATTATCTGTTATTAAAGCTAATATTTTTGGTTAGCTGTGCCCACCACTGATTAAAAGCCTTATCGACATTAACTGCATGTATATAAGAAAAGTAACTGTGCCATGCATCTCTCAGCATTTCTGTGCATTATTTGTGAGTCTGACTAATGCCACATTCCTCTATTTATTAAACACAGTTAATAAAATGATTCTAATTCTGAAGTGGTCTTCTTAAGTCATCCCTGTCTTAAAATAAATGCCTGGCTGCTGACTAATATAGACCACAGTTGTATATTTCAAAGTAAAGGAGAGCTAGGAAACAAAAAAGTGAAATATAAAGACATTTCAAACAGAATTATGTTTCATGGACACCACTGTCATGTTATTTTCACAATCTGTCAGATCTCTGGCACAAATGAAGGAATTTTAAAAGCACCTGTCAACCTGATTTACCAGATGAAAGCTTCTTGTATCCACCAACTCAGATTTACTATCAGAGGCTCTCTTTCCCAATTTTAATGTTAAAACCACACACACACACACACACACACACACACACACACACACACACACACACACACACACACACACACACACACACACACACACACACACACACACACACACACACACACACACACACACACACACACACAAATGCACACAAAAATACCGTGGTGTTATCGATTTGATAATATCCTGCTTAAATTGGTACTATAATTAAACTCACATTTGTGCAGTTAGGGTCCGATTGTACACATGAAAATACGGCCTTGAAATTATTGTGAAATGTATAGTGTACTTCTCAGGGACGGGTGGTATTTCTTAAAAATGTATTTAAAATATAGGTTGTTTGCCTGGATGCTTGCCATAGTGTGTTCAGTGCAGCAACAAGTGGGACTATCAGATAATCCCAGACCTGACCTGTTTAAAATATGCATTTGAAACATAAAAATCAGAGCTTTCCCATTTAAAGGAGGGGGCTACGTTGTAATATGTATGTAGTTACTTTGGTGTTGTGTATTTTTGACATTTTACAAATATTGAAAATGCTTCCCCCAAGGGAGATTTTAGTTAAATAGTGAACAAATAAAGCATACATTTGCCAAAACATAAGCTTCCCAGTTCAAGACCACCCATGCTCATTCTTCATGTAAGATGGAGTTGCGTCAGGAAGGGTGTCAGGTGTAAAAGTTGTGCCAAATCAATATATTCACATTGGGTGTGCTGTGGTGACTCCAAACAAAAAAGAAAGAAGCTGAAATAACTTAACATTAGAGTGCACAAAGAAAAATAAAAAAACAAATGTAACATACGCAGTCACTACTGTATGTAGAGAAAACCTGCCCTTTAAAATAGGAATGTACCAGATCCGATCACGGATCGTATCGGAACCCAATACCGATGTAATTCACGTATGAGAAAATACCGATCCAACGCGCCATATTTTCCAATACCGGAGAAGAGCCACTGTGAATCCTCTCAACTGCTGTTGTTTGCTCTCTGCTTGTTTACTGCCGAGCAGGAGGAGGAGAGGCTGTTTCTAAAGCCGGGCTGTTTGAGAGAGCTCTCTTCCGCAGTGTTTTAGCAGCAAATTTCTGCCTGGCTCTCGGGTTCAAATTGTGTGTTCGTCGAGCACAGATTTTCTGAAAAATTAACTCAACTGTTGCTTGAAAATGTGTCCTAGAAAGTTAGCCACTTCACTGTCCCGAGGCTGTAAAACGCTATGAAAAGCCAGCTCAGCATGCAGTGGAAGAAGACAGCGAATAGAAATTCTGTCCACTGAAAGGGAAAAAAGTTTCCATTAAACTCCTACATGTGAGTGCCGATGATGATACATTTATTTTACAGTTGAAAGGATTCATGTTTCCAAAAAGTTTGAAGTTTGCGCAGCACAAAAACAGCAAGAGCGAAAGAAAAAGAGAGACAGAGGGAAAGAGAAACTGAGCAAAAGAAACAGGTAGAGAAAGAGAGAGACAGACAGGCAGAGAAAGAGACAGACAGAGAGAGACAGAGGACTTAATTTTTACTCTTAACACTTGCTATGACAATGTAAACATATGTCTCCCATATCAATAAATTGAAACTGAAAATTGAGAAGGAGAGACAGACAGACAGAGAGAGTGCTGTCTTTTCTCTTTAAGTCTATAAAAATAAGGCTATTAAAGTCCATAAAAAATAAAAGTACTTAATTATTTCACCAAAACATCAAATCTAGGTTTCATCTTACAACCTCTGGCAATAATTATGGAATCACCGGCCTCTGAGGATGTTCATTCAGTTGTTTAATTTGTAGAAAAAAAGCAGATCACAGACATGACACAAAACTAAAGTCATTTCAAATGGCAACTTTCTGGCTTTAAGAAACACTATAAGAAATCAGGAAAAATAATTGTGGCAGTCAGTAATGGTTACTTTTTTAGACCAAGCAGAGGGAAAAAAATATGGACTCACTCAATTCTGAGGAATAAATTATGGAATCACCCTGTAAATTTTCATCCCCAAAACTAACACCTGCATCAAATCAGATCTGCTCGTTAGTCTGCATCTAAAAAGGAGTGATCACACCTTGGAGAGCTGTTGCACCAAGTGGACTGACATGAATCATGGCTCCAACACGAGAGAAGTCAATTGAAACAAAGCATCACGCAATGTTGCAAAAGATGTTGGTTGTTCACAGTCAGCTGGGTCTAAACTCTGGACCAAATACAAACAACATGGGAAGGTTGTTAAAGGCAAACACACTGGTAGACCAAGGAAGACATCAAAGCGTCAAGACAGAAAACTTAAAGCAATATGTCTCAAAAATCGAAAATGCACAAGAAAACAAATGAGGAACGAATGGGAGGAAACTGGAGTCAACGTCTGTGACCGAACTGTAAGAAACCGCCTAAAGGAAATGGGATTTACATACAGAAAAGCTAAACGAAAGCCATCATTAACACCTAAACAGAAAAAAACAAGGTTACAATGGGCTAAGGAAAAGCAATCGTGGACTGTGGATGACTGGATGAAAGTCATATTCAGTGATGAATCTCGAATCTGCATTGGGCAAGGTGATGATGCTAGAACTTTTGTTTGGTGCCGTTCCAATGAGATTTATAAAGATGACTGCCTGAAGAGAACATATAAATTTCCACAGTCATTGATGATATGGGGCTGCATGTCAGGTAAAGGCACTGGGGAGATGGCTGTCATGACATCATCAATAAATGCACAAGTTTACGTTGATATTTTGGACACTTTTCTTATCCCATCAATTAAAAGGATGTTTGGGGATGATGAAATCATTTTTCAAGATGATAATGCATCTTGCCATAGAGCAAAAACTGAGAAAACATTCCTTGCAAAAAGACACATAGGGTCAATGTCATGGCCTGCAAATAGTCCGGATCTTAATCCAATTGAAAATCTTTGGTGGAAGTTGAAGAAAATGGTCCATGATAAGGCTCCAACCTGCAAAGTTGATCTGGCAACAGCAATCAGAGAAAGTTGGAGCCAGATTGATGAAGAGTACTGTTTGTCACTCATTAAGTCCATATATATAATTATAAAATCAACAATAATGATAATAATATTAAAGCAAACAGAGCTCTGGTATCGGATCAGAAAAGTACCGGTATCGGCAGATATCCAAATGCAGGTATCGCGATTGGATCGGAAGTGAAAAATTGTTGATTGGTGCATCCCTACGTCAAAAACACTTTCTAACTTTGAATTTTATGATGCATCTTTTCAATGAATGTGGCGGTGCAGTATAATAATATTTTTTTTTTTTTAAACAAAAGTACTTTAATATCTCATTTTTTATACAATTTATGACATTATTTTGTAGTTTATTTTGCTCCACTTGCATTTTCATTTTGTTCTATATCTAAATACAGTGTGGTATGCACCACACTGCACACTCCATTGCTGGCATTTAGCAACCAACATACATTTTTAAACAGTGTGTGTGTGTGTGTGTGTGTGTGTGTGTGTGTGTGTGTGTGTGTGTGTGTGTGTGTGTGTGTGTGTGTGTGTGTGTGTGTGTGTGTGTGTGTGTGTGTGTGTGTGTGGCTAAGCTGATACAACAAGGCTGAATCAAATGATGTGAGAATCTGGTTTAAAGAAACACTCATACAGCTCTCTTTGTCTCTCTGACAAGCAGTGATGACACAAACCTGCTGTAAATTTTGGCACAATTTAAGAGAGGAAAAAAGCCATGAACAAACAAGACTGAATAAGCTGAATAAGGGAGCTTAATATTTCTATATGCTTCCCTATGAAAGAGGAAAAATATGCCTGTGATATGAAATCTAGTCATAAGTGAGGCACCCAGTGTGACTCAGGCTGAAAATCAAACTGAAAACGCCTGTCTGCTCCCTGCAGGTGCTTCAGAGAAATGCTGCTGCTTGAGCTTATGAATGTTCGCCATTGTGTAAAAGGATCCTTTTGTTCTTTGTTGTGAAGGATCAGAGTTCTGATGTCCAGTGGCACCCCTGCACCCCTACTACTACTCCTCCACTAAAAAAGACAGATTGCCTATTTTCCTCTCACCTGTGCTGGGGCTGTGCCCATGACACCTGCTAGGCGAGTGCAGTTTAGCGTCAGCTAACGCATGTGCCTATTGATGTGCTGTGACTGGGCCAGGCTGATCCTACCCAACACGCATTTGGGCCAGCTGTTGTGCCTCAACTGTCTGTGTGTATGCTGTGACAGTCACAAACAGAGAAAAGGCAAGCTGCTCGAAACACAACGCCTCATCTACCATGACCAACCAGTCCTGCTGCTCACAATGCCATTATTTCACAGCCCTCAACTAAATGCCTGCAAAACTGATGCATGTAATCGAGCCCAAGAATGTCGCTGATGATGAAAAAAATGTTGATTCCCTGTGAATACGGTGTTGATTACATGCATCTGAGAAGCTAATTTTGGGACTTAAGACTCAGTGAAGCCTAATCGAATGGTCTGTATGATCACGATTTGAAGAGCTAACAATGCAACGTAAACACTACAAATTACAAGCTGCAGTGTTTGCCACTGATGATTAAGGTTAAAGAATTCAATGGTGATTACAGTAAGTGGGCGACAACAAACTAAAGGCCCTTGACAAATACACATAAAAACAATTCAGATTAATCAAGCAATCAGCTAAAAGAAATGGCAAATTTCAATTATCCAGGTGGATGTTGAAGATTTTCACTGCAATCACTAAGAGTTTAAAGCCAACGGAATGAAAGCAAAGGAGGGGAGACTCTACCTACCCTGTTGAGAAAGATGAGGGAAACGCCCTTTTCAAAGTTTGAGCCCATGAACCTCTGAAAGGTCTGTTCATGCCCCTGCCGGCATGAATAATCACCCCCAGCTTCCCTGTAATGTGCTGTGGATGATATATTGGACCACATTTATTACTGCTCTGCTTCCACCTGGCTTGGAGCAGCAAGACCTCCATTAATTTAAAGGAGGAAAAAAAAACAGGACTGCAACAAAATTTCTGCAGAGTCAAAGACTAAGAGCTTAAATCTACTTTTTGCAACAACGTGAACTAATTGGTCAAAACTGAAAACACAGTGTAGAGTTTCTCCGGTCATTTTAATGTGTCTGTCCAAAAGCTACGGCCATTTACATTGCTAATCCTTCTCCAAATCCAAATATTGCTGCTAGACATTTTGCAAGATTTCTGCCATCACAGTCAAAAGTGGATGTACTACTCCAAGACACATCCAAGCTTTAGAGAGTATGAACATATGCGAGACATGTTGTTCATCAGGAAAGAAGACGAGTGTATTCTCATTTGAATGGTAATATGGGATTAAAGTAGCTGTAGTGGTTTTACAGGATTAAAACAACATTACATGGCACCCTTTAGTTGTCAAATTAATTGCATTTGCCTTTTAGATGAACATCTCAGACACATGCGCTATTATTTTCTCTGCCATGTTGAGATGGATACGAGAGTTTATTGGATTTTAAGCAGGCTTCAGCACATTTTAATTTACTGTGCAGTCAGAAATAAAAAGATAATAAACAGATCAATGCCCAATATAAATGCTCTGAATCCTAACGCTTACCAGCACTCGGAAATAGGAAAAAAAAAACACTTAGCAGTACAACTTTTAGCTGTGGATTTAAAAAAAAACAAAAACGATATCTGCATTTTGTAAATTCATCAGAATAAGTGCTGTTGATGCGATGTTAACAAGCAGAACATTTGGTAAATATTAATGAGACAAGTGTGCTACTGGGATGAATAATTTCAATCAAAACAATGCAGCATTTCAGAAACTCATTCCAAATCTATTGGCAATTTTGCAGAAGCTTTGACAGACAAACCTTCTGTCACAGTCATGGAAGAAATGTGGTATTTTCTCCCTATTCCTTTATCCCTCCCAACCAACAGCTACCGCAAATGCAGGCATTAACCTGATAAAGGTCGACGTTGTTAGGTGTCTGTATGTATGTAAGAATACCCTTTAGTATTTGTTGTATGCTCTGGTTCAAAGAGCCTCAACATCTGAGCATTCTCAAATAAAACATTGTCGGTCATTGCACCTGCAGAACAGTTGAGTGCTTGTGTGTGTCGGCTGTTTGCACAGCACTGTGCACGCAGCATCTGGGAATGTACATGTGGTGAGAGGTCGCAACATGAATCAATTTAAATCCATCTTCTACACAGAAATTACTTATTTGTCCAATTTATTACAGAGTGGTCCATTCTATTGTGAAAGGCCTGAGACTTCGCACACCTCGTGATTGAAATCATTGCCACTGGGAGAACCGAGCCAACACCCTCAGAGGAACTGCTATTCAGAAAGTGAGTGAATCATTGATTTTCAGCAGGAAATCATCAAGGCGAATCTATGGTAAATGGGAGTGGAGATGGCAAATGGTCTAGTTCAGCAGGATATTCAGTTATCACTGTATTCTTTCCCAGACAGGCCGCAGTGTCCAGCTATTTTCAGGCTTGTGGTTAAGTGAAGACTAGTCAATCTCAGGGGGAGCTTGTCCTTGTGCTGTGGTAAAGTGCAAATGAAAAGCGCCATCGAGTGAGCAAAATTGTGAGAACGAAAGAAATTGTAATCTTGCCAAAAATAAAAAACAGACAAGAAAGCAATAACATCCTGAACCAACAGAAATCCTGTTGTGTGTTCTATGCCGAAGGGCTGATGCATGAAAATGAGCTTCTTTGATGTTTGATTTAAAAAAAAAAAATCCTCTGCCTTTGAATTTCTGTGAGAAATGTCTGAAAATTAATAATGCTTGAATTAGAAGATTTAATAAAGGGTAAAGAGCTGGCAAAGTAAGAATGCACAACTCTGAACATGTGCTGTTCACAACAATACGATGTTATTGAGAAACAAAACAGAATAACACAAAAAGATATATTACAATAAAAAATCATTATTGTACAATCTCAATCTATTTGATACTGAGGAAGAAAAAATGAAAATGAAATCTATAACAGAGTTAAATTTGTGTAAAGACATTTAGCAAAAACAGAACTTGGTCACCTGTCAAATATCCATGGGCCGATTAGCGGTTTCTGAGTACACCATAGTTTGAACATGCCATGGAGCCAAAACAGAGATTTGCTGCTCAGCTATATCATAGAGAGTTCTCTAAACAAACCTGACGTCATTCTACAGGGTTTGGTCACTGAAGTTTGTGTTGCTACAGGAGGTGAAACAATCAACCATTACAAATTTAAATTGTTTTTAAAGTAATAAGACAACTGTCTCTATTTTAACTTTTTAAATCGGTTGAATTAAGTTTGTTTCGCTGCTAATTCCATGTCTTCAAAAGCTTGTAAAACTTCAAAGGTTGGCATGAGACTCTCGCCAAACTGGTCACAGGAATGTTCACTTTGCAACATTAAAAACAAAGCCATGTCTGATAGTGCAAGGCGGTATAACGGATGAATGTCCCCATTTGAACTATAAGCAACCCCTTTTTTGGCTTATTGTAATTATCATGAAAAACAAATGTCTAGATTTAACAAAGATTTGCATCCAATCACACCGAATCATTCCTGAGTGATATCATAGTATACAGACACAAGCTGCATATCATAGCCAAATGAGTTTGAGAAAACATGTCTGTCATACAAATACACACGCACACACCTGCAGTATTAAGGCAGAAAGCCTCCTAATAACAAAGTGTGTTTTTAAAGAGTGGACCACACTGCCCCTTTCTCTTTTCTGAATTTTGAAATTACCAACATCATGAACTAGGTAGGGAGTTGTACTTTATTCAAATAAATATCTTAATCTCCCTAACGAGATAGCTAACACAGCTCATGAGCCTACTGATTTCTGAGGGTGTGTTTTTTCTGCCCCTCTGACATTCGTTGTTGACAGGATTCAAAGTGCAAATGCCAGTCAGTAAACTGCTCAACAAAATGCATTACACTTGTCATGTGAGGTCTCTCAAATCTGCTGTTGGAAATTTATCTCTGACCGATGAGCAGAGAATGGATTATTATTATTTTGTTTGTTTGTTTTTCAATTAAACAACATGCTGCTCTGTGAGGCTTTGCTTTGGGGGGGAAAAAAAAAAAAAAAATATATATATATATATATATATATATATATATATATTGAAATGGGACAATGCATATTAATGAACATTGTTACATGTAAATATGACAGATTATAGCAAGATGCTCTTTTCCATCTGTAGTCCCAGTAACATAGAAACAGACAGATGATTTATTTATTTTGGTATGTTGTGTGGTCTTTACACAACATACCAAAATAAATAAATCATGACAGGAAAACAATTAAAACAGAATACACATACAAATATTTACAATTCAAAGTAACAATAACTGATAGATAATAAGTAGCCGACAGGTGGAGAAACCAAAAGAATTACAAATAATTCTGATTAATATGTTGTCATTGGGATTATGAGAGAGAGAGAGAGAGAAAGTAAGAAAGAGAGAGAGAGGGAAAAAAAGAAATACTATCTGTATCAACAGTGAAATAATGTTTCCAGGGAGGTGGTCAACACAGTACCCAAGCCCCATCCTCTGGTCCTTTTAAATGAGGCAAACCTGGTTAGTGGCAAATCTTGCAGTTCCTTGAATGTCAGCTGCTTATGTTTTGACTCAAACGTGAAGGTTTGATCACATAACCCCAGTGCTGGCATCTGTCCATTGGTTGCCTGTTCATATGGTGGCGATTATAAGATTTTGCACTGCTGAATGCATCTTATACGGCCGATTTGATTCGGCCATAAGTACGTCTTGAGATCATAGGGGGCTGGTCTGCTATGTGTCCCTAAGGCTAGGAAGAAATCAATCGTTTGCATTCTGTGACCTGTGGCTGTGGTGGAACAAAGTGCAGGCTGAGATTAGGCAGTCAAGTTCTGTTGACATTTTTTAATCTCGATCACTAACACACCTTTTCTCAGCTGCCTACAATTTTTGACGGTGGGAAATGAGTCTTAAGGTGCTTAGTGTCTTAATTCTGCTTTGATGGAATTTATTTTAAATTATTTTACTTTTCATGAACTAGTAATAGTGTGGTTTTCATGTGTGTGTTATTATTATTATTTTTGTATTTTTGTTTTGTAAAGCACTTGTTAAAATGCCCATCTTTACAGCAAAAATATAAATGTTTACAGCCTGGTACAAAAATGGCTGATGAGACTTGCCCAGAGCCCAGCTAGCAGAAGTCGCTAGCAGGTGTTAATTGTTGTGGACCGACTTTGTCTGTCCTTTCTGAGCATTTTATTACAAATATCTAAGATAATGTAGCTTGTTGTGTGGTCAGTAGCATGAACAGACCATCAAAGAAATCTGCTACAGTATTTCCACTGAGCTAAATTTTCCTGTTATTTAATTTGTATGTTAGCACTGTTAGCAGGTATCCATAGCTTGCTGGTGTGACCTCCACTGTTATTGCACATTTACTCAGGCAATAAACTTGTCATAATTTTATTACCCACATTCAAAACACCATCCAGACAACAAAAATGTGCTGATAAAACGCCCGAACCAAGGTTAGCCCATTAGCTTTAACTTGTTTGGTAACTCTGAGATGGGGGCATGCTCTAGCTTCATTTGGCGCGGCAAGGTTACGTTGGTATTGGTCATTGATGGGTTGGCCAATGTTAGACAGCGTTAAGCACTACTAAAACAATGACATTCAGAGCTGCCACATTTCAGCTTCATAACCACTCTTCAGAAAACCTACGAGTGACATCACAGAGGGTTTGTTCAGTATACGTATGCAGAATCTATGTGTACCGCAGTATTTTTGGAAAAGGACAGCATAGCGTCAAAATCCTTCAATGGCCCATGCCTGCTGTCAAACCATAAATATTCAGGAGCAACAAAAAATAACAAAGCAGTCATGGAGGTACCAAAATGTAATCAAGTGTGTTGCTCAGGTGAGACTGAAGCACACAAATCTCGTTGTTCTGGGTGTTGTTGTCAGAGGAATGTAAAATGATTCTGAAGTTGAAGCACCCAAAGCAATTAACAGATGGTATGATGATGATTTCTCCAGTGGAATATCACAATGTCAGTTTCCCTTATCTGACCATGTTTTTACACAAAGGTATGCAAAGGTTTGCAGTGCATGCAACAATACAATGTGCTCTGAAAACAAGAAAAGAGTGGTAAATATCAAATAATATGCCCACGATTTTTAACACATTTTTGAGTAGTCTAAGATGATTGTGCAGTAGTAGTGTGCCTGCCTCTCAACAAACAATGTAGGTTCAAGGCCACTTACTCCCTACTCTGCATATGCATGGTCACTCCCCCTCAAAAAAAGCAGAACCCATAAAAATTGTACAAGTTACAACAATCCTACAAATTTCAAGAAATTTGCTGGACTTAAACTTCGGTCTGTGTCTATTGTTCCAATCATCTTTCCCAACATGTCTTGGTCAACCAAGGAAAAGACAGACTGCCTGGAGGCCTATTTTGCCAACAAATCATGACATTTGGAGCATAATTTTGAAAGAATATGACTTTTATAAAAAGCGACCAAGATCGTACACAGACTGAAGTGTAAGTAGGATTTGGACCTTTGTAGGATTCCTTACAATTTTATGGGTTCTGGGTTTTTTTTTTTTCTTGGTCACCCTATACATCTGGAATTATGTCAGGAAGGGTATCTGCCATACAATTTGTGCCAGATCTCCATAAATCATCAGTTGTTGCGACCCTGAGCAACAATGAGACGAGTTGAAAGCTGGACTTTTTTTCTGTCCCTTTGGTGGATTGACTCTCAAGCATGCCTTTCTAGTTACATCTGAAATTCAGCCAAGTCCTAAAATAATGGACTCCATAAATTTCTGATGATTGCAAACTGTGCAGCAATGAGTTATTTCTTCAGCTGCTGGATTTGTACATTTCAGGCCCCTGTACTGCTTAAAGTAAAAATTCTGCCTTACGAGATGAGTCAACTCATTTTAATATCCTTGTGGGTGTGTCAGCCTTTAACACTTGTGATTATGCAAATAACTGGCTGAGCACTGGTTGATAGTTAAGCCCTGGTCCCACCAAATAATGAAGGCTGAATAATGAGCCTTTTTTTTTTTTTTTGCTACGAGAGGGTTTATTCAACTATTGTGGGCGTTTCGTGGCTCTGAGTGGCTCTTAGAGGCATTATCTTCAGTTAACAAGGCTCCTCTCTGAGCGTGGTGCTAATTTCAAGATGTTCAAAATTTAGCAACAACAGCGTGGGGCAGTTTGTGTACGAGTTACTACGACGACTAATGAGGATTTTAGAGGCATGTGCGTGGTGCTTACGAGGCTGATAAAAGCCCATCATCCCAGCGCCTGGCAGCTACGCAGGACCTGAGAAGCTTTTGGAGCGGCTGCCCTTTTGCATGCACAATTCCAGCTGCTCTGTGCTCCGGACGCTGTATATAAAATAATTATTTTGTAGTGGATTATAATCATTTTCTGCCAAACCTTGGATGCTGGAAACACCTCTAATCGCTTCTGGAATCAAAGAAGACTATTTAATCTGGACGCTTTTTTCTTCTCTTTCCTGCTCCATGAGGAAACAAGTGTGGCACATATGTGGCTTAGTGTGGCTGATACGAGCCATTCGAGGCTCTAATGACTGGTCAGTCGTGGCTCACTAGAGGCTGCTCCATGGCACATGCGAGGTACAGAGAGGCACATAGTGGTGCCCTAGTAGTGGATACGTGATAGATGAAAACGTGGGTCATTCTTCGAATAATCACTGCACACCCATGCATGGCTCATTATTCATGGCTTATTATTCGGTTGGACCCAGGCTTTAGCAGTGATGAACACTTTCCAGATCCTAGCAAAGGAAATCTGAGAAGGCTTGGTTTCATATGAAAACAGTACATTTAGTCCAATCACAGCAGTACATCAGAGAGGTAAGCATGGTGTCTTGAGGAACATTTTCATGTGAACCAAACTATCAACAGGACAAGCACCCAGTGCGGCACTGCACTGTTTTTTATCCCCTGCCTGCATGAACAATAAAATTGTTGGCCAAATATTTTGTTTGTGTGGGTGTGTACCAAATCTGAGTGTGACCGAATCTCCCAGCAGCTTAAGTGAAGGTGATAAGCAGCAGACATCTCACAGGCTGCTTCCAACGAACACTGGGAATACATTGCTTGTCCCGACTGTCATGCAGAAGAGAAAGGTGGGGGTGGGGAGTGTATTTAAAGGATTTTCACAGTTCTTAAAGCTATTTATTACAGCTTACCAGCTGCAGCAAGGAGTGGCTACGTGTAATTGCGGCCATAGATCTTTTGGCCTGAAGACAACCAGTCAAGATGGATTCCTTTTCCGTGGTCGAGATTGACTGTCAGTGAATCCCGGTGACTTAGAGGTGGGACATTACTTAACATGGACCCAGAGTGACATTAAGGAGCATTAGGTTTCAGGATTCTTAAAGCACTTGTCACATTCGAAGCATCCATCTGCACAACGCTGGCTTCAATCAATAGATAAGTAATCGGCTGCAATGAGAGCCAACGCGTGGTATTACTCACAGACTGTCCTGATACAGCCCTACCACAGCACGCAGAGCAGCAGAGAGCATGCGGCTCCATCATGGAGGAACTTATCTTTCAGCTGAGCATGACGGTATCGACAGCCCAGAACTAAGACCACATTTGTATTGGTGCGATCACTCAAACGGATTGTGCTTTCATGCTGCAATCTGTTCCTGCTGCAAATAAATGGTGAACTTGCCAACATCATGTTTCCCTCCTGTGATAATGTCAATGCCATGTCCCTCACAGCAAATGCAGCACTGTTTGATAAGATTCGATGATGGGAAAAATAGTAATTGCATTTCAACTACAGGCTGTCAAACTGAAACCATTTATATGCTAATAAAACATTGGTGTAGTTTAGTGAATCTAAATCAACGTACACCCTATTTATAGACATATTAGATTAGAGCTTTTCCTACAATTGAAGGTTAAAAGTAGGACAAAAGTAATTCCTTTCCTCTTTGGACAACCTATAAAAAAAGGTCAGTGCAAGAGGAAGATGAGTTTTGAGCTAATTCAAACGTACCTGGTTCTCCTATATACATCACATTGAACTTATTCTTCCTCATTAACAGCATATAACACACAAATGATGTGACACGTCTCTTAGGAATGATAAGACAGAAAGCTAACTAACTCCTGTAAAACTATCTTTTAAAAGCATAATGAATGTTACAGAAAAAACAACCATTTGAAAGGTTTGACTCTATAATTAAACTACATCAAAACAACACACACCATTTTACCCGAGGCCATCAAACATGGACATGGGCTATTGTAAAGGCTTTGGGTCCTGTCGCCCATCTCTCAGCATAAGTCCAGTCCTATTAATGCCAGAGTGTTCAAATTCACAGGGAACAATCTTGGACACAGACATTGGACAAATTCAAAGCTGCCAACCTTGACCTATTTTAAGAAGTTAAAAAGTCACATTCTGTTCATATTTTATGCTATGAATCATGCCAATCCATTTTTTTTTGTGTTTTTTTGTTTTTTTAGGGGCAGGTGTACAGCCAATCAGAGTAGAGCAGCACCGTAACGTCACTGGTCTCTCTCTGGCGCTCCAAAACTGCTTCATTTCTGTGTAATTAAAAACACATTTCTCATAGATTATGTAAAAGCTAGCGAGAAATAACACTTCTAAAACTGAAAACACTGTTTTTGTAACCTGATATACTGCTGGAGTGATTTACACGACATCAGGGCGGATGTTAATGTGATGATGTCACTGGCTGGTCAAGCTAGCTGCTAACTTCACTTTGTTTGTGTGTAAATATAACATCTTTCTCACATAATTGTAAAAGCTACCAACAAAACACTTCAAAAACTGAAAATGCTGTTTTTGTAACCTGATAACACCTCTGGAGTGATATACAAGACATCTCTCAGACGTCAGCGTGCATGCTAAGTTCCGCTAACTCAAAGCTAAATTCCGCTCATCAAAAGTTATGAATTCGCACATGCACGCCCTCCTGCAGACTCTATTAAAATGTAATAAAATATTGTTTATGACTGACTGATTGAGTTTATTCTGCAAAATCAATATAAACATACAGAAGTGAATGTATCAGTGACACATGATAACACAATAAAGCATAAATGCTTATTTCCATTGTAGTCCTTGTGAATTCTCACGTCAAAATAGAGGGGCTTGATTGAATGTGTACAAATTGTACATAAAACAATAGGATAATATTAATAATTAATGTAAATAACTACTACCTATCTATCTATATATATATATATATCTATATCTATATATATATCTATATATATATATATAGATATATATACACACACACACACACACACACACATTTTGCTGTGGGATACCAATTAAGCAACTGCAAATTATAAAGAAAACAATGCTCATACAGCCGAGGGTATTTGACCATTGCATTATATTAGATAATACGTAGACCTGATGTTTATGCTATTATAACACAAAGCATTTCATGAGCTGTTCTGTTATCCTGTCTACTGTAATACTGTTCTTTTTTAAACCTCAATAGTCTATGTTTATGGCATGTTTGTATGCACAGATTTGATCTCACCTTGTATGTATAATCAAATTAAGAACTGCTGTTACATTCATTATTGTCTGAATATTTTTTAAATGTTTTGGGAGAACAAAATTATGAGTGGTGTAAACAAGAGCCTACAATAATTAATCCATTAATCACTAAAGAGTTAGATGCAAAATGGTAAAAGTCCAAAACCACACATTTTTACTTGAGGCCACCATGCCCTTGGCTGCTTAGATTACTATCAGTGCATAAAATATTAAAAAATTTGAACACAGCCTTTTAATTTTATTGATGTAATTCTCTGCATTTTCTAATGCATTTTGTTGTGAATTCACATTTTCATTGCATTTTCCCCCGCATGAGAATTTTTAATTGACTATTAATTATTGGCACTATTTGATAAATGATTAATCATATTCACTAATTAATTTCTTTAAATCTCAATTTTCTGATTTCAGTTTCTTAAATGTAACACTTGCCACTTTTCTGTACTGCTTTCCTTACTCCTTTCTCACAGTAAACTGAATATCTTTGATTTGTGGACAAGACCAGCAAAGAACATCATCTTGGGCTTTGGAAATGACTTGTCTCAGTCACTTGTAAACTGGTAATACATGTTCTGATAGTGGCTTGTCACAGTTTCTGGACAGTAAAATGTCAACTAATAATAAAATAATAAACTAATAATAAAACTATTTTATTTATTACCCTTGTGAAGGGTCTTGGGGTGACCTATGTTGTGATTTAGCACTATATAAATAAATAAAATTATAGAACTTCTGTAGCACTTTAACAGTGTGCATGTATAAATAACACAATGGTTATAGTTTTCACACAATTTTATTTTCAAATTTACTCAACCATAATATGAAATGATTAGATTTGACAGAACACAAATTAGACCCATTTTAGCAAAACTTAACAACATATTTAGCATACAAGAGATACATCATTTTACTTACTTACTTATACAGTAAAATGTAAAACATTTTGCAATAAAGTCCTGTCAAATCAGAAGTCACTCTATCCATACTAACATGCATCCATTCCATGGTTTTTGGCTTGCTTGTCTGATCTTAATAAAATGTATGACAGTTATTTGTGTTTGTTCATATATGTCACTGTGTTTCAATGTCTGGGTCAATTCTGTCATGACCATGTCCAGGTGACGCTGTGTTTGACTCTTGTTTTCTGAGTTAATTGCAACTCTCCATTTTTTCCAATTACTTCATTATCCTTTCATTTGTTTTTCCATCCATTTGTACCAAGCTAAAACTTTTTCTTCCTTCTTGTGTGATCTTCATGTACTTTCAGGCTAGCTGGGCATTATAATCCATTCAAGATGTTATTTAGATAAATTTTTCTATTGTTTGCTAAGTCACATTATCATTAGTCTTTGTATTAATAATAAACTTTATTTAAATAGTTCATTTTTTCAGTAATTTAGATGCTGTTGTAATAGTATTACGACGGTATTACTACCAGTGACAACAGTTCAAGCACAATGCGCATCAAAAGAAAAATGTAGGTCACACATAGGCCCTGATATAGGCCAGAGCTTATCCCTAGATAATGAAGCATGAAGTGGATGAAAGTGCAACTCTTTCTGGAGCATGTCAGTCCACTGCAGGTTACCTCCACAGCCGAGGTACCTAATTACTGCTGGGTGGACTCAGACCATGCAGAAGAAGTGTCTTGTCTTAGGACACAGACATGTACAGCATGTCCGGGATATGAACCCAACTCCTATCCCACTGAGCTACCTGCTCTGAGCAATCTGAAAATGAATTTCAGTTTACCAACATGGTTGTGTGAAAACCGCTGTTGTAATCATGAAAGGAGGAGACAGCTGCAGATTATCCAGTAAATCATGGGAATACAGTTTTGTGTGAGACCAATAAAGTGAGTGATGACTAGGGTTGGGTATCGGGAACCGGTTCTTTATGGGTATCGTTAAAATTAAATTTGTTAAATTTGTTAAAATCGTTAAAATTATTGCTCTGAAGCAATGAAACAGTGCTCCGACTCACTGCTTCATTGGTTCTTTGCTTCGATGTTTTTCCAAAGCGGCAACTCTGCTTCTTAACCCCTCTCAAAACCATTAAAATATGACAATCGTGAGTCACTTTTGTGCAGATTAAAGTCACTAACTGGGACTCCTGTCTTGTTGCAAGAAAGAAACGAGACTTGTCCTCTGTTCCGTTTGTACCGCTCCAAACACTGTGCGGCTCTCTGCTGAGAGACAGAGTCTGGTCGGAATTAATATATTCAAAGTGAATCACCATTTAATTCAAATGATACCTCTTTCCAAACGTTGTAATACAAACAATAAACTGCAATCGATCAAAACGTATTTTTCCTCCCAAAATGAAACGTCCTGCACTGACGTGCATCAGCCAGCTGAGCTCAACTCAGAGGTATAGTGAGACAATAATGCCAAAATGTCTGAAAGGAAATGCTTTTGACAAAAACTACAGATATTGTTTATTTTTATTTATGTCCAGAGATCAAGGATCCAGCGACCGAGAAATGATCATTTTCCTGACAAACACCCCCAAAAACAACGGCCACTCTGAAAAACCAATAAGGGAATCGTTAAGCAAAAAGGCTATTGATGTTGGTGGATCGAATAATTTTAACGATTTTAACAAATTTAATTTTAACGATACCCAAAAAGAACCGGTTCCCAATACCCAACCCTAGTCATCACTCACTTTATTGGTCTCAACAAAACTGTATACATACAGTGCGGCTTTGCTTTGAAGCTTGAAGCAATGAGCAAAGTGCTCCAACTCAATGCTTAATTGGTTCTTTGCTTCAATGCTTTTCCGAAGCGGCAACTCTGCTTCTTAACCCCTCTCAAAACCATTAAAATATGACAATCATGAGTCACTTTTGTGCAGATTAAAGTCACTAACTGGGACTCCTGTCTTGTTGTGAGAAAGAAACGAGACTCGTCCTCTGTTTTGCTCTGAAAGGAAATGCTTTTGACAAAAACTACAGATATTGTTTATTTTTATTTATGTCCAGAGATCAAGGATCCAGCGACCAGATTTCATATTTATTTACTTTAAGACTCAGTAAAATGTTGACATAGAAAACCGATAAAGCCTACTTTTAGTACACAGAAAATTCACAAGAGGTATTGATAAGGGAATCGATAAGGAATCGGATCGATAATGGCACCGATAGACAAAATCTTATCAATACCCATCCCTAGTGATGACAACCTATTTTGCTGGAATTTCCTGAAAGTGGTCCAAAAGCCTGAATCATGCACAAAAATGCTTTACTAAACTGAAAAATTCCAAACCAAACAACTGAGTATGAAAGCACACTACGTTTGTTAACGTGATGCTCAAAATCAAATGTTGCATCAAACAGAACACCTACAGTATATTCCTGTAACTTAGTTTAACATATTCTACAGTACTGATGAGGGAAGGAATTTGTTCCCATGGACAAATGGTTAACAGCAGTATTCTTGTTCATTCTGACATATACTGTGGATTCCAGAGGCAGATGGGTTGTACACAGCACAAACACATGTTGTGCTTGCTGATTTGAGATAATTTGGGTGTTTCCTTTGGCTAATGCCCTGAAACGCAGTGAAGGAAATTGCCTGTGCGTTAATTAAAGCCACCAATAAGACAATGTTGTGAATCCTAAACACTGTCAACATGGCCCTAATCTAAAACCTTGTGGAAAAAAATACATTAACAGAGACAAACATTGGTCTGTATACATATATTCATATGCCATGATGTTGACTGATAAGAATGTGAACACAAGTGTCTGACTGTAGGCGCCAGAGTGGTGCGTCGAGCCTTCACTGCTTTCTGTGTGGCTCCAGCCAGAGGAAAAATGGAAACTTGGGGAATGTAAATAGCCTCTGCTTTTTTTTTTTTTTTTTTTTTTTGGTGGCAAACAAACATGAATTTAACAATCAAGCCACATATATGAACAGTTTCTAAGGGGAATACAAAGGTTGCCTAATGTGTCAATGAAGGTTCTGCCTCAAGCTCTTCACTGCATGAGAATGCAATCAGCCTTCACAAGTTCTGCATACTAACCTTCCCCTTCACCGTTACTGCAGGCTAGAAAGACTACACTTACTGTTGCCAGCAGTAAGCAAATTAAAACAGTGTTTTGATGCTGTTTGATGATGTTAAAGTGTGTACAGTGTTTATGTTGCACAATTTCTAATGGCATTAAAAAATGCTTAATCGCCCTGGACTTTTTTCAAAATGCAAAGTACACTTATTCTGCCAAATGTTTGAAATTCATTTATTTCCGATGAGAAATACACCCCTTCGAACAATGCATTAGCAATTCACCAACACATAAATCAAATTAGTACCGTGATGCTGAAGGGTCTCCTGCTGTGAAGTCCCTCAACAGACATGGACAACAACACAGCTGGAAGCTCAAATGCACAATTTACTTTGAGCAGAACAAATATGCAGGAGATTCTCTCAAGAAAAACATAAAATGTAATTTCTAATTTGAATGGATTGCCAAACCACCATGAAACAAAAAAAGAGACAAATCACCCCCCTAATTATTTGTGATAAGGAGCATGTGTGAATACAGCTGCAAAACAAGGATCAATCAAGTGTTTTTGTTCAAGAAATCAGTTAAAATTTCTGTTTATTTTCTATAATTGCTCTATTCACCTTATTCAGGAAGTCAGGGTGGGCGACTCCATTTTGTCAAGCAACTTCCAGCTTGCCACTGCGTCTGATGATTAGTTACATGGGAACACAGTATGCTAGAAGTGTCCAAACATGAGCAGCATTAATTGTTCAGTTCTTGGGTGCCATAACAACTGGAAAAAGAGGAAACTGTCACTTTCAGAATGATGCTTTGAAAATAGAAAGTAGATATCTAAGTGCTGTGGACCAGCATTTAACTTGTTCCCTCCTCCATTGAAAGTCGTGGATCTCCAGTGCTGGCTAAAGGCGCTGAATTTAAAAAATCCACCCAAATGTTCCTATGTCTGTTCTTTTGATTTTATGGAGAAAAACCCCACACCACTGGATATTTACCCAGAGAAATATTTGAGCTACAATGCTCCGTTAAAGACGCCACGGCGGATGCTAGTGAGACAAACGGGTAAGCTGTGTTTATAGCGTTAGCTGCTATCTAATTTATTCATTTTCTGGTGTTTGATACAACCAAGCACTGCATGAAATAACACCATGCGTATATTATCATACCGTAATCTTGGCATTACGGTGGTACTACTTGTCGGGTAGTATTTTAACTTGATTGTGCTTTTATACAAGCTCCGCACCGCTATGCGGCACGGAGCTCGTATTTCCTCATAGCCAAACCATCCATGCCGAGCGACAACACAAATTAGTTAAAAATAATCGAGGGCCTCTTTTTCATGTCATCTTCCCACTCTGTTATGACCCGTTGAGCTTTTCAAAAAGGTTTTTGTTTTTACCCATGTAATATCCTCCATTGTTCTATACCGAAAACACCCCTCACTGGAAGTCCTAAGACAAAACGGAAATACCTCTGTTGTAAAAGTGGGCGGGGCTGAATAAGGTGAATATTTCTGTGAAGAAACAAGTGTAAATAACATACACAAGCCGTAGTTAATGATGAAAGCCACAGTTCATTTTAAGGCTCCAGTTCACGATTTTAATTGTGGAACTACATGACAGCATCCACATAAATCTTGCACTTCTTACAAAATTAACTTGGTCAAAACATTACACCCCTCACAGTGAGCCAGTCAGGTGACATTTTACCTGAGGTTTCTAATCATGTTGCACATCTTGCCTGCTACATAAATAATGACCTTAGAGATTTGTTTGTTTCTAGTATTTTATAATCTACCTTATATTAATGCAAAACAACGACATCAACACATCACTCACATTTTCCCAGACACATTACAAAGCACGTGTTTAAGCCTTCGATTCAAAACACCCATCATTACCCCATTCAATGGGACAACTTGACTTTTACATTGTCATCTGGCCCCGCTCTATTTGGCATGCTCAGTTATTCTCTTGATGATAGCAGATATTGATCTGGGCAGAGATGCTTGAAATATCAGCCTCCAACAAAAGACCCTGCACAAAGGACCTGGTATTGCATTCACCAACTGCTTGGAGGAGTGCTTGGAAATTTAAAGGAATTTTTGGTGTAATTGTGAGAGCTTTTTCAAATCCCTATTGTTGCTTGTCCATTGGCTTGCCGATCTATCCCAGACACTATAAAAGTGAATTATGATGAGCAAATGTAAGGTCGTGATTAACACAACCCATCTGAGACCAAAGTGTCGGCGTCTTTCTGCTGTTAAACGAGCCTGGAGACCCTCCCGGTCGCCTCCCTTCCATCCTGTGCTCAGTTAATCAGACGTACCTTAGCTCGTCTTTCTATACATAGGAGAGATTTGATTACTTGCCATTAATGAAGACGTATGCTGCATTTGTAATGAGTGTGTGCTGGTTGAAACATGATCAAGTTTCTGACCTCGCTGAGTGCTTTTTAGATGATTGCTTTCACCTCAGTGGTTGGTTTCACTGTTGTGGCAGAAGGGAGCCAATGTAGAAATGGAGAACAAAAAGGATTTCTAGTGCACGAACCTAATTACAAAAGGATTTTTCTTGAAATCCTATACAGAAAATAGAGAGGAGAGATAAAAACGAACAAGAAGTAGAGGTTAGAAATGACATGTACTGAAAGGTAACAGTTTGCTATCAGAATTTGGATGTGATGCAGCTGACACCGACCAATGTTATTTGTGCAAAATGTGTCATGATAAGATTTTTTTTTTCTAACCACAAAGTTACAAAGGCTGCTAAGAACACATTGCAAACAAATAAGCACTCCACACCTCAAAAAATGGGTCCTGGTGCTTTATCGAACAGCAACAAGAGGCCTAAATAGCTGCAAAACCAAACATTAATCTTTGCTTTCAACCAAAATCTAGCCTTATTCATACTCTGCAGATGTGACTGTTCATGCACATTAGCTGTATTATTCACTGGAGGAAGGATATCAGTGCTGACATCCATTTGCTGCTATTCTCTTGGTGCCCATCATTTTGATTTTATTGTCACTAGCATGTAATTACAGCATATACCAATTATGAGTTATTAGAACTTCACCTTTCCAAGACTTTTATGCAGTTTTCATAGCTTTTATTTATTTATTTAAAAGCTGGCATTGTAAGGGTTTGGATGACAACCCAAATCTGTTTTCCAACACGTTAACATTGTTTTACTGTAGTAACATAAAACAAACCTGGCTGATCAGGGACTGATCAAATAATTCTATTTAAAGTGTTGAATTTAACAGTCTGAAGTAGCGCACTCATTCATAATGATCCTCCAACTAATTTTAAACACTTCATGTGTTCAGAATAAAAAGCAGCTCTAATTTAGGTGTATCATCCTTACAGATATTCTTTTCCCACATGTACGCACGGTCAAAGTTGTTTGTACAGACTTGGCCAAGGTCCTTATAGCCAGATGTTACTTCTCACACTAACTCCCTGGAATTTTTAATCAGGTTTGGTCTGGGAGAAATTTGGGCTTTAGTTTCTGACTCAAGGACACTCTGACATAAAGGAGTAGTCAGGGATTGCTACTGCATGTCATGGTTGCTGAACTGCATACTTTCTTTGCACAAATGGATGCTGTTTTTATTGCTCAATCCCAGGATGTACACCCTCATGATTTTCTGCCAGTAAACTAAAAAAGTAAATAAGATTTAATGACTTCCAAAATAAAAGACAGTCTTTCTCTGATATTTTGACTAAACAAACAAAAGGAACATAATAAAATGAAATGCAAATATTAAATAAACAGGCTACAGTTTTCTTACTGCCCACCAGGACCCTGCGACTAGCAAAAAGACTTCTTACCTTATATGCAAACAAAACGTTTACTTTACTTGTGCTTTTCTGAACAAGCCCAGACATGTCTCAATGTGTCAACATTGCTTTTTAGACTAAAATAATAAAAGAATAATGGCAAGATATTACATTAAAATATGCCAGCAGAGCCCAAAATCGGAGGTTCACTGGTCCTTACCAGTATCTACCAGAATCCAAAATGTCAAACATGAACAAGCAGTAGTTTTAACTGAGCTATTGGAGGAACCTTTTTGAACCTGCTCACTCACTGCCTGACTTTATTAAGCCTAGATGCTTGCCCTGCTAATCAAACGTAATAAATCGCAAATGGCTCAAGGAACCTCAAATGTAACATTAGCACAAACAAAAAATACCCCAAAACAGGAGGCAGATCTGGAAGTGTCAGAGGTGAAAATGTGATCATTTTCACTGGGAGGGATGAGAATGGACAGGTAAGAAGGTCTGGAGAAAAAGTCAGAGAGGCAAGATTAAGATGGCTTGGACACGTACAGAGGAAGGAGCCAGGGTATATAGAGAAGGATGCTGACGAAGGAGCCACCAGGCAGGAGGAGAAACGGGAAGCCAAAGAGGAGGTAATGGATGTGATGAGGGAGGACATGCATGTGGTTGGTGTGAAAGCAAAAGATCCAAAGGGCAGGGCGAGATGGAGCACCTGGAATTTATACACATGCCCGCCACGCATGAGGCGGGTGTATGTGTGGTGGGCATGTGTATAAATTCTGGCCCAATCTGACTTCTTTATTGAAGCAGGGAGATCATTCCACAGAACAGGGGCACAATAAGAGAAAGCTCTGTGAGCCGCAGACTTTTTATTCACCCTAGGGACACAAAGTAGTCCTGCATCCTGCAAATGCAAAGCCTGGGCCGGTACGTAGGGTTTAATTAGATCAGCAAGTAGCCAGATCAGTAGGGAGGTGCCAGTCCGTGAACAATTTTAAAGGTCAGTAGCACAACCTTAAAATCCAATTTCACAGAGACAGGAAGCCAGTGAAGAGATGCCAAAATGGGTGAAATGTGGTCAAACATTCTACTTCATGTCAAACGTCTGGCAGCAGCATTTTGAACCAATTGGAGACCCCTAATACTGGACTGTGGTAAACCAGAAAACAGAACACTGCAATATTCCAATCTTGAAGAGACAAATGCATGAATCAGGGTCTCAGGACAGGATGGGACGAAACTTCGCTATATTTCGCAGATGGAAGAAAGCAGTCCTCGTAATATCTCTAATGTGGAGGTCAAAGGACAATGTAGGATCAAAAATTACCCCAAGGAAAAATTACCCCTGCACACTTTGTCAGGATGATGTATGACACATGAGCTTAGGCTGGTCAAATTGATGCCGATGTCTCACTGGACCAAGAACCATTATTTCAGTCGTATCTAAGTTTAAAAGTAGGAGGTTACTAGACACCCAGCTTCTCACTGATGCAAGGCAATCTAGGATTTTATGTAGAAGGGATTACCAGCAGTTATTGGCATGTACAGTTGAGTATCATCAGCATAGCAGTGAAGAGCAATCCCATAACCCCGAGTATATGCCCAAGGGGTGCTATATAAAGGGAGAAAAAAGCAGGGGGCCAAAGATGGATCCCTGTGGAACCCTAAATCTCACGTCACTAAGGTTAGAGGTAGTGTTTATACAAACACATTGAAAACGACTGGACAGATATGATGTCAACCACGCAAGGGCACTTCCAGTAATCCCAAAATGATTGCCCAGCCTATCAAGTAAAATATGATAATCCACGGTATCAAACACAGTGAGATCTAATAGCACCAGAACCGTAGTGGTGGCCGAGTCCATTGCCAGCAGAAGGTTATTCACCACTTTAGTGAGAGCTATGGAGTGATATTTTCTAAAGGCAGACTGCAGTAGCTCAGAAATATTATTCTCAGTAAGGTGGTCCACAAGCTGCCATGAATCCGCTTTTTCCAGAATTTTAGAGCAAAATAATAGATGTGATATCGGCCTATAATTTTTCAATACATTAGGGTCAAGATTGTAATGTAAGCGGACCTACTACTCTGATTTGATCAACAAAAACAAGCATAACTCAAAGTTCTTGTTTGACACGGTGGCAACACTTAAGCATGGACAACCACCTGTAATTCGCTCTTCTTTTACAGCACAAGATTTCCTGGATTACTTTGGGAAGAAAAGAAGACATCAGGTTAAACATATCCCGGCATGCCTTAACCCAGCCACTACACCCTGCTATTGAGGTGGGTGCCACTACTGAGGTATTACCTAGATTTAAAGAATTTGATAGTATCTCACTAGGCATGCTGACAAAACTCATAATGTCAACAAAAAGCACAACCTGTTTATTTGACCCTATACCAACAAAAATGTTTAAGGACCTGTGGTCCACTCTTGGGCCAACTGTGCTAGAAATTATTAATCTTTCTTTAACTTCTGGATCTGTTCCTAAATGTTTCAAATCTGCAGTGATTAAACCATTACTTAAGAAACCTAATCGTGACCCTAGTGTATTGAAAAACTATCAGCCGATATCAAAGCTATCATTTCTCTCTAACATTCTGGAAAAAGTGGTGTCACGGCAGCTCGTAGACTATCGTACTGAGAATAATCTCTTTGAGCCACTGCAGTCTGCTTTTAGAAAATATCATTCCACAGAGACGGCACTCACTAAAGTGGTGAATGATCTTCTGCTTACAATGGATTCGGACACCACTACGGTTCTGTTGCTGTTAGATCTCAGTGCTGCATTTGATACAGCAGATCATCATATTCTACTTGATAGGCTGGAAAATCATTTTGGGATTACTGGGAGTGCCCTTGCATGGCTGCCGTCATACTTGACCAGTCGTTCTCACTGTGTTTTGTACAGTAACACTACCTCTAACCTTAGTGACATGAAATTTGGGGTTCCACAGGGTCTGTCTTAGGCCCCCTGCTTTTCTCCCTTTATACGGAACCCTTTGGGCACATATTGCGGCGTTTTGGGATTACCTTTCACTGCTATGCTGATGATACTCAGTTATACATGCCGAAAACTTCTGGTAATCTCGTTCACATAAAATCCTTAGAAGACTGCCTTGCAGCAGTGAGAAGTTGGATGTCTAGAAACTTCCTATTTTTAAACACTGATAAGACTGAAATGATGGTTCTTGGTCCAGTGAGACATCGGCATCAATTTGACCAGTTAACACTCAGCCTCGGCTCGTGTGTCATATATCACACTGACAAAGTGAGGAACCTTGGGGTAATTTTTGATCCTTCGTTGTCTTTTGGCCTCCACATTAGAAATATTGGCAGAACTGCCTTCTTCCACCTGCAAAATATAGCCAAGATTCGTCCCATCCTATCTATGGCTGATGCTGAGACCCTGATCCATGCATTTATCTCTTCTAGTTTGGACTACTGCAATGTTCTATTTTCTGGTTTACTGCAGTCTAGCATTAGGGGTCTCCAATTGGTTCAAAATGCTGCAGCCAGACTTTTGACACGAAACAGAAAGTACAACCACATTACACCCATTTTGGCATCCCTTCACTGGCTTCCTGTCCCAGTGAGATCAGATTTTAAGGTTCTGCTACTAACCTATAAAATTTTTCATGG
Source organism: Thalassophryne amazonica (assembly GCF_902500255.1). Classification (NCBI taxonomy): domain Eukaryota; kingdom Metazoa; phylum Chordata; class Actinopteri; order Batrachoidiformes; family Batrachoididae; genus Thalassophryne; species Thalassophryne amazonica. The sequence goes on along the minus strand of NC_047113.1, from coordinate 45,498,742 downwards.
ACTGGCACCTCCCTACCTAGCTGACCTAATTAAACCTTACGTACCGGCCCGGGCTTTACGTTCTTAGGGTGCAGGACTACTTTGTTTCCCTAAGGTGAATAAGAAGTCTGCGGGTCACAGAGTTTTCTCTTATCATGCCCCTGCTCTGTGGAATGATCTCCCTGCGTCAATAAAACAGATAGATTCTGTGGAGACTTTCAAGTCCAGACTTAAGACGCACTTATTTTCCCTTTCATATGGCTAGCATACTGGTACAGTTTTGTTTTACGCTTTTTACTCTTTTAATTCATTTATTAGTAATTGGAGCTGGCTGCGGCCTCAACTTTACCTAAATTCTGGGTCTTTTAGTAAAGTTTAGGGCTAGTGGCCGGCGATCACCTTAGTATTTCTCTGTTTTTCTTGTTGTTTAATGCTGGCAAATTATACAGTATTTTTTGTCTTTCTGATGCCTTATTATGTTTTTTTCTCTCTGTTTAAGGTGCAGCTCCATCCAGAGATGGGAGCTGTATTCATGTTGGCGATCCTCCTGTCCTGTGCACCAACAGCATTTCTTGTATATTTGTCCGTGAATTGTTCTGTAATTTAAGTTTGTAGCATGGCCCATGCAGAGGGTCACCCCTTTGAGTCTGGTCTGCTTGAGGTTTCTTCCTCAGAGGGAGTTTTTCCTTACCACTGTTGCTCTGGGGGTTGGTAAGGTTAGACCTTACCTGTGTGAAGCGCTTTGAGGCAACTCTGTTGTGATTTGGCGCTATATAAATGAAATAATTGAAAAAAAAAATGAAGATTAGATTTCTTAAATAATGGTTTAATCACTGCAGATTTGAAAAATTTTGGAACAGATCCCGAAGTTAATGAGAAATTAACAATTTCCAGGACAGTCGGCCCAAGAGTGGGCCACAGGTCATTAAACCGTTTTGTTGGTTGTGCTTTTTGTAGACGTTTTGAGTTTCATCAGCACGCCTAGTGAGATACTATCAAATTGTGTAAATCTAGGTAACACCTCAGTGGTAGCCCCCACCTCAATAGCAGGGTGTAGTGTGGCTTGGTTAAGACTTGCTGGGATATGCTCAACCTAATGTCTTCTATTTTCTTCTCGAAGTAATCCAAGAAGTCCTGTGCTGAAAAGGGAGAGCGAGTTACAGGTGGTTGTCCATGAATAAGTGTTGCCACCGTTCAAACAAGAACTTTTGAGTTATGCTTGTTTTTTTGATCGGATCAGAGTAATAGGCCAGCTTTGTAGCTAGTAGTGCATGCTTATAGTCTAAAATAGCATCACACCACGCAAGGTGGAATACTTCTAATTTGGAGCTACACCATTTCCATTCTATGCCTCTAGCATTCTGCCTGAGGTCACGCAAGTAACCACTGAACCAAGGCGACTGTGTTTTAGGAAGGCGTGGTTTTAATAGAGGTCAATCTTGTCAAGTTTAGTTTTGAGCGCTGAGTTTAAACTATCCACAAGACTGTCTACTGATTGGGCATTCTCCAAACGTGAAGCTAAGATACCTGGCAGTCTAGCTTGGAGTTCAGTTATAGCTGAGGAGGTAATGTGTTGCCGCAATAATAAACAAGGTTGTTGTTCCACTAAACATGGCAGCAAAACTGTAAACCTAGTAAGTGAGTGGTCAGAGACCACTGATGCAAGAGGCATGATGTCAATAGTCGTGACAGCAATACCACGTGCGAGAACCATATCCAGGGTATTTCCACTAATGTGAGTCGAGTCCCGAACGCACTGCCGAAATCCTAATGCATCCACAATTTTAAATAAATGATTTGCAGAGGGGATCAGAAGGCTTATTTATATACACGTTAAAGTCACCAATGATCAGAATGTTATCTGCACTAGTTGACAAGTGAGAGATGAACGCACCAAATTTATCTAAGAATTCAGAATATGGGCCAGGAGGACTATATACAGTGACAAAGTAATACGGCTGATTTTTATTCTTCTGACCTTGGCGATGTGTAGTATCCTGAGAATGAGATGCTCAAATGAGTTATATTTGTGACCCCCAACAGTTAATAAGGTAAACCTAGATTTATAAATAAGAGCAACAACCCCGCCTTGTTCACATCATGAGGGACGTGACTAAATGTGTATGCCGGTGGGCAGGCCTCATTTAAGGGAGAGACAACTGTAGGTTTAAGCCAGGTTTCACATAACCCAATCATATCTAAATGATGATCCATAATTAGATCATTAATCAACAATGATTTTGAAGACAGTGCTCTTATGTTAATGAGACCCAAATTAAGGACCTCAGTGAGGTTGACAGTTGGACTGTTCGGATTTAGGGGTGGTTCCAGAGCAGCATACATAAGGTGCCTGGAAGTAGGATTAGGTTTAAGACATTCCATGTGGATTGTAGGTAGCAGACACGGAATATTTAATATTGCTAGAACAGCCAGCAGGCCACCCTCAATTTCAATGTAATCCAATGTAGTAATGGGTATTAAGTTTGCAAAACATGTCCTTTTAAGATTCTTAAGGAAAGGATCAGCAAGTCACGGCGGCCCCAAAACAAAGGCCAGTTATCAATAAAACTAAAGCCTTGCTGTCTACAAAACTGTGCCAGCCACCTATTTAACAAATCAGCCTGCTAAACACCTCATCATTATCCCGGGAGGGGACCACAGACTATTAATCAATGCCAACACATCTTTCTAGCAAGGTCACATGTCCTCTCTATATCCATTTTTGTGACCTCTGAGTGCTTCATTCTGACATCATTTGCGCCGACGTGAATAAGTATGTGGTTGCATCTCATGGCATGTTCCTTAGTCTGTCTACCTTTCTGGAGCATCAGAACCCTGAGGTGGGAGGCAATGTCAGAAGTTCTAGCCCCAGGAATACATTTAACATTAGCTGACATCTGTAACCAGACTTTGCAGGTTATAGATTCCCGTATCACTAAAGCCCGGCATTTCGGCTTGGAGACAGGAGTGGAAGTCAACCGTGGGCTCAAAGAACTCACATCAGGCATATCCAAGGGAGAAATCGGCTCACAGTTCACAGAGGCGAGTGTGATTTGGGTGCCACAACTGGGTGCAGAGCCCCACGTGACTTCCTCCATCTAACCACAGTCCAAAAACTGTCTTCCACAGCCGGTGATTCAAGGCTGATGCCAATGGGCATGCCAGCCAGCCCAACAACTGTCTGGAATGCCCATAACATTTATCTCCACTGAGCTAATAAGCTGTTCTATCTTATGGACACGGCTCTCTAAAAGAGCCACTCTTTCTGCCAGCATCATGCAGGATTTACATAAAGACTCCTAAAACTCCTAAAAGTAAAACGCTCCTAAAATTGACACAAGAGTAAAACAGCTAAAACTCACAACAGTTAAAAACAGTAATAAAGGAAAATGGCAGGAGGGGGTCAACCTAGCTGAACGCAGCTAACTGCTAGCAAAAGGTATCCGCTAGTGTTTAAAATGGTTTGCTGCCGCTGGAGCGACCTCCGACAAGGGTGCGGCTGAAGGCCGGTCTTATCCCGATGCCAGCTGGTAAGCTTAGCGTAGCTTGTGGCGTCCGGGCTCCGAAGCAGGGACGGCAAGCTGAATGCCAATGTGGCGGCCTCCACCACTGCAGCGGGCCTAGCTGGTGGCCTCTGACGAGTCACGGGTCCGGCTGGCAGCATCCAACGAGCCGCAAGTCCAGCTGGCAGACACCGATGAGCCGCAGCCCTGGTTAGTGACCTCAGATGAGCCGCAGGCCCAGTTAGCGGCCTCTGACGAGTTGCGGGTCCGACTGGCGGCTCCAACAAGCCACTGGCTTGGGTGGCAGACACCAATGAGCCGCGGGCATGGTTAGCTACTTCCGACAAGCCGCGGGCCTGGTTTGCAACCTCCGACGAGCACGAGCCTGGATGGGGGCACAGACGTGCCCACGGGCCTGGCCAGTGGACTCCAAACATGGCTGCGGGCTGTAGGAAGCAGTACGGCCGTCTGCACAAACACCGACCGTCTGCTCTGCTGCTCGCTCACTGCTGCTCGCTGATTCATGCCTCCAGACGGCTTCCAGCATAGTGGATTTGGTTTTTTGTGTTAGTAGAATTAGCAGATTTCATTGGCTCCTTGAAGTCGTCATCCACTAGCAAAACAAACTTGCTATGTTTAGCTAAACACTGCCCCCGGTAGTGTCAAAATCAAAATTTACTTTTATAGGTAGGTTAAATTTTCGAGGTCTACAACTTGATCGCTAAATCTATGAACACAATCTTGACAAGACCATTTGCCTGTTCTAGGTGCTCATATATGTTGTTTGTCAAAGTCAGCAGCGTGCTTTCAACCCCTCTCTCTCATCGCGCGATACCAATTGATATGGGTCTAAGAAGGGATGACCTCACATAAAAGGTGTTTCAGGATTACTTTTTCAAAACATTTTATTGGTGTAGATGCTAGGGCAACAGGACGCAGGTCATTAAGTTCCCGAAATTTATTGTATTTGGATACGGGCACGAGCAAAGATCTTTTCCATAAACAAGGAGCTACACCAGTGTCTAGTGATAGCTGGAACAGCTTTTGAAAGGGCTGTGCCAGCTGATCTGATCACAGAACCCTTCATGTCCTGCTACTAATACCATCAGGCCCCCTAGCTTTACGAGGATTCACATGTCTAAAACAAGGCATGTGACTCCACCAGGTGATTTCACTGATTAACTGATTCCATCTGCTCAAAGTGATATTAATCAGTGAAATCACCTGGTGGAGTCTGGCTGCAAAGAAAACCTGCACCCTCTTGGCCCTTTCTGGAACAAGTTGCCCACCCCTGATCTACAGAAATGTCAATGTCCACACACTTATAATACTGATATCTTTATAAACCAATCCCTGCTCAGCTGCAAAATCATGAACATCAAACCTACAACAAAACCATTCAAGTCACTGGCCATTTCAGGTTCGTTTTTCACTGCCATGAGATATTTCTTAGGCTTGTATCCTGTAATTGCCTGAACCCGCTGCCATGCTCTCCTAGCATCATTTCTCAAAACGTTCTCTAATTTGCATTTATATGCTACTTTACAGTCCATAATTATACTTTTCATGTTTTTCTGCACAGTCCTTTTTTCTTCTGCACTTCCTCCCGATCTGAACAGTCGCTTTTTTTTTTTGTTTTGCTTAAGAGGTTGTTTTAGTTTTGGGGTTACCCAGGTCTTGTTGTTTGGAAACATCATAACAATGTACCCCGAGATAGCAAGCGCTGCGTTGTAAATGTTCTGGACCCATCGGTTACTACATTACAATCAGTGAGCTCCAGGTAATCTCGCAGTGCCTCCGTTGCGGCAGCAGTCCAGCTCTTAACCTACACCTTTCTGACTTTCTCACGCCTCAACCTGGACACATATGCGAGCATCAGTTTGATCATGTTGTGATCCGAGTTCCCTAAACCGGGCAGTGCTTTAGAGTAGAAGGCGTCCTGGATATTTCCATAGCACTGGTCAAGACAGGCTGTGTTGCAAGTGAGACAGTTGACAGTTTGCTGGTATGTGGGTAAATGCTCCTTCAGGCTGCATAAATTGAAGTCTCCCATCACAACAGTTAGCAGAATCTGGAGCCTCTGACTCTGCCTGAGCTACAAGATCATGGATCGTGAAAGAAGCAGTTGTGTATCGACAGAGGGGGTGATATACACAACAAAAAGTCTTATTTGGTGTATTTCTCTAAGGCTGGGCAGACACCGTATGATATTTTCAATCACTGTACTCAGCTCCAGCTCAAACTGTACGACAAAACAGCAGGGTGTAAAAGTTCAGAGCGCATGATTTATGTTCTCACACTATACGGCCCGATGCTCTGATGCGATCTGACTACTCACATTGTACGTTCAAAAACCACGTCGGACTCGTGTTTCCAGAAGCAAAACGAAAACAGAAGCTTTTTTTTTCAAACTTTATTTACATTTCTTAATTTTACAAAAACTCTCGATGAGAGACATCAAAGTTTTAACAACAACAATAAAAAACAAAACAAGACTTTACATGTGTTGAAGAATAAGGGGGAAAAAGAAACAGAAGCCGCTCTCCCAAAGAGATGATCACTGTTTATGCTCTCTCCAATTCCGCATCGGTGTCTGCACACGCACAGTGCAAGAGGTTGGACGCTTGTAGCGCTTCAGCAGCGGGATACTCTCACGATGGACAACCAGAATATCAAACAGGTTTGATTTTCATCCAACTATACCATTGCCGATCGAGAGGTGGTCGTGAGAGGTTAAACGTAGCTCGTTACTCCATGTATACTGCACGATGCAGGACGCACGATTAAGGTGAAACTCAGCGCAATCCAAAAAATACTCACACGAGTGAAAAATCGGCTCAAAAAGGGCCAAAACTCGCACAGCGTAACCCCAGCTTAAGCAGATGATAGGGCCTTAAGCTGAACTCGAGTAATTCAATGTCCTTCATGCATACCTGGTGTTTCACTGTAATGTGAGCAGGGTAACAGTACTTATTATTAATACAAACACACACACACACACCTCCACCTTTGCTTTTTCAGAGTTTTGGTTGCAGTCCATCGTCAGTGTGAAACCCTCCAGCTCGGCTGCTGAATCAGGGTCCGCACCCATAAGCCACCTCTGTCAGGCAGATAAGTTACGACTGCCAGTAGTCCGAGAGGTACTGAGTGCAGACCCGCAGCTCATCCAATATGTTATGTTGGCTTCAGACATTAGCGAGCATGACAGATGGAAGAGATTATCTGTAGGGTTGCCTTTAATCCACTCCTGGATTCCTCCTGTTGTCCCGCGTTTCCTTTTTTTGGCGTTGACACGTTTGGGTGGTAACAGTGACGTGTCTTTGAAGCAAGTACAGGATGAAGAGAGTCCAATTTAAATGTGATGGCCAACTAAAGAACCGTCGAAAAATATGATGTACTGTTAAGTTCTTCGACTTCTCCGTTTGCTTTGGTTTAACACATACTGGTTTGGCAAAAGTTTACGCTGGATGTCTTTCCTGATGTAATTCCAGATGGAGCAACAAGGGGAATGGGGCATTGAAATAGGAACCTAAAAGGAAGTAAATGATGTATGCTAACTAAACGTAAATAAATGTAATTAGTTGTTTGGGGCACTAGTGGTCTAGTGCTGGCGTGCCCAACCAGTCGATCACGATCGGGCTGAGTTCTAGTCGATTGCACGAAAAAAACTGTACCTGGACTCGAGAGGATTTAGTGCTGCTATAACAGACTGATGCAGCAGGTGGCAGCAATGCACCAAGAAGGATGCCAGCTACCGTTAAACGCCAGAGTAGAAGAACAGCTCTTCTTCAGTGGTGGATAAGGAAAATTGTAATTTTCATCTTGCATTATTTTTTCATTTATTCGAATGGCAAATCCATCTGTCTTATCTGCAATGTAAATGTGGCTTTACTGAAGAAAGAGAATTTGGTGCAGCATTTCAGACGATTCACGAGAAATACGATGGTAACTTCTAATGCTAACCCGACTAAATCCCCTCTGCTCACTCGGAAAGTCCAGGAATTGAAAAATCGGCGAGCAGCACAATGATTCATGGTCCATAAATATGAAGAGGATGAATGTGGCGAACAAGATTACAGTTCAGGCCAGGAGTCTGAGGACGCATTTATTTTGTTCGCAGCTGGAGGACACACATATCTGCTGCACACAGACATTAGGTGGCTCAGCAGAGGTATGGTGGCTGCTGTATCACTGTATTACGTTACTAAGCCATATATAGATTTATAACACAAAACTGTCAAAAGGGGTAATAACTATAAGTGTAAAGACGCTTGAATATATCATCAGAGCAGTAAATTGATCAGTCCGTGTGAACACCGCACAGATCGCTGCTGCGTTCATGTACCGATGGAAATTCCAGCTTGTGTGCTTGGATTTTTTTATGTGGTTGGGGGTCTACTTCACTGGGCTCAGGCACTTATATAGGCCAGAATGAATCTTTTGTGTGGATACAATTTTTTTTTAACCAAAAAAAAAAAAAAAAAAAACCACACACCTGCCACAAGTAACTGCTGAGTTTGAAACAACAAAAAGTCCTGTAATTTCCGACGGTACCTGAACGGAGCAGCGTTCTGTGCGACGTTCACATGGACTGATCAGTTTACTGCTCTGATGATATATTCAGTCATCTTTACACTTATCTCTATTACCCCTTTTGACAGTGCCTTTCAGTCCAGCCCTTTCTGGAACAGTCTTCTGCCTGAAATTAAAGAATTTCAGAAACGTTCAAATCATGCTTAATATGCACAGCTTTTGGATTTGAAAGCAAGTTTAAAAACATATTACATGTGTTATCAAGCAGGCTGTAACAGTGTGACCTTCAGAACTTTCCACACATGGACACAGAACTTAAGCACCAGGACAAAGGCCGTCAAGCCTAAGAGTCCACGTTATGATGATCATGTGCAGAGCATCTTGTCAGAATTTGACAGGCACTTCACAGACTTTGCATCCAAAGAGCCTATTGTCAGTTTTCTCTGTTATCCATTTGGGGAAAATATAGATATGGACTGTATTGTCCAAAGTGGCATCACTCTTCAACCTGGATCCTCACACTGAAAAATGACACTGAGCTCAAATCCAGAAAACACCTGACATGAATGTCCAAATCTGGAATCTAATGCAGACAGAGAGTGCCTGCTCACGGCTGCACTCAGCTCCTACTGTCCGGACTATGAGAGACCAGCTTCCTCCTCTCTGGGCCAGAAGTCCCACTAAGGTAGGGAACAACTTTTCCAACTTGAGGCCAGTCCTAGGCCTACTTGTGCTTATTCTTTTCCACCATGCAGATTTACTTCAATGATGCATTATTATCCTTAAAACCTGCCAGAAAATTGTTATTGGCGCACAATATATTGCGGCTACACTGTGGCGTTCGATATGGCTTGGTAGATCTCGATACACTGTCAACTTTAAAAGTAGATCTCAGTTCAAAAAAGGTTGGGGACCCCGGTCTAGTGGTTAAAGCGTTGGGCTTTTGAACAGAGGATCCTCGGTTCAAATCCCAGCCTGACTGTAGTGAGCGCCTTGCATAGCAGCAGCCTCACATTGGGGTGAATGTGAGGCATTGATGTGTAAAGCGCTTTGAGCACCTGATGCAGATGGAAAAGCGCAATAAATGCTGTCCATTTACCATTTGTTTGTCAAGCAATTCAAGTTGAACAAAATCTTCAAGTTTTACAGTGTACAATATCACATTTAAAAATATGTATTCCACATTTTACAATATTTGTTTTTTACATTTATAATCCTTTGGAAATATTGAATTCATATGTGTAAAAAAACGGAAACGGTTATTTGCAACTTTAATTCCACAAATGGACACCAATGCCGTGTTTGCAAGTGCCAAGACAGCCTTAGTTATGACAGCAGCTCATAACTCGGTAATAAATAAACTAATGCCACATAATCAATCAATCAATCAATCAATTTTTTTATATAGCGCCAAATCACAACAAACAGTTGCCCCAAGGCGCTTTATATTGTAAGGCAAGGCCATACAATAATTATGTAAAACCCCAACGGTCAAACGACCCCCTGTGAGCAAGCACTTGGCTACAGTGGGAAGGAAAAACTCCCTTTTAACAGGAAGAAACCTCCAGCAGAACCAGGCTCAGGGAGGGGCAGTCTTCTGCTGGGACTGGTTGGGGCTGAGGGAGAGAACCAGGAAAAAGACATGCTGTGGAGGGGAGCAGAGATCGATCACTAATGATTAAATGCAGAGTGGTGCATACAGAGCAAAAAGAGAAAGAAACAGTGCATCATGGGAACCCCCCAGCAGTCTACGTCTATAGCAGCATAACTAAGGGATGGTTCAGGGTCACCTGATCCAGCCCTAACTATAAGCTTTAGCAAAAAGGAAAGTTTTAAGCCTAATCTTAAAAGTAGAGAGGGTGTCTGTCTCCCTGATCTGAATTGGGAGCTGGTTCCACAGAGGAGCCTGAAAGCTGAAGGCTCTGCCTCCCATTCTAACATAATGAAGTCACATGTACACTAATGTCTACATGAAAATCATTTAGAAATCAGAGTTATAATAAAATGTATGTGTCTTTATCTCTACAGCATTGTGGTAGACACACACAACAATAAGCTGTATGAGACAATAAGTCAACAATTAAGGTTGGGATGACTAACCATAATAGTTGACAATGAAAAGCTAGTACCTGACAAATCTACCAATTTTCATTTTCTTCGACTAGCCGGATACTTCAGATAGCATATTTCTCCAACAATTTAAGGGTAAATTATGAACAAAAATGATCTCTTTCAAATAATTTTCAAATAATTAAATTTGCTGTTGATCCACCTCACTTTAATCATAGTTTATTTTAATCAGCACAGGTCATCATCCAACAGCCCCAAGCACTCCCTTCACTTAACAGCCCTGAGTAAACATCTTACATTATTTCCATGTTCACACTATTAATGCTGTTTTCAACTTGTACTTTTATATATAAGCCAATGTGCAGTTTCAATGCATTGATTTGACCTTATTCATTTATTGTCAAGATGAGTTATCGATTACTCGATGACTAATGGTACTTGACTAATGATTTTCATTAGTTGTCCCAACCCTGTCAAGAATGTAAGGGCCCTGTCCCACTGGCGTTTAGGAGGATTTGCGCATGAAATGAGGAGACAACAGCTGAGCATCCGCAACAAAGGTGGGCGGAAATGACAAAAGTCCCGGGGTGGATCAGCGAATACATGAGGAAGAAAAGTGGATATAACAGGGAACAGAAGCGAAGGTGACCGCGGAGGCGCCCCCATGAGGGGCACAGTGGCTGTGATGCACTCGCTTCATCCATGCCCACTCTGTCTGCATGCGCGACATACCATTTGCCACCGTGATGTGGCCGTGCTGGGCACGCGTCATATCTGTTTTGCACGCTGTCCCAGTCCACCACCAAGCCGCGCCAACCCGTCGGTTGCGGATATCAGCGGATGACAGGGGATATGCGGCGTGTTGGTTGTGTATGTCCTGCGTATGTCTTCAATATGTTTTCAGCCAGTGATGCGGACCTCATCCGCTCAAAAATCCTGGCTGCGGACATGCGTGCCTCTGCGGATGATCACGGACGTGTTCGGATGGTGGCCGACTCATACAGGAATGTTACACGGTTATTGCGGTTGTTTGGCGGATGTGGTAAGATGGAGTTGCGTCAGGAAGGGTGTCAGGTGTAAAAGTTGTGCCAAATCAATATATTCACATTGGGTGTGCTGTGGTGACTCCAAACAAAAAAGAAAGAAGCTGAAATAACTTAACATTAGAGTGCACAAAGAAAAATAAAAAACAAATGTAACATACGCAGTCACTACTGTATGTAGAGAAAACCTGCCCTTTAAAATAGGAATGTACCAGATCCGATCACGGATCGTATCGGAACCCAATACCGATGTAATTCACGTATGAGAAAATACCGATCCAACGCGCCATATTTTCCAATACCGGAGACCACTGTGAATCCTCTCAACTGCTGTTGTTTGCTCTCTGCTTGTTTACTGCCGAGCAGGAGGAGGAGAGGCTGTTTCTAAAGCCGGGCTGTTTGAGAGAGCTCTCTTCCGCAGTGTTTTAGCAGCAAATTTCTGCCTGGCTCTCGGGTTCAAATTGTGTGTTCGTCGAGCACAGATTTTCTGAAAAATTAACTCAACTGTTGCTTGAAAATGTGTCTAGAAAGTTAGCCACTTCACTGTCCCGAGGCTGTAAAACGCTATGAAAAGCCAGCTCAGCATGCAGTGGAGGAAGACAGCGAATAGAAATTCTGTCCACTGAAAGGGAAAAAAGTTTCCATTAAACTCCTACATGTGAGTGCCGATGATGATACATTTATTTTACAGTTGAAAGGATTCATGTTTCCAAAAAGTTTGAAGTTTGCGCAGCACAAAAACAGCAAGAGTGAAAGAAAAAGAGAGACAGAGGGAAAGAGAAACTGAGCAAAAGAAACAGGTAGAGAAAGAGAGAGACAGACAGGCAGAGAAAGAGAGAGACAGAGGACTTAATTTTTACTCTTAACACTTGCTATGACAATGTAAACATGTCTCCCATATCAATAAATTGAAACTGAAAATTGAGAAGGAGAGACAGACAGACAGAGAGTGCTGTCTTTTCTCTTTAAGTCTATAAAAATAAGGCTATTAAAGTCCATAAAAAATAAAAGTACTTAATTATTTCACCAAAACATCAAATCTAGGTTTCATCTTACAACCTCTGGCAATAATTATGGAATCACCGGCCTCGGAGGATGTTCATTCAGTTGTTTAATTTGTAGAAAAAAAGCAGATCACAGACATGACACAAAACTAAAGTCATTTCAAATGGCAACTTTCTGGCTTTAAGAAACACTATAAGAAATCAGGAAAAATAATTGTGGCAGTCAGTAATGGTTACTTTTTTAGACCAAGCAGAGGGAAAAAAATATGGACTCACTCAATTCTGAGGAATAAATTATGGAATCACCCTGTAAATTTTCATCCCCAAAACTAACACCTGCATCAATCAGATCTGCTCGTTAGTCTGCATCTAAAAGGAGTGATCACACCTTGGAGAGCTGTTGCACCAAGTGGACTGACATGAATCATGGCTCCAACACGAGAGAAGTCAATTGAAACAAAGCATCACGCAATGTTGCAAAAGATGTTGGTTGTTCACAGTCAGCTGGGTCTAAACTCTGGACCAAATACAAACAACATGGGAAGGTTGTTAAAGGCAAACACACTGGTAGACCAAGGAAGACATCAAAGCGTCAAGACAGAAAACTTAAAGCAATATGTCTCAAAAATCGAAAATGCACAAGAAAACAAATGAGGAACGAATGGGAGGAAACTGGAGTCAACGTCTGTGACCGAACTGTAAGAAACCGCCTAAAGGAAATGGGATTTACATACAGAAAGCTAAACGAAAGCCATCATTAACACCTAAACAAAAAAACAAGGTTACAATGGGCTAAGGAAAAGCAATCGTGGACTGTGGATGACTGGATGAAAGTCATATTCAGTGATGAATCTCGAATCTGCATTGGGCAAGGTGATGATGCTAGAACTTTTGTTTGGTGCCGTTCCAATGAGATTTATAAAGATGACTGCCTGAAGAGAACATATAAATTTCCACAGTCATTGATGATATGGGGCTGCATGTCAGGTAAAGGCACTGGGGAGATGGCTGTCATGACATCATCAATAAATGCACAAGTTTACGTTGATATTTTGGACACTTTTCTTATCCCATCAATTAAAAGGATGTTTGGGGATGATGAAATCATTTTTCAAGATGATAATGCATCTTGCCATAGAGCAAAAACTGAGAAAACATTCCTTGCAAAAAGACACATAGGGTCAATGTCATGGCCTGCAAATAGTCCGGATCTTAATCCAATTGAAAATCTTTGGTGGAAGTTGAAGAAAATGGTCCATGATAAGGCTCCAACCTGCAAAGTTGATCTGGCAACAGCAATCAGAGAAAGTTGGAGCCAGATTGATGAAGAGTACTGTTTGTCACTCATTAAGTCCATATATAATTATAAAATCAACAATAATGATAATAATATTAAAGCAAACAGAGCTCTGGTATCGGATCAGAAAAGTACCGGTATCGGCAGATATCCAAATGCAGGTATCGCGATTGGATCGGAAGTGAAAAATTGTTGATTGGTGCATCCCTACGTCAAAAACACTTTCTAACTTTGAATTTTATGATGCATCTTTTCAATGAATGTGGCGGTGCAGTATAATAATTTTTTTTTTTTTAAACAAAAGTACTTTAATATCTCATTTTTTATACAATTTATGACATTATTTTGTAGTTTATTTTGCTCCACTTGCATTTTCATTTTGTTCTATATCTAAATACAGTGTGGTATGCACCACACTGCACACTCCATTGCTGGCATTTAGCAACCAACATACATTTTTAAACAGTGTGTGTGTGTGTGTGTGTGTGTGTGGTGTGTGTGTGGTGTGTGTGTGTGTGTGTGTGTGTGTGTGTGTGTGTGTTGTGTGTGTGTGTGTGTGGCTAAGCTGATACAACAAGGCTGAATCAAATGATGTGAGAATCTGGTTTAAAGAAACACTCATACAGCTCTCTTTGTCTCTCTGACAAGCAGTGATGACACAAACCTGCTGTAAATTTTGGCACAATTTAAGAGAGGAAAAAAGCCATGAACAAACAAGACTGAATAAGCTGAATAAGGGAGCTTAATATTTCTATATGCTTCCCTATGAAAGAGGAAAAATATGCCTGTGATATGAAATCTAGTCATAAGTGAGGCACCCAGTGTGACTCAGGCTGAAAATCAAACTGAAAACGCCTGTCTGCTCCCTGCAGGTGCTTCAGAGAAATGCTGCTGCTTGAGCTTATGAATGTTCGCCATTGTGTAAAAGGATCCTTTTGTTCTTTGTTGTGAAGGATCAGTTCTGATGTCCAGTGGCACCCCTGCACCCCTACTACTACTCCTCCACTAAAAAAGACAGATTGCCTATTTTCCTCTCACCTGTGCTGGGGCTGTGCCCATGACACCTGCTAGGCGAGTGCAGTTTAGCGTCAGCTAACGCATGTGCCTATTGATGTGCTGTGACTGGGCCAGGCTGATCCTACCCAACACGCATTTGGGCCAGCTGTTGTGCCTCAACTGTCTGTGTGTATGCTGTGACAGTCACAAACAGAGAAAAGGCAAGCTGCTCGAAACACAACGCCTCATCTACCATGACCAACCAGTCCTGCTGCTCACAATGCCATTATTTCACAGCCCTCAACTAAATGCCTGCAAAACTGATGCATGTAATCGAGCCCAAGAATGTCGCTGATGATGAAAAAAATGTTGATTCCCTGTGAATACGGTGTTGATTACATGCATCTGAGAAGCTAATTTTGGGACTTAAGACTCAGTGAAGCCTAATCGAATGGTCTGTATGATCACGATTTGAAGAGCTAACAATGCAACGTAAACACTACAAATTACAAGCTGCAGTGTTTGCCACTGATGATTAAGGTTAAAGAATTCAATGGTGATTACAGTAAGTGGGCGACAACAAACTAAAGGCCCTTGACAAATACACATAAAAACAATTCAGATTAATCAAGCAATCAGCTAAAAGAAATGGCAAATTTCAATTATCCAGGTGGATGTTGAAGATTTTCACTGCAATCACTAAGAGTTTAAAGCCAACGGAATGAAAGCAAAGGAGGGGAGACTCTACCTACCCTGTTGAGAAAGATGAGGGAAACGCCCTTTTCAAAGTTTGAGCCCATGAACCTCTGAAAGGTCTGTTCATGCCCCTGCCAGCATGAATAATCACCCCCAGCTTCCCTGTAATGTGCTGTGGATGATATATTGGACCACATTTATTACTGCTCTGCTTCCACCTGGCTTGGAGCAGCAAGACCTCCATTAATTTAAAGGAGGAAAAAAAGAACAGGACTGCAACAAAATTTCTGCAGAGTCAAGACTAAGAGCTTAAATCTACTTTTGCAACAACGTGAACTAATTGGTCAAAACTGGAAAAACCACAGTGTAGAGTTTTCTCCGGTCATTTTAATGTGTCTGTCCAAAAAGCTACGGCCAGTTACATTGCTAATCCTTCTCCAAAATCCAAATATTGCTGCTAGACATTTGCAAGAGTTTCCTGCCATCACAGTCAAAAGTGGATGTACTACTCCAAGACACATCCAAGCTTTAGAGAGTATGAACATATGCGAGACATTTGTTCATCAGGAAAGAAGACAAGTGTAGTCTCATTTGAATGGTAATATGGGATTAAAGTAGCGTGTAGTGGTTTTACAGGATTAAAACACATTACATGGCACCTTTAGTTGTAAATTAGATTGCGATGTGCCTTTTAGATGAACATCTCAGACACATGCGCTATTATTTTCTCTGCCATGTTGAGATGGATATACTACGAGAGTTTATTGGATTTTAAAGCAGGCTTCAGCACATTTTCAATTTAACTGGTGCAGTCAGAAATAAAAAGATAATAAACAGATCATGCCCAATATAAATGCCTGAATCCTAACGCTTACCAGCACTCGGAAATAGGAAAAAAAAAAAACACTTAGCAGTACAACTTTTAGCTGTGGATTTTAAAAAAAAAAAAAAAAAAACGATATCTGCATTTTGTAAATTCATCAGAATAAGTGCTGTTGATGCGATGGTTAACAAGCAGAACATTTGGTAAATATTAATGAGACAAGTGTGCTACTGGGATGAATAATTTCAATCAAAACAATGCAGCATTTCAGAAACTCATTCCAAATCTATTGGCAATTTGCAGAGCTTTGACAGACAACCTTCTGTCACAGTCATGGAAGAAATGTGGTATTTTCTCCCTATTCCTTTATCCCTCCCAACCAACAGCTACCACAATGCAGGCAATTAACCTGATAAAGGTCGACGTTGTTAGGTGTCCTGTATGTATGTAAGAATACCCTTAGTATTTGTTGTATGCTCTGGTTCAAAGAGCCTCAACATCTGAGCATTCTCAAATAAAACATTGTCGGTCATTGCACCTGCAGAACAGTTGAGTGCTTGTGTGTGGCGGCTGTTTGCACAGCACTGTGCACGCAGCATCTGGGAATGTAGCATGTGTTGAGAGGTCGCAACATGAATCAATTTAAATCCATCTTCTACACAGAAGTTACTTATTTGTCCAATTTATTACAGAGTGTCCATTC
Source organism: Thalassophryne amazonica (assembly GCF_902500255.1). Taxonomy (NCBI): domain Eukaryota; kingdom Metazoa; phylum Chordata; class Actinopteri; order Batrachoidiformes; family Batrachoididae; genus Thalassophryne; species Thalassophryne amazonica. The sequence goes on along the minus strand of NC_047113.1, from coordinate 45,482,095 downwards.
TATTGTGAAAGGCCTGAGACTTCGCACACCTCGTGATTGAAATCATATGCACTGGAGACCGAGCCAACACCCTCAGAGGAACTGCTATTCAGAAAGTGAGTGAATCATTGATTTTCAGCAGGAAATCATCAAGGCGAATCTATGGTAAATGGGAGTGGAGATGGCAAATGGTCTAGTTCAGCAGGATATTCAGTTATCACTGTATTCTTTCCCAGACAGGCCGCAGTGTCCAGCTATTTTCAGGCTTGTGGTTAAGTGAAGACTAGTCAATCTCAGGGGGAGCTTGTCCTTGTGCTGTGGTAAAGTGCAAATGAAAAGCGCCATCGAGTGAGCAAAAATTGTGAGAACGAAAGAAATTGTAATCTTGCCAAAATAAAAAACAGACAAGAAAGCAATAACATCCTGAACCAACAGAAATCCTGTTGTGTGTTCTATGCCGAAGGGCTGATGCAATGAAATGAGCTTCCTTTGATGTTTGATTTAAAAAAAAAAAATCCTCTGCCTTTGAATTTCTGTGAGACATGTCTGAAATTAATAATGCTTGAATTAGAAGATTTAATAAAGGGTAAAGAGCTGGCAAAGTAAGAATGCACAACTCTGAACATGTGCTGTTCACACAATACGATGTTATTGAGAACAAAACAGAATAACACAAAAAGATATATTACAATAAAAAAAAATCATTATTGTACAATCTCAATCTATTTGATACTGAGGAAGAAAAAATGAAATGAAATCTATAACAGAGTTAAATTTGTGTAAAGACATTTAGCAAAAACAGAACTTGGTCACCTGTCAAATATCCATGGGCCGATTAGCGGTTTCTGAGTACACCATAGTTTGAACATGCCATGGAGCCAAAACAGAGATTTGCTGCTCAGCTATATCATAGAGAGTTCTCTAAACAACCTGACGTCATTCTACAGGGTTTGGTCACTGAAGTTTGTGTTGCTACAGGAGGTGAAACAGCAACCATTACAAATTAAATTGTTTTTAAAGTAATAAGACAACTGTCTCTATTTTAACTTTTTAAATCGGTTGAATTAAGTTGTTTCGCTGCTAATTCCTAGTCTTCAAAAGCTTGTAAAACTTCAAAGGTTGGCAAATGAGACTCTCGCCAAACTGGTCACAGGAATGTTCACTTTGCAACATTAAAAACAAAGCCATGTCTGATAGTGCAAGGCAGGTAACGGATGAATGTCCCATTGAACTATAAGCAACCCCTTTTTTGGCTTATTGTAATTATCATGAAAAACAATGTCTAGATTTAACAAAGATTTGCATCCAATCACACCGAATCATTCCTGAGTGATATCATAGTATACAGACACAAGCTGCATATCATAGCCAAATGAGTTTGAGAAAACATGTTCTGTCATACAAATACACACGCAACACACCTGCAGTATTAAGGCAGAAAGCCTCCTAATAACAAAGTGTGTTTTAAAGAGGGGACCACACTGCCCCTTTCTCTTTTCTGAATTTTGAAATTACCAACATCATGAACTAGGTAGGGAGTTGTACTTTATTCAAATAAATATCTTAATCTCCCTAACGAGATAGCTAACACAGCTCATGAGCCTACTGATTTCTGAGGGGTGTTTTTTCTGCCCCTCTGACATTCGTTGTTGACAGGATTCAAAGTGCAAATGCCAGTCAGTAAACTGCTCAACAAAATGCATTACACTTGTCATGTGAGGTCTCTCAAATCTGCTGTTGGAAATTTATCTCTGACCGATGAGCAGAGAATTGGATTATTATTATTTTGTTTGTTTGTTTTTCAATTAAAACAACATGCTGCTCTGTGAGGCTTTGCTTTGGGGGGGAAAAAAAAAAAAAAAATATAGTATATAATATATATATATATATATATATATTGAAATGGGACAATGCATATTAATGAACATTGTTACATGTAAATATGGACAGATTATAGCAAGATGCTCTTTTCCCATCTGTAGTCCCAGTAACATAGAAACAGACAGATGATTTATTTATGTTTGGTATGTTGTGTGGTCTTTACACAACATACCAAAATAAATAAATCATGACAGGAAACACTTAAACAGAATACACATACAATATTTACAATTCAAAGTAACATAACTGATAGATAATAGTAGCCGACAGGTGGAGAAACCAAAAGATACAATAATTCTGATTAATATGTTGTCATTGGATTATGAAGAGAGAGAGAGAGAGAAAGTAAGAAAGAGAGAGAGAGGGGAAAAAAAGAAATACTATCTGTATCACATGAAATAATGTTTCCAGGGAGGTGGTCAACACAGGTACCCAAGCCCCATCCTCTGGTCCTTTTAAATGAGGCAAACTTGGTTGAGTGGCAAATCTTGCAGTGTCCTTGAATGTCAGCTGCGTATGTTTGACTCAAGAACTGAAGGTTTTATCACATAACCCCAGTGCTGGCATTCGTCCTTGGGTGGACCTGTTCATGATGGTGGCGATTAGTAAGATTTTGCAGCTGCTGAATGCATCTTATACGGCCGATTTGATTCGGCCATAATTACGTCTTAGGATCATAGGGGGCTGGTCTGCTATGTGTCCCTAAGGCTAGGGAAGAAATCAATCGTTTGCATTCTGTGACCTGGGCTGGTGGGGAACAAAGTGCAGGCTGGATTAGGCAGTCAGTTCTGTTTGACATTTTTTAATCTCGATCACTACCACCTTTTCTCAGCTGCCTACAATTTTTGACGGTGGGAAATGAGTCTTAAGGTGCTTAGTGTCTTAATTCTGCTTTGATGGAATTTATTTTAAATTATTTTACTTTTCATGAACTAGTAATAGTGTGGTTTTCATGTGTGTGTTATTATTATTATTTTTGTATTTTTGTTTTGTAAAGCACTTGTTAAAATGCCCATCTTTACAGCAAAAATATAAATGTTTACAGCCTGGTACAAAAATGGCTGATGAGACTTGCCCAGAGCCCAGCTAGCAGAAGTCGCTAGCAGGTGTTAATTGTTGTGGACCGACTTTGTCTGTCCTTTCTGAGCATTTTATTACAAATATCTAAGATAATGTAGCTTGTTGTGTGGTCAGTAGCATGAACAGACCATCAAAGAAATCTGCTACAGTATTTCCACTGAGCTAAATTTTCCTGTTATTTAATTTGTATGTTAGCACTGTTAGCAGGTATCCATAGCTTGCTGGTGTGACCTCCACTGTTATTGCACATTTACTCAGGCAATAAACTTGTCATAATTTTATTACCCACATTCAAAACACCATCCAGACAACAAAAATGTGCTGATAAAACGCCCGAACCAAGGTTAGCCCATTAGCTTTAACTTGTTTGGTAACTCTGAGATGGGGGCATGCTCTAGCTTCATTTGGCGCGGCAAGGTTACGCTGGTATTGGTCATTGATGGGTTGGCCAATGTTAGACAGCGTTAAGCACTACTAAAACAATGACATTCAGAGCTGCCACATTTCAGCTTCATAACCACTCTTCAGAAAACCTACGAGTGACATCACAGAGGTTTGTTCAGTATACGTATGCAGAATCTATGTGTACCGCAGTATTTTGGAAAAGGACAGCATAGCGTCAAAATCCTTCAATGGCCCATGCCTGCTGTCAAACCATAAATATTCAGGAGCAACAAAAAATAACGAAGCAGTCATGGAGGTACCAAAATGTAATCAAGTGTGTTGCTCAGGTGAGACTGAAGCACACAAATCTCGTTGTTCTGGGTGTTGTTGTCAGAGGAATGTAAAATGATTCTGAAGTTGAAGCACCCAAAGCAATTAACAGATGGTATGATGATGATTTCTCCAGTGGAATATCACAATGTCAGTTTCCCTTATCTGACCATGTTTTTACACAAAGGTATGCAAAGGTTTGCAGTGCATGCAACAATACAATGTGCTCTGAAAACAAGAAAAGAGTGGTAAATATCAAATAATATGCCCACGATTTTAACACATTTTTGAGTAGTCTAAGATGATTGTGCAGTAGTAGTGTGCCTGCCTCTCAACAAACAATGTAGGTTCAAGGCCACTTACTCCCTACTCTGCATATGCATGGTCACCCCCCTCAAAAAAAGCAGAACCCATAAAAATTGTACAAGTTACAACAATCCTACAAATTTCAAGAAATTTGCTGGACTTAAACTTCGGTCTGTGTCTATTGTTCCAATCATCTTTCCCAACATGTCTTGGTCAACCAAGGAAAAGACAGACTGCCTGGAGGCCTATTTTGCCAACAAATCATGACATTTGGAGCATAATTTTGAAAGAATATGACTTTTATAAAAAGCGACCAAGATCGTACACAGACTGAAGTGTAAGTAGGATTTGGACCTTTGTAGGATTCCTTACAATTTTTATGGGTTCTGGGTTTTTTTTTTTTCTTGGTCACCCTATACATCTGGAATTATGTCAGGAAGGGTATCTGCCATACAATTTGTGCCAGATCTCCATAAATCATCAGTTGTTGCGACCCTGAGCAACAATGAGACGAGTTGAAAGCTGGACTTTTTTTCTGTCCCTTTGGTGGATTGACTCTCAAGCATGCCTTTCTAGTTACATCTGAAATTCAGCCAAGTCCTAAAATAATGGACTCCATAATTTCTGATGATTGCAAACTGTGCAGCAATGAGTTATTTCTTCAGCTGCTGGATTTGTACATTTCAGGCCCCTGTACTGCTTAAAGTAAAAATTCTGCCTTACGAGATGAGTCAACTCATTTTAATATCCTTGTGGGTGTGTCAGCCTTTAACACTTGTGATTATGCAAATAACTGGCTGAGCACTGGTTGATAGTTAAGCCCTGGTCCCACCAAATAATGAAGGCTGAATAATGAGCCTTTTTTTTTTTTTTGCTACGAGAGGGTTATTCAACTATTGTGGGCGTTTCGTGGCTCTGAGTGGCTCTTAGAGGCATTATCTTCAGTTAACAAGGCTCCTCTCTGAGCGTGGTGCTAATTTCAAGATGTTCAAAATTTAGCAACAACAGCGTGGGGCAGTTTGTGTACGAGTTACTACGACGACTAATGAGGATTTTAGAGGCATGTGCGTGGTGCTTACGAGGCTGATAAAAGCCCATCATCCCAGCGCCTGGCAGCTACGCAGGACCTGAGAAGCTTTTGGAGCGGCTGCCCTTTTGCATGCACAATTCCAGCTGCTCTGTGCTCCGGACGCTGTATATAAAATAATTATTTTGTAGTGGATTATAATCATTTTCTGCCAAACCTTGGATGCTGGAAACACCCTCTAATCGCTTCTGGAATCAAAGAAGACTATTAATCTGGACGCTTTTTTCTTCTCTTTCCTGCTCCATGAGGAAACAAGTGTGGCACATATGTGGCTTAGTGTGGCTGATACGAGCCATTCGAGGCTCTAATGACTGGTCAGCGTGGCTCACTAGAGGCTGCTCCATGGCACATGCGAGGTACAGAGAGGCACATAGTGGTGCCCTAGTAGTGGATACGTGATAGATGAAAACGTGGGTCCATTCTTCGAATAATCACTTCACACCCATGCATGGCTCATTATTCATGGCTTATTATTCGGTTGGACCCAGGCTTTAGCAGTGATGAACACTTTCCAGATCCTAGCAAAGGAAATCTGAGAAGGCTTGGTTTCATATGAAAACAGTACATTTAGTCCATCACAGCAGTACATCAGAGAGGTAAGCATGGTGTCTTGAGGAACATTTTCATGTGAACCAAACTATCAACAGGACAAAGCACCAGTGCGGCACTGCACTGTTTTTTATCCCCTGCCTGGCATGAACAATAAAATTGTTGGCCAAATATTTTTGTTTGTGTGGGTGTGTACAAATCTGAGTGTGACCGAATCTCCCAGCAGCTTAAGTGAAGGTGATAAGCAGCAGAACATCTCACAGGCTGCTTCCAACGAACACTGGGAATACATTGCTTGTCCCGACTGTCATGCAGAAGAGAAAGGTGGGGGTGGGGAGTGTATTTAAAGGATTTTCACAGTTCTTAAAGCTATTTATTACAGCTTACCAGCTGCAGCAAGGAGTGGCTACGTGTAATTGCGGCCATAGATCTTTTGGCCTGAAGACAACCAGTCAAGATGGATTCCTTTTCCGTGGTCGAGATTGACTGTCAGTGAATCCCGGTGACTTAGAGGTGGGACATTACTTAACATGGACCCAGAGTGACATTAGGAGCATTAGGTTTCAGGATTCTTAAAGCACTTGTCACATTCGAAGCATCCATCTGCACAACGCTGGCTTCAATCAATAGATAAGTAATCGGCTGCAATGAGAGCCAACAGCGTGGTATTACTCACAGACTGTCCTGATACAGCCCTACCACAGCACGCAGAGCAGCAGAGAGCATGCGGCTCCATCATGGAGGAACTTATCTTCAGCTGAGCATGACGGTATCGACAGCCCAGAACTAAGACCACATTTGTATTGGTGCGATCACTCAAACGGATTGTGCTTTCCATGCTGCAGATCTGTTCCTGCTGCAAAATAAATGGTGAACTTGCCAACTCATGTTTCCCTCCTGTGATAATGTCATGCCATGTCCCTCACCGCAAATGCAGCACTGTTTTGATAAGATTTCGATGATGGGAAAAATAGTAATTGCATTTCAACTACAGGCTGTCAAACTGAAAACCATTTATATGCTAATAAACATTGGTGTAGTTTAGTGAATCTAAATCAACGTACCCCTATTTATAGACATATTAGATTAGAGCTTTTCCTACAATTGAAGTTAAAGTAGGACAAAAGTAATTCCTATTCCTCTTTTGGACAACCTATAAAAAAAGGTCAGTGCAAGAGGAAGATGAGTTTTGAGCTAATTCAAACGTACCTGGTTCTCCTATATACATCACATTGAACTTATTCTTCCTCATTAACAGCATATAACACACAAATGATGTGAACGTCTCTTAGGAATGATAAGACAGAAAGCTACTAACTCCTGTAAAACTATCTTTTAAAAGCATAATGAATGTTACAGAAAAACAACATTTGAAAGTTTGACTCTATAATTAAACTACATCAAAACAACACACACCATTTTTACCCGAGGCCATCAAACATGGACATGGGCTATTGTAAAGGCTTTGGGTCCTGTCGCCCATCTCTCAGCATAAGTCCAGTCCTATTAATGCCAGAGTTTTCAAATTCACAGGGAACAATCTTGGGACACAGACATTGGACAAATTCAAAGCTGGCCAACCTTGACCTATTTTAAGAAGTTAAAAAGTCACATTCTGTTTCATATTTTTATGCTATGAATCATGCCAATCCATTTTTTTTTGTTTTTTTGTTTTTTTTAGGGGCAGGTGTAACAGCCAATCAGAGTAGAGCAGCACCGTAACGTCACTGGTCTCTCTCTGGCGCTCCAAAACTGCTTCATTTCTGTGTAATTAAAACACATTTCTCATATATTATGTAAAAGCTAGCGAGAAATAAACACTTCTAAAACTGAAAACACTGTTTTTGTAACCTGATAATACTGCTGGAGTGATTTACACGACATCAGGCGGATGTTAATGTGATGATGTCACTGGCTGGTCAAGCTAGCTGCTAACTTCACTTTGTTTGTGTGTAAATATAACATCTTTCTCACATAATATGTAAAAGCTACCAACAAACACTTCAAAAACTGAAAATGCTGTTTTTGTAACCTGATAACACCTCTGGAGTGATATACAAGACATCTCTCAGACGTCAGCGTGCATGCTAAGTTCCGCTAACTCAAAGCTAAATTCCGCTCATCAAAAGTTAATGAATTCGCACATGCACGCCCTCCTGCAGACTCTATTAAAATGTAAATAAAATATTGTTTATGACTGACTGATTGAGTTTATTCTGCAAAATCAATATAAACATACAGAAGTGAATGTATCAGTGACACATGGATAACACAATAAAGCATAAATGCTTATTTCCATTGTAGTCCTTGTGAAATTCTCACGTCAAAATAGAGGGGCTTGATTGAATGTGTACAAATTGTACATAAAACAATAGGATAATATTAATAATTAATGTAAATAACTACTACCTATCTATCTATATATATATATATCTATATCTATATATATATCTATATATATATATATATATACACACACACACACACACACATTTTGCTGTGGGATACCAATTAAGCAACTGCAAATTATAAAGAAACAATGCTCATACAGCCGAGGGTATTTGACCATTGCATTATATTTAGATAATACGTAGACCTGGATGTTTATGCTATTATAACACAAAGCATTTCATGAGCTGTTCTGTTATCCTGTCATTACTGTAATACTGTTCTTTTTTTAAACCTCAATAGTCTATGTTTATGGCATGTTTGTATGCACAGATTTGATCTCACCTTGTATGTATAATCAAATTAAGAACTGCTGTTACATTCATTATTGTCTGAATATTTTTTAAATGTTTTGGGAGAACAAAATTTATGAGTGGTGTAAACAAGAGCTACAATAATTAATCCATTAATCAACTAAAGAGGTTAGATGCAAAATGGTAAAAGTCCAAAACCACACATTTTTACTTGAGGCCACCATGCCCTTGGCTGCTTAGATTACTATCAGTGCATAAAATATTAAAAAATTTGAACACAGCCTTTTAATTTTATTGATGTAATTCTCTGCATTTTCTAATGCATTTTGTTGTGAATTCACATTTTCAATTGCATTTTCCCCGCATGAGAAGTTTTTAATTGACTATTAAATTATTGGCAACTATTTTGATAAATGATTAATCATATTCACTAATTAATTTTCTTTAAATCTCAATTTTCTGATTTCAGTTTCTTAAATGTAAACACTTGCCACTTTTCTGTACTGCTTTCCTTACTCCTTTCTCACAGTAAACTGAATATCTTTGATTTGTGGACAAGACCAAGCAAAGAACATCATCTTGGGCTTTGGAAATGACTTGTCTCAGTCACTTGTAAACTGGTAATAACATGTTCTGATAGTGGCTTGTCACAGTTTCTGGACAGTAAAATGTCAAACTAATAATAAAATAATAAACTAATAATAAAAACTATTTTATTTATTACCCTTGTGAAGGGTCTTGGGGTGACCTATGTTGTGATTTAGCACTATATAAATAAATAAAATTAATAGAACTTCTGTAGCACTTTAACAGTGTGCATGTATAAATAACACAATGGTTATAGTTTTCACAATTTTTATTTTCAAATTTACTCAACCATAATATGAAATGATTAGATTTGACAGAACACAAATTAGACCCATTTTTAGCAAAACTTAACAACATATTTAGCATACAAGAGATACATCATTTTACTTACTTACTTATACAGTAAAATGTAAAACATTTTGCAATAAAGTCCTGTCAAATCAGAAGTCACTCTATCCATACTAACATGCATCCATTCCATGTTTTTGGCTTGCTTGTCTGATCTTAATAAAATGTATGACAGTTATTTGTGTTTGTTCATATATGTCACTGTGTTTTCAATGTCTGGGTCAATTCTGTCATGACCATGTCCAGGTGACGCTGTGTTTGACTCTTGTTTTCTGAGTTAATTGCAACTCCATTTTTTCCAATTAACTTCATTATCCTTTCATTTGTTTTTCCATCCATTTGTACCAAGCTAAAACTTTTTCTTCCTTCTTGTGTGATCTTCATGTACTTTCAGGCTAGCTGGGCATTATAATCCATTCAAGATGTTATTTAGATAAATTTTTCTATTGTTTGCTAAGTCACATTATCATTAGTCTTTGTATTAATAATAAACTTTATTTAAATAGTTCATTTTTTCAGTAATTTAGATGCTGTTGTAATAGTATTACGACGGTATTACTACCAGTGACAACAGTTCAAGCACAATGCGCATCAAAAAGAAAAATGTAGGTCACACATAGGCCCTGATATAGGCCAGAGCTTATCCCTAGATAATGAAGCATGAAGTGGATGAAAGTGCAACTCTTTCTGGAGCATGTCAGTCCACTGCAGGTTACCTCCACAGCCGAGGTACCTAATTACTGCTGGGTGGACTCAGACCATGCAGAAGAAGTGTCTTGTCTTAGGACACAGACATGTACAGCATGTCCGGGATATGAACCCAACTCCTATCCCACTGAGCTACCTGCTCTGAGCAATCTGAAAATGAATTTCAGTTTACCAACATGGTTGTGTGAAAACCGCTGTTGTAATCATGAAAGGAGGAGACAGCTGCAGATTATCCAGTAAATCATGGGAATACAGTTTTGTGTGAGGACCAATAAAGTGAGTGATGACTAGGGTTGGGTATCGGGAACCGGTTCTTTATGGGTATCGTTAAAATTAAATTTGTTAAATTTGTTAAAATCGTTAAAATTATTGCTCTGAAGCAATGAAACAGTGCTCCGACTCACTGCTTCATTGGTTCTTTGCTTCGATGTTTTTCCAAAGCGGCAACTCTGCTTCTTAACCCCTCTCAAAACCATTAAAATATGACAATCGTGAGTCACTTTTGTGCAGATTAAAGTCACTAACTGGGACTCCTGTCTTGTTGCAAGAAAGAAACGAGACTTGTCCTCTGTTCCGTTTGTACCGCTCCAAACACTGTGCGGCTCTCTGCTGAGAGACAGAGTCTGGTCGGAATTAATATATCAAAAGTGAATCACCATTTAATTCAAATGATACCTCTTTCCAAACGTTGTAATACAAACAATAAACTGCAATCGATCAAAACGTATTTTTCCCTCCCAAAATGAAACGTCCTGCCTGACGTGCATCAGCCAGCTGAGCTCAACTCAGAGGTATAGTGAGACAATAATGCCAAAATGTCTGAAAGGAAATGCTTTTGACAAAAACTACAGATATTGTTTATTTTTATTTATGTCCAGAGATCAAGGATCCAGCGACCGAGAAATGATCATTTTCCTGACAAACACCCCCAAAAACAACGGCCACTCTGAAAAACCAATAAGGGAATCGTTAAGCAAAAAGGCTATTGATGTTGGTGGATCGAATAATTTTAACGATTTTAACAAATTTAATTTTAACGATACCCAAAAAGAACCGGTTCCCAATACCCAACCCTAGTCATCACTCACTTTATTGGTCTCAACAAAACTGTATACATACAGTGCGGCTTTGCTTTGAAGCTTGAAGCATGAGCAAAGTGCTCCAACTCAATGCTTAATTGGTTCTTTGCTTCAATGCTTTTCCGAAGCGGCAACTCTGCTTCTTAACCCCTCTCAAAACCATTAAAATATGACATCATGAGTCCTTTTGTGCAGATTAAAGTCACTAACTGGGACTCCTGTCTTGTTGTTAGAAAGAAACGAGACTCGTCCTCTGTTTTGCTCTGAAAGGAAATGCTTTGACAAAAACTACAGATATTGTTATTTTTATTTATGTCCAGAGATCAAGGATCCAGCCGACCAGATTTCATATTTATTTACTTAAGACTCAGTAAAATGTTGACATAGAAACCGTAAAGCCTACTTTTAGTACACAGAAAATTCACAAGAGGTATTGATAAGGGAATCGATAAGGAATCGGATCGATAATGGCACCGATAGACAAAATCTTATCAATACCCATCCCTAGTGATGACAACCTATTTGCTGGAATTTCCTGAAAGTGGTCCAAAAGCCTGAATCATGCACAAAAATGCTTTACTAAACTGAAAAATCCAAAAGTCCAAACCAAACTGAGTAGACGTGAAAGCACACTACGTTTGTTAACGTGATGCTCAAAATCAAATGTTGCATCAAACAGAACACCTACAGTATATTCCTGTAACTTAGTTTAACATATTCTACAGTACTGATGAGGGAAGGAATTTGTTCCCATGGACAAATGGTTAACAGCAGTATTCTTGTTCATTCTGACATATACTGTGGATTCCAGAGGCAGATGGGTTGTACACAGCACAAACACATGTTGTGCTTGCTGATTTGAGATAATTTGGGTGTTTCCTTTGGCTAATGCCCTGAACGCAGTGAAGGAAATTGCCTGTGCGTTAATTAAAGCCACCAATAAGACAATGTTGTGAATCCTAAACACTGTCAACATGGCCCTAATCTAAAACCTTGTGGAAAAAAATACATTAACAGAGACAAACATTGGTCTGTATACATATATTCATATGCCATGATGTTGACTGATAAGAATGTGAACACAAGTGTCTGACTGTAGGCGCCAGAGTGGTGCGTCGAGCCTTCACTGCTTTCTGTGTGGCTCCAGCCAGAGGAAAAATGGAAACTTGGGGAATGTAAATAGCCTCTGCTTTTTTTTTTTTTTTTTTTTTGGTGGCAAACAAACATGAATTTAACAATCAAGCCACATATATGAACAGTTTTCTAAGGGGAATACAAAGGTTGCCTAATGTGTCAATGAAGGTTCTGCCTCAAGCTCTTCACTGCATGAGAATGCAATCAGCCTTCACAAGTTCTGCATACTAACCTTCCCCTTCAACCGTTACTGCAGGCTAGAAAGACTACACTTACTGTTGCCAGCAGTAAGCAAATTAAAACAGTGTTTTGATGCTGTTTGATGATGTTAAAGTGTGTACAGTGTTTATGTTGCACAATTTCTAATGGCATTAAAAAATGCTTAATCGCCCCTGGACTTTTTTCAAAATGCAAAGTACACTTATTCTGCCAAATGTTTGAAATTCATTTATTTCCGATGAGAAATACACCCCTTCGAACAATGCATTAGCAATTCACCAACACATAAATCAAATTAGTACCGTGATGCTGAAGGGTCTCCTGCTGTGGAAGTCCCTCAACAGACATGGACAACAACACAGCTGGAAGCTCAAATGCACAATTTACTTTGAGCAGAACAAATATGCAGGAGATTCTCTCAAGAAAACATAAAATGTAATTTCTAATTTGAATGGATTGCCAAACCACCATGAAACAAAAAAAGAGACAAATCACCCCCCTAATTATTTGTGATAAGGAGCATGTGTGAATACAGCTGCAAACAAGGATCAATCAAGTGTTTTTGTTCAAGAAATCAGTTAAAATTTCTGTTTATTTTCTATAATTGCTCTATTCACCTTATTCAGGAAGTCAGGGTGGGCGACTCCATTTTGTCAAGCAACTTCCAGCTTGCCACTGCGTCTGATGATTAGTTACATGGGAACACAGTATGCTAGAAGTGTCCAAACATGAGCAGCATTAATTGTTCAGTTCTTGGGTGCCATAACAACTGGAAAAAGAGGAAACTGTCACTTTCAGAATGATGCTTTGAAAATAGAAAGTAGATATCTAAGTGCTGTGGACCAGCATTTAACTTGTTCCCCTCCTCCATTGAAAGTCGTGGATCTCCAGTGCTGGCTAAAGGCGCTGAATTTAAAAATCCACCCAAATGTTCCTATGTCTGTTCTTTTGATTTTATGGAGAAAAAAACCCCACACCACTGGATATTTACCCAGAGAAATATTTGAGCTACAATGCTCCGTTAAAGACGCCACGGCGGATGCTAGTGAGACAAACGGGTAAGCTGTGTTTATAGCGTTAGCTGCTATCTAATTTATTCATTTTCTGGTGTTTGATACAACCAAGCACTGCATGAAATAACACCATGCGTATATTATCATACCGTAATCTTGGCATTACGGTGGTACTACTTGTCGGGTAGTATTTTAACTTGATTGTGCTTTTATACAAGCTCCGCACCGCTATGCGGCACGGAGCTCGTATTTCCTCATAGCCAAACATCCATGCCGAGCGACAACACAAATTAGTTAAAAATAATCGAGGGCCTCTTTTTCATGTCATCTTCCCACTCTGTTATGACCCGTTGAGCTTTTCAAAAAGGTTTTTGTTTTTACCCATGTAATATCCTCCATTGTTCTATACCGAAAACACCCCTCACTGGAAAGTCCTAAGACAAAACGGAAATACCTCTGTTGTAAAAGTGGGCGGGGCTGAATAGGTGAATATTTCTGTGAAGAAACAAGTGTAAATAACATACACAAGCCGTAGTTAATGATGAAAGCCACAGTTCATTTTAAGGCTCCAGTTCACGATTTTAATTGTGGAAACTACATGACAGCATCCACATAAATCTTGCACTTCTTACAAAATTAACTTGGTCAAAACATTACACCCCTCACAGTGAGCCAGTCAGGTGACAATTTTACCTGAGGTTTCTAATCATGTTGCACATCTTGCCTGCTACATAAATAATGACCTTAGAGATTTGTTTGTTTCTAGTATTTTATAATCTACCTTATATTAATGCAAAACAACGACATCAACACATCACTCACATTTTCCCAGACACATTACAAAGCACGTGTTTAAAGCCTTCGATTCAAAACACCCATCATTACCCCCATTCAATGGGACAACTTGACTTTTACATTGTCATCTGGCCCCGCTCTATTGGGCATGCTCAGTTATTCTCTTGATGATAGCAGATATTGATCTGGGCAGAGATGCTTGAAATATCAGCCTCCAACAAAGACCCTGCACAAAGGACCTGGTATTGCATTCACCAACTGCTTGGAGGAGTGCTTGGAAATTTAAAGGAATTTTTGGTGTAATTGTGAGAGCTTTTTCAAATCCCTATTGTTGCTTGTCATTGGCTTGCCGATCTATCCCAGACACTATAAAAGTGAATATGATGAGCAAATGTAAGGTCGTGATTAACACAACCCATCTGAGACCAAAGTGTCGGCGTCTTTCTGCTGTTAACGAGCCTGGAGACCCTCCCGGTCGCCTCCCTTCCATCCTGTGCTCAGTTAATCAGACGTACCTTAGCTCGTCTTTCTTCTACACTAGGAGAGATTTTGATTACTTGCCATTAATGAAGACGTATGCTGCATTTGTAATGAGTGTGTGCTGGTTGAAACATGATCAAGTTTCTGACCTCGCTGAGTGCTTTTTAGATGATTGTTTCACCTCAGTGGTTGGTTTCACTGTTGTGGCAGAAGGGAGCCAATGTAGAAATGGAGAACAAAAAGGATTTCTAGTGCACGAACCTAATTACAAAAGGATTTTTCTTGAAATCCTATACAGAAAATAGAGAGGAGAGATAAAAACGAACAAGAAGTAGAGGTTAGAAATGACATGTACTGAAAGGTAACAGTTTGCTATCAGAATTTGGATGTGATGCAGCTGACACCGACCAATGTTATTTGTGCAAAATGTGTCATGATAAGATTTTTTATTTTCTAACCACAAAGTTACAAAGGCTGCTAAGAAACACATTGCAAACAAATAAGCACTCCACACCTCAAAAAATGGGTCCTGGTGCTTTATCGAACAGCAACAAGAGGCCTAAATAGCTGCAAAACCAAACATTAATCTTTGCTTCAACCAAAATCTAGCCTTATTCATACTCTGCAGATGTGACTGTTTCATGGCACATTAGCTGTATTATTCACTGGAGGAAGGATATCAGTGCTGACATCCATTTGCTGCTATTCTCTTGGTGCCCATCATTTTGATTTTATTGTCACTAGCATGTAATTACAGCATATACCAATTATGAGTTATTAGAACTTCACCTTTCCAAGACTTTTATGCAGTTTTCATAGCTTTTATTTATTTATTTAAAAGCTGGCATTGTAAGGGTTTGGATGACAACCCAAATCTGTTTTCCAACACGTTAACATGTTTTAACTGTAGTAACATAAAACAAACCTGGCTGATCAGGGACTGATCAAATAATTCTATTTAAAGTGTTGAATTTAACAGTCTGAAGTAGCGCACTCATTCATAATGATCCTCCAACTAATTTTAAACACTTCATGTGTTCAGAATAAAAAGCAGCTCTAATTTAGGTGTATCATCCTTACAGATATTCTTTTCCCACATGTACGCAACGGTCAAAGTTGTTTGTACAGACTTGGCCAAGGTCCTTATAGCCAGATGTTACTTCTCACACTAACTCCCTGGAATTTTAATCAGGTTTGGTCTGGGAGAAATTTGGGCTTTAGTTTCTGACTCAAGGACACTCTGACATAAAGGAGTAGTCAGGGATTGCTACTGCATGTCATGGTTGCTGAACTGCATACTTTCTTTGCACAAATGGATGCTGTTTTTATTGCTCAATCCCAGGATGTACACCCTCATGATTTTCTGCCAGTAAACTAAAAAAAGTAAATAAGATTTAATGACTTCCAAAATAAAAGACAGTCTTTCTCTGATATTTTGACTAAACAAACAAAAGGAACATAATAAAATGAAATGCAAATATTAAATAAACAGGCTACAGTTTTCTTACTGCCCACCAGGACCCTGCGACTAGCAAAAAGACTTCTTACCTTATATGCAAACAAAACGTTTACTTTACTTGTGCTTTTCTGAACAAGCCCAGACATGTCTCAATGTGTCAACATTGCTTTTTAGACTAAAATATAATAAAAGAATAATGGCAAGATATTACATTAAAATATGCCAGCAGAGCCCAAAATCGGAGGTTCACTGGTCCTTACCAGTATCTACCAGAATCCAAAATGTCAAACATGAACAAGCAGTAGTTTTAACTGAGCTATTGGAGGAACCTTTTTGAACCTGCTCACTCACTGCCTGACTTTATTAAGCCTAGATGCTTGCCCTGCTAATCAAACGTAATAAATCGCAAATGGCTCAAGGAACCTCAAATGTAACATTAGCACAAACAAAAAATATACCCCAAAACAAACAGGAGGCAGATCTGGAAGTGTCAGAGGTGAAAATGTGATCATTTTCACTGGGAGGGATGAGAATGGACAGGTAAGAAGGTCTGGAGAAAAAGTCAGAGAGGCAAGATTAAGATGGCTTGGACACGTACAGAGGAAGGAGCCAGGGTATATAGAGAAGGATGCTGACGAAGGAGCCACCAGGCAGGAGGAGAAACGGGAAGCCAAAGAGGAGGTAATGGATGTGATGAGGGAGGACATGCATGTGGTTGGTGTGAAAGCAAAAGATCCAAAGGGCAGGGCGAGATGGAGCACCTGGAATTTATACACATGCCCGCCACGCATGAGGCGGGTGTATGTGTGGTGGGCATGTGTATAAATTCTGGCCCAATCTGACTTCTTTATTGAAGCAGGGAGATCATTCCACAGAACAGGGGCACAATAAGAGAAAGCTCTGTGAGCCGCAGACTTTTTATTCACACCTAGGGACACCAAGTAGTCCTGCATCCTGCAATGCAAAGCCTGGGCCGGACGTAGGGTTTAATTAGATCAGCAATGTAGCCAGATCAGTAGGGAGGTTGCCAGTCCGTGAACAATTTTAAAGGTCAGTAGCACAACCTTAAATCCAATTTCACAGAGACAGGAAGCCAGTGAAGAGATGCCAAAATGGGTGAAATGTGGTCAAACATTTCTACTTCATGTCAAACGTCTGGCAGCAGCATTTGAACCAATTGGAGACCCCTAATACTGGACTGTGGTAAACCAGAAAACAGAACACTGCAATATTCCAATCTTGAAGAGACAAATGCATGAATCAGGGTCTCAGGACAGGATGGGACGAAACTTCGCTATATTTCGCAGATGGAAGAAAGCAGTCCTCGTAATATCTCTAATGTGGAGGTCAAAGGACAATGTAGGATCAAAAATTACCCCAAGGAAAAATTACCCCTGCACACTTTGTCAGGATGATGTATGACACATGAGCTTAGGCTGGTCAAATTGATGCCGATGTCTCACTGGACCAAGAACCATTATTTCAGTCGTATCTAAGTTTAAAAGTAGGAGGTTACTAGACACCCAGCTTCTCACTGATGCAAGGCAATCTAGGATTTTATGTAGAAGGGATTACCAGCAGTTATTGGCATGTACAGTTGAGTATCATCAGCATAGCAGTGAAGAGCAATCCCATAACCCCGAGTATATGCCCAAGGGGTGCTATATAAAGGGAGAAAAAAGCAGGGGGCCAAAGATGGATCCCTGTGGAACCCTAAATCTCACGTCACTAAGGTTAGAGGTAGTGTTATTATACAAAACACATTGAAAACGACTGGACAGATATGATGTCAACCACGCAAGGGCACTTCCAGTAATCCCAAAATGATTGCCCAGCCTATCAAGTAAAATATGATAATCCACGGTATCAAACACAGTGAGATCTAATAGCACCAGAACCGTAGTGGTGGCCGAGTCCATTGCCAGCAGAAGGTTATTCACCACTTTAGTGAGAGCTATGGAGTGATATTTTCTAAAGGCAGACTGCAGTAGCTCAGAAATATTATTCTCAGTAAGGTGGTCCACAAGCTGCCATGAATCCGCTTTTTCCAGAATTTTAGAGCAAAATAATAGATGTGATATCGGCCTATAATTTTTCAATACATTAGGGTCAAGATTGTAATGTAAGCGGACCTACTACTCTGATTTGATCAACAAAAACAAGCATAACTCAAAGTTCTTGTTTGACACGGTGGCAACACTTAAGCATGGACAACCACCTGTAATTCGCTCTTCTTTTACAGCACAAGATTTCCTGGATTACTTTGGGAAGAAAATAGAAGACATCAGGTTAAACATATCCCGGCATGCCTTAACCCAGCCACTACACCCTGCTATTGAGGTGGGTGCCACTACTGAGGTATTACCTAGATTTAAAGAATTGATAGTATCTCACTAGGCATGCTGACAAAACTCATAATGTCAACAAAAAGCACAACCTGTTTATTTGACCCTATACCAACAAAAATGTTTAAGGACCTGTGGTCCACTCTTGGGCCAACTGTGCTAGAAATTATTAATCTTTCTTTAACTTCTGGATCTGTTCCTAAATGTTTCAAATCTGCAGTGATTAAACCATTACTTAAGAAACCTAATCGTGACCCTAGTGTATTGAAAAACTATCAGCCGATATCAAAGCTATCATTTCTCTCTAACATTCTGGAAAAAGTGGTGTCACGGCAGCTCGTAGACTATCGTACTGAGAATAATCTCTTTGAGCCACTGCAGTCTGCTTTTAGAAAATATCATTCCACAGAGACGGCACTCACTAAAGTGGTGAATGATCTTCTGCTTACAATGGATTCGGACACCACTACGGTTCTGTTGCTGTTAGATCTCAGTGCTGCATTTGATACAGCAGATCATCATATTCTACTTGATAGGCTGGAAAATCATTTTGGGATTACTGGGAGTGCCCTTGCATGGCTGCCGTCATACTTGACCAGTCGTTCTCACTGTGTTTTGTACAGTAACACTACCTCTAACCTTAGTGACATGAAATTTGGGGTTCCACAGGGGTCTGTCTTAGGCCCCCTGCTTTTCTCCCTTTATACGGAACCCTTTGGGCACATATTGCGGCGTTTTGGGATTACCTTTCACTGCTATGCTGATGATACTCAGTTATACATGCCGAAAACTTCTGGTAATCTCGTTCACATAAAATCCTTAGAAGACTGCCTTGCAGCAGTGAGAAGTTGGATGTCTAGAAACTTCCTATTTTTAAACACTGATAAGACTGAAATGATGGTTCTTGGTCCAGTGAGACATCGCATCAATTTGACCAGTTAACACTCAGCCTCGGCTCGTGTGTCATATATCACACTGACAAAGTGAGGAACCTTGGGGTAATTTTTGATCCTTCGTTGTCTTTTGGCCTCCACATTAGAAATATTGGCAGAACTGCCTTCTTCCACCTGCAAAATATAGCCAAGATTCGTCCCATCCTATCTATGGCTGATGCTGAGACCTGATCCATGCATTTATCTCTTCTAGTTTGGACTACTGCAATGTTCTATTTTCTGGTTTACTGCAGTCTAGCATTAGGGGTCTCCAATTGGTTCAAAATGCTGCAGCCAGACTTTTGACACGAAACAGAAAGTACAACCACATTACACCCATTTTGGCATCCCTTCACTGGCTTCCTGTCCCAGTGAGATCAGATTTTAAGGTTCTGCTACTAACCTATAAAATTTTTCATGGACTGGCACCTCCCTACCTAGCTGACCTAATTAAACCTTACGTACCGGCCCGGGCTTTACGTTCTTAGGGTGCAGGACTACTTTGTTTCCCTAAGGTGAATAAGAAGTCTGCGGGTCACAGAGTTTTCTCTTATCATGCCCCTGCTCTGTGGAATGATCTCCCTGCGTCAATAAAACAGATAGATTCTGTGGAGACTTTCAAGTCCAGACTTAAGACGCACTTATTTTCCCTTCATATGGCTAGCATACTGGTACAGTTTTGTTTTACGCTTTTACTCTTTTAATTCATTTATTAGTAATTGGAGCTGGCTGCGGCCTCAACTTTACCTAAATTCTGGGTCTTTTAGTAAAGTTTAGGGCTAGTGGCCGGCGATCACCTTAGTATTTCTCTGTTTTCTTGTTGTTTAATGCTGGCAAATTATACAGTATTTTTTGTCTTTCTGATGCCTTATTATGTTTTTTTCTCTCTGTTTAAGGTGCAGCTCCATCCAGAGATGGGAGCTGTATTCATGTTGGCGATCCTCCTGTCCTGTGCACCAACAGCATTTCTTGTATATTTGTCCGTGAATTGTTCTGTAATTTAAGTTTGTAGCATGGCCCATGCAGAGGTCACCCCTTTGAGTCTGGTCTGCTTGAGGTTTCTTCCTCAGAGGGAGTTTTTCCTTACCACTGTTGCTCTGGGGGTTGGTAAGGTTAGACCTTACCTGTGTGAAGCGCTTTGAGGCAACTCTGTTGTGATTTGGCGCTATATAAATGAAATAAATTGAAAAAAAAAATGAAGATTAGATTTCTTAAATAATGGTTTAATCACTGCAGATTTGAAAAATTTTGGAACAGATCCCGAAGTTAATGAGAAATTAACAATTTCCAGGACAGTCGGCCCAAGAGTGGGCCACAGGTCATTAAACCGTTTTGTTGGTTGTGCTTTTGTAGACGTTTTGAGTTTCATCAGCACGCCTAGTGAGATACTATCAAATTGTGTAAATCTAGGTAACACCTCAGTGGTAGCCCCCACCTCAATAGCAGGGTGTAGTGTGGCTTGGTTAAGACTTGCTGGGATATGCTCAACCTAATGTCTTCTATTTTCTTCTCGAAGTAATCCAAGAAGTCCTGTGCTGAAAAGGGAGAGCGAGTTACAGGTGGTTGTCCATGAATAAGTGTTGCCACCGTTTCAAACAAGAACTTTTGAGTTATGCTTGTTTTTATTGATCGGATCAGAGTAATAGGCCAGCTTTGTAGCTAGTAGTGCATGCTTATAGTCTAAAATAGCATCACACCACGCAAGGTGGAATACTTCTAATTTGGAGCTACACCATTTCCATTCTATGCCTCTAGCATTCTGCCTGAGGTCACGCAAGTAACCACTGAACCAAGGCGACTGTGTTTTAGGAAGGCGTGGTTTTAATAGAGGTCAATCTTGTCAAGTTTAGTTTTGAGCGCTGAGTTTAAACTATCCACAAGACTGTCTACTGATTGGGCATTCTCCAAACGTGAAGCTAAGATACCTGGCAGTCTAGCTTGGAGTTCAGTTATAGCTGAGGAGGTAATGTGTTGCCGCAATAATAAACAAGGTTGTTGTTCCACTAAACATGGCAGCAAAACTGTAAACCTAGTAAGTGAGTGGTCAGAGACCACTGATGCAAGAGGCATGATGTCAATAGTCGTGACAGCAATACCACGTGCGAGAACCATATCCAGGGTATTTCCACTAATGTGAGTCGAGTCCCGAACGCACTGCCGAAATCCTAATGCATCCACAATTTTAAATAAATGATTTGCAGAGGGATCAGAAGGCTTATTTATATACACGTAAAGTCACCAATGATCAGAATGTTATCTGCACTAGTTGACAAGTGAGAGATGAACGCACCAAATTTATCTAAGAATTCAGAATATGGGCCAGGAGGACTATATACAGTGACAAAGTAATACGGCTGATTTTTTATTCTTCTGACCTTGGCGATGTGTAGTATCCTGAGAATGAGATGCTCAAATGAGTTATATTTGTGACCCCCAACAGTTAATAAGGTAACCTAGATTTATAATAAGAGCAACAACCCCGCCTTGTTCACATCATGAGGGACGTGACTAAATGTGTATGCCGGTGGGCAGGCCTCATTTAAGGGAGAGACAACTGTAGGTTTAAGCCAGGTTTCACATAACCCAATCATATCTAAATGATGATCCATAATTAGATCATTAATCAACAATGATTTGAAGACAGTGCTCTTATGTTAATGAGACCCAAATTAAGGACCTCAGTGAGGTTGACAGTTGGACTGTTCGGATTTAGGGGTGGTTCCAGAGCAGCATACATAAGGTGCCTGGAAGTAGGATTAGGTTTAAGACATTCCATGTGGATTGTAGGTAGCAGACACGGAATATTTAATATTGCTAGAACAGCCAGCAGGCCACCCTCAATTTCAATGTAATCCAATGTAGTAATGGGTATTAAGTTTGCAAAACATGTCCTTTTAAGATTCTTAAGGAAAGGATCAGCAAGTCACGGCGGCCCCAAAACAAAGGCCAGTTATCAATAAAACTAAAGCCTTGCTGTCTACAAAACTGTGCCAGCCACCTATTTAACAAATCAGCCTGCTAAACACCTCATCATTATCCCGGGAGGGGACCACAGACTATTAATCAATGCCAACACATCTTTCTAGCAAGGTCACATGTCCTCTCTATATCCATTTTTGTGACCTCTGAGTGCTTCATTCTGACATCATTTGCCGCCGACGTGAATAAGTATGTGGTTGCATCTCATGGCATGTTCCTTAGTCCTGTCCTACCTTTCTGGAGCATCAGAACCCTGAGGTGGGAGGCAATGTCAGAAGTTCTAGCCCCAGGAATACATTTAACATTAGCTGACATCTGTAACCAGACTTGCAGGTTATAGATTCCCGTATCACTAAGCCCGGCATTCGGCCTTGGAGACAGGAGTGGAAGTCAACCGTGGGCTCAAAGGAACTCACATCAGGCATATCCAAGGGAGAATCGGCTCACAGTTCACAGAGGCGAGTGTGATTTGGGTGCCACAACTGGGTGCAGAGCCCCACGTGACTTCCTCCATCTAACCACAGTCCAAAACTGTCTTCCACAGCCGGTGATTCAAGGCTGATGCCAATGGGCATGCCAGCCAGCCCAACAACTGTCTGGAATGCCCATAACATTTATCTCCACTGAGCTAATAAGCTGTTCTATCTTATGGACACGGCTCTCTAAAAGAGCCACTCTTTCTGCCAGCATCATGCAGGATTTACATAAAGACTCCTAAAACTCCTAAAAGTAAAACGCTCCTAAAATTGACACAAGAGTAAAACAGCTAAAACTCACAACAGTTAAAAACAGTAATAAAGGAAAATGGCAGGAGGGGGTCAACCTAGCTGAACGCAGCTAACTGCTAGCAAAAGGTATCCGCTAGTGTTTAAAATGGTTTGCTGCCGCTGGAGCGACCTCCGACAAGGGTGCGGCTGAAGGCCGGTCTTATCCCGATGCCAGCTGGTAAGCTTAGCGTAGCTTGTGGCGTCCGGGCTCCGAAGCAGGGACGGCAAGCTGAATGCCAATGTGGTGGCGGCCTCCACCACTGCAGCGGGCCTAGCTGGTGGCCTCTGACGAGTCACGGGTCCGGCTGGCAGCATCCAACGAGCCGCAAGTCCAGCTGGCAGACACCGATGAGCCGCAGCCCTGGTTAGTGACCTCAGATGAGCCGCAGGCCCAGTTAGCGGCCTCTGACGAGTTGCGGGTCCGACTGGCGGCCTCCAACAAGCCACTGGCTTGGGTGGCAGACACCAATGAGCCGCGGGCATGGTTAGCTACTTCCGACAAGCCGCGGGCCTGGTTTGCAACCTCCGACGAGCCACGAGCCTGGATGGGGGCACAGACGTGCCCACGGGCCTGGCCAGTGGACTCCAAACATGGCTGCGGGCTGTAGGAAGCAGTACGGCCATCTGCACAAACACCGACCGTCTGCTCTGCTGCTCGCTCACTGCTGCTCGCTGATTCATGCCTCCAGACGGCTTCCAGCATAGTGGATTTGGTTTTTTGTGTTAGTAGAATTAGCAGATTTCATTGGCTCCTTGAAGTCGTCATCCACTAGCAAAACAAACTTGCTATGTTTAGCTAAACACTGCCCCCGGTAGTGTCAAAATCAAAATTTACTTTTATAGGTAGGTTAAATTTTCGAGGTCTACAACTTGATCGCTAAATCTATGAACACAATCTTGACAAGACCATTTGCCTGTTCTAGGTGCTCATATATGTTGTTTGTCAAAGTCAGCAGCGTGCTTTCAACCCCTCTCTCTCATCGCGCGATATGCCAATTGATATGGGTCTAAGAAGGGATGACCTCACATAAAAGGTGTTTCAGGATTACTTTTTCAAAACATTTTATTGGTGTAGATGCTAGGGCAACAGGACGCAGGTCATTAAGTTCCCGAAATTTATTGTATTTGGATACGGGCATGAGCAAAGATCTTTTCCATAAACAAGGAGCTACACCAGTGTCTAGTGATAGCTGGAACAGCTTTTGAAAGGGCTGTGCCAGCTGATCTGATCACAGAACCCTTCATGTCCTGCTACTAATACCATCAGGCCCCCTAGCTTTACGAGGATTCACATGTCTAAAACAAGGCATGTGACTCCACCAGGTGATTTCACTGATTAACTGATTCCATCTGCTCAAAGTGATATTAATCAGTGAAATCACCTGGTGGAGTCTGGCTGCAAAGAAAACCTGCACCCTCTTGGCCCTTTCTGGAACAAGTTGCCCACCCCTGATCTACAGAAATGTCAATGTCCACACACTTTATAATACTGATATCTTTATAAACCAATCCCTGCTCAGCTGCAAAATCATGAACATCAAACCTACAACAAAAACCATTCAAGTCACTGGCCATTTCAGGTTCGTTTTTCACTGCCATGAGATATTTCTTAGGCTTGTATCCTGTAATTGCCTGAACCCGCTGCCATGCTCTCCTAGCATCATTTCTCAAAACGTTCTCTAATTTGCATTTATATGCTACTTTACAGTCCATAATTATACTTTTTCATGTTTTTCTGCACAGTCCTTTTTTCTTCTGCACTTCCTCCCGATCTGAACAGTCGCTTTTTTTTTTTTGTTTTGCTTAAGAGGTTGTTTTAGTTTTGGGGTTACCCAGGTCTTGTTGTTTGGAAACATCATAACAATGTACCCCGAGATAGCAAGCGCTGCGTTGTAAATGTTCTGGACCCATCGGTTACTACATTACAATCAGTGAGCTCCAGGTAATCTCGCAGTGCCTCCGTTGCGGCAGCAGTCCAGCTCTTAACCTACACCTTTCTGACTTTCTCACGCCTCAACCTGGACACATATGCGAGCATCAGTTTGATCATGTTGTGATCCGAGTTCCCTAAACCGGGCAGTGCTTTAGAGTAGAAGGCGTCCTGGATATTTCCATAGCACTGGTCAAGACAGGCTGTGTTGCAAGTGAGACAGTTGACAGTTTGCTGGTATGTGGGTAAATGCTCCTTCAGGCTGCATAAATTGAAGTCTCCCATCACAACAGTTAGCAGAATCTGGAGCCTCTGACTCTGCCTGAGCTACAAGATCATGGATCGTGAAAGAAGCAGTTGTGTATCGACAGAGGGGGTGATATACACAACAAAAAGTCTTATTGGTGTATTTCTCTAAGGCTGGGCAGACACCGTATGATATTTTCAATCACTGTACTCAGCTCCAGCTCAAACTGTACGACAAAACAGCAGGGTGTAAAAGTTCAGAGCGCATGATTTATGTTCTCACACTATACGGCCCGATGCTCTGATGCGATCTGACTACTCACATTGTACGTTCAAAAACCACGTCGGACTCGTGTTTCCAGAAGCAAAACGAAAACAGAAGCTTTTTTTTTTCAAACTTTATTTACATTTCTTAATTTTACAAAAACTCTCGATGAGAGACATCAAAGTTTTAACAACAACAATAAAAAAACAAAACAAGACTTTACATGTGTTGAAGAATAAGGGGGAAAAAGAAACAGAAGCCGCTCTCCCAAAGAGATGATCACTGTTTATGCTCTCTCCAATTCCGCATCGGTGTCTGCACACGCACAGTGCAAGAGGTTGGACGCTTGTAGCGCTTCAGCAGCGGGATACTCTCACGATGGACAACCAGAATATCAAACAGGTTTGATTTTCATCCAACTATACCATTGCCGATCGAGAGGTGGTCGTGAGAGGTTAAACGTAGCTCGTTACTCCATGTATACTGCACGATGCAGGACGCACGATTAAGGTGAAACTCAGCGCAATCCAAAAAATACTCACACGAGTGAAAAATCGGCTCAAAAAGGGCCAAAACTCGCACAGCGTAACCCCAGCTTAAGCAGATGATAGGGCCTTAAGCTGAACTCGAGTAATTCAATGTCCTTCATGCATACCTGGTGTTTCACTGTAATGTGAGCAGGGTAACAGTACTTATTATTAATACAAACACACACACACACACACCTCCACCTTTGCTTTTTCAGAGTTTTGGTTGCAGTCCATCGTCAGTGTGAAACCCTCCAGCTCGGCTGCTGAATCAGGGTCCGCACCCATAAGCCACCTCTGTCAGGCAGATAAGTTACGACTGCCAGTAGTCCGAGAGGTACTGAGTGCAGACCCGCAGCTCATCCAATATGTTATGTTGGCTTCAGACATTAGCGAGCATGACAGATGGAAGAGATTATCTGTAGGGTTGCCTTTTAATCCACTCCTGGATTCCTCCTGTTGTCCCGCGTTTCCTTTTTTTGGCGTTGACACGTTTGGGTGGTAACAGTGACGTGTCTTTGAAGCAAGTACAGGATGAAGAGAGTCCAATTTAAATGTGATGGCCAACTAAAGAACCGTCGAAAAATATGATGTACTGTTAAGTTCTTCGACTTCTCCGTTTGCTTTGGTTTAACACATACTGGTTTGGCAAAAGTTTACGCTGGATGTCTTTCCTGATGTAATTCCAGATGGAGCAACAAGGGGAATGGGGGCATTGAAATAGGAACCTAAAAGGAAGTAAATGATGTATGCTAACTAAACGTAAATAAATGTAATTAGTTGTTTGGGGCACTAGTGGTCTAGTGCTGGCGTGCCCAACCAGTCGATCACGATCGGGCTGAGTTCTAGTCGATTGCACGAAAAAAATCTGTACCTGGACTCGAGAGGATTTAGTGCTGCTATAACAGACTGATGCAGCAGGTGGCAGCAATGCACCAAGAAGGATGCCAGCTACCGTTAAACGCCAGAGTAGAAGAACAGCTCTTCTTCAGTGGTGGATAAGGAAAATTGTAATTTTCATCTTGCATTATTTTTTCATTTATTCGAATGGCAAATCCATCTGTCTTATCTGCAATGTAAATGTGGCTTTACTGAAGAAAGAGAATTTGGTGCAGCATTTCAGACGATTCACGAGAAATACGATGGTAACTTCTAATGCTAACCCGACTAAATCCCCTCTGCTCACTCGGAAAGTCCAGGAATTGAAAAATCGGCGAGCAGCACAATGATTCATGGTCCATAAATATGAAGAGTGATGAATGTGGCGAACAAGATTACAGTTCAGGCCAGGAGTCTGAGGACGCATTTATTTTGTTCGCAGCTGGAGGACACACATATCTGCTGCACACAGACATTAGGTGGCTCAGCAGAGGTATGGTGGCTGCTGTATCACTGTATTACGTTACTAAGCCATATATAGATTTATAACACAAAACTGTCAAAAGGGGTAATAACTATAAGTGTAAAGACGCTTGAATATATCATCAGAGCAGTAAATTGATCAGTCCGTGTGAACACCGCACAGATCGCTGCTGCGTTCATGTACCGATGGAAATTCCAGCTTGTGTGCTTGGATTTTTTTATGTGGTTGGGGGGGTCTACTTCACTGGGCTCAGGCACATTATATAGGCCAGAATGAATCTTTTGTGTGGATACAATTTTTTTTTTAACCAAAAAAAAAAAAAAAAAAAACCACACACCTGCCACAAGTAACTGCTGAGTTTGAAACAACAAAAAAGTCCTGTAATTTCCGACGGTACCTGAACGGAGCAGCGTTCTGTGCGACGTTCACATGGACTGATCAGTTTACTGCTCTGATGATATATTCAGTCATCTTTACACTTATCTCTATTACCCCTTTTGACAGTGCCTTTCAGTCCAGCCCTTTCTGGAACAGTCTTCTGCCTGAAATTAAAGAATTTCAGAAACGTTCAAATCATGCTTAATATGCACAGCTTTTGGATTTGAAAGCAAGTTTAAAAACATATTACATGTGTTATCAAGCAGGCTGTAACAGTGTGACCTTCAGAACTTTCCACACATGGACACAGAACTTAAGCACCAGGACAAAGGCCGTCAAGCCTAAGAGTCCACGTTATGATGATCATGTGCAGAGCATCTTGTCAGAATTTGACAGGCACTTCACAGACTTTGCATCCAAAGAGCCTATTGTCAGTTTTCTCTGTTATCCATTTGGGGAAAATATAGATGTGGACTGTATATTGTCCAAAGTGGCATCACTCTTCAACCTGGATCCTCACACTGAAAAATGACACTGAGCTCAAATCCAGAACAACACCTGACATGAATGTCCAAATCTGGAATCTAATGCAGACAGAGAGTGCCTGCTCACGGCTGCACTCAGCTCCTACTGTCCGGACTATGAGAGACCAGCTTCCTCCTCTCTGGGCCAGAAGTCCCACTAAGGTAGGGAACAACTTTTCCAACTTGAGGCCAGTCCTAGGCCTACTTGTGCTTATTCTTTTCCACCATGCAGATTTACTTCAATGATGCATTATTATCCTTAAAACCTGCCAGAAAATTGTTATTGGCGCACAATATATTGCGGCTACACTGTGGCGTTCGATATGGCTTGGTAGATCTCGATACACTGTCAACTTTAAAAGTAGATCTCAGTTCAAAAAAGGTTGGGGACCCCGGTCTAGTGGTTAAAGCGTTGGGCTTTTGAACAGAGGATCCTCGGTTCAAATCCCAGCCTGACTGTAGTGAGCGCCTTGCATAGCAGCAGCCTCACATTGGGGTGAATGTGAGGCATTGATGTGTAAAGCGCTTTGAGCACCTGATGCAGATGGAAAAGCGCAATATAAATGCTGTCCATTTACCATTTGTTTGTCAAGCAATTCAAGTTGAACAAAATCTTCAAGTTTTACAGTGTACAATATCACATTTAAAAATATGTATATTCCACATTTTACAATATTTGTTTTTTACATTTATAATCCTTTGGAAATATTGAATTCATATGTGTAAAAAAACGGAAACGGTTATTTGCAACTTTAATTCCACAAATGGACACCAATGCCGTGTTTGCAAGTGCCAAGACAGCCTTAGTTATGACAGCAGCTCATAACTCGGTAATAAATAAACTAATGCCACATAATCAATCAATCAATCAATCAATTTTTTTATATAGCGCCAAATCACAACAAACAGTTGCCCCAAGGCGCTTTATATTGTAAGGCAAGGCCATACAATAATTATGTAAAACCCCAACGGTCAAAACGACCCCCTGTGAGCAAGCACTTGGCTACAGTGGGAAGGAAAAACTCCCTTTTAACAGGAAGAAACCTCCAGCAGAACCAGGCTCAGGGAGGGGCAGTCTTCTGCTGGGACTGGTTGGGGCTGAGGGAGAGAACCAGGAAAAAGACATGCTGTGGAGGGGAGCAGAGATCGATCACTAATGATTAAATGCAGAGTGGTGCATACAGAGCAAAAAGAGAAAGAAACAGTGCATCATGGGAACCCCCCAGCAGTCTACGTCTATAGCAGCATAACTAAGGGATGGTTCAGGGTCACCTGATCCAGCCCTAACTATAAGCTTTAGCAAAAAGGAAAGTTTTAAGCCTAATCTTAAAAGTAGAGAGGGTGTCTGTCTCCCTGATCTGAATTGGGAGCTGGTTCCACAGGAGAGGAGCCTGAAAGCTGAAGGCTCTGCCTCCCATTCTAACATAATGAAGTCACATGTACACTAATGTCTACATGAAAATCATTTAGAAATCAGAGTTATAATAAAATGTATGTGTCTTTATCTCTACAGCATTGTGGTAGACACACAACAACAATAAGCTGTATGAGACAATAAGTCAACAATTAAGGTTGGGATGACTAACCATAATAGTTGACAATGAAAAGCTAGTACCTGACAAATCTACCAATTTTCATTTTCTTCGACTAGCCGGATACTTCAGATAGCATATTTCTCCAACAATTTAAGGGTAAATTATGAACAAAAATGATCTCTTTCAAATAATTTTCAAATAATTAAATTTGCTGTTGATCCACCTCACTTTAATCATAGTTTATTTTAATCAGCACAGGTCATCATCCAACAGCCCCAAGCACTCCCTTCACTTAACAGCCCTGAGTAAACATCTTACATTATTTCCATGTTCACACTATTAATGCTGTTTTCAACTTGTACTTTTATATATAAGCCAATGTGCAGTTTCAATGCATTGATTTGACCTTATTCATTTATTGTCAAGATGAGTTATCGATTACTCGATGACTAATGGTACTTGACTAATGATTTTCATTAGTTGTCCCAACCCTGTCAAGAATGTAAGGGCCCTGTCCCACTGGCGTTTAGGAGGATTTGCGCATGAAATGAGGAGACAACAGCTGAGCATCCGCAACAAAGGTGGGCGGAAATGACAAAAGTCCCGGGGTGGATCAGCGAATACATGAGGAAGAAAAGTGGATATAACAGGGAACAGAAGCGAAGGTGACCGCGGAGGCGCCCCCATGAGGGGCACAGTGGCTGTGATGCACTCGCTTCATCCATGCCCACTCTGTCTGCATGCGCGACATACCATTTGCCACCGTGATGTGGCCGTGCTGGGCACGCGTCATATCTGTTTTGCACGCTGTCCCAGTCCACCACCAAGCCGCGCCAACCCGTCGGTTGCGGATATCAGCGGATGACAGGGGATATGCGGCGTGTTGGTTGTGTATGTCCTGCGTATGTCTTCAATATGTTTTCAGCCAGTGATGCGGACCTCATCCGCTCAAAAATCCTGGCTGCGGACATGCGTGCCTCTGCGGATGATCACGGACGTGTTCGGATGGTGGCCGACTCATACAGGAATGTTACACGGTTATTGCGGTTGTTTGGCGGATGTGGGCCACTTTTGTGCGCATTCCATGCGCAAATCCTCCTAAACGCCAGTGGGACAGGGCCCTAAGTTGTTGACTGCACATTGCTCTCTTGCAGTAACATAGTAAACCACCTGGATTCTGGCCCATCTTTGTCAAACTCAAATGTCAGCCACCTTGCACACATACAGAATTGCTCGTCTCTCACTGAAAGCTTGCAGCTACCTTCACAGTCATTTATTCCTGAGCTTTTGAAAACAGTGGTCAGCAGAAGAAATGCTCAGTGAACATCATTGTTAGTAAATATGTCAAATGCCTGTGGCAGAACCCAAAATAAAAGTGCTACTCTTTTGCGACTGGCACAGATCCCACCCCTGTTCTCTCACGTCTAAAAGCCCAGTAAGCATGTGGTTTAAGCAGTAAAAGGAAGCGAGTTTATGTGTGTGCACATGTGTAAAAGGGGTGATGGCACTGGAAAAAGCACTGGCATGCCACTCTGAAAAGTGTGGAAATCTGCAGACCGGAGAGAATTATCGACTCCCCACTGGGTCAAACGGATGGATGCAGAAAGAGAGGGAGGAGAAAACTTCATGACAGTATGGAGAAAATGACCTCTGAGAGGAGAGGAAGGAATGAGAGGACCGGGAAGGATGGGGAGGGGGTGGAGTCCACTGGGAGAAGAATCCAAAGCCAGGTCACCTTCTCCAGAGAGAGCAGCTGTGAACACTCTGCCCCTGGGAGGAGGGTCACAGTCAAAAGCTTTGTATCTTATCGAGCAAAGCCCGAGATTCTCTGTCACTGCCTTCACCCTGCGCAGGTCTGCAATAACAAAGCCAATTAAGAAGCCCTAGAGAGAAGCTAGCACAGTCTCATTGTCGTCTCTCGCTGACTTGGCAACCAAAAATATAGCTCGACGGGAGCACCTTTCAGCATTGAACATAGTGAATATCAGCAATTACTGGTGAATAGCGCCGTTCTGTAGCTCCATTTCACCAACTGATGTGGGGAATCATAAAGGCACATTTAATTCATCCCAGATGCATGCTCAGCCACCATACTAAAATAATGGCTGGAACAGCATAATGGCTTGTGTTTTAAGTAGAAACGGTGGTAGTCTCAGCAGGTTGGGCTTTCTTCTGCAAATATCTGGTCACTGTGGGGTTTGTCACCTCTGGAAGATGGCATTTTATTTGGCATTTCAGCTACACATCACAACATAAGACTTCTAATTTACCTGCAAGAATCAAAGTTGTGATTATATGCAACCACCGAAGGGGGGTGGGTAGTAAGGCGCTGCAACAAATGCACATTGGCAAAAAAGTATTTTTTTTTTGTTGTTGTTGTTGTTTTTTTTTTTTAGAGGAACAATCCTTTTTTAAAACTGTATTTTTACTCTTACCTTGCCCTAGCAGGAAGTCCAAACAGAAGTCAGTCAATGCACATGAGCCCACACTTAACACAGCCAGCAGAAGCGGGGGGGATAACACCACGACAACCCAGATTTGTTTCTTGTATTTTGAGTAAATTTCTAACTTTTATCTTTTTATCTTTAGATAGCAAATGAATGTGTTGGGAAGGTGTCGTGACACGGACCCACAACAGGGGGCGTTAATGAACGGACAATGGATAAGCCATAAAGTAACAATTTAATGTTGTGAAGCGCACAACGAAGTACAGACAATAACAATAGTGCGGAATGTCAATCATACACAAGGTGGCGTGTGGCAGGCTCGAAGATAGAAGACGTCTGGTGACAGAAGAGCCGGAACCCACACAGCTTCCACCACCAACGGATCTGAAGAACACCGGAGCCGCCAAGCCCTGCGCCACTGCGCCAATGGCCACTGTCTTCAGCAGTCAGACCCGGTACTGCTGGCAGAGAACAGAAACAGTTTGATGAGTGTGAGTACGCACACTCAGTAATCCCACAGTTTGTGTTCAGTTAGGAGGGAGCACCTCCACCTCCAGTCACACACTCGTGCAGCTCCTGTTTAACCACTTTTCTGGTTTGGGGTGTGAGGCGAAGCCGTCGCAGTCCACACCAAACGCCAATACCGCAGAATAAGGACACCGTCACAGGAAAATGGCTGCAAATGAGATCAGACTATTACACAAGGTTTTTAGATTCAGCAGAGAAGTTACCTGTATGGTAGATGATTTCTCGGCGGGGAGGTGGAGTTGCAGTCCGGCTTTTATGGTGGTTGACGTAGATGAGTGACAGCTGGTGGTGATGATGTGACAGCTGTCACTCCACTGGTTCCGGCGCCCTCTCGTGCTTCAAGCCCGCACTCCAAGCAGGGCGCCATCTGGTGGTGGTGGGCCAGCAGTACCTCCTCTTCAGCGGCCCACACAACATGAATGTGTCACATCTGTGGGATTTACTACAAAGAATCTTGAGCATTTGTTATCCCAGAAGTCGCACACCAGTTTGTTCACAAACCTGGTTATTCTGCGCTGCCATACTCCTCTGTTGCAGTGATTGCTTTAAAATGGTCTGCGAGCATAACTGAAATCCAACACAAGAGAAGCGACTGTGAACTGCAGATACACGCTTACGTGCTTTTTCATAGGTGGCCAAGCTCCAGCTGTACGCTCCTCTGTAACTGTCATCTTGTAGATTTGAAATCCCTCACCGATCGATTGTACTAAAAGCTCTAATCTGATTGTTAAAAGAGCTGATTTGACAAAGCTGTTATCAAACTGATTTAAGCATCAATCAATACTGCATTATGTGTGGGTGTCTTTTTTCTTTCAGGGTTGTGGTGACTTTTCCAAGGACAGAGGCAGACTGCTAAAGTCTCACTCGAAAATGCTTGTGAAGGGTAAATAGATAGATATTTGTGCACATAGAAAAGCAGTGTGTGGCTTATCAAGACAAAACAAGGAAATCTAACAATTATGCATAAATGGCAAAGTGTAGAGGAAAAAACAGAAAATTTCTTGCTCGGCTGTCAACAGTAAGTAGGTGTCTAATAAAATAAGCTCTGAAATCCCTGCATTCATGTGTGATTGTATTTTTCAGAATAACGTAATGGTCCATGAAGAGATGTACAGTTCCACTGAAAGGACCATTTTTCAAAAGGAAGGACAGAATGTACATCGGCAGCAATTTTAACTCCTGTTTCCTCTTCTATCATTGTGTGTCTTTCAGCATTCATTTCACACACACACACACACACACACACACACACACACACACACACACACACACACACACACACACACACACACACACACACACACCACAGTCAACATTAGAGGGCAAATAAATTGATTGCCAGCAGCTGAAAACACTTATCTCCCAGCGAGTCAGCTTTGCACTAGAGACCCCAATACCAAAAGCAGGAAGCACTTCATTACATTGATGCTTAACAGAAAAGGGGGAAAAATATGAAAGAAAGGAACACTCACAAACTGCGGTTACAAACACACCAAACACAGAAAAGACTGAGATGGAGTGTGATACAATGATCAAGCCCTTCGGGCTAAACTGTGTTCATTAGTGGCAGCAATGCAGAATAAATGGAGCTGCTTACTTATTCTGTAAGCATCGTAGCAGCGGTGAGCACGCCAGGACGGGCCTAGCTTTAGCCTCATGCTTGCCTGGGTAGTGATGGCCAATTAGGCCCCTCTCTGATGAGCCATGGTGAGGTCTGGCAAGTAATTAGGAGGCCAGGAGTGTCTCCTCATTACTGCTGCAGACTATAAAGCATTGTCCTCTGGAACACTCTTTCTACAACTATGAGGTACCTATTAACATGGATTTGCATCACTCAAACAGGAAGAAGATTCATTATTTTAACGGGACATAATTGTATTAATGGCAAACTTGACAGAGATCCTCCATGTATACAAAAGTGAGCTGTTAGTGAATTGAAAGCTACCTTGACGTGACATTCAGTATTGCCTTTCTCGAATTGATTTGCCAATACAATGCAGATAACAATGAAAGACTTGACAGGCACCTGAACATGCATCAAAAAATAGTCTTTATATTTATGTTTTAATTGACAGCTCGCCCCACACTTTGTATTGATTTTGCTCACATTTTGCAATGTGACACTCCAGTCGGGCGATTCCAGCAGCACAAAAACAATTTCTCTCAAGATAAACGTGTCCGACAATAGAGGCACAGATTATAGGACATAACATGCAAGGTTTCTAAAAATGGAAGGTAAATTTAAATACAGGTAAACCCCGTTAATGCCTGAATCAACAAGGACATAAATTTATTTTATTTTTAAAAAATACGTTGCGATAACTGACCAAATGGCATTTGATATGGCATATTTCTGCTGATACGTGACTGAAAGTGGCGCAATTGTTGCACTGTTGGCTTGTCATATAGTCCTGCGACACGCCGCTCACAGGACATATGTGTCCTGTCAGACAGATGTGAGATTCAGATTGCCTGCTGCGTGTCCACATGAACTGAGAGTTCATTTCAGCTGGGGCAGCCTGTCAATGTGCGCGTTCTCCAGCCCGTTGCAAAAGCGATATATGTTTTTATGTATTTCCACACACGCGCATGTCCGTCAAAACACTGTACGTGTTCTGCCACTGTGACATCCAGGAAAAGAGCCAGCCAGCCACGCCCCCTGTCTGTTCAGCGCACAGACCAAGGTGTCACTATGTGATCAGATGAGAGGCACCTCGCCTATGGGGAGGCGCGCAAACCACACACACGCACGTGTTGGGGGGAGAGCGGAGGGAGCACGCAAAACACATGCACACGTGTTGCGGGGGGGAGCCAACACTCTGGCATGCCACATGTGTACTAGGCAACTCCACAGTTGTGGGGACACTTAGACAAATTTCACCACCAGCTTGACAGTGATCGTCTGCTGACTGTTTCTAAGTGTTAAGGATTTTATATATATATATATATATGTTATCACTGTTAAACATTTGTACCTTCGTCTTCTTTCTTATGAAAACGGTGTTGTGCTGTTTGCACCTAACCCCGAGAATGTATGTGTTATTCAACCTTGTTTTAGCATGCTGGGGTCAATCTGAACTGGGAATGAAGAGCTGGATGTACTTATTATTATTATTATACAACTTGTTTTCGTAGCCGCTAACGACTGGGAGTGAAGCATGACGGGGTCAGGCTGAACTGGGAGTAAAAGAACTGAAGGTTGTTTTGACTGTTGTGACGTGATGCTTAGTGTGAAGACCAGGACACTCCAGGCAGATGCACAACAGCTGATAACTGCAACAGACGAACAAGATGTGCTGACCTCCGACGATAAGAGTAAAAGAAAGAAACTGTTTGTCCTTACAGCTGCGCTTATTGACGTATGTGTTTATGTTACGGGAAGAAACTTGTCTCGCGTTGTCCCCCCCCCCCCCCCCTTAGGACAAGTTTTATGATGTAATGAGGGCATCTCTAATAAAAAGAGCGGGAGCACAGGCCAGACTTTAGTGTAGCCTTGGTGTACAGCCTGGCCGCACTCCGCGCGTGATTAATTTGACTTTCTGTCTCACTGGTGTTTCTTGACTCTGTTTGTCTTATCAAAGGTTTTAAGAATGTTTGGAGGAGAAAATACCCAACTTGACTGGGGGCTCAGTCCGGGATCTCAACAATACCGGAGGTGTCCAGCGGAGGTCGTCAAGTCCAGACGTAAATCCTTGGCCAAGGTCCGATCGATTGATCGTGTCTGCAATTGTCGACCACCGTTGGCATCGTCTGGTTGACGAGATTTTCCCGAAGAAGACAGACAGGAAGTCGAGTCAGTGAGTAAAATTTCTTTGTAAACAGTACTGAGTGAGTGGTGATCAGATCACATAAACAGTTAAATTCCGCAAGCGATGATACAGAATCGTCTGTTAATGCAAAGCAGTTAAACTCTGTAAGGAGGGTGCGGACTCCTCTGTTTATATACGCGTACCGGTAGGGGATAAAAGTGATCACATAAAACAGTTAAACTCCGTAAGCGATGATACAGAATCGTCTGTTAATGAAACACAGTTAAACTCTGTAAGGAGGGCGGACTCCTCTACGGTTGCGAGGGACGCACGTAGTTAAATTCCGGAAGGAGGATACGGACTCCTCTGTTTTAATACGTAAAGGAAATCCCGGGTAGAAATACGTGCACTGTAAAAAAGCAGTTAAATCTGGCAGGGACGGCGGAGTCCCCTAATGCAGGACATTAGTTAAATTTCACGGGAGGGCGAGCTCCCCTGGCATAAGAATACGCGTACGATTATTAAAAGTGTTTCTATGTGTAAATAGTGTTTTGTGTAAGTGTAAATAACTGTGTGAAAGTGTAATACTTTGGACAACGTTAGTGACAACCGTGCGTGTGGAAGCAGAGGCAAGTGATTCCGCTTCCTACGGGGAGGTGAAAGGAATCAACCACACGACGGCAAATTAATTGTCACGTCCAAAGAAAGTGTGAAAACTTCAGATTTAGAACACCCTAGGTGTGCCCCCGTCTGAAGTCCAAATTATAACAAGGGATAATAAAAATGGGGGGTAAGACGTCTAAAAATAAGGAAAATTTATCAACTGACGACTGGAAATTTATGGAAGCAAAAAAAATCCAAAAGCAACAAAGAAATTGGAGACCTGGATAAATAAACATGACTTTGACGGACGACTGAACCTGATCAGTATACAGAAGCTAAAGAAGGAGTTAGAACAGCAACATAAAGGTGATGAGAAAAAGATGCAGAAAGTAGGGGCAGATTTAGTGGCATTTTGGGAGGAGGAAGCAGAGAACAGACAGAAGGGAGCAGAGAAGCGACGATTAGAGAAAGCAAGGAAAAAGAAAGCTGTAGGTAAGGCAGAAGAAGATGTGATAATTCAGCACAGAGAGCCAGAACAGCCTCAACAATCACCGCCGGCTGGATCGTCGGTGACAAAGAGACCTTTATCTCCTCTACCAGAGGATGACGATGTACCGCCACCACAGTATGATTTGGCAGTAAAACCTAAGTTAAAAAGAGAAAAACCAGAAAAACCACAAACACGCAGTCAAGCGAAAGTGCCTACAGCCCCTCCCATGGTGGAACATAGTGATCAGGGAGGTGCCTATCCTATGACAGAAGTACCAAATCCTCGTGCAATAACAGCAGGACAGCGATCAACCATGCTCGTATATCGAACATGGAATGCTGATGATATCAAAGCAGCAGTCGACATGATACCATCGCCACATGTCGACATTGAGGGATTTATGCAGGATATAGAAAACATTAGAAGTTCTTACCACCTTAGTGGACCTGAAGTCCAACAGGTGTGGATGAAAGCATGTGGCCCTAAAATGGAGTCAGATACGCGGAGACTGGAATCCTGCAGACCAGGATGGCGTACCATTGCCACATGATGATCCAGTCTTGAAAACAAGAGTGGAAGCTATGATTACACGTGCAAAAGGTGTGTTAGGACCAAAGATAAATTATACTGAAATTACCAGGACAACTCAGAAAGAAGGAGAGCCATGGACAGAGTTTAGATGCAGATTTGAGAGTGTATTTAGAGTCCATAGTGGCATATTGCCAGGAACACCAGTGTATGAAAACAAATTGAAAAATATTTCACCTGTGAAGCTGACAATGACCGATTTGATTCATGATGGCAACTCAACAGCTGTCATAACAGTAACAGGTGCCACTGAAGATGTTTTAAAATTGAGATTCACAGGTATGCCATTACATGTGTCACTTTGTAAGCCATATTTGACAGAATGGCAAGAATTGGGACTGACAGTCATAACAGCTTTGTCAGCCACTGATTGGAGCAGAGTTGGACCACGAACGGAGTTCAGTCCATCAACTAAATTGTATAAAGTGCCAGTTAATGTCTCATTGGTGCTGACAGCTGGAACACACATTGATGTGTCCACTTCACAATCCTGAGTGTTTCAGTTGAGTCCTGAAGAAGATGATCTTCTCTCTTCGGTACCATCAGGATTGTGGACAACAGGTCCTTCAGACGTAGGACTGATAAAAAATGCACAACCTGTAGTTATAAGACCAAAAACAGAATACAGACCATGTGTAAGACAGTATCCATTGAAACCTGATGCAATTGAAGGAATCAGGCCAGTAATAGAGAATTTATTAACAGCAGGAGTAATAGTGCCATGTCCAGATTCACCATGTAACACACCCATATTTCCTGTAAAAAAAGGCTCCGCCCTCAGTGGGGTGGAGAATGATTCAAGATCTGCAGGCAGTAAATGCTGCTGTGATTAAAAGAGCACCATGTGTCCCAGATCCACACACCTTGTTAAATTCGCTGAGACCAAATTCTAATAGTTTCTCAGTAATTGACATAAGTAATGCATTTTTCTCTGTGCCAGTACACCCAGATAGTCAATTCTGGTTTGCTTTTACCTTTAAAGGACAACGATATACATTTACCAGATTACCGCAGGGTTACGCAGAGAGTCCAACTATTTATTCTCAAGTCATGTCAGCATGTTTAGCCAATTTTGTTCCACCGGCAGATAGCCAACTATTAGTGTATGTTGATGACATTTTGATTGCCTCTGACACACGAGAAAACTGCATAACTGACAGTAGCATTATTATGTTTCTTATTTGATAATGGCCACAAAGTGAGTAAAAACAAAGTTCAGTTGTGTAGGGATAAAGTAAAATATTTAGGACATGAATTATCAGCCACAGGGCGCACGATCCTGTCTGACAGGAAGGAAGCAATTTTACACGCTCCAAAACCACAAACCAAAAAGCAGATGATGTCATTTCTTGGACTGACTAATTACTGCAGGGCATGGATTCCCTGTTATGCAGAATTGACTAGTCCACTTTCTGATTTGATGTACAAGAATGATATTTCAATGTCAACCGTGTTGGAATGGAACAAAGATGCTGAGGAAGCTTTTGTAAAAGTAAAACAAACATTAGTGTCATCCACAGTTTTGGCACTACCAGATTATAGTAAACCATTCATTCAAACAGCTGATTGTAAGAATAAGTTCATGACTAGTGTTTTGGTTCAAGTGTATGGCTCAAAATTAAGGCCAGTTGCCTACTACTCATCTAAATTGGATGCAGTGGCAAGTGCTCTACCACCATGTGTACAGGCTGTTGTTGCAGCCTCTATGGCTGTTCAAAGTAGCAGTAATGTTGTTCTATTCCATCAGTTGACACTGAAAGTTCCACATGCAGTTTCTGCACTTCTGTTGCAGACAAACATGAGCCTTTTGTCCCCAGCAAGACATCTTTCGTGCATGTCCTTGCTATTATCACAACCACACCTTACGGTAGAGCGCTGTACAACATTGAATCCATCCACATTGATACCTTTACCTGAGGATGGTGAGCCGCACAATTGTCTTGATGTAGCTACGGTCTGTACGAAAGCACGCCCAGACCTCCAGGACACACCCATCCCAAACAGTACAATTGTGTATGTGGATGGTTCTTCCACTAAAAACGCTTATGGACAAACACAATCTGGATATGCTGTTGTCACAAATTCAGAAGTATTGGATTCTGCTTCATTGCCATCCTCATTTTCAGCACAAGCAGCTGAATTAGTTGCTTTAACTGCAGCATGCTATCTGTTTAAAGGTACGGCTGTAACAATTTATACAGACAGCCAGTACGCTTTTAGCACAGTGCATGTGTTTGCAAAACTGTGGGAAGAGCGTGGAATGGTGACATCATCTGGAAAGCCAGTGACTCATGCCACACTCCTAACTGCACTACTGAAGGCTGTGAAATTGCCTAAACAAATTGCTATATGCAAATGTGCGGCTCACACCAAGGGCTCTGACAGTATTTCAAAAGGAAATGATTTTGCTGACAGAGCAGCAAAAGAGGCAGCAGCAGCTTCTTCTATTTTTGTTGTACAGGAAACCACTCCAGATTTGCATTTAGGTCATACACTGCTTGCTGACATGCAACAGCAGGCAACTGAAAGAAAAACAGATGTGGATAAATAAAGGAGCTACGTATGCAAATGATTTGTACGTATGCCCACAAAAGAAACCCATATTGCCAAAAAATATGTTTAAATGGGCAGCTATTATGAGCCATGGCGTGACGCATGTCTCATCAGGGGGTATGATATCGCAATTGCAATCTATTTTTTGTCTTTATGGGTTCGATGCATATGCAAAACAGCATTGTAGAGCATGCATGACATGTGCAAAACACAATTCACAAGGCAATTTGAGACCCCAAAGAGGCAAATTTCCAACACCACAATATCCCTTTCAAGTGATTCACATGGATTATATACAGCTGAGTAAACATGAAGGGAAGGAATTTTGTTTAGTCGTAATTGATGCCTTCTCAAAATGGGTAGAATTGTTCCCTACAAAACATGCAGATGCACTTACAGTGGCTAAGGCATTGTGCAAAGACATCATTCCACGATTTGGAATACCAGAAACAGTTTATTCAGATAATGGAGCGCATTTTGTTAATACAATAGTGCAATACGTAGGAGAAGCGCTACAGGTCAATCTCAAAAATCATTGTGCTTATCAACCACACAGTGCCGGATTAGTGGAAAGGACAAAGGGCACAATAAAAATAAGATTAAGGAAATGTATAGAAGAGACAAAACGAACCTGGATTGAATGTTGGACCTAGTAAAATTGTATATGAGAATAACACCAACACCATCAGGGTTAACACCATTTGAGATACTTTATGGACGACCATATCGTCTACCAATTTTGACATGGATACTAAAACAGCAGATGAGGAACAAACATTAGCAAATTTTATGAAAAAGACATTAACACAGAAACAGATAACTTAAACACATTTACTGCCGAATAATTTTGATCTTCCACAGGACGGCCTTCCAGTAGTCTAGCCAGGAGACTGGGTGTTCATCAGAGTCCAGTCCTCGTTGGGAAGGTCTATACCAAGTGCTGTTAACAACACCAACTGCAGTAAAGATAGCGGAGAGATCAACGTGGATACATCACTGTAAGATACAGCGTGTGTTGGCGGCCTCCACAGTGTAAGGGGAAGTCTGGCTACAAAGGGAGTCTATTTAATTAGCAATAGATTGTCTCAATGCCAGTGAAGCAGGGAGATCCTTGCACTATTAGGTGAGGTGGTTAACAACACTGTATCCTAGCAATCATGACTGAACTACAGCAGACCCCGGAGCGGCGTGCTCAGCGCCGCCGCTGCCGGACTGTTGGTAGGGCAGCCGGTTGCGTTGTGATCTTAGTGTGTTTCGTGCTCCTCGGATTCCTGGCCTGGTGGTTGACCCAAGAATTGCAGCTCACTGTGGACCGAGCCAGAGAACAACGCAAGCAACGTCAGAAGAGGTTTATTCATAATGTGAACGAGACAGATGGACACCCTCATATATACCATACTAATATGTGGTACAGATATGTTCATTTATTGGCTATGGAATTACGTTACTAATTGTTATGTTTGTTCGCAAATACCTATATCCTCAACACACCCAGCTCTGACGGCTAAACCGTACCCTGCTAGGGTGACAGAATGTCTTATCATACGGATGCATAATCAAACTGTATTTCGGGGGCAGTTCTAACACCACTTGCCTCAGTGCAACCACTTATATGATAGGGATTTCAACAGAGGACGTACAAGCGTGCCCAAGTGCTGCTCCATTGACTAGACTGAAGGGAAACGCAAAAAATATCATCACGTTAAATTGTCATCACAACGGCCATTCCCAAATTGCTTTTACGGGACAGGGAATAAAACTGTAGGTAAAATTAAGAAACGTCTGTGTACCCAAACGTATGTTTTATCAAATAATTTAAGCCTAGCCAAAACATAATATGTGGATGGTACTTATCTTCATCACATTGGACGGGGATGTAATTATACAGGCTCCTGTCCATGGGGAACGGATGAATCATGTGCTTATGTTAGTAAGTTTTTGCTACCACCTGTAAATGGTACTCCGGTGTATGATGACATCTATTGGCTTTGTGGTTCCAGACTGTACATGAGTCTCCCACCAAATTGGGGTGGTGTGTGTGCACCTACCCAGGTGACTGACCATACATATGTGGTAGGACCTCCACAGAGAAGAATGGCAGCACCAGACGGAGGAGATTGATATACCCAGATGTGTTACCACATGATCACATGTGGGGCTCGGATGTACTAAAGGACCAAAAAATTGTGGTCTGTAGGAGATAAAATAGCACATTCATTGTTCCCCTGGATAGGAGTGGGAAAAAATTCATTAATGATTGAAACTCTGAATTATCGATTGGGTCTGTTCATGAATGTAACTAAAAAA
Organism: Thalassophryne amazonica; assembly: GCF_902500255.1. Taxonomy (NCBI): domain Eukaryota; kingdom Metazoa; phylum Chordata; class Actinopteri; order Batrachoidiformes; family Batrachoididae; genus Thalassophryne; species Thalassophryne amazonica. Next base: position 45,438,918 of record NC_047113.1, on the reverse strand, counting down.
ATAGTAGCAGCTCAAAACACTGAAATAGATGCTTTACGTACCATGGTGATGCAAAATCGCATGGTTTTAGACTTGCTTACTGGTTCACAGGGAGGAGTTTGTGTTCTGCTGAACACAACATGCTGTACTTTCATCCCAGACTCCATTCATTCAGTGGATATGCAGGACGCATTGGAAGAGCTGAATAAACTTCGTGATGCAATGCATAAAGACACCCTAGCCGTGAACCGGTGGAATCCCTGGTCCTGGTTGACTTCAGGACCATGTTGGCAGTTACTATTGAAAATGGTGACACCAGTTATTATAGTCCTAATTCTGATTGGACTTTGCATGTGTTGTGTGATCCCTTATATCAAAACAATGGTTGGCAAAATGGTGTCAAATACATTTGTACAGTGTAATCTGGCCTTCCAACAACTATGCCAAAATATCAAGCATTGAAACAGTCAGACCTTAGTGGAGAAAACTATAATGACTGTACTAAGAATTATGATGATATTGAAAAGCTCACAACTCCAGTTCAAGCTTGAACTGTTGACGTGATGAGTTAACACACTCTTAGCCTATGAAGCTTTAGCTGAAAAAGTAATAAGACAAGTGGTGTAGTCGAATAATACAGAAAAACGGTTCATTTATACCAGTCAGCCGAAGTGATGTATGGTGGTGGTGTGGTGATAACAGAATCTTTGACAGACTGCCACGAAATGTGTCAGGTTATTGTGCATTAATATCATTATTGTTACCAGTTAAAGCCATACCCATGACCCCTGAAGACGTTACGACATATGCAGCCTCTCTTATTCCTGAGGATTGGCAGAAAGGCATAGCCAGACATAGAGTAAAAAGAGATTGGAAAGGAGTAGGAAATCCAACATATATTGACGCAATAGGAGTCCCCAGAGGAGTGCCTGACGAGTATAAACTGGTTGATCAAATAGCAGCTGGATTCGAATCTTCCATCTGTTGGTGGTGTTCAATTAATAAAAACGTGGACAGAATAAACTAAGTTAATAAACTAACTAACTAAGCTGGGTGATGCCTACTATATGTTTAACAGGCGATAAACAGGTGGGAAATGTTAAGGATTTTATATATATATATATATATATGTTATCACTGTTAAACATTTGTACCTTCGTCTTCTTTCTTATGAAAACGGTGTTGTGCTGTTTGCACCTAACCCCGAGAATGTATGTGTTATTCAACCTTGTTTTAGCATGCTGGGGTCAATCTGAACTGGGAATGAAGAGCTGGATGTACTTATTATTATTATTATACAACTTGTTTTCGTAGCCGCTAACGACTGGGAGTGAAGCATGACGGGGTCAGGCTGAACTGGGAGTAAAAGAACTGAAGGTTGTTTTGACTGTTGTGACGTGATGCTTAGTGTGAAGACCAGGACACTCCAGGCAGATGCACAACAGCTGATAACTGCAACAGACGAACGAGATGTGCTGACCTCCGACGATAAGAGTAAAAGAAAGAAACTGTTTGTCCTTACAGCTGCGCTTATTGACGTATGTGTTTATGTTACGGGAAGAAACTTGTCTCGCGTTGTCCCCCCCCCCCTTAGGACAAGTTTTATGATGTAATGAGGGCATCTCTAATAAAAAGAGCGGGAGCACAGGCCAGACTTTAGTGTAGCCTTGGTGTACAGCCTGGCCGCACTCCGCGCGTGATTAATTTGACTTTCTGTCTCACTGGTGTTTCTTGACTCTGTTTGTCTTATCAAAGGTTTTAAGAATGTTTGGAGGAGAAAATACCCAACACTAAGTGCCAAGCGAGCGGTGTTAGATGCTCGTGTGTGTCAGCTAGAATTTGGCTGATACCTGCCGCGAGAGGTATTGAATGGGCTCTCACAGGGCACACTCTGTCTTTCAGCCGCTGGTGTGTGCAAATAGTTGTAGCAACAGGTGTACTAGGGCTGAAACAAAAATGTTCGAGGTACAAATTCTGTGCCTCGAAGCTTCGCTTAACGGTGTAGTACACATGCCAGGCCTGTGTGTGGCACTGTAACGTACCCAGAAAAACAAACAGAAGAAGACTAGAGCATGCATGAGCCGAGTAAGCGCTAATCAAATTAGCACAATAGCTACAGCTTTCCAATGCGACAGAGTAAATTAAAGCCTTTTAGGAGAAAAACCGTCCATGCTGATAAACTGAAATAGTTTACTCCGCATTTAAAGTGAAGCAGTGTGTTTGTCTGTTTATAAAACAAAATGCCGTTTCATCCACTGCCTGCTCTCTGCTCTACGTGGGGAGTGGCTATTCTCGTGGCGGCCGGTGGCTGCCTCTCTCTGCCCGGTGTGAGTGGCTCAGCACTGTCCTCACAGCTCCGTCCCGGCCACACTGACAAACAGTCTCTGGAAGAAGTCCACTCTTCCTTCTGTGTTTTGCTCAGACTCGCACTGTGTTTCACTTTTTAATTTTTGCTTTTTTGGGCAATACACAACACTTCACAAACACAGTAACTCAAATAAAATAATAATAGTAAAAAAAAAAAAAAAACCTGACTGCGAGGCTTGCATGTTCAGCCTCCAGCTGAAATGCATTGACTGAATCACAGAGAAAGAGGGATTAAAAAAAGCTGTTGTTGCTGCTGTTGACAAGTTTGTTGCCATTTTTTCAACCAGCGTCTGTCAGCTAGTTCCTGACCTTCATATGCCGCGCTCTGATTGGCTAGCTGTTGGCAGTAAGCTCTAACACTATTGGTCAGTGGGAACCGATCCAATATAACTTTTGGTCCTAGCCTTTTTGGTGCCATAACTTTCTGGTGCCAAGCATGCCAAAATACAGGTAAATGATGGACAGAAAGGCTAATCTGTGATTGGCTATTACAATCTGAGTGGAGAACATATATATATATATATATATATATGAATAAATAAACACACACACACTTACAGCATATACACCTAAACATATTGATGTACTGTATTGTATTGAAATACTGATGGATTCAGTTCATGTTCTTCACGCAGAGTACACTCTCCTTCCTTCTGGGAGAAGGTACAGAGTTCCTCGGAGTAAAAATTCATTCGTCCCCATGTCTATTAAATTGTTAAACAATAATGTTTAAAATTGGAATTATGCAATATTTGTGGTGTTTCTCCTGACTCCTGTCATGTTAATTTGTTATGGATGTGGTTGTGTTTTTATCTGTATTGTTTGTTTTCTCTTTTCTTGTAAGGCACCTAGCATGAGTCCAAGACAAATTTCCCTGAGGGGACAATAAAGTGTATCGTATCGTATATAGACATATATACAGCTATACATACTCAACTTTATACAATACCTTACTTACATATATACATATTGTATTATACTGTGTAATTACTCACGTCTTAACAGACATACCTGTGACATTTACGCCCCCTCCTCCCTTTACCTATTAAAAATAATCTTATGTTTGTTTTTAGACGGAATTATGTTTGGACATTGTTTTAGTTTCCCTTTCAGACCATTACAAAGTTTAACCCCACTGCTTGATACGATAAATCTTTTCATTGTGGTTCAAATACTGCAGGTCTTAACATTTAGTCTTCCCCTCAAACTATGCTCCCCGTCTGTCGTGAAACATTTTCCAGAAGTTCTTAGGTAACAAATCACCCATTTTATACATAAACAGTGTGGTTTGCAATTCAATAATGTCACAGAGTTTTAGTATTTTAGATATTAGAAATAATGCATGTGTATGATCCTGAAACCCAACATTGTGAACAAGTCGAATGGCTCTTTTTTGCACTATAAAGAGTGAATGTAGAGAGCCCAGACATCTGAACAGTAGGTTAGACAAGGTAAAATCAGTGAACAATACAGAATATGAAGTGATCTATTATATAAGAAACACTTTGCTTTTGCCATAACTGCAATACTTCTGGATCATTTAGTGTGAATGTAGTTAAAGTGCAATTTCCAGCAAATTTTGTCATCTACCAACACTCCAACAAATTTTGTTTCATATACTCTCTCTATGTTTACATACTGTATCTTTATCTGTGCCTGATCATTAGTAAGACTACTGCTGCCAAACACCATAAATTTAGTTTTGTTCAAATTTTGTGATAAATTATTCATGTCAAACCATAACTTCATTTTGGCAAATTCTGAAGTGACTGTGTCTAAACGTTGCTGAAAATTCTAACCAGGACTCAAAAGGTTCGTATTGTCCGCAAATAAAATGAATTTCAGTGTTTGCATCAATTTACATTGGTCATTGATGTCTATAATGAAAGGTTTTGGACCTCTGGGTGACACCACAGACAATGTCCAAACATTCTGATTGATAGGCTCCCCATCTTCACAAATTGTCTCCTGTTCCTGGGGTAACATCCAACCCATTTCAAACCATTCCCCCTAAGCCCACACTCTAAAAAAGGAACTGCTGTCTCAACGAGAAAAATTGATGTTACAATTTGCATTGATTTTTTAAAAGTTATTTCAACTTTCAACAGAGTTAATGCAATAAGACTTCTCTAGTTAAGTTGAAATAACAAAAAAAAAAAAATCTATGCAAATTTTTACATCACTTTTTCTCATTGAGACAGTGGTTAATTTTTTAGAGTCCATATTCAAAGGCATTGTCTGCTCTGAAAAACACTGATCAATTTTTTTCAGAATTTTCTGACATTTTATGGGCCCAACCATTAATTGATTAATCGAGAAAGTCATCAGTCAATTAACGGATTATGAAAATAATCATTTGTTGAAGCCTGAAAGGTGATGACTTCATATCGGAGTTCTGATTATTCTGAAATCTCAAATACAAACATCTGCTGTAAGTGAGGAAACTGTACAGCAAGATAGATGGGTTCAACCCAGTCTGCATTTTTTGGTTGGAAATATTGTTTCTTCTGAAGCTGAAGCATGATCACTTTTAAGTGCTATGTTTACCAAGTAGTTTAAACTCAGTATATTAGTTTACATTTCATGGGACAAAGAATGACTAAATGAGGAGCAAATGTAAAATAAATGAACAGCTGAATTATAAAGAGAACAAAATGACCCTACTAATGTTGCTGCAGACCTAAATTCCATTGCTGAAGGGCTTTGCTTTCAGTTGAAGTCCTTGTGTGCTCTGTGAACCAATCTCAGCCAACCAGTACATGTCCATTCAGTCAGATTGGAGACTTTGTGATTTCCTGCTCTCACGGCAGCCCAGCTTGCCAATCCTTCATCCCAAACCGACATCCTATTCCCAGTCCCGCCTGGTTAGCACCAGAGGCAGGTGGCAGAACGTACTAACCATATGGCTGCTGCTGTAATAACAACAGCCAGGGATCAGCTCCAGTGAGCATGGAGGTATGCTGCAATGGAAAAATCGATGACTGTCTTTTATCACCTGAGGACTACGTGGGAGTGTTTGTGATCTATGTGGACACCAGGTTACTACTGTGTGAAGTAAAAGGGAAATAAGTATGAAGAGAAGAAAAACAAAAATAAACCATGGGATATCAATGCCTGGTAGTGTGGTCAAACCCAGCAAACAAACACTGTGAAAGTCATTTGTCTGAATGAAACAGCATTTGATTGGACCGCAGGGACTGCTATGTACAATGAAGCCATGTGGGCAGAGAAATATGGCGCTTTCCCCAAGAAATGGAATCTTTCCCCTTGAGGGCGATTCGCTAATATCCATCTTCTAACAGGCCTCACACAAAACACACACACCCACTTGCAAGTAGTGAAAACAAAACAAAATATAATACCATCTACACACACTATGGCAACTGAGCGGCTTTTATGAGTAATTACACACAGAACTTTACATTCAGAAAATATAGCCTTTTTTTGCATTTCAAAGCCTATCCAGGTTTGTTGGCTCTCTAAATCATGAACTGCATCTGCACAAAAGCTGTGCAATGAAAAAGAGAAATAATTCAGTTGAATAACTTGCCATAAAAAACACTCAGATGTATCAAAATAATTGAAATCCATGAGCTGCAATATGACTCTGCTAGTCTGATTGGCCAGCCGTGCTAAATAGAGTGATTTTTTTTTAAATAACGGACTGAAGAATGAGCTACTTTTGTTGCATAATTACAACACAAAGATGAAGAATGTAAGAAATTTACATATGAAATGATGGTCAAAGTAGACAAGAAAGCTGAGAGACCAGCCATTCCTGCTTGAGCTATCCATCCTTCACTATTGCACAGTGAATAAACTGCCAATTACACACTGGATTTTTTTTTTTATAAGGATTTCATTATCTCTTCTGTCTTCAGATTGCATTTTACATAGAGAGCTACGCGTTTACAATTAACTTTTCTAAAATTAGCCTGTTTACATGAAGCCTGAGGGGCTGATAAAACTGGGACAACAAATAAACGAAGTGCGGAATTGGGAAGTAAAACAAACCTTTAAAAACCAACAATGCCTGAGGGTGGGCACCACAACAAGTAAGTTGTTTGTGGCATTTTATAACTGCTACTACTCAACAAAAAGGCAGTAGATGGAAGCAATTGGAAGACTTGCCTTCTCCAGAAAAACATTTTGAAGGCTGCAACTAACAATCATGCTACAATCAATTAATCAATTTTTCAGTCTCATATTCAATGACTTTTTTCACATTTTTTAAACAAATACAGAAATTCCCAACACAATATATATATATATATATCTTATTTTCTGAAGTATATTTTTTTGTTTGTTTGTTTTTTTTGTTTTTACTAGTTTGGGAGGCCCTGCAATTTATACTCTGCAGCGACTTATATACCAAAAAAAAAAAACAAAAAAAAAAAAAAATCACACTTTTGTTAATAATTATTTATAACAGCTATTTATATATGACTTTTCAAGGAATAAACGCACTAAACAAAATAAACTCCAATAATAACAGAATAAATGCCAATAATAAAAAGTACACTTGAACAAGGCACAAAAATCCCAAAATAAAGAGCTTTTCTGTGCGATAAAGTACAGTGCGACTTATAGAAAAATTTATTTTTCCTGTTCAAGTGGCATTTTTTGACAAGTGTGATCTATACTCCAGTAAATACAGTAATAATTTCTTTTGGCTGCTCTTGTTTTGCTTGGGGTTGCCACAGCCCTTCCTGATGCAACTCTAAATGTACAATAGCAAGCATACTAAGCACTTGTGCCACCACTGTATCTGACATTAAAATCATACAGTAAGTCCCTTCAGCTTCTCCTTTTTTAAAATTGGTGATTTATTTTAAACATAACATCTATTCATCACAAAATGTAAGATTTATTTGGTGTAAGTTGAATTAAGAAGGTATTATTTACCATATTCTTTATATTATATATATATATATATATATATATATATATATATATATATATATATATATATATATATATATATATATATATATATATATTTATTTATTTTTTTTTTTTTAATTATTATTAATTACTGTAGTATGGTCACAATTGGAAGGTGCATAGGTCACCAGACCCCTATGATGGAGGACTCAGACTGGGGGTAATACTACCATTTATCTGCAAAAGGTTGCTTAAAGCAACATACAATGTAACACAAATGGGAATCTACTTTTTTCAAAGTTGGACCCTCCTACTGGCTCAATGATTGAAAGCGAGAGCAGCAGTGGTGGTCAGTGAGTGAGAGAGAGAGAGATAGAAATAGAAAGAGAGAGAGAGAAATAGCAGCATTAGCAGGGAAAAAAGTGACTGAGAACTAAAACATTTTCTGAGTTTCACTGCGTTCACATTTGAAACCACAAATAAACATGGCCACATCTCCATACAACCATCAAGTGCATCAAGTGGTTACCCGCAGATAATGAGAGGGTGCACTTGGAAGTGAGAGTATTTTTGGAAAGGACTTGAATCATGTTGAATCAGTACCACAAAACATTGGAAGTGTAATGACGGCTTTGACACTTGGATCAACACCCTGCCTCCACTGCTATGTGTGAAAGTTGTTCACTGTCCACTGTGGATGTGCATGGATGTATATTGCAACTGTTTAAAGTGTCTATCACTAGTAAATAAAATGTCAAATGAGTTGGCTATTATAAATATATAAAAACGCATGAAAATATTGATGTATTTCTTTTTATTTTTTGTGACCAGAGAAATAAAGTCATAAACATGATGGGAAAATTAGCATGATTTCACCTGTTGCTAATAAACGTTTAGAAACCTCAAGCTGACAACAATATGAACTTTGGAGACATTTTCTCAGGTCACGCCTCTGAAATGAATGAGGGGAAAATGCAATTTTGTACAGTGTAAAATCTGTGTTTTTTGGGTGCTTGACTGGGAATATGTCAAAATTGTTAAAATGTGTGTTTTGCAAGGATGGAGTCACATGACTATTGTTGCTTATTAGGTGGACAGCTTTTCTGTAGATAATATTTTAGGGCTCAAGAAAGGATCAGATGGTGGAAGCTGAAGGAGGAAGACTGTTGTGTGAAATTTAGAGAACAGGTGAGAGAAGCACTGGTTGGAGGGGAAGCAATTTTGGACAACTGGAAAAGTACTGCAGATGTGGTGAGGGAGATAGCTAGGACAGTACTGGGTATGACATCTGGACAGTGGAAGGAAGACAAGGAGACTTGGTGGTGGACTGAAAAGGTCCAGGAAAGCATAAGGAGAAAGAGGTTGGTGAAAAAGGTTTGGGATAGTCGGAGAGATGAAGAAAGTAGACAGGAGTACAAGGAGATATGGCGTAAGGCGAAAAGAGAAGTGGCAAAAGCAAAGGAAAAGGCATATTGTGAGCTGTACAAGAAGTTGAATAGTAAGGAAGGAGAAAAGGACTTGTACCGATTGGCCAGACAAAGGGACAGAGCTGGAAAGGATGTGCAGCAGGTTAGAGTGGTAAAAGATGCACATGGTAATGTGCTGACAAGTGAGGAGTGTGTGCTGAGAAGGTGGAGGGAATATTTTGAAGAGCTGATGAATAAAGAAAATGAGTGAGAGAAAAGGCTGGAGATTAGTAAGGAAGAAGTGAGGGCTGCTATGAAGAGGATGAAGAGTGGAAAGGCAGTTGGTCCAGATGACATTCCAGTGGAGGCATGGAAATGTCTAAGAGAGACGGCAGTAGAGTTTCTAACCAGATTGTTCAATAAAATCTTGGAAAATGAGAGGATGCCTGAGGAGTGGAGACGAAGTGTGCTGGTTCCTATTTTCAAGAACAAGGGTGATGTGCAGAGATGCAGTAACTACAGAGGCATAAAGTTGATCAGCCACAGCATGAAGTTATGGGAAAGAGTAGTAGAAGCTAGGCTTAGAAAACAGGTGAAGATCTGTGAGCAGCAATATGGTTTCATGCCGAGAAAGAGCACTACAGATGCAATGTTTGCTCTGAGAATACTGTTGGAGAAGTACAGAGAAGGCCAGAAAGAGTTACACTGTGTGTTTGTGGACTTAGAAAAAGCTTATGATAGGGTGCCAAGAGAAGAGCTGTGCTATTGTATGAGGAAGTCTGGAGTGGCAGAGAAGTATGTTAGGGTAGTGCAGGACATGTACAAGAATAGTGTGACAGCGGTGAGATGCGCAGTCAGAATGACAGACTCATTCAAGGTAGAGGTGGGATTACACCAAGGATCAGCTCTGAGCCCTTTCTTGTTTGCAGTGGTGATGGACAGGTTGACGGATGAGATCAGACAGGAGTCCCCATGGACTATGATGTTTGCAGATGACATTGTGATCTGTAGTGAGAGTAGAGAACAAGTTGAGTCTAGTCTGGCGAGGTGGAGATATGCTTTGGAGAGAAGGGGAATGAAAGTCAGTAGAAGCAAGACTGAGTACATGTGTGTGAATGGGAGGGAGCCAAGTGGAATAGTGCAGTTACAAGGAGTAGAAGTGGCAAAAGTAGATGAGTTTAAATATTTGGGGTCAACTGTTCAAAGTAATGGAGAGTGTGGTCGAGAGGTGAAGAAGAGAGTGCAGGCAGGGTGGAGTGGGTGGAGAAAGGTGGCAGGAGTGATTTGTAACCGAAGAATATCAGCAAGAGTGAAGGGGAAAGTTTACAAGACAGTAGTGAGACCAGCTATGTTGTACGGCTTAGAGACAGTGACACTAACAAAAAGACAGGAGGCAGAGCTGGAGGTGGCAGAGCTGAAGATGTTGAGATTCTCTTTGGGAGTGACAAGAATGGACAAGATTAGGAATGAACATATCAGAGGGACAGCTCAGGTGGGACGGTTTGGAGACAAAGTCAGAGAGGCAAGATTGAGATGGTTTGGACATGTGCAGAGGAGGGACCCAGGGTATATAGGGAGAAGGATGCTGAGGATGGAGCCACCAGGCAGGAGGAGAAGAGGGAGGCCAAAGAGGAGGTTTATGGATGTACTGAGGGAGGACATGCAGGTGGTTGGTGTGACAGAGGAAGATACAGAGGACAGGGTGAGATGGAAACGATTGATCTGCTGTGGCGACCCCTAACGGGAACAGCCGAAAGACAAAGAAGATGATTCTGTAGAGACTTACAAGTCCAGACTAAAGATGCACTTATTTTCCCTTTTGTGTGGCGAGGATACTGGCATAATATGTTACTATGCTTTTTACTCTTTAAAACTCATTTTATTAGTAAACAGAGCGGGCCGCTGCCTCAACTTTATCTAAAGTCTTGGTCTTTTAGTGAAGCTTAGGGCTAGTGGCCGGTGATCATGTTAGTATTTCTTCTGTTTTTCTTGTTGCTTAATGCTGACAAATTATACTGTATTTGCTGTGTTTCTGATGTGTGATTCTATTTTTACTCTCTATCTGAGGTGTGGCTCCATCCAGAGATAGGAGTGGTGTCTTCTTCTGCAAACCTCCCGTCCTGTGCACCAGCATGGACTCCCAAAATTTACTGTATATTCTATTGTAAATTGTGTCGGTAAGCATGGCCCAAGCAGAGGGTCACCCCTTTGAGTCTGGTCTACTTAAGGTTTCTTCCTCAAATCAACAGAGGTTGATTTTCCTTACCACTGTCGCCTGGGTGCTTGCTCTAGGGGTTGGTAATGTTAGACCTTACTTGTGTGAAGCTCCTTGAGGCAACTTTGTTGTGATTTGGCACTATATAAATTTAAATAAATTAAATTATACTGATTTGATTGCAGGTCTGTGCATTAGGTTACCTGTCTTCGTCTTTGAATAAGACAATGCATGTGCACTGTCCCAGTCCACACAGCTATAAACGACTACCAGCCTTGGCTGGGGAAGTAACCTGTGAAGGATTAGCAACCTGTCCTGAAGGAGTTGCCGACACTCATCCTCCTCATTTAAGGTAATGATAATAATAATAACAATAATAACAATAATAATAATAATAATAATAATAACAAAAAGGTATATGCAGAAATGTTCTAGCCTGATGGGTCAAAGAGATTTTACAGGACTCATTTACTAAAAGTTTGGTTTGAGGTTTAAGTATCATGAACGGCATTTGTCAAGAAACTGAGCAGATTCTAATGCTTAGTTACATACGAAGTGTATTTTGGTGTGTTTTTCATTTCTGTTTTGACATTTGGCATTTGTGATTTTACTAAAAAACAAGCAAAACAAATAACAACAAATAAACTGAGCTTGGGGGAAAAACAGTTAAATTATTGTTTCAAAAAAGAGAATTATCCATGACTTAAAAATTTCCATATGGGGAACCTTCCTCAACCACAACAGAACAACCCATGTCAGCATGGTGGTGGAGATGCACAACGACCCCAGCATTCATCTGACAGCGATGGCACAGAGAAAAGATTCCCTGCTGCCTATGTCTTAGGAATGCAGAGTTCTTGTCTGGAATGTAATATTTATCGTGTAAATGTCTTGCAGGTTGACTTTCTGCCACTTGCCCCACTTGATATGTGTGCTTAGCTACGCAGCTAAGCACTCTAACCATGCCACATTAGGTGCTCTGTGCTACAGATACACCACCTTAAATGCAGACATTTCAGAGAAGGCATTTCTACATCAGAGAAGCATCCATTCCATCTTCCACTTCCTCCCTCGTATGCGGCGCTATCAGCACTGCAGGATAAACAGATACAACCCCCGGGTGCACAAGTGGGAAGAAATATTCAGTGACACAAAGACTGAAATCGCCTCCTCAACTGCCTCCTCGGGGCTGATGTGTCTGAGCCACAACAAGCTGGCCCCCATCCACATCTGGATCACTTGAACCATCCGTGCGAAAGGGAGGATAATTACGTTCCACCTCAAAGTACAATAATGACGCACCCACACTTTCATCGGGACAGTTGGAGGGAGGATGTAGGACACTAAAGTGATGAAGGCAATTTTTCTCTCAGGCATTACCTCACGTGCATTATTTCAATGAGCTTGATAATATTCCCACCGCCCCACACATTCTCTGGGTTGAATGCTTACTTCTGCATACAGTCGATTACTGCCTCCTCCCCAGTGTCACCCAGTGTCATCTGATGTGCTCCTGCACTTAGCCACCATGTGAAGGGCACGGCTATATGCAGGACGTGATCTATGGATCCTGGCGTCTTTTAGATTTACATTCCATTAGACAGCTTGATTGAATCCACCTGCTCTATGCACCCATTCACCCTGGTACACCTCTGCTATAACCATCTGTAGGGGACAGATTGAACCCATTAAGCAAAATGTTTGGTGAACTGAGCAAATATGCTCTTATTCAGTGATTCTTTTGCTCCCCCCTACCCCCACTACCTATCTTTTTATAATGTGGTGCATTTATTTTACTCTTCTTCTGCACTGTGAATCAATGCCTGTAATATGCCGGTGACACAACTTAGCAGTATACTCATATAGTAAGTACATGGTTCATAAATATATTCTCCAAAGTTTTCTTTTGATATGAGGTCTGTCCAAAGAGTAACGGACCTTTTTATTTTTTTCAAAAACTATATGGATTTGAATCATGTGCGCTTGCATCAGCCAAGCTTGAACCTTCGTGCGCATGCGTGAGTTTTTTCACGCCTGTCGGTTGCGTCATTCGCCTGTGGGCAGGCTTTGAGTGAGCACTGGTCCAGCCCCCTCGTCGGATTTTCATTGTCAGGGAAATGGCTGAGCGACGCCGCTTTGCTCCATGAAAATTTTTTCAGAAACTGTGACAGACAGCCAGGTGGAAACCATTCGCAAAATTCAGATGGCTTTCGGTGAAGATTCTATCGGCGTCACACAGATTAAGGACCATTACAACCGGATTAAAGACGGCCCACACCGGCAGAGGGCGCGCCGCGTTCCGAGCGGCCATCGACAGGCTAAAACGACCAGATCATTTCCAAAGTGAAGGCTGTGTTGATCCGGGACGTCGTCTGACTACCAGAGAAATCGCAGAAAATGTGGACATCAGCACTTTTGCGGCACATTCCACTGTTACAGGAGATTTTGTAATGAAAGACGTGCGGCCGAATTCGCGCGTCGGGACGGAGCCGCTCATGGCGCACAACAAACTTCCTCCGTGTTGGAAACCATTCAGAAGATTCAGACGGCTTTCGGTGGCTTTTCAGTCGAGTGAGTATCTGAGAAATTGTGTAACAGCTGGGCATGCCACAACTTGTCCTGTGAGACTTCCAACACAGAGGTGTTTGTTGTGCGCCAGGAGCGGCTCCGTCCCGACGCGCGAATTCCTCCGCACGTCTTTCATTACAAAATCTCCTGTAACAGTGGAATGTGCCACAAAAGTGATATGAAAGAGCAGAATAAAGTCTTATGTTATTTAGACAGAAGCTTGTCATTCGCCTTGTAATTACTGTATCATTGGAGTGTCACAGCAAACAATCCTCGACATGTAAGCTCTTTAGAACATCATATATTTGTCATTTTAAAATAAGTTTATTCAATGGAATCTCCAGAAAGAAGTCTGTTTAAAAACAAACACACAAAAAGAAGTAACTGTTCAGATTTCTTGGTACTGCATATATTCTTAAGCATTAAGCACTTGTTGCTGTATCAAAGCCATGTTCATGTTACAGCTGATTCAATGTTCATTTAATTAGTTTTACTTAACAGGCTAAGACTGCTAATTAATACTGTAAATTGTACAAATTGTAAAGTAGTTTTTCTTGCAAAACATGTATTTAGCTTTGTAGGACTCACCTTACAGATACAGATAAAGATTATTTATTGTACAGTGAAAGGTCAGGTGCAAGTCTTTCAGTGCAAATATAAACCCGAGTAAACCACACGCAGATTGAAAGGTCTGGATAAGAAAAGAAAAATAATCATAAAATTTAAGTGAACAAAAGAGGTATGTCCAGAGAGCAAAATAAAAAAGGAGACAAAGTCTAAGAGCATAGTAGCAAAAAAATAGATTGCATATTTAAAAAAAAGAGAAAAGTATGTACAAAACTGTGGATATTTCAGTGGCAGTGGATACTGCACATAAACAAATATTGCACTCAACTGTGGCATGTGACCTGGCTATTTTGTTCCAGTGGCATTCATAGCTCTAACAGCATTTGGGTAGAAACTGTTTTTCAATTTATTTGTACTTGCTTTAATGGCTCTGCACCGTCTGATAGATAAATACATATGACTGAAAACTCAGTTGGGCACTAAATATACAATAAACAAATATCCTACCAAATAACACTGACCTTACTGAGAGGAAAAATAAGAGATCTGTGAACAAGCATATAAAATGCCCCCCCAGCTATACGAGTTGCCTTTATGTATTATTTAGCCATTGTAGTAAATCTTTTGTGATGAAATACCCGAATTAACAAATCGGTCATCCTCTTAAGAGAGGAGCCCAAAAGGTTTGTTTATTCCAACTAAGGGATTGGGGGGAGGGGGGGGGGGGGGGGTAGAGATGCTGGAGCATATCTGAGTATTCAATAGGCCAGAGGTGGGGTAAATCCCGGGGAGGCCGCCAGTCTATCGCATAGACACACAAACACACACAGTCAATTAAAAATTTCCATTTCACCTAACCTTCATGAGGGGAACCCAAGCAAACACAGAGAGAACATGCAAACCTCACACAGAAAGTACAAGGATGGAAGCGATCCCAGTACCTTCTTGCTTCTTGTTTAGGGCCCCTTCACGCAGAGTGTGAAGTTTGGACAAAGTGCGCATGACGCAGGAATCGTGAGCAAACCAGGTGAAATCGTCCCTGCGTCTAACGCCTCGTACACCTGTTGCTACAACTGTTTGCGCACACCAGTGGTGAAAGACAAAGTGTGCGCTGTGTGAACCCATCGCACCCTCTCGCGGCAGATGTCAGCCAAATTCCAGGTGACACACACGAACATCTAAAACCGCTCGCATGGCACTTAGAAAATGTGTGGCCAGTCGCACTCTTCATACGACAGTAGACTGCAGACGACTACTGTCATACTGGCAGAGAAATCTGTCTAAGTTCCACACGACTGTGGCTTTGGTGTGCATGCTGAGAACTAACAGGAGGTGTGGCTATGACAGAAGCAGCCGTGGTAATCTGCCATTCTGGACATTCCAGCTAGACAACACCTACTGTGTTTGGACAGACATGGCCTACCAACTGTCCACTGTGAGATACATGTGTCTGATTGCTGTATTTACGTGGACATAAATAAAACCACATCGCAGTGGCGACAAGCTGCAGCCAGCATGCGTGCACAGAGCGGACACTGACAGCCCACCAGCCCATCAGATCAGAACACGCAGCAGGTGATCTGACCGTCACGTCACCCACGTGAGCTCTGTTCCACATGAAGCGGTGTTTGTGCTGCAGTGAGCCGTCCACAAGACACGTGTGTCGGGCAGGACACGCACACGGCCGACTGGACGCACCAGACCAGGAGTTGTGGACATCAGAGCACACTGCTTCTCATTCATGTCATTTCATGACTGTATGTCAGTGACCATGGATCATCACCAGAGGAACAGATAAATCATATTTGTATTGCTCGCTTGATAAATGTGTTGTTTTTATATGGTGTGGGATTTAAATTTTTTTTGTAATATTTCCATGTCCTTCCTGATATGAGGCAGCTTCCTGCAGCTTTCAAAGAACAGCTCCGTAGCTCAGTGGTAAAGTCGCTGCCTGGCAATCAGAGCTTTTGAAAGGTGCGTGTTCACATCCCAGGTGGTGTGTCTTTTTCTTTCTTTTATTTTCTAATTATTCCACATAAGTTGCACGATGTGGTCCCACAGGTACCAGCTGGTTTTTATTTTTTTATTTATTCCATATAAGTGGCACGATGTGGTTCCACACTTACCAGCTGGGTTTTATTTCTTCCACATGAGCTGCGCCATGTGCTGCACCTGGCACTGTTCCTGCTCAAAAGACAAAGGCGGGTGCACGAACTCGCGCATCAGGTTCATGCACGCCTGCCTGTTGGCGCGATGTTTGTGGTGCACTAATTTCGAACTGTTTTGCGCTGTTTCGCTGTAATCGACCAGACGTCAACCAAACTTTGCATTATGTGTGAAGGGGCCCTTATGCATGAAACTAACAAATATGACATCCAAAAAAAAACAAAAAACTAATTCCATTCATCTCCCCTTGAAGACATCAAACTGGAATTATTTTCCTTCATGAATATCTTATGGTGTGCTGCCATTATGTGAAGATTTGTAAACTGGTGCTTAAAAGAGTCATGGACAGATGGATGGACAAACTGATTCCTATATACTCCCTACAAAAACAACAATTAGGATTTGTTAGGATTTGTCCTAACTGAATCTGTCTTAAAGAGGGATTTTCTCTGTTTTAACTTTCTCTTTTAGATAAATGGTTCTTTTCCATATCCTGCATCTCAACGAAACAGCTGTAGGTTTGAACAGATGGTGGTTTTGAGCACTGGTAATGATTTGTCTTATCTGACTGCTCTTGCTATAAATTTGCAAATAACTCTCACTTTAACTTCTGAAATGCAGAAATGACTCTTCTTAAAATAATGCAGAAATACCTCCCTTGCATGACTCTTTGGCAAGATCTAATGTATTGTGTTCATGTTCTATCTAACAAGACACTTGGAAGGCTGCAACAATGCACTGTAAAAACAAAGCATTGTCTCAAATCTGGTCACATGGGGACACTTGGGACATGTCCAGCTCTCCACAAGTTCTATTATACTCACTCGACTGGTAAGCACTGAAAGCCGAGATAGGCATGTCCAAACTTGTCCTCTAACACTCCGAAACGGAGGTGTTCCTTTGTCTCGCTTCATCAGCGAATCGGTCGTGACGCGCGAAGCCTCCGCGCGGCTTTCCATGACAAAATCTCTCGTTAAAAGTGAAATTTGCTGGAAAATGGCTGATGTCCAGCTCTTGTGATAACCAGAGAAAGAGCACACAACGGTCTCGTATCCACAGATCCATCAGCTTAGAAATGATCCAGTGGTTTGTGCTGCGAAGTCGCAGCTCGGAGCGCGGCACACCGACCGTCCTTAAAGGGGTCCTTAAAGCTGTAGTGAAAGTCCTTATTCTCTGTGAAGCCTGTAAAATTTTCACAGAAAGCCAGATAAATTTTTCGAATGGTTTCCAGGTGCCACTCTCTAACAGCTTCTGAAAAAATTCTGATAGAAAAAAAGTCCTTTTCATTCCGCCATTTCCAGACAATGAAAATCTGACGAGGGGGCGGGACCACTCCTTCCCAAGGCTTGCTCACAGACGAATGACGTCACCGACAGGCGTGGAAAAACTCACGCATGCGCACGAGGGTTCAAGCATGTCTGACGTAAAAACATATGAATGAAATCCATATAGTTTTTAAAAAAAATAAAAAGGACCGTTACTTTATGGACACACCATGTAAGCAAGACGATGACCCCAAGCACACTAGTAAACGAGCAAATCTTGGTTCCAAACTAACAAAATTAATGTTTTGGAGTGGCCTGCCCAATCCCCGGACCTAAATCCAATTGAGAACTTGTGGGGTGACATCAAAGAAACTGTTTCTGAAGCAAAACCAAGAAATGTGAATGAATTGTGGAATGTTGTTAAAGAATCTTGGAGTGGAATAACAGCTGAAAGGTGCCACAAGTTGGTTGACTCCATGCCTCGCAGATGTGAAGAAATCATGACAAACTGTGGTTATACAACTAAATACTAGTTTAGTGATTCACAGGATTGCTAAAAAAAAGCAGTTTGAACATAATAGTTTTGAGTTTGTAGCGTCAACAGCAGATGCTACTTTTATTGTGAACATCCCCTTTTCTACTTTTTTTTTTTTACTAATAGCCCAATTTCATAGCCTTAAGAGTGTGCATATCATGAATGCTTTGTCTTGTTGGATTTGTGAGAATCTACTGAATCTACTGTTACCTTGTTTCCCATGTAACAATAAGAAATATACTCAAAACCTGGATTAATTTTTTAGTCACACAGCACTACTATTATTCTGAACACTACTGTATAGAATAGAATAGAATTTATTATTATCATTGTACATGACACCAGAAAAAAAATATTGTGCATGACAATGAAATTAAAAACAATCTCTTAAAAGCACATTTAAAATAAATAAATAGAATAATAAATAACCCTAAAAATTCTACATAAAACCTAGTTAAAACACTCAATCACAATCATAAAATGGCAGGTCCAGCAGCATTCAGTGCACAAATAGCTCTTCCCACAAAGCTATTTTTAAGTCTGTTTGTTCTGGCCATTAAGGCCAGAACAAACAGACTTAACAGACTGGCCTGGTATATGACATATCTGAATATCTATAACACTTTTCTGTATGATACACAAACACAGAGGAAATAAGAAGGAGGGCTAATGCATTTTCACTAATACATTAGCACGACATGTTACACTGTTAAACCGAACACTCCATTTTAATACAATAATTAAGTTAATGTAACTCAAACTTTGAAAAAATGAGTTACTCATTTCCATTAATTAAACCAACTCAAAAACGAATTGTTGTCATAACAACTCAGTTCCTTTAAGTGCATTTAAAGTTTTGGGGCATTTAAGTGTTGGTGATGTATTTCCAGTGCATTCCATTCATTCATTTTGAGTTTATGTAACGGAGGCCAGCAGGTGTCGCTGTGCATATGTAGTTAGTAAACCTCACTCCCAACAGCACTTCAGTGGGCAAATGCTCACATTCGCTGGCGTTTGGCACGTTGGAGAGGTGTTCTCTTCACGGATGAATCCCGGTTCACACTGTCCAGCGCAGATGGCAGACAGCGTGTGTGGCGTTGTGTGGGTGAGCGGTTTTCTGATGTCAATGTTGTGGATCAAGTGGCCCATGGTGGCGGTGGGGTTATGGTATGGGCAGGCGTCTGTTATGGACGAAGAACACAGGTGCATTTTATTGATGGCATTTTGAATGCACAGAGATACCGTGACGAGATCCTGATTCCCAATAGCTACGTTTACATGGACATTTTATTTCTGATCTGATTGAATTCTATGTGATTGGTGGATTAGATTGTCCTATTTACATGAATGTGCTCTAAAGTGATCCGCTTGCTGTGCGTGTTTACATGCACCGTGGTTACGATCCGATTCAGTCAGTAGAGCAATCCCATAATTGTGACGTCTGCTGTTTGTGACATACGCAAATGAGTTGCACCCGGAAGCCCGCCCGTATAAACAATGGATTTGTTAACCAGCGTAATCAAGATTACTGTTATTTTTTGCACGTTTCTTTTGAAACTGTAGCATCAGAGGAACATGCTTCTTCTTCAGGACTTGTTCAGAAAGAAACGAGCGCGGCGGAATGTGTTTTTACGTGATGTAGCATGGAAAGCCGTAATGAAAACACCGACGGATTAAACACCTGATTTACGAGCCAAATGAAAAAGAAGCGTTGGAGATCAGACGGAGCTTTGAGGAAACGCATCATATTCCTCAAATAACTGACGGGACTCACAGACACATGCAGGTAGGTTATTTCTGAACGTCTGTCGTTTTTATTGACCCAATCAATACAGCTGCCACTTTTATGACTTCTTTTTTTTCAGTGGCTTTTAGGTAGAGTCCACTATGAAATCTCACAAAACTTATTTTAAACAATGAACTTTTGCAAAATATGACAATAAAGCAGTTTCATGAATAAATGAAACAAACCTTGTGAGAGGCCTTTTTACATTTCCTACTTACTTTACTCAACTAAAACAAGTTGTTTGCTTTGAGATTTTGCAACATCAGTTGCAAAATGCCTGGAAAAGCCCAAGATTCCAATGTTTTGTGCCATTCAGACCTTTTTGAGAGCTCAACAACTGCCAAATACCTTTCAAACTTAAGAGGAAAAAGTCATATCCACTACACCCTGTGCTTTGTTCACCTGATTTATTCTTAAGAATATAATGACTCATTAAGCATCAGAATTTTAAAATACTTAACCATTTTCTGTTTTAGGGTGTGAAAAACGTATGGCTACAAATCATTGGTGACCCTGCAGATCCACTCCTCGACTGGTTGCTGAAAGGCTGCATAAATTCTACACATCTGAACCCAGAGGAGAAATTTGTTAATGTGAACCTCAGCTCACTCTGTGTAACAGTAGAAAACACTTTAGGGATTTTGAAGTCGAGGTGGAGATTTTCACTTCACCTTTACACCAGCTGTGATAGCAACCTGCTGTGCACTTCCTAATTTCTGTCAAAATGAGAGGAACAACGCAAGCAACAACTGGTTGGAGAATGCTGGTCACTTTGATGGCATCTTTCCTCAGCCTGGACCACCAGTCTCGATGCAGAGCCATTCCAGTGGGAGCAGGACAACGATGGCATTGAAGGAGTACATGTTCAATCACTTCCCTCTCCGAAATGGTCATCTCCATTAACAAAAAAATAAATAAATCTGACAAACACATTTTCTCTTTTTTTATTAAAGTGAATACAACTTTCTTCCATACACATATATAAAATAAAAACCTGGCAGCACCACAACAATTTGGTTAAAAATAAAATATAGTGCTAAAAACTTTTAATCACTTATATCAGAGCTTGGCATTACTTCTTAAACTGGCATTACTGTGATGTCAGATCATAAAACCAAACCCTAAAGGCAGCTCTTTGTCAGCAAAATAACATACTATCAGGGAAAATTTGAAGAAACTAAACATCAGGGCCAGTTTCTTATATTCAGTTTCTACATGTTGTGTAGGCTGTAGTCAATGTTTCCACTGTTATTTTGATTATTGTAGGCTGTAGTCAATGTTTCCACTGTTATTTTGATTATTCTGCGTGTGCTGAAGTGGCAGGTGGTAACTTGGGTTGGGTGGTCAGGTGGCTTGCTGTGATTGGTGATGAAACAGTAGACTTAGTAGAGGACCAAGCTGAGATGCTTGCACATCATTTAGGAGAGATTAACTTACCTGTTCCAGACTAATATGACCCCAATGAACAACTTGAGATATGTGCCAAAATCTCTGTCCAGGACAAACAGCCCAAAATGCCCACACCCTTTTTCATACAGATGTATTTTCTAAACAGCAGCAGCTAGAGATTTTCCAAGGTGTTGAACATGTTGAAAATGACCAGTACATTTTTGGGAGGGTCAAAGAAGAGTGTAAAATTTCTATTTTGATATTTTACGAGAAAATGGCTAAAATAAGTGGGTCAACGTATTACCACACATCCAAAGAAAACGAACATTTTCCAAATATGAAATTTTTATTTTCAGTCCTGTTATCAATGGAATATGCATTTAAAGTGGATAATACAAAACAAACCTTGTATCTTTGGCAGACAGCAGTATCTAGAGGTCTTAAATGTTTTAAAGATTATCAGGGAACATCCACAACAGAAAGTTTAAGATACTAAATATGTGGCGATTCCAGACTGTATGTAGGTCTTTTGACCTAATGTTTTTTTCTTAAAATATAAAAATTATATATAATATAAAAATTTTACACTCTTCTATGACCCTTCTAAACATGTACTGGTCATTCTGAGCATACCGAGTACCTTGGAAAACCTACAGCTGCTGCGGTTTAGAAAATCCAGCTGTATTTGAAGTAACACTTGGGACGAGTGGTCATTTTCGGGCTGTTCCATGCTTGCCTCAGCTAGGTCCGAGACTAACTTTGTTCATGTAAATGTGGAGCTGATGAGTAGGACTGAGAAAGGAGAGCCTGAAGACCATAAAACCGTTGCCCTATAATGCTTTCAGTTGAGCGGGTATTTTCTTCCATAAACCTGGAAAGAAGCCTCTCTTCTCTTTCCAGATTCCTCTCATGCTGCTGTTGCATGTTGTCCAGGAAAGATCTCTGCTGGGCTGACCAATCACCCAGGAGCTTGGCATCACCAGATGATGGCTTTTGATCTAGAAAGAACGTATAATTTCAGTTAGCAAAGAAAAAGAGGGTTTATGTTTTTCTCTTTGTGGATCTCTGTCATGCATTATACCAAAGAATCATCCTGCTTCTATATTCAAATATGTTGTACTCATCCACGTGGCTTTTGACTTCACAAAGCTCAAAACAGGAAAACAAAATTGAAATGAAAATATGTTTGTGTCTCAACTGTCTAAAGGATATTAACTGTCATATTCTGCTGGAACTTTGTAATATTACCATTTCTAAAAAATAAAGCACTCCAAATAAATATGCAATGACGAACATTATTTTTTCAACAAGCTCTACAGGAAATTTCAATAACTCACTGCGGTCTTATTTTGCAGCATATTACTCTTTAAAAAAACCTCACTTTTTTGTCTGGAGGCTCCTCTGTGGTCTTCAGGTTGTGTTAAGCTGCTGTCGTCAATCTCCGACGTGCTGTTTACATCATCATCTGTATATATGAGAGCAGAAATTAACGTGATGTACTAATGTGAACGAGGATAAAGAGTGTTGGTTAACTCGACGATCAGACTGTGTTCATGCACTTTACTCCGAGAATAAGCTTATGGGATAACTTAACATGAATCCCCAACATTAACTTGAACTAAAGCCACACATTTGGCTCAAAGTACGTCTCGGGAAAAAAAGAAAGGAAAAAAAAAGAAAAGGGAATCTTGAGTTAGCGTGATTTTATCAGGACTTACCTCCAGGATTTCCAGTGTCTCGGGTGAACTTTCCTCCAGTGGAAAACCGACTTCTACTCCAGTGTGCTCCTTGGAGATGGTCGACCTCCGATTATTATCCATTAATTCATAATAAGTGAAGCTGGTTGGAGCCGCGCCACTTCTGCTTGTTTAGCTTCTCCTTGTACAAAGCGCTCGTTGCTTCCCAGCGGTTTTTAATTTGCTCCACTGACCTGCTAACTCCGGACACAACAAGTCTGTGCTGCCAACTTACATCCGTCAAACTTTTCCACTTATTTCAAATTCTTTTAAAACGTTGAGGAGTGTTGTCTCTTGTAAAGTCCAGCTGTGTTTTTTCTGTCGCCATTTCCGTGAACACAGAGCAGGAAGCGTCACGTGGTGATGTGACGTAACAGACATACGCAGTAAGGCTCCTCACAGGCGGACAATCCGACCTGCCGTTTACATGGAACATGATCGGGTTAAAAACAGGGTTACACCACCTCCTCTAACCCGATCGTAATTTCGATCGGATTGGGCTATTCTAATCAGATGGAGCTGTTTACATGGCATGATTTTGATCCGATTGTTCAATCAGATTACTTTTGGTCCATGTAAACGCAGCTATTGTTGTGCCATACATCCAAGAACATCACCTCATGTTGCAGCAGGATAATGCACAGCCCCATGTTGCAAGGATCTGTACACAATTCTTGGAAGCTGAAAATGTCCCAGTTCTTGCATGGCCGGCATACTCACCGGACATGTCACCCATTGAGCATGTTTGGGATGCTCTGGACCGGCATATACGACAGCGTGTACCAGTTCCTGCCAATATCCAGCAACTTCGCACAGCCATTGAACAGGAGTGGACCAACATTCCACAGGCCACGACGTGCACACTCATCACATTTAGGAGCGTGTCTTAAAGAGTTTCCGTCTTCATTCACGTTCACTGCGCTGCTCTGAACTTGTTGAACACTGATCAGAGGGTGTACACTGAGGACTGTCAGGACGCAAATGTAAGTTGTTTTTTTTTTTATTTTCCTTTTACTTTTCAATTTGACTTTTGAACTTTCGACGCTCTGAGCTGTGACGTAGCTTTGCGCTGTCCAACAGGAATGACGCGTCGGGCCAAAACACGGAAGACTAGTGGGAGAAACCACTGATCTGTACAAATGGTAAATGGACTGCATTTATAAAGCGCTTTTCCATCTGCATCAGATGCTCAAAGCGTTTTACAATAATGCCTCACATTCACTCCAATGTCAGGGTGCTGCCATACAAGGCGCTCACTACACACCGGGAGCAATAGGGGATTAAAGACCTTGCCCAAGGGCCCTTAGTGATTTTCCAGTCAGGCGGGGATTTGAACCACAGACCAGAGCAGAAACCACGTGTCTGAAGAAAAATCCTTGGAAATGTTTTTTGTTGTTATTGTTTGTTACCTCAAAATTTCTGATTACTGTTTAAAAAGAACACTCTGTTTAAAAAGAACACTTGTAATTAAAATAGCTAAATCAATAAATGGTTCTTTAAAAACCTTTCATCTATAAATTAAAACCACCTGTTATTTCAGATTAGATAATTTCTTCTTTGACATTTATTTTTAGACAAATAAAATAACATGGAAATTTGTACAGTTTTTAAGTCTGGTAGATTATTACTTGATTGTTCAAGCTACCTCAAGGAGAAGTGCACTGTTTAAGTGATAAATAATAAAATAAGGTGATTAAAATGAAATTATTATATATTTAGCATTTTGTTCATTGTTCATTCAGTTTTTTAAAGTATCTGACTGGGACTCAGTATCGGCAGATACTTAAAATCAGATGACTCAGAATCGGATCGGGGCCAAAAAACCTGCTCAGGACATACCTAATTCACAGCACTATCCACAGGCCTGAATATAAGATACGAGGTCTGTTAGAAAAGTATCTGACCTTTGGCCGGGGAAAAAAAACTGGCTTACCTGGAGGGTTGGAAACCTAATCACCCTCGAAGTAGTCTCCTTGGGACTCCACACACTTCTCCCAGCAGTGTCGCCACTGTTGGAAGCATTCCAAAAAAGCCTCTTTTGGGATGGAGTGCAGCTCCGCCGTCATTGCAGCCATGATGTCCTCCCTCGTCTCAAAACGCATTCCTTTTAATGGTGTTTTAATTTTTGGGAACAGCCAGAAGTCGCAAGGGGCCATGTCAGGAGAGTATGGAGCCTGTGGAACCACAGGAGTTTGGTTTTGAGACAAAAAAGTCTGAATTAAGTTCGAGGAATGTGCTGGAGCATTGTCGTGGTGGAGGCGCCAATTTCCTGTGTCCCACAACTCCGGTCTCTTGCGCCGTACAGCATTACGGAGGAGACGGAGGACATCCCTGTAATACTCCTTCGTTATTGTTTGACCCTGTGGTGCGTACTCGTGGTGTACCACACCGCCGGAGTAAAAAAAAATAGTCAGCATTACCTTCACATTGCTGCGCACTTGGCGCACCTTCTTCAGTCGTGGCGACGTGGAATGCTTCCACTGTGACGACTGGAATTTGGTTTCCGGGTCATACCCAGACACCCAGGACTCATCACCGGTGATAATAGTGTCCATAAAGTTGGGATGTGTGAATGGAGTCCAGCATGTCCTGTGAGACTTCAACACGGAGGTACTTTTGGTCAGCCGCCGTCAGCAACCTCGGCACGAATTTCGCAGCCACGCGCTTCATGCCCAAATCTTCTGTCACGATGGAATGTGCCGAAAAAGTACTAATGTCCACTTCCTCCGCAATTTCTTGGATGGTCACTCGACGGTCCCGCATTACCACAGCGTTCACTTTGGAAATGATCTCCTCATTTCGGCACGTCGATGGTCGGCCGGAGCGTGGCTCGCTCTCCACCGTTACGCGTCCGTCTTTAAACTGGTTGTACCACTCCTTAATTTGTGTGGCGCCCATAACTTCATCCCCGAAAGCCGTCTTTATTTTTTGAATGGTTTCCACTTGGCTGTCGCCAAGTTTCTGGCAAAATTTGATGCAATGGCGTTGCTCAAATTGTTCCCCCATTTTCCTTGCAACAAAAATCCGCCGAACGCACAGCACCACTCCTCACACAAAGGCTGCTCACAGGCGAATGACGCAACCGACAGGCGTGGAAAAACTCACGCATGCGCACTAAGGTTCAAGGTTGGCTGATGCAATCACACGTGATTCAAATCCATAAAGTTTTTGAAAAAAATAAAAAGGTCGGATAGTTTTCTCACAGACCTCGTATACGAGGTCTGTTAGAAAAGTAACGCACCTTTTTATTTTTTTCAAAAACTATATGGATTTGATCCATATGTTTTTACGGGACCGTCGTGTGCAATTTCTCTGGTTATCACAAGAGCTGGACATCAGCCATTTTCCGGCAGATTTCACTTTTAACAAGACATTTTGTCATGGAAAGCCGCGCGTAGGCTTCGCGCGTCACGACCGATTCACTGATGAAGCGAGACAAAGGAACACCTCTGTTTCGGAGTGCCAGAGGACAAATTGGAACATGCCCAGCTCTCCACAATTTCTCTTATACTCACTCGACTGGTAAACACTGAAAGCCGAGATAGGCATGTCCCAACTTGTTCTCTGGCACTCCGAAACAGAGGTGTTCCTTTGTCTCGCTTCATCAGCGAATCGGTCGTGACGCGCGAAGCCTCCGCGCGGCTTTCCATGACAAAATCTCTTGTTAAAAGTGAAATTTGCCGGAAAATGGTGATGTCCAGCTCTTGTGATAACCGGAGAAATTGCACACGACGGTCCTGGCTCCACACAGCCATCCGTTTAGAAATGATGTGGTGGTTTCTGCCTCTCGATGGCGGCTTGGAGCGCGGCGCACCGTGCGCCATTGTGGGCCGTCCTTAAAGCTGTAGTAACACTCCTTATTCTCTGTGAAGCCCGTAAAATTTTCACCGAAAGCCAGATAAATTTTTCAAATGGTTTCCAGCTGCCTGTCTCTAACAGTTTCTGAAAAAATTCTGATGGAAAAAAAGCCCAAATCATTCCACCATTTCCTCGCAATGAAACAACGACGAGAGGGGTGGAGCAGTGCTCACTCAAAGCCTGCCCACAGGCGAATGACGCAACCGCACGCATGCGCACGAAGGTTCAAGCTTGGCTGATGTAATCACACGTGATTCAAATCCATATAGTTTTTGAAAAAAAATAAAAAGGTACGATACTTTTCTAACAGACCTCGTATGAGCTCAATTTTGATTTCTGATTTTTTTTTTTTATGCTGCTGACCTGTTTACATTAAGATGTGTCAGAAAACACTTTTACAAAGTAGAAATTGTAGGTAGAAAAGGAAATGATGTTAGAGCTTCTCATCATTGAAAGATCTGACATCACATGATCTTCAGAGTGAACAAGAGAACAACGCCTTTGTGGTTTATGAATGCTTAAAACATACTGAACACTTTTAGACATATACTTTCCTCTTGGTGTGAAAAGAATGGTTTGGTCTTGACATGTTGCTCCTTCAGCTCAGTGTTGACTCTTTAATTAAAAAGGTTAATTAAAATACTTTGCCTGATTTTGAGGCAATTAAGTTTATTTCAATTTTATGTCATTTACTTTTACAACTCATTGAGTTGCAACACTACAAATTAAATGAAAAGCCCTATCGGAGAGAGGTGAGCGTTATGAAAGCTTTGCTGCTTGACGTGCATATTGAGTAAACACTTTGAAGCCATGTTAAATATGATGTTCAGGTTATACGTGCAGCCTTAAATGTAATATAAAGCTCTGCTGCTCACTGAGTTCATCCCTTTGTTAACCTTTCGACATATTTCATAGAAATACTGACAAAGTATATCTACATTACTTACCATTTTAAATCACTTTAGTATGTCTTATAATAAAAAGATTAATGCATTAAGGCATTAATGGGGGTGAGTGACCATTTGAGAGTCCAGGAAAAGTAAATCGACAGAGGACACCTTGTTCTAATAATAGCTGTGAGCTCAAACTGTTGAACCGGTTCCAGTAGCATGGGGAAATCCCGCTGAGGGTCCTGATCCAAAGCTTTTCTCCCCAAGGTCGGAGCATCATGGTCCAGAAGACCTGGGTAAATGTTTGTGCACAGAGGCTGAGCTCCCATCATATTCATAACTGTGGAAGAGTTTGATTTATGATGCAGGCTTTACTACCTATTGGGCGCAATTACACCCAGCACAGAGAGAATGCAAACAAATCCTCAAACAGCAGCCATTTTGGGCTGCAGATAATAAAGTGTATTGATAACAGAACAAGTCAAATAAGCAATGTCTGTACACAAAGCAAAAACGTTATCTCAGAATAGAGCTTGAAGCAATGTGCAAGACTGAGTTATCTTGGATTTCTCTTAAATTTTACTTGCCTCTCTGCCGTGTCAGGTAAAAGTATAACCAGAGACACAGTACTGTAGCATGTATCAATGAATCTATACATTTCTACATGTGCCGTAATCATATTTTCTGTATATACTCTACATATTTATTTAATCTATACTATAATTCACCAAATGTCTGCCCGTGCGTCGGATCCTGCATCACACCAAAATGGCTCAGGTAATCGACGTGAGTTTTGCCCTGTGACATAACATAATGTACACCCTGGAGTAAAATAGGGAGGTTAATTTTCACATGCTGCTCACAGTTATATAGAATTAGGTACTATCATCTCAGACAAAAGTATTAGCATGCTAACTAGTCATAACGCTTCTTCTTCTAGGGAGTTTTATAACGGCTGCCAGACCAACAACTGCATTGCCGCCACCATCTGTCCATTAGTGTTAATAGACAGTGAATCTGAACACACAGCATTTCTCACAGTGAACATGTCGTTCAGCCGAGACCGTGAGCGTTTAAAAATCTTTGTGAAGAACCGCAAAGACAAAAAGGAAACTTTTCTCAACAATGTTGTGTACCCAGAGGTTCTGTGATAGGAGAGTGGCATGTGATAGTGGTGATTAGCGTTGTGTGACACTGCAAGATTTGGTATCGATCCAATACCAAGTAAATACAGGGCCAGTATCACTGATACTGATAAAGATACTTTTTTAATAATTAAGGTGGCTGCATCATAACATTGCTTAATCTGAATGAATTTCCATGACCGTTATGTGTTTTTCTTACTTTTTTCCTTTGGATTACTAATTTGTTAAAACACAGGACAGAATTTGATACTTAATTGTCATCATAAAAGTTGTTGTTCAGAAAAAACAAAAACAATTTTTGCCATACATTGTCAGGTTCAGATTTTTTTTCTTAAATAAACAAAGTGTACAAAATTATCATTAGAGAACAAATTAAATATTTTTTTTCCAGGCACAGAGTTCAAACTAAAAGACAAAAATTAACTAAAATTTCTCGCTTCATTGCACTTCTTTCTGGATTTTTAAATAAACAAAGTGTACAAAATTATCACTTCACAAGTAATGTTATAAAACAAGAAGAATTTCAAGTAGAATGTGTGTACAGGAAATAAAATACAAAAACAAAACAAAATTTATCTTCTTCAGTGCACTTCTTTTCTGAATACAGCATTGCAGACAGGAGAGAAAATAAAACTAAAGTATCAATCTCATTACACCAGTATCGAACAATATAGGCATTAATATTTGGATCAATCCACCCACCACTACTGGTGATACTGATGCGGAAATAGCTGCATCCAAATGTATTACTTTTACATCGCTACATAATCATCACTGACCAGTATGACTGTGACCTAATATGTATTTGTGGTGAAAATGTGGTGAGAATCTGTGAAATAGTTTTGATGTAATCCTTCAAAGCCTATATAAAGTGAATCTTGATCCAGAATCCGATTCAGATCTGGATCTCCTCCAAAATTCAGTGGAGTCTTCCATGGCCTAATATTGATCTGTGGTAAAAAATTTGGTGAGAATCCATGAAATAGTTTTGACATAAAATAGTTTTGACATAATCTTTCAAAGCATATATAAAGTGAAATCTTGATCCAGAATCCAGATTCAGATCCAGATCACTTCCAAAATTCAGTGGACTCGTCCTTGCCCTAATACAGTAGTGTTCAGAATAATAGTAGTGCTATGTGACTAAAAAGATTAATCCAGGTTTTGAGTATATTTCTTATTGTTACATGGGAAACAAGGTACCAGTAGATTCAGTAGAGTCTCACAAACCCAACAAGACCAAGCATTCATGATATGCACACTCTTAAGGCTATGAAATTGGGCTATTAGTAAAAAAAAAAAAGTAGAAAACGGGGTGTTCACAATCAATCAATCAATCAATCAACTTTTTTCTTATATAGTGCCAAATCACAACAAACAGTTGCCCCAAGGCACTCCATATTGCAAGGCAAGGCCATACAATAACCATGAAAAACCCCAACGGTCAAAACGACCCCCTATGAGCAAGCACTTGGCCACAGTGGGAAGGAAAAACTCCCTTTTAACAGGAAGAAACCTCCAGCAGAACCAGGCTCAGGGAGGGGCAGTCTTCTGCTGAGACTGGTTGGGGCTGAGGGAAAGAACCAGGAAAAAGACATGCCGAGAAGGGGGGCAGAGATCGATCACTAATGATTAAATGCAGAGTGATGCATACGGAGCAAAAAAAGAAAGAAACAGTGCATCATGGGAACCCCCCACAGTCTACGTCTAAAGCAACATAACCAAGGGATGGTCCAGGGTCACCCGATCCAGCCCTAACTATAAGCCTTAGCGAAAAGGAAAGTTTTAAGCATAATCTTAAAAGTAGAGAGGGTATCTGTCTCCCTGATCTGAATTGGGAGCTGGTTCCACAGGAGAGGAGCCTGAAAGCTGAAGGCTCTGCCTCCCATTCTACTCTTACAAACCCTAGGAACCACAAGTAAGCCCGCAGTCTGAGAGCGAAGCGCTCTAATGGGGTAATATGGTACTACGAGGTCCCTAAGATAAGATGGGACCTGATTATTCAAAACCTTATAAGTAAGAAGAATAATTTTAAATTCTATTCTAGAATTAACAGGAAGCCAATAAAGAGAGGCCAACACGGGTGAGATATGCTCTCTCTTGCTAGTCCCCGTCAGTACTCTAGCTGCAGCATTCTGAACCAACTGAAGGCTTTTTAGGGAACTTTTAGGACAACCTGATAATAATGAATTACAATAGTCCAGCCTAGAGGAAATAAATGCATGAATTAGTTTTTCAGCATCACTCTGAGACAAGACCTTTCTGATTTTAGAAATATTGCGTAAATGCAAAAAGGCAGTCCTACATATTTGTTTAATATGCGCTTTGAATGACATATCCTGATCAAAATAACTCCAAGATTTCTCACAGTATTACTAGAGATCAGGGAAATGCCATCCAGAGTAACGATCTGGTTAGACACCATGCTTCTAAGATTTGTGGGGCCAAGTACAATAACTTCAGTTTTATCTGAGTTTAAAAGCAGGAAATTAGAGGTCATCCATGTCTTTATGTCTGTAAGACAATCCTGCAGTTTAGCTAATTGGTGTGTATCCTCTGGCTTCATGGATAGATAAAGCTGGGTATCATCTGCGTAACAATGAAAATTTAAGCAATACCGTCTAATACTGCCCAAGGGAAGCATGTATAAAGTGAATAAAATTGGTCCTAGCACAGAACCTTGTGGAACTCCATAATTAACTTTAGTCTGTGAAGAAGATTCCCCATTTACATGAACAAACTGTAATCTATTAGACAAATATGATTCAAACCACCGCAGCGCAATGCCTTTAATACCTATGACATGCTCTAATCTCTGTAATAAAATTTTATGGTCAACAGTATCAAAAGCAGCACTGAGGTCCAACAGAACAAGCACAGAGATAAGTCCACTGTCCGAAGCCATAAGAAGATCATTTGTAACCTTCACTAATGCTGTTTCTGTACTATGATGAATTCTAAAACCTGACTGAAACTCTTCAAATAGACCATTCCTCTGCAGGTGATCAGTTAGCTGTTTTACAACTACCCTCTCAAGAATCTTTGAGAGAAAAGGAAGGTTGGAGATTGGCTTATAATTAGCTAAGATAGCTGGGTCAAGTGATGGCTTTTTAAGTAATGGTTTAATTACTGCCACCTTAAAGGCCTGTGGTACATAACCAACTAACAAGATAGATTGATCATATTTAAGATTGAAGCATTAAATAATGGTAGGACTTCCTTGAGCAGCCTGGCAGGAATGGGGTCTAATAAGCATATTGATGGTTTGGATGAAGTAACTAATGAAAATAACTCAGGCAGAACAATCGGAGAGAAAGAGTCTAACCAAATACCGGCATCACTGAAAGCAGCCAAAGATAACGATACATCTTTGGGATGGTTATGAGTAATTTTTTCTCTAATAGTCAAAATTTTGTTAGCAAAGAAAGTCATGAAGTCATCACTAGTTAAAGTTAATGGAATACTCAGCTCAATAGAGCTCTGACTCTTTGTCAGCCTGGCTACAGTGCTGAAAAGAAACCTGGGGTTGTTCTTATTTTCTTCAATTAGTGATGAGTAGAAAGATGTCCTAGCTTCACGGAGGGCTTTCTTATAGAGCAACAAACTCTTTTTCCAGGCTAAGTGAAGATCTTCTAAATTAGTGAGACGCCATTTCCTCTCCAACTACGGGTTATCTGCTTTAAGCTACGAGTTTGTGAGTTATACCACGGAGGCAGACACTTCTGATTTAAAGCTCTCTTTTTCAGAGGAGCTACAGCATCCAAAGTTGTCTTCAATGAGGATGTAAAACTATTGACGAGATACTCTAGCTCCCTTACAGAGTTTAGGTAGCTACTCTGCTCTGTGTTGGTATATGACATTAGAGAACATAAAGAAGGAATCATATCCTTAAACCTAGTTACAGCGCTTTCTGAAAGACTTCTAGTGTAATGAAACTTATTCCCCACTGCAGGGTAGTCCATCAGGGTAAATGTAAATGTTATTAAAAATGATCAGACAGAAGGGAGTTTTCAGGGAATACTGTTAAGTCTTCTATTTCCATACCATAAGTCAGAACAAGATCTAAAATATGATTAAAGTGGTGGGTGGACTCATTTACTTTTTGAGCAAAGCCGATAGAGTCTAATAATAGATTAAATGCAGTGTTGAGGCTGTCATTCTCAGCATCTGTGTGGATGTTAAAATCGCCCACTATAATTATCTTATCTGAGCTAAGCACTAAGTCAGACAAAAGGTCTGAAAATTCACAGAGAAACTCACAGTAACGACCAGGTGGACGATAGATAATAACAAATAAAACTGGTTTTTGGGACTTCCAATTTGGATGGACAAGACTAAGAGACAAGCTTTCAAATGAATTAAAGCTCTGTCTAGGTTTTTGATTAATTATAAGCTGGAATGGAAGATTGCTGCTAATCCTCCGCCCTGGCCCGTGCTACGAGCATTCTGACAGTTAGTGTGACTCGGGGGTGTTGACTCATTTAAACTAACATATTCATCCTGCTGTAACCAAGTTTCTGTTAGGCAGAATAAATCAATACGTTGATCAATTATTATATCATTTACCAACAGGGACTTAGAAGAAAGAGACCTAATGTTTAATAGACCACATTTAACTGTTTTAGTCTGTGGTGCAATTGAAGGTGCTATATTATTTTTTCTTTTTGAATTTTATGCTTAAATAGATTTTTGCTAGTTATTGGTGGTCTGGGAGCAGGCACCGTCTCTACGGGGATGGGGTAATAAGGGGATGGCAGGGGGAGAGAAGCTGCAGAGAGGTGTATAAGACCACAGCTCTGCCTCCTGGTCCCAACGCTAGACAGTCACAGTTTGGAGGATCCAAAAAAATTGGCCAGATTTCTAGAAATGAGAGCTGCTCCCTCTAAAGTGGGATGGATGCCGTCTCTCCTAACAAGACCAGGTTTTCCCCAGAAGCTTTGCCAATTATCAATGAAGCCCACCTCATTTTTTGGACACCACTCAGACAGCCAGCAATTCAAGGAGAACATGCGGCTAAACATGTCACTCCCGGTCTGATTGGGGAGGGGCCCAGAGAAAACTACAGAGTCCGACATTGTTTTTGCAAAGTTACACACCGATTTAATGTTAATTTTAGTGACCTCCGATTGGCGTAACCGAGTGTCATTACTGCCGACGTGAATTACAATCTTACCAAATTTACGCTTAGCCTTAGCCAGCAATTTCAAATGTCCTTCGATGTCGCCTGCTCTGGCCCCTGGAAGACAATTGACAATGGATGCTGGTGTCGCTAACTTCACATTTCTCAAAACAGAGTCGCCAATAACCAGAGTTTGATCCTCGGCGGGTGTGTCGTCGAGTGGGGAAAAACGGTTAGAGATGTGAACGGGTTGACGGTGTACACGGGGCTTCTGTTTAGGGCTACGCTTCCTCCTCACAGTCACCCAGTCAGCCTGCTTTCCCGACTGCACGGGATCTGCCAGGGGGGAACTAACGGCGGCTAACGGACTTACAATAATAGTAGCATCTGCTGTTGACGCTACAAACTCAAAACTATTATGTTCAAACTGCTTTTTTAGCAATCCTGTGAATCACTAAACTAGTATTTAGTTGTATAACCAGTTTTTCATGATTTCTTCACATCTGCGAGGCATTAATTTTGTTGGTTTGGAACCAAGATTTTGCTCATTTACTAGTGTGCTTGGGGTCATTGTCTTGTTGAAACACCCATTTCAAGCGCATGAGGCATAAGGCTACATGACCTCTTCAAGTATTCTGACATATCCAAACTGATCCATGATACCTAGTATGTGATATATAGGCCCAACACCATAGTAGAAGAAACATGCCCTTATCATGATGCTTGCACCACCATGCTTCACTGTCTTCACTGTGAACTGTGGCTTGAATTCAGAGTTTGGGGGTTGTCTCACAAACTGTCTGCGGCCCTTGGACCCAAAAGAACAATTTTACTCTCATCAGTCCTCAAAATATTCCTCCATTTCTCTTTAGGCCAGTTGATGTGTTCTTTGGCAAATTGCAACCTCTTCTGCACATCTTTTATTTAACAGAGGGCCTTTGCGGGGGATTCTTGCAAATAAATTAGCTTCACACAGGTGTCTTCTAACTGTCACAGCACTTACAGGTAACTCCAGACTGTCTTTGATCATCCTGAAGCTGATCAATGGGTGAGCCGTTGCCATTCTGGTTATTCTTCTATCCATTTTGATGGTTATTTTCCATTTTCTTCCACGCATCTCTGGATTTTTGTCCATTTTAAAGCATTGGAGATCATTGTAGATGAACAGCCTATAATTTTTTGCACCTGTGTATAAGTTTTCCCCTCTCCAATCAACTTTTTAATCAAACTCTGCTGTTCTTCTGAACAGTGTCTTGAACGTCCCATTTTCCTCACGCTTTCAAAGAAAAAAGCATGTTCAACAGGTGCTGGCTTCATCCTTAAATAGGGGACACCTGATTCACACCTGTTTGTTCCACAAAACTGACAAACTCACTGACTGAATGCCACACTACTATTATTGTGAACACCCCCTTTTTCTACTTTTTTTTTACTAATAGCCCAATTTTATAGCCTTAAGAGTGTGCATATCATGAATGCTTGGTCTTGTTGGATTTGTGACAATCTACTGAATCTACTGGTACCTTGTTTCTCATGGAACAATAAGAAATATACTCAAACCTGGATTAATCTTTTTAGTCACATAGCACTACTATTATTCTGAACACTACTGTATGTATCTGTGGTGCAAATTTGGTGAGAATCTGTGAAGTAGTTTTAATGTAATCCTTCAAAGATTATATAAAGTGAATCTTGATCCAGAATCCAGATCCCGATGTGGATCACCTCCAAAATTCAGTGGATTCTTCCATGGCCTAATATGTTTCCATGGTGAAAATTTGGTGAGAATCCATGAAGTAGTTTTGACGTAATCCTTCTAAAACTATACAAAGTGAAACTTGATCCAGAATCCAGATCCAGATCCAGATCACATCCAGAATTTAACGGAGTCTTTCACGCCTTAATATGTATCTGTGTTGAAAATTTCATCAAATGCATGCAGTAGCTTTGACGTAATCTTGCTAACAGCAATCCTTCAAAGCCTATATAAAGTGAAACTTGATCCGGAATCCGGTCCGGATCCAGATCAAGTCCAAATTTAACGGGTTCTTCCATGGCCTAATATCTATCTGTGGTGAAAATTTTGTCAAAATCCGTGCAGCAGTTTTGACATAAGATGCAGGTGAATTTATTCTGTCCTTGGCAGACGTAATAAATTCAATTCAGACAGATACGGGTGATATAACCACTCACCCAAAACAGGTCTTTTCTAAAGTTTGTGTGGTTTAATATTCAGACCAAGCCCCTGAAATACAAAAGGAACACTTGAATCTGCACCTGCAGTATAATTCCTTGGCTTAATGGCACGTGACCATCTTAAGAGCCAGGGGTGCCACATGGCACATGTTCATCTTTGGTTCAATCTGAGAGTCCTTTACAAAAAAATAAAAAAAAGTGCGGGTTGGTTTCAGGTACTGTTTTCTGCTACATTGTGGAACTCATTGGTGTACGCATCCACTGAGCGTCTTCCTTGTCAAATGTGGAGGAGGATGTGGGCTGCTTTCCTGCCAGGCAGCAACATGCTCCAGATCTGTTTAAGCTGCTCTTGGAATAGATCTGGTGACTGGCAGAACACAGAACCACTCAGCTGGGTGATGGTGTAACCATGACGTTAGGTACCTCACCAACTGTCATTCAGTGGTGTACATCTTTGGCTTTAGCAGAAAAATGATGACGCACATGGAGAAAAACTGTTAGTACTTGCTTGGCTCACTAGACAAGGGTGGGTCTGGCAGTTGGGTGGTGTTGGAAACTGTGCTGAAGCAGCCAGGGTGGCGTTCTTTGCGTTTTTTGCTCACTCTTGACCTGCAGATGTTGCATGTTGCATAGTGCATGAACTCGCTCACGTTCTGATGTACCTAACGGAGCCTGGTAGACCAGGAGGCCTAAAAACCTGCAGTGTGTGCTGGGTTCACGAAGGTTTATTATATTGAAGGTACACTCAGAGAACCCAACTACAGACACAAATGACAGTGTCTTAATTGGTAAAATGACCAAAAAGTCTCCCTCTAATGTAAATTTTGGTGAAGCAGCAGGCAGAATCAGACTCAAAGACAAACAGTTCAGACACATCCAGACAGATAGTAACAGCTAGACAGATACAATCTCAATCAGCAAGCAGAATTTGAATCACACACAGAAGTTACCGAGACACTGGTAGTAGGCAACAGTGAAGTACCGGAGAGAGACCGTATTAACACACGACAATCTAGCAAATGTGCAGTGAACTAAACCGCGAAGGATTTATGTTTATGTAAAATCTGGTCATACAGTATACACAAAACAGGTGTAAGGACTCGGAAAGATGCAGAGAATGGGGATGTGCACGAGAAACAGGTGACTAGGCCTGGATGTGAAAGTAGTCTGGAACTCAGTTGAGTGTGTTCAAGAATGGCCACTTGGCCATGATATCATACTGTGATAAAAATCAAGTCGATAAGGATGATGAGCTCTGGATGGGGTACATCTTGGACAGGATGCCAATCTGTCACAGAGACACATACAGACAGACAACAAATTCACACCTACGGTCAATTTAGAGTCACCAATTCACCTAACCTTGTCTTTGGAGGTGAGAGGAAGCTGGAGCACACTGAGGGAACCCACACAAACAGAAGGAGAACATGCAAACTCCACACAGAAAGGACCATGCAGGAAGCGATTCCATGGCCTTCTTGTTGTGAGGCAAGCCACACATACACGTAGTTTTAATAAACAATGAAAGTGTGCATTTAATGCTGTGCAGCCTGTGTGTTCAGCACAATGCACTCTGTGTGTGCACCCTCAGTGCGGACTAAAGACCTCCCATTCAGTCTCTTATGTGACAGCGAAACACAAAAACACAAACATGCTTCTTCTGGTTGACTCCTTCTTTCATCCGTTAATCTGAATACTACAGAAGATGCACTGACGAGAGGCATGGACATGAACAATTTAACGTGATTTCAGAGATTGGATCAATGTAAACTATTGTATCAGAAAAGGCCACTTCAAAAAGCATAAAAAATTACACTAAGAAGAATAAAATAAATTAATAAAAATCAGATATAGGCAGAAAATCTAAATTGGGCATCAACACCTGTAGCGTAAAAACAGCTAAAATAAACTATGGCTATACAAATAAAATAAAATACAAATAAAACATATGCATTTCGTCAAACTGTAATTTATGGAGGTCACTGGAGGTAATTATACTAAAAAAATATTCTTTGAGTTTAAAATGTGGCTTTATGAACTTTTAAAATTAGACATGTACCACATCATTTCTTTGATAATTACCATTACCATTAAAAGCAGCAGGAGGAGATGCTCCCTGCCTGATTCTTGAGCTGATTTAAATATGATGCTCATTAGAGTCTATTCACCAAATTCATGAATCACTGTATGACAGACCAGAGCTGCCTCACCTGTAAAAAGGTCCCTCCTACTAATGGACAGATAGCAAAAGGAATGTACGAAGGGAAATGGCTCAATTTATTACAAGCTTCAGGCAAATGCAAATGAGGCACAATCAATAACTTCACCAATTTATGGTATGCCATTAGCAATAAGATGCCAAAATAGTGAAAACCACCAAAAGAAACATGGAGATCAAGTGGGCAAAAGGATACCACTCATTCTTTCTTGCTTATTAGTTAAAGTAGACCTACATTGAAATAAATGTGGTCAGATTTCAGAAAGAAATAGCTGATATGTATTTATAAGACCCTTGTGAATGCAGTAAAGTAAATCTGTAAGCCCAAATTTGTAATTCAGTGGAGAAATCTTTGTTTAAAAATGACAAATTTGCAGCTAAAATTTAGCCCTCTGTGAAAACAGTTTGTACAGCCGTATCATTTCCATGATGTCGGGGACAAGACGACGCGCTCCCGCCTTCAGTCCGATCCCGCATTGAAATTGATTTTATCTGTTAGTAATGTTACTTATACACGTCCTGGTTTCAACATCCAAAAGTAAGCTGCAATGAATGTGAGATACAGATCTGTGTGCTCAGATCAGCAACGACATCGACAGCGGGCGCCGTTCTTCCTCTCCCGCTCTCTGCCTCCGCTACGCTCGCTGTTTTAATGCGAAGCGGCCGGTACACCTGTTGCCGCAAGAAGTCTGTCCTTGCAGCAAAATCCACAGCACCGCACGTCTCGGCAATCGGAGCCCCAGAGCTCCATGGACGCTGAGAGAGGTTTATATATTTTTAATGACTGGGATTCTTTGCGGGTCTCGCCTCCATATCCCGCGATGGTACCGGAGAATTTCATTGCGACAACACTCAATCAAACGGGCGTATGAAAAAGTCCCCCAAAATAATTTTCAAGCAGAAATAAAAGAAATGTGTACTCACCAAACGTGCCGCAAGACAATATGAAGTTTTAAAAAAGTAGATCCTTCCGTATAAGACAAGAAAAAGGTGCAGATGCAAACTGACGTAAATCCACAAATTACAATTGGCGCAATGCATGCTGGGAGAG
The DNA here is from genome assembly GCF_902500255.1 of Thalassophryne amazonica. Taxonomy (NCBI): domain Eukaryota; kingdom Metazoa; phylum Chordata; class Actinopteri; order Batrachoidiformes; family Batrachoididae; genus Thalassophryne; species Thalassophryne amazonica. Next base: position 45,399,578 of record NC_047113.1, on the reverse strand, counting down.
GGTCTTGTCCGTGACGTCTCGGCAGCGTCCATGATGAGAGGGACAATTTGCGGAGGGCTAAATGTTAGCTGTAAATTTGTCATTTTCAAATGAAGATTTCTCCGTTGAATGACAGATCTGGGCTTGCAGATTTACTTTACTACATTCAGAAGGATCTCATGTGTAAATGTAAGTCATTTTTTGTTCAAAAAATGTGACTGCATTTTTTTCAATGCAGGTCTCCTTTAAAGAAGCTTATTCAAATAAATCTCTGGAAATAAGTCTGTTAAAAAATACGCCAAAGGGGCATTTACTATTTAGACTACTTTGTATTGTATTTATTCTTGCGTATTCACAAATTGTTGCTGTTTCAAAATCATATTAATGTTACAGCTGAATCAATGTGTCATTTAAGTAAGGATTAAACAACAATGATTAAACAATGAGAAGTAACACCGCTTCGCGTTGTGGTGTTTTAGACCCCACGTCATGCATTCAAACCGTATAATGCACGGCTTCAAGTTGTTTAATCCACTTATGCCATGGTCCCATACACTGAGCTAACACACAAATATGTATTTAACTTTTTTCGTGTTCTCTTCTTCTTTCCTGTCTTCAATCTTGTCCAGTTCGTCCAATGTTAAATCTTTATGCCGCTGCTTTTGCTGTTGTTCTTGTTTGCTCTCCTCCTCTTCCCATCCTCAAACATTTTGTTTTGGCCAAAAATATTAAAATTCACATTGTAAATCCATGTTTTATCGCATGATCTGCGCCAACTGATTTGCGCGTTGCTATGGTGATGACCAGAGTGGAGTGATATTAGAGTGACTTAACTCGCCGAACTACGTGTGTGTATACACGAAAATAACGCACGCCAGTTAGACATGGAATTCTCACTGACCATGGTATAATTAGTTTTAATTAACAAGCTAAGTCAGCTTGTTAGTACTGTAATTGTATGTACTGTAAATTAGTTTTTAATAAACAGAAATATAGCTTTGTGGGGCTCATCTTAGATGAATAGTAATGGCTTAAAACTCAGCTGGACAGAAAATATACAGTAAACAAAATACAAAATAACACTAACAATACAATGTAGAAAAACTACCGCAATTTCTGGAGTACAAGTCGTGAGTTTGGGTGGTCCTGCAAGTGATACTGTGGTGTGACTTATGTGGTTTCAAGGTTGTTAAGTCTGGGGTGGAAGTGGGGATAAGCTCCCACTCCCTATAAAAGTTCCCCTAAGGTGCGCGTCTCGGATAGCCTCTGACAACCAAGTCCAGCTCCTAGCCTTCTTGTGCGGCTTAGGTCATAAGCCCTGCAAAACTGTTTCCACTAATAGCAGAAGGGGCGAAAAGCGGACTGCTGGCACCTTAAAACCAACTGCTTCAGGCAGATGGGGCTCGTTAACCTTGGGTGGTAGCTCCTCTAGGAGAAAACAACTCTGATTTCAAACCTCCGCTGCCTTGCAGCAAACCCATTCATGGGAAAGGCTAAGGGAGTAAACCCCTACAGTAAATCCGGAGCTGGAGTCCCAAGGCAATCTGACAATATAGCGGTCATCACCGATAACTCCTGCGGTGCAGCTGATGCCAAGCTGTATCGACTTTGTTGCTCCCTTGGATCCGTCAATTGCTCTGGGGGGGGCTTCTGTTCCATGGGCAACAGCTGATCCTCCATACGCTCCTGCCCAGGCTATTGTCGCTCCACTGGAGAGGTCACTCCAGTGCCATTGCAAGATGTCGGCACAACACGGGAGGGGACAGTCACCGGTGATAAGCTCATCCGATTGGCGAAGGAAATGAGCGCCAGGGGTAACCTCCGACGGTGGGAGAAATCATCACACCTCATCAGACAACTACCGCCCACATCAAACTGGGCAGCCTCCAGCTCTTCGTATCGCTAGCTGGAACGTCAGGACTATGTGTCCCGGTCTCTCTGCAGACCTTCTACTGACTGACGACGCAAGGAAGACTGCTGTCATCAACAGAGAGCTCGCCAGATTAAACCTTGACATCGCCTGCCTTCAGGAGACTCGGCTGGCAGAAAATGGCACCATCAGGGAGAGGAACTACACTTTCTATTGGCAAGTAAAGGCTTCAGAAAAACTACTGAGGCAGCACGGTGTTGGATTCGCAGTGAAGAACACCCTTGTTGGCTTCATCGAGCCTCCCACACTAGGCTCAGAGAGGATCCTCAGTCTTCGACTATCAACATCTTCAGGGCTAGTCAACATCGTCAGTGTCTATGCCCCAACCCTCTGTTCCACCTCTGAAGAGAAAGACCAGTTCTACCAGGCCCTAGATGTAGTAATATCTAAGACCCCCCGCACTGAAGGCTTCTACCTTTTAGGAGAATTCAATGCATGAATAGGAGCTGACCACGTGGCTTGGTCTACATGCCTTGGTAGATTTGGGAGGGGAAATATCAACGACAATGGCCATAGACTGCTCAAGTTATGCTGCCTCCGAGACTTATGCATGACCAATACCTTCATTAATTGCAAATGGATCCATCAGGTGTCCTGGAGGCAACCGCGTTCAGGCCACTGGCACCAGCTGGACTTAGTTATCACAAGACGCGTGAACCTCGCCAGTGTGCTCCTCACTCGCAGCTACCACAGTGCAGACTGCAACACAGATCATGCCCTCATTGCTAGTAAGGTGCGTATAACACCAAAGAAGTTGCACCACGCAAAGAAGAAGGGGCACCCTCGCATCAACATCTGCTGTGCCAGAAATCCTGACAAAACTCAGCAGTTCATCAGTAAGCTGGAAGCCAACCTCCCTCAAGCTCCTACCGATGACACCATCGACTCCAAATGGCCCCGCCTTCATGATGCTGTGTACAACTCTTCCATCTCTGCTCACGGGAAGAAAGAGCGGAAAAGCACCGACTGGTTTGAGGCACACTGGGAGGAAATGGAACCCGTAATTGAGGCGAAGAGGAAGGCCCTATTGGCACACAAAGCTCAGCCCAGCCCAAGCACATGTCAAGCATTCAGGACTGCCAGAAGCAAAGCCCAGCAGACTGCCCGTCACTGCGCCAACACCTACTGGCTAAACCTCTACAGCAGCATACAAACAGCTGCTGAGATTGGGAATGTGAGAGGAATGTATGGGGCATCAAGAAGGCAACGGGCCCAGCTCTAGCCAAGACTGCACCCCTCATGTCGAAGACTGGAGAAGTCATTACTGACATGGAGAAGCAGATTCAGCGGTGGACAGAGCATTACCTGGAACTCTACGTGACAGAAAACGTCACTGATGCTGCCCTCAACGCCATCCCTTACATGCCAGTGATGGAGGAGCTTGACGCTCCACCTACAGTGGAAGAACTTAGCAAAGCCATCGACTGCCTTGCGTGTGGGAAAGCCCCTGGCAGTGATGACATTACACCAGAGGTCCTCAAGGGCGGGAAACCTGCTTTGCTTAGGCCACTTCATGACTTGCTTTCCCTCTGCTAGGAACAGGGCTACATCCCTCAGGACATGAGTGATGCTAACATCCTATACAAGAACAAAGGAGACAGCAGCAACTGTAACAACTATAGGGGCACCTCCCTGTTAAGCAACGTTGGCAAAGTGTTTGCCTGTGTTGCGCTTACTCGCCTGCAAGCCCTCACCTCCCGCATCTACCAAGAGTCCCAGTGCGGCTTCAGGGCTGGTCGCTCAACAGCGGACATATCTTCTCACTCCACCAGATGCAGAAGAAGTGTCATGAGCAGCAGATGCCTCTTTACAGTGCGTTCATCGATTTGACAAAGGCATTCGATTTGGTCAGTCGAAGTGGACTCTTCATGCTGCTGTACATGCATACATACATACAGTGGGAAAATAAGTATTTGACCCCCTGTCAGTTTTGCAAGTTTTCCCACCTACAAAGAATGGAGAAGTCTGTAATTTTTATCGTAGGTACACTTCAACTGTGAGAGACAGAATGTAAAAAAAAAAATCCAGTAAATCACACTGTATGATTTTTAAATAATTAATTTGCATTTTATTGTATAAAATAAGTATTTGAGCCCCTAGAAAAACAGAGCTTAACAACTGGTACAGAAACATTTGTCTGCCATTACAGAGGTCAGAGGTTTCCTGTAGTTCTTGACCAAGTTTTCACACACTGCAACAGGGATTTTGGTCCACTCCTCCATACAGATCTTCTCCAAATCTTTCAGGTTTGGAGTTTCAGCTCCCTCCAAAGATTTTCTATTGAGTTCAGGTCTGGAGACTGGCCAGGCCACTCCAGGACCTTGAAATGCTTCTTACGGAGCCCCTCCTTAGTTGCCCTGGCTGTGTGTTTGGGGTCATTGTCATGCTGGAAGACCCAGCCATGACCCAGCTTCAATGCTCTTACTGAGGGAAGGAGGTTGCTTGCCAAAATCTCACAATACATGAACCCATCCATCCTCCCTTCAATACGGTGCAGTCGTCCTGTCCCCTTTGCAGAAGAGCACCCCAGAGTATGATGTTTCCACCCCCCATGCTCCATGTTTGGGATGGTTTTCTTGGGGTTGTTCTCATCTGCTAAACATGATAAGTGGAGTTGATTCCAAAAAGCTCTATTTTGGTGTCATCTGACCACATGACCTTCTCCCATGCCTCCTCTGGATCATCCAGATGGTCACTGGTGAACTTCAAATGGGCCTGGACATGTGCTGGCTTGAGCAGGGGGCCCTTGCTGCCCTGCAGGATTTTAAACCATGACAGCATCATGTGTTACTAGTGTAATCTTTGTGACTGTGGTCCCAGCTCTCTTCAGGTCATTGACCAGGTCCTTCTGTGTAGTTCTGAGCTTTCTCACAATCATCCTTACCCCACAAAGTGAGATCTTGCATGGAATCCCAGACCGAGGGAGATTGACAGTCATCTTGTGTTTCTTCCACTTTCTAATAAATAATCATAACAGTTGTTGTCTTCTACCAAGCTATTTGCCTGTTGTCCTGTAGTCCATCCCAGCCTTGTGCAGGTCTACAGTTTTGTCTCTGGTGTCCTTAAACAGCTCTTTGGTCTTGGCTATGGTGGACAGGTTGGAGTGTGATTGATTGAGTGTGTGAACAGGTGTCTTTTATACAGGTAACAAGTTCAAACAGGTGCAATTAATACAGGTAAAGAGTGCAGAATAAGAGGTCTTCTTAAAGAAAAATGAACAGGTCTGTGAGAGCCAGAATTCTTGCTGGTTGGTAGGGGGTCAAATCCTTATTTTATGCAATAAAATGCAAATTAATTATTTAAAAATCATACAATGTGATTTACTAGATTTTTTTTTAGATTCTGTCTCTCACAGTTGAAGTGTACCTACGATAAAAATTACAGACCTCTCCATTCTTTGTAGGTGGGAAAACCTGCAAAACTGACAGGGGGTCAAATACTTATTTTCCCCACTGTACATACCATCCCTGGTTCTCAAGACCAGGCACCTAAGTGGCTCTACTCTATTCTTTTCTACTCTTCCATTTTACTCTTCCTTTTTAGATATACCTTAGTATACTAGCATAGTTCCACCTTAGAAATGGAACATAATATATAAGATATACCTTACTGAATTTTCATGCCTACTGGTGTGCTACGACGACTTCATCGTCACCCTGCCATTGACACAATGGGATTGGCGACCAGACCGGACTTATTTTCCTTTGTGCACATCTCCATATGGTGTGCTGCCATTGTAAGAAGTTTCACTGAAATCAACCAACAGGTTTAGGGGGGTCTATGCTTACCAGATGGATGAACAGATGGATGGTGATACCCCCGCCCTCACCTTTGCTTCTGGGGGGTTTAATAAATTGCCAGCAGCTATGAAAAACTGAAATAAATAAGACTATATTAAATACAATAACATATCAGCATACTAATTGGAGGACAGCAAGAACAAGATTCTGCAACTTTTAGAGGGTCAAATGAGGAATGCAATGATCAACTACTGCCGAGAATGAAAGAAAAAAAAAATTAAGACATGACTGACATTCATGCCTTCTGTACTGGGGAGTCATTTTGCTAATGACAGCAGATACATTCCTCATTTGTTGGATTTAACAACAATGCAACTGACTATTGCCAAAATCTCACCCAGTAATGAAACACTGGGATAAACCAAATACCGTACAACAGAAATGTAGGTGAATACTAATAGATTCAAGGTGGCTGCAGAAAAAGGACGACTGAGTGATTTATGCTAAACGTGTGCTGACTGACAAAAGAACTTCTCACAGCTCTGCAGGAGATTGGCCTAAATCCTTCTCATACATTTTATATTAATGCCAGAAGTAAGCAAGGGTGTTTTTCCAATATTTCTGTAGGTCCATTAAACACACCTAATACATTTCAGCATTCTCCCATTTCCCCATCCAGGTAGCTCAACTAAATTGCAAAACTTCTATGCAAGAGGATGTTTATTCCTCCTCGAGGCTGATGATGCTTCTGAGGGTGTGCTTGCCTGTTAAGGTTGACTGGTTTAAAGATTAAAATCCCAACACTTTCACCTTCTTCCGCACCTGTAGGTACTGTAACCTTGCCATTTCAGGAGATAATAAGACGAGCTGTCTAAGTAGGGAGAGGGAAGGCAATCTCACTCAGATCTCGCCTGCTCCTGTGTTGCAGTTTACCTCCTCGGGAAAAAGGCTTCAATGCGATAAAAGTCACAAAATCCTTTATTACTACAAAAACCTAAGCACTGTCAATCAACATCTGAATTTGTGTGAGAAAGGATAAAAAAGCGTACCTCTGGAACAGAGCAGCAACAATTAATATATTGTTATTCAATAATTAAATTTATCACCAACTATTGTGGCAATCAATTAATTCTTTTGTCTTCCTTTTTAATGTTCAAATTCTGTGATTTCACTTTGTTAAATGTAACTACTGGTCTCTCTACTCGTTTCTTTGCTCATCTGTGACAGTTTACAGAATATCTCTGGATTGTGGACAAAAGAATACATTTTAGGACATCATCTTGGGCTTTAAATCCATGTGGGCTTATGCCTCCGGGTCTTGTTTATGAGAAGAGGTAAGATCAAACGTCATCAGTCATCAGTTTTGAGTAGTGTCCAACATAACAAGACTGCAGACACAAGTGGCGGACATGAGGTTCCTCTGTAGGTTATCTAGGCTTACACTCAGGAATAGAGCGAGAAGTTCGAATAGTCATTAAGGACTCAGAGTAAAACCACTGCTCCTTCACATTGAAAGGAGCGAGATGAGGTGGTTCAGGCATCTGGTGAGGATACTCCTGCTCATCTCCCTGGGGAGGTCTTCCAGGTACATCCAAGGTGGACGAGGCCCCGGGGAAGTGCTAGAGGAATTATACTTCACGGCTTGGGACCTCAGGATCCCTCAGGAAGAGTTTGAGGTCAAGGATAGGCAAGTATGAACTGAGCTGCCACCATGACCCATACAAGAGGCAGAAAATGAATGGATAAATCTCGAGCTTTGAGAAATGGTGATAGGTATCTTTCATAATTTTTGGACCAAACAACTAATGGAATAATCCATAAAATAATTTAATTCAATTTCAAAGTATTTAATTTATATTAGGGGTGTTGGAAAAAAATCGATTCACGTCCGAATCGCGATTCTTATTTATTACGATTCTGAATCGATCCAAAATGTCCAAAAATCGATTTTTTAAAAGCATTTTTTAAACATAATATTGCTTACTTGCTGTGTGTACTGTTTGTCAAGCAACGGCTTCTGTACTACAGCGTCCCCGCAAAGCGGGGGGGGGGGGGGGGTGGGGGGGGTGGTCTGGCGTGCTTCAAACACTCGTGCGCTGCAGAGTTCAGTGGCTGTAGCTTAGCATTGTGGACGAAGAGCTAATTCAGCCAGCACCGTCTTTGCTGAAGGCAAATGTTTGGGCGCATTTTGGATTTTATTATTTGCTGCGTAAGAAGGAGCTTGACATGACTTATGCAGTGTGCAGAATCTATAAAATGAAAGTCAAGTACTTCGGAAACATTTCAAATCCGCAAGCCCACATGCTACGCTATCACCCGGCGCTAAAAGAGGGGAGCAGCGTTATCTGCCGACTACTGACCAGCGCTTCACTAAACTGCCAGCCAACTCCGAACGAGCAAAGCAGATAAGTAAATATACATCTAGAATCACTTGATTAACCTTGTAAAGCTGCATTTTCTTAAACATAAACATTTTTTAAGTAATATAACTATTTCTCAGAGCTCTTTGAATCGAAAATGGATTCTGAATCGATTAAATGACACGGATCTACTTAAGTGTCACATAATCCAAAAAGAATTAACAGACTAATAAAGAAAATCATTATATTAATTGATTAATTTATAAAAACACGATAGATTAATCTAACACAAAAGTAATCATTAGCCGCAGCCCTACTATAGAATTTGTCACCTTAGAGGCTCCACCAGCCTGTGGAGGTATTTAACTGGTTTCCTCCTTTGACACCTTACTTTGACTGGCCTATTTTTAAAAGCATTCCACCACTAATTCCCAACGCAACACAGTGCAGAGCCACTGTCATCAAATATAGTCGGTACCATGGAAACTACACTGAACTTTAACATCAATATGCCATATAACTATATGATAGTAAAAAAGTAGTCTATGTCCCTTGCACAGTGAGTCATTAAAACAATGTGCCACATGAATAATAGGCCAACATACAAGTAAGGAGTTCTCCATTCCTTGGTGAGCAGACATAGTGCACCTCGCTGTTGTTCACTGACAAATTCATTTAGCAAATCACTTTGTCACTGTAGTCTTCAGGAGCATTTTATTTTAATCTAACATAAGGACCATGAAAACCCCCCTCCAAACAAAAGTATAAATGTAAAAGTATTCCAAAAACGTTAAGTATTCGAGAAAAAAACAAAAAAAAAACGAAAGACAGACGCTACATGAATTATGACATATCACAGTCAAAATGGTGGCTCAGTCTCTTTCGCACTCAGGAGAAAACATGTCTCCCTGTTAGACAGGAGCAACAGCAGTGGTTTGATCTCTGCTTGAGCTCCACTTTTCAATTGCTAGTCACAAGATGTGAGAGCATATGTCTGGCATTTAACAGCCATGAAAAATAGTGAAAAAGCCAGAGAGAAAGACGTGGCTTTATTCCGAAACCGTCTCAGTTGTCAAAATTCAGCTGACAGAAGTAATAGGCACGCATGCCTGCAGACACACACAGACACATACACAATTAAAAAAGCACCAGAGACGGCAGGCTGATTGTTTATCTGCATCATAGCATAGAGAATTGAAATCCACAGCTACAGATAAGACATCAATCTTCCTCAGTGGGCTGTGTAAATAAATCTGATTAAGGACAGAATCATTTCCCCTTTAGAATTGTTTTATCTGTTCATTCCAGCCTCAGCAACACATAACTGAAAGTGTTCCGCACAAGGTGGCTGCTCGCCTCGTATTCACTGTAACAGGCCTGATCCAAGTGGAATGACATCATACTTTAAATTTAAAACAGAAAACATTTACTAATCCATCACCATTATGTAATGAATGAATCAGCTATTGTAGTTGGTATAAATGGAGCTCAATGCTTAAAGGGTTAGTCTCATTTTTCACAAAACTGACCAAATTTACTTTTGTCAAAATCTAATTATTAAAATATACCTTTATTTTTGTGGTTTGTTCTAAACCTCCTGCTAATTTTTCTACTTACTGGTATTCATTTGGGGTGGGGCAACACACACACACACACGAGGGCTGTCAATAAAGTAACGGTCCTTTTTATTTTTTTCAAAAACGATATGGATTTCATTCATATGTTTTTACGTCAGACATGGTTGAACCCTCGTGCGCATGCGTGAGTTTTTCCACGCCTGTCGGTGACGTCATTCGCCTGTGAGCACTCCTTGTGGGAGGAGTCGTCCAGCCCCTCGTCGGAATTCCTTTGTCTGAGAAGTTGCTGAGAGACTGGCGCGTTGTTTGATCAAATTTTTTTCTAAACCTGTGAGACACATCGAAGTGGACACGGTTCGAAAATTAAGCTGGTTTTCAGTGAAAATTTTAACGGCTGATGAGAGATTTTGATTTTGAGGTGATACTGTCGCTTTAAGGACTTTTCACGGTGCGAGAAAAGCGCGGATCCGTCCGCACGTCTTTCATTAAAAAAATCTCCTTTAACAGTGGAATATCCGGATAAAATGCTGAAACCGACTTCTTCTGAAACTTCTCTGTTCTCTCACGACGTCCTGGATCAATAGAGCCTGAAATGTGGAGGTTTTCAGCTTGAACAGGCTGATGACGCCGCCTGAGAGCGCTGCGCGTCGTCTCGCACCGTGAAAAGTCCTTAAAGCGACAGAATCACCTCAAAATCTCTCATCAGCCGTTAAAATTTTCACTGAAAACCAGCTTAATTTTTCAAACCGTGTCCACTTCGATGTGTCTCACAGGTTTAGAAAAATTTTGATCAAACAACGCGCCAGTCTCTCAGCAACTTCTCAGACAAAGGAATTCCGACGAGGGGCTGGATGACTCCTCCCACAAGGAGTGCTCACAGGCGAATGACGTCACCGACAGGCGTGGAAAAACTCACGCATGCGCACGAGGGTTCAAGCATGTCTGACGTAAAAACATATGAATGAAATCCATATAGTTTTTGAAAAAAATAAAAAGGACTGTTACTTTATTGACAGCCCTGGTATATATTAGGGCTGGGCAACGTTAACGCGCTAACGTTGCGTTAATTATTGAGGTCATTATCACCAACAATTTTGTTCCTCCCCTTAACGCTGCGTTTTTTTTTTTTTTTTTTTTTTTTTTTTTAGCCTTTTATGACTGTTGCTCGTTGCCTTTTATTTTGAAAGCGTCAGTCGGGGGCGAGCTGCAGCTTCCTGCTGATAGCTGAGTTCACACAGAAAACGACTCGAGGATCGAGAAAAGTACAGGCTATGCAATGCACAACAAAACAAAATGCAGAAAGACGCCGAACTTTTGAATGGACATTTTCGGTACAAAGTTCTACAGGATCAGGCCCGGATCAAATTTTTTTTTACGCATCGTTCGTCATCTGTAAAAAAAAAACTTGAATAATCTCGAATAGCCGAACGTGTCCCCGCGGTGAATACAGCTTTTCGGTGGTTTTCATGTCAACCTATAGTCCGTAAATTATACGGATTTTTCCGAGTTTCAGAGTCATACGGACGTACAAATAAAGTCGGATATTCAGGGTTTGGTCTGTAATAAACTATTTCTGCAGCGCGGCTCCACTTTGAAACCATGAACCATTGAAGCAATGCTTCGATCCAGTAGCTCGTTGGTTCTTTGATTCACTGCTCTTCAGAAACGGCAAGCCGCTTCTTAACCCCTCGCAAAGCCATTAAAATATCGTCAGTCACTTTTGTGTGGATTAAATTCACTAACTGGGACTCTTGTCTTGTTGCTGTCAAGAAACGAGAATCGTCCTCCGTTCCGTTCACACAGCTCGAAACGCTGCGCGCCTGAGACAGAGTCCGGTCGGAATTAAAAACTTCAAAATGAATCGCCGCTTTAAATAAAATGACACCTCTTTCCAAATGTAATACAGACAAGAAACTACAATCGACTAAAACGTTTTTTTTTTTCCTCCCAAAATGAAACGTGCTGTATTTTCTTTTCAAATTACATCCTGAAGTGAAGCACAGCAGCTCTAAGCTCAGCTCAGATATATGGAAACACATTCATGCCAATGTCTGAAAGGAAATGCTTTTGACAAAAACTACAGGTTTTGTTAATTCCTATTTATGTCCAGAGATCAAGGATTCACCATGTAGAGTTCAGTATGTACAAAGTTTAAGGATCCAGTGACCAAATTCATATTTATTTACTTTAAGACTCAATAAAATGTTCAATTTCAATTCAATTTAATCGGCTTATAAAGTGCCAAATCACAACAAAATCTAAATATACTAAAACAAATACATCACAATTGTACACATATCAAATTGTGGTATGTGTACAATTGTGACATATTTGTTTTAGTACATTTAGTCATGGACATGAATATTGTTATTTTGATATGAAACAGGATAACAAATGACCTGCAGGTGGTTTTATATTTGATTTCATTAGTGTGTTTCAGTTGAAATTTACATTTTCAAATTTATGCAATGTTCATTTACATTTTCAAATAAAACTGTGCTTTTAAGCGGCTTTTGAATTCATTTTTGGATTTCACATATACCATGCGATTAATCATGATTAATCACAGAAAGTCATTGAGTTAATGCGATTAAGATTTTTTATGTTTGCCCACCCCTAATATATATATACACACACACATACTGGTGTTTTCTGGGGGCATTCTGAGACTTCTTGAAGGACCGGAACAACAACAACAGAGTGTGGGAACTGCGTGAAATAGGACATGTTTATGCATTCTTACTGTCATTCTGCCACGTTTTTAGTTTTTTTGGGGGGGAAAAAAATGCTGTAAATGGGCTGGACTGCATTTATATAGTGCTTTTCCATCTGCATCAGATGCTCAAAGTGCTTTACAAATAATGTCTCACGTCCACCCCGGTGTGAGGGTGCTACCATACATGGCGCCCACTACACACCGGGAGCAATAGGGGATTGAAGACCTTGCCCAGGGGCCCTGCTGTTTATTATGAATGGGCTTGCTATTTCCTGGCATCAATGCTATGTATTTACGGAAGAATCGATGTCTGCGAGGAAGGCTCTATGCTAGGAATAATGCTCAAAAAAAATATCTGCAAGGGGGCACATAGCCAAAACAAAGAGGCGCAGTGACCCTCTTTCCCATGGACATGTCTATCTCGGCTTTCAGTGTTTACCAGTCGAGTGAGTATAAAAGAACTTGTGGAGAGCTGGACATGTCCCAACTTGTCCTCTAACACTCTGAAACGGAGGTGTTCCTTTGTCTCGCTTCATCAGCGAATCGGTCGTGACGCGCGAAGCCTCCACGCGGCTTTCCATGACAAAATCTCTTGTTAAAAGTGAAATCTGCCGGAAAATGGCTGATGTCCAGGTCTTGTGATAACCAGAGAAAGAGCACACGACGGTCTCGCATCCACAGAGCCATCAGCTTAGAAATGATCCAGTGGTTTGTGCCGCACCGACCGTCCTTAAAGGGGTCCTTAAACCTGTAGTTAAAGTCCATATTCTCTGTGAAGCCCGTAAAATTTTCACTGAAAGCCAGATAAATTTTTCGAATGGTTTCCAGGTGCCAGTCTCTAACAGCTTCGGGAAAAAATTCTGATGGGAAAAAAGTCCTTTTCATTCCGCCATTTCCAGACAATGAAAATCCGACGACGGGCGGGACCACTCCTTCCACAAGGCGTGCTCACAGGCGAATGACGTCACCGACAGGCGTGGAAAAACTCACGCATGCACACGAGGGTTCAAGCATGTCTGATGTAAAAACATATGAATGAAATCCATATAGTTTTTTAAAAAATAAAAAGGACCGTTAATTTATGGACAGACCACGTATATATATATATATATATATATATATATATATATATATATATATAAAAGGAAGTGCATGGGCAACGTTCAGAGTTCATGCTGCATTCTATGGAAATTGGGTATTTGGAATTTCCGAACTACAATATGGAAAAAAATACGAGGGACAATTGAGATGTTTGGAGCCTAACCAAGAAAAACTATGGCGTGGCTCTCCAGCTTTTGTAATCTGAGAAACCAACATTTTTCAAGAATGTGTGAAGTTTCGACACACTGGGTGCAATATTGAGAAATACTGGTTTCTCAGAATGCAAAAAAACCATACTTTTTCTTGGTTCGGCTCAAATTTTCTCAATCACCCCTCATACATCCAATGAAGCTAAGATAAACCAATAGTCACTCCACTGACTCATTTTAGCAAACCAAGTAAAAACATTCTACCTATAACTAACACTGGAATTGACAACTGCCACAGTAGACCTGTGTGATTGTTGTCTTACCTGTGTCTACCACATATCCACCAAAACATTACAGTGAAGTATTTCCTGATTTTATCTGCAGTTCTTCCCGATCTCTGTTGGTCTATGACGCTTATCAGCTGTGTCCTTTGCTGACTTTTTGTTTCCTATTTTGGGGAGAATGAGGGGAGGGGGAGCCTTTCAATCACAATTTAAGGTCTTCCATGTTCCTTCGGCCCCATGTAGTTAACACTATTATACGTAGCATAGCAGTACCCTTTTTTCCCCAAAGTGACATTTTGAGCACATTAGTGACGTAAAATTGCAAATCCTTTACTTGAATCCTAATAAAATGATAATAGCACAGAATGAAACCTTTTTTATGACTTGAAATCCAATGGGATTACACATTTAGTAATACATGGAAACTTGAAAATCATGTTACACAATCAGTACATTTGGACCAGTTTATTATTAAATTTAAGACGGTAAAAGAACACTGGCTTTAACTTACTTAAGTTTGAATAACACTGAACAGGACCATTAAAAACTGCTGCCTGAACTAATTTAATCTGAAATAATAAACTCCCTTTTAATGAGTGCTGAAATATCAAAATATATTGTGATTATATGCACAGTTGCGGCATATGTGTCTTTAGTGTAATAAAAACTATTTAAATATGTCATTCATATGTCATTGTTCCCTGACTTCAATAAATTTCGAGCCTTTAAATATTTTATTCAGCAAAGCAATGTCCCTGCAGATTTAGATACATGAGATAATGTAATGCCAGCTTGTAGTACCAAGCTGTTATAGACTTCAACAAGCCCTACTGTTTATTTTTGCATTTTAATGTGTTGGAACACTGTTAGACCCAACCAGATTTGTTGGCATCTCTGTTTGTTAGAACAACTGATGAAGCATTAAAGATGTTTAGACTAAGGTCACTGTGCTCCCTGTCTGGGAACCAAATAAGCATTGGCAGCCATGTAAAAAAATGGAATTGAAAGGGGGAAGCAAAAATAAAAATCACCCAGCATCTGAGGATATCTACAGTACAAGTACAGCAGACAAGCAGAGTGACAACGTGTTCCCTTAAGAAAAAAGAAGAAAAAAGCAGATGAAGGACAAATTTGGTTCAATTTTGTTAGAGCAATGCTTATCTAAGAATTCAAATAAGGTCAAAAGAGGAAACAGACTGCCAGTGATATGATCAGGATGTAATAGCAAAACAAAGCCTGCTG
Source organism: Thalassophryne amazonica (assembly GCF_902500255.1). Taxonomy (NCBI): domain Eukaryota; kingdom Metazoa; phylum Chordata; class Actinopteri; order Batrachoidiformes; family Batrachoididae; genus Thalassophryne; species Thalassophryne amazonica. Next base: position 45,384,500 of record NC_047113.1, on the reverse strand, counting down.
TAATCCCTCGAAAACGAGTTCTGCCCTGATTCTCTATTGATGTAGTTACAACCCTTATTGCCATTTACCTCCTATGAGGACCACGTGACATACCACAGTAATGGAAAAATAAATAACTGATGAGAAACAAGTGATAAGGAAATGCAGAAGTTAGGCTTAGCAGGGGGAAAAAGCCAAATGTTTACTTGAGAACTATGATTAAAAAAAAGGATGCCAGTGGAAGCAAACACAAATCATAAATCATAAGAGATTAAACGGTAACATACTGTGAAACACTTTGTAATCGCTTTCACCACAGCCAACTGTTGATTGTGAAACTGTATGTATTTGTAGAGTTGTGTAGAAGGAAATGGGAGAACTTGAACTTGTATGAAACAAGTTTCAGCTAAAGCACCTTGAACCCCCCCCCCAAAAAAGACTTGGGCATTAAGACAATCACAGAGACAGTTTACAAATTCAGCTTGTTTCATGTCAACCTGCAATGACGTAAAACTGAACTATACAAGGTTTGTGGAAAATGGTGTGATTTCCTCAGTGCTAGATCTTACTGGTCCTCAGGTGAAGATGAACGATTACAGTAGCCCAACAGACCTCTATATTTCTAACAAACTACCACCCATCAAAGCGGGATTTCATTTTGAAGACAACAGTGGATCATAACACCTACACAAACAGCACAGGATCTCCTTTAGGATTAATCCCTGAAGCTAAGGGCTACACTTTTTACAGGAGAAGACATGAGATCTAAGAAGGTCCCAATTAATTCTGATAACATGTTTGCACAATATGCTTTACATGATTAGTTGATCAAAGAAACAAATTACTTATGCCACATGTTTTCCACAAAATTTGGGCCTCAAACTGCAGGCAGTAGTGTTTCAGAGGGATATAAATGTAAAATGTTACTTTGGCGCCGGTCTCCCCTACAATACTCGCACCTGGAGCGCTGCTGCACGGCTGTGCTCAGCCTGGACTGCTGAGACTGTGACACCGGGATAAGTTCTCCCCGATGGAACGGAGGACGTCTCATTTTGGGGAAAAACAGTTTTGGTAGGTTTTAGTCTGTCTGTTTGACAACATTTGGAAAGAGGTGACATTTGATTTAAAACGGCGATTTGGTTTTAAGTTATTGATTGCCGAATGATATGTCTTTCCACCTTTACTCGGCAGAGAGCCTCAGCAAATCCCACAACACACACACAGACATGGAGCGGAGGATATTATCATTATTATTATTATTATTTTCATGAGGGACACTAACTTTAGTTTAGGAACCAGAGAAGCAGGAGACATTAAGGTTCCAGTCCATGGGCAGAAATCCGCGTCGTCGGCTGCCCCACAAAATAGGCACATTAATGACGAACGAATATAAACTGTCCGTGTGAAGCGGTGGACGATTCTCGCAGAAAAAGAGACCTGTTTAGAGACTTTAATCTGCAGAAAAGGCAGAAATGGCTTTAATACAGGTTGATGAATAAACTGTGGATGTGCTGCTTCTACATCAGAACCAGCAACTCCACAGTCAACATAGAGAAATTATTATTTTCCCATTACACACCCTCAAAAACAACGGCCCAACTGCAATGTAATTTTTTTTTTATTATAATGCTGGTGAGAACCCTGCATAGGTACTATAAAAATGACAAACATGTTAACTGATTTAAAAAATAGGCCTTAGTTGCATAGCTATATTCATACGTTATACCTCAAAATGTGTGATATGATAAATGATCTTATGTCAGTTCCTCTTGTCACAGTTATGTGACTTCTGCTGGTGAACACCATGTATCCTATTGTATTCAATTGAATACACCACAAAGACAAGATATTTAATGTTCAAACTGATAAACTTTATTGTTTTGTGCAAATATTTGCTCATTTTGAAATGGATGTCTACATGTTTCAAAAAGCTGGGACAGTGGTATGTTTACCATTGTGTTACATCACCTTTCCTTCTAACAACACTCAAGCGTTTGGGAACTGAGGACACTAATTGTGAGTGTCATGATTGGGTATAAAAGGATCATCCCCAAAATGCTCAGCCGTTCACAAGCAAAGATGGGGCAAGGATCACCACTTTGTGAATAACTGCGTGAAAAAAATTGTCCAACAGTTTAAGAACGGTTCTCAACATTCGATTGCAAGGAATTTAGGGATTTCATCATCTATAGTCCATAATAGAAGATTCAGAGAATCTGCAGAACTTTCTACACGTAAGCGGTAAGGCCGAAAACCAACACTGAATGCCCGTGACCTTCGATCCCTCAGGTGGCACTGCATTAAAAACTGACATCATTATGTAAAGTATCTTACCGCGTGGGTTCAGGAACACTTCAGAAAACCATTTTCAGATAACACAGTTCATCACTTCATCTACAAGTGCAAGCTAAAACTCTACCATGCAAAGCGAAAACCATACATCAACAACATCCAGAAACGCCGCTGCCTTCTCTGGGCCCGAGCTCATTTGAAATGGACAGACACAAAGTGGAAAAGTGTGCTGTGGTCTGATGAGTCCACATTTCAAATTGTTTTTGGAAATCATGGACGTCGTGTCCTCCGGACAAAAGAGAAAAAAGACCATCTAGATTGTTACCAGCACAAAGTTCAAAAGCCAGCATCTGTGATGGTATGGGGGTGTGTTAGTGCCCATAACATGGGCAACTTACAGATCTGTAATGGCACCGTCAATGCTGAAAGGTACATCCAGGTCTTGGAGCAACACATGCTGCCATCCAAGCAACGTCTTTTTCAGGGACGTCCCTGCTTATTTCAGCAAGACAATGCCAAGACACATTCTGCACGTGTTACAACAGTGTGGCTTTGTAATAAAAGAGTGCGGGTACTAGACTGGCCTGCCTGCAGTCCAGACCTGTCGCCCATTGAAAATGTGTGGCGCATTATGAACGGACTGTTGAACTGAAGTCAAGTCAAAGTCAAAGTCAACTTTATTGTCAAATATGTTATACATGCTCGACATGCAGCACAGATGAAATTTCAGTCCTCTCAGACCCACGGTGGAGAGTATAGAATTAAAAACTACTACTAAGCTAAGTAAAAAAATTACCTTAAATACTACTGATTTACAAAATAAAAATAACAATATAAAACAGTATAAACAGTGTAAGTATAACAGTATGATGCTGTAGTGCAAATGGCAGTGTACTAATATAACCAGTATAACATTAAATACAATAGTGCAAGTAGCGGTATGCTGATGTAAACAGTATAACATTAAATACAATAGTGCAATGGCTATATACTAATGTACCAGTATAGGCGGTCCTGATGTGGATGCAATAGTGCAATGGGGGAGGATAAAGTGAAGTGTGCAGTCCTGAGGTTGGTGAGTGAATGGGCGGGCAGAGTCAGTGGTGAGGGGTCACGGAGGGTGAGTGGGGGCAGAGCAGGGAGGGAGTTGAGCATCCTGAGTGCCTGGTGGAAGAAACTGTCTTTGAGCCTGCTGGTTTTAGCCAGGAGACTCTACAGTCTCCTCCCCGACGGCAGCAGGCTGAAAAGACTGAGTTGAGTGGGTGGGGTCACCTGCGATCCTGCTGGCTTGGCGGGTGTGGTAGATGATCTTCCCAGCTGCTTTCACAGTGTGCTGCAGGGTATTGCGGCAGGATATGGTGCAGGCACCGTACTACACAGTGATGCTGCTGGTCAGGATGCTCTCAATGGTACCCCTGTAGAAGGAGTACATGATGGGGTTGCTTTCCTCAGTTTCCACAGAAAGTAGAGTCGCTGTTGGGCTTTTCTGGCCAGAGATGTGGTGTTGATGTTCCGGGACAGGTCTTGGGAGATGTGTACATCCAGGAACTTTGTGCCGCTCACCCGCTCCACTTCAGCACCATTGATGGTTAGTGGAGCATGCTGAGCAGGCTCTCTCCTGAATCTCCTTCGTCTTCTCCACATTCAGGTGGAGATTGTTGTCCGTCGTACATCAAGCAAGAATGTGAAAGAATTCCATCTACAAAGCTTCAACAATTACTGTCCTCAGTTCCCAAACGCTTATTGAGTGTTGTTAGAAGGAAAGGTGAAACGTGTTGCAGGCATCCATTTCAAAATGAGCAAATATTTTCACAAAAACAATAAAGTTTATCAGTTTGAACATTAAGTATCTTGTCTTTGTGGTGTATTCAAATGAATATAGGTTGAAGAGGATTTGCAAATCATTGTATTCTGTTCTTATTTACATTTTACACAATGTCCCAACTTCATTGGAATTGAGGTTGTATATTTTTCGACTAAACAAGACTGCTTTATGAAACTGGGCCCAAGTGTCCCTTGTAAAAGAGATCTCAATCTCAATGGGACTAACATGGTTAAATAAATGTTAAATTAAAAATGGTGTTTACAGAAAGCTGCACATTGACTAATTTTCCTGTCATTTGATATTGTGACAGATGAAACACATTTTCAAAGTCATTTTTAATGACCACAGCAGTGGTCCAAGTCTGCCTGTTGATTTATAGTCTGTAATAACAATGCAATCCAACTTGCTTACTTCAGGTTTTATGTCATCAAGTATAAGTGCACATTCAATGTTTAATAATTCATTATATACAATGTAGTTAAATACAGCCAGCTACAAAACCTAATAAATTGCAAATATACTGGAGACACAAGTGATTCACAGATGCACAGCAACAAAGAGGAAATAGATAACTTGTAAAGCTGCACAATTTTTCACAGCTGCTGTCTGCTATCTTTGACAAAGCCTGGGTGGTCGTCTGCAAACTAAGCTGCGAGAGCAAGTGCAATTTCCTTTTCTTTCTTTCTTTCTTTGACATGCATGTATAAGACAGCATTAAACGCTAACCATAAATATTATGCTGCCATGGCCCACATGATGAATAGTGATTATGTACCAGCATTGCAAATCGGATGCACCTGTAGGCCTATGGTCATTTGTTTTGTCTTTGCCAAGGGCATAATGAGCAATCCCCACCGTGTGTGAGCAAGCCAGATTTGTTTTGCCCTTTGTGTAGCATTATCTCGCTGACCTGTCACAGTTATATCACAGAGTGGTTTACCAAATTATAGAATGAGCTGTCACAGTTTACACCTACATCCACTGCTTGTCTGCATGGCTGTTAATCAGCATTTCCTGCATGTGATGTGTCCACTGCCATGGACCACTGTTTCATTTTAACAACTGCCCATTGCAAAAAGAGAGGTCATGGTCTCGTGGTTAAAGCGGTAGGCTTATGACCAGAGGGTCCTTGGTTCAAATCATAATGGGCAAGGTCCTTAGTATTACTATGATGTTTTGTATTTCCCACAGAGATTTGTGAGAGATCGGTGCAGCCGATCTGCTCTGTGTCAGCCTGATCCCCGTCAGATCTCAGAAGCTAAGCAGAGCAGGATTTGGTTAGTACTTGGATGGGAGACCTCTTTGGAACACCAGCGGCTGTGTGTGTTTCTCCAGGTAACACTGGAATTGCGTCAGGAAGGGCATCCGGCGTAAAACCTGTGGCAAATACCAGTGCGGATCTGGCTGTATCCACTGTGGCGACCCCAAACAAAAACGGGAGCAGCCAAAAGGACAACAACAACAACATTTGAGAGCGAGATTAGGTGGATCTTGGACCAGGGGGCCATGTGCCCTGCATGTTTTCCAATTCTCCCTGCTCCACCTACTGCTAATTATCTAAGTCAGGTGTGTTCAGCTAATCAACAGCTCGTAAATAACAGACCTGACTAATCAGCTGTGGCTGCAACAAGTACACATGGAAAACATGCAGAGCAGGTAATCTCCAGGAACAGGGCTGGTGACCCCTGCTCTAAGGTCTCCAGGGAAGCTCCCCTGGAAGCAATGGTGTACATTTCAAAATGAAATGTATCAATCTGGTGCACTTTGATAACAAATTAAAGAGATCAGACTTTTTAAGAATTGTGTGCCCTTATAGTAATGTTATAGTAATGTCTTAAAGACATTGAGTTGTACATATATGAATAATGATGACATAGCAAAATAACTCACTCCCAGAAAGCATGGGAAATGAGAGTTTAACACAGTTCCAAAATGGTCAAAACACAAAATATCCCAGAGTATACATTTTAATATTAAACAGTTTCAGAAACACTTAAGTTAGAATATGACAGTAAGTCCCTTCGGCTGCTCTCATTTGCACTCAGGGTCACCACAGCAAATCCAAGGTGGATCTGCATGTTGAATTGGCACAAGTTTTATGCTGCATGTCCTGTAAGTCCACATTACATGGAGAAATGTGGCAGGGGTGGGGTATCAATCGAGAACCTTCTGCACTGAAACAAAGTGCACTAATCACTTGGCCACCACTCCTGCCTTAAGTTAGAATATGATATTAATTTAAAATGTGATATTGTACCAATATATTCACACCTAGGGGTCACTTATGGACCACCAGTGGTCCAGGGACCGCTGTTTGAAGAAGGCTGAACCTTGATAGATAACCTCTTGATAGATAACTGGATGTTGCAAGAATATAAATGTGGTGCCTAGGCAACTATACCAAAAAATATACTGGGGCTTATTGCCACCGTGCCAAGGCTAGGCCTGTCACCTCCCACAAAAAGTCATGGGAATACATTGCACAGGCATAGTTTACAAAGTCAATGTTTGAACAGTAGTATTATTAGGAGATCAAACCTAAGTTTGCTTTAAACAGGGCCACAGGTAAACTGCCTAAATCCATCTATAGAAGAACTAGAGATCAAGTGATAATTCAACAAATGCAGCTCTCAGAAAGAAAATCTTTCTGCAAAGGCAATTTCTGCTTCAAGACACCGCCTAAAATCTACAATGACAAAAGGGACAGCTGTTGACTGGAGAGATCACATTAAGGACAATTCATTTACAATGCACAAAGCCATCCAGGCACTCTTGCGTCATCGCAGTGACAGGCCTCAGGAGCTGCAGATCGACATGGGAGAGAGAGGGGTCGAGCACAATAATGCGTCATTCATCAGAGCTGCCTTTACTGCAGTATGAAAACATAACTGTAATGTAAATCTTATTGATCAGACTCACTTCCTTTTAGACAAGCTGCACTGTTTTCTTCGCTTTCAGTTTTTTCTAAGGCAAATGTAAGGAGTAAAGATGAAACCCTGGAGACACTGTCATTGCCACTGCTCAGACCTGACAGGAGGACACTGTGCTGAATTGAGCAACAACAGCTTTAACAGACAGTATCTTGCAAAAGCTAAAACACTTTGTTAAAGTATTCAGGTTTGAAAAAAGTGCACAAAACTGAGTAATTGTCAATTAAGTTTAGAATCTAAGATATGAAATCACTGAAGGGATAAAAGCAGACATTTCTAAGCTTGAGAAACTAGATATAGTGTGCACCGTTCCATTAGAGAGGATTTGCAGTGGTCGTGAAATACAAGTAGAAATGTTCTGTTCCAATGACTAATCTTTAGTCACTTCAAATTACCATCGACTGTCCAACTACAACAATGAGCAGCTGCCCCCCAATTATTCAACTAATTTTGAAGTCAAAGGACACTTTATAGTTAGAAAAGACAGTGACTGTGTGTTGAGTCAAGGGCTGCATCCTTCACAGGCTACATCCAGCCACATACATCATAAGTGGCACGACTAGGCTGTCTCATGTCAAAGGCTCCCTGGAAGGAGACAGGCGAATGCAACCTTCATTCCTTCCAAAGTGAAGGAGACAAATGGCAAATGAACTGCATTCATATAGGACTTTCATGGTCATGGCGGGAATGCCACATCTGGGTAGGATGCAGTGTTTCAAAGGATATGGTGCCTGAATTGGGACACAGTCCTTAATCAGGACACACTACTGTGGACCTACCTCAGTCTGTGCATTCACCCTTGTGTTGAAATGCAAACACTTACATCACTGCAGAATTCATTTGCAACATTCATAGACATATCAAGTTCATCAACTCTTTGTGCAGGAATTACATTATTAATAATAAGACCTCTACTGTAGGATATGTGAGACCTAAAATGCATCAAGATGGATATTATCGCTGACATCACTGGCTCTATCAGTGTCATTAGGGAAAAGATGGACAAAAAGAGCAATTTTAAAGTACTGGCTCAAAGCCAGATATGACGTCCCAAAGGAGGCTTTTGCAAAGCTAACGTGTGACGCTACAAGGCAGACACTTGATGTGGATAACCATCGCACCCATGTGCCGTCTTGGTGCATTTCTAAATTAAAGATAGGGAGATAGTGCGGCAACAATCTCTCTGTGGGATCTCCATTCTGGAGGGAAGTAAAAGGACTTCGAGGAAATAGATCATCCCAGCATCTCCAAGGTCAAGGTTTTATTTAATGGAGTTATATCACTGATGTTTGCTCTCCCTTGTTATAAGATGTCAATGACATGAGGGTGCAGTTGTGAAATTTACCTTTGTTAGAATATAGCTTCTTGTACAAGTGTCTAAAAGAGGATAGAGGTGATCTCATGGTCATACTGTATATAGGACAAACTTAATTTGGCATATGATCTGCTTTTCGTGGGAATCATACTGAATGTGTCATTAATAATTAACAGTGGTGTTGCTCCTCAAAGTGATCTTTCAACTCAACATGAAGGAAACACAAACATGATTAGATGATATTGTTAGAAAAATGCTCATGGATGAAAAAAATGCATCTTGGAGGTAGAAGTTCCTTTGTGAGCAAAAGATAACAAGAAGATTGGTTCCATTTCTGTTGTTTGGATTGGCGCTGATTCTACTGATCAGGTATTCAGCAGTCTACTGTCACCAAACATGTTCAACCATCTCAAACAAAACATCCCAAAAACCATGCCAAAAGATTCTATTTTTGAATATACAACACCAATGCACACATTTGTTCATATTATTCACAGTTTCTCCTCTTGTAGTTTTTTTTTCTGTTCTGAATCAGTCAATCAATCAATCAACCAACCAACAATTATTTATAAAGCGCTTTACAGCACCGACTGGTGTCCAAAGTGCTTAACATTTAAAAACACAAATTTACAAAATAAAACACATATAAAATAAAATTTTAAAACAACACATAAAAAAAGAAACATAAAAATAACAGAACATGTCACCTTCCCCACCTAAGTGTTAAAAGCCAGTTTAAATAAATAAGTCTTTAACTTAGATTTAAAAAGTGCTAGGTCAGGAATAGTACGTAACTCAAGAGGTAGCTCATTCCACAGTCTGGGGCCAGCTACCGCGAAAACATGATCACCCCCAGCGTTATATCTTGACCTTGGAACATCTAAGTAAAGCTGGCCAGACGCCCTTAACGTCCTACTGTAGGTGCGCAAAGTTAAAATTTCAGACAAGTAGGGAGGTGCAAGGCCATAAATAGCTTTAAAAACAAACATTAAAATTTAAAATCAATTCTAAAACGAAACTGGAAGCCAGTGGAGGTGAGTATAGGATGGGCGCCAATATGCTCACGTCTAGAAGTGTTTGTCAAAAGACGAGACAGCAGCATTCTGCACAACTGGAGACGCACAAGAGACGACTGATTAATGCCCGGCATAAGTGCATTACAATAATCAAGTCTGGAGCTGATGAAAGCATGAATGGCCGTCTCAAGATCACGTCTACTGAGAAAGTGCTTTATTTTAGCCAAGAGGCGAAGTTGGAAAAAAAAACCTAGCTTTGACAACAGAAATTTATCTGTTGATCGAACCTCAAACAGCTGTCAAATATCACTCCCAAATTCTTGCCACGCTTGGGTTTTACATAGTTAGCCAAAGCACCAAAATTTGGTGTTACCACATTTGGTATGCCAGTGCGCTCAAACACCATGATCTCAGTTTTACCATCATTCAGGTAAAGGAAGTTTCGGACAGCCACTGCTTTACATCCCGAATACAATTAAATAATGATGACAAAGCATCACTCCCATTAGTCCTCACAGGCAGATAGATTTGCAGATCATCTGCATCAACAATAAAGGACAAATTGTGCTGGGTTATAATTGACCCCAATGGCAGAATGTACAAAGAAATAGAATCGGCCCAAGGACAGATCCCTGCGGCACTCCACAGCACACAGGAGCAGTTGATGAGGAAAGGTCCCCAATTCATGACAGAAAAGCTCCTTTCAGCCAAATATGATTCTAAACCACTCAAGTGCAGTACCATGAATGCCAATAAAATGTTCCAACGGGAACAAGTACTGTGTGATCCACAGTATCAAAGGCTGCTGTGAGGTCCAACAGGAACCAGCACAGCAGGATTCCCTGCATCCACCGACAGAGTAATATCATTAGGAACTTTTAAAAGTGCTGACTCAGTGCTGTGTCGCGATCTAAACCCAGACTGGAATTTTCAAGGATGAGATTTGTCTTCTAAAAATGATTGTAACTGTAAAAAGACAACCTTTTCTAAAACCTTAGATAGAAATGGCAGATGAGAGACAGGTCTAAAATTGGATAAAACTGATGAGTCCAGGTGAGGTTTTTTAAGAAGAGGTCGAACCACAGCATGCTTTAAAAGCAGCTGGAACAGACCTGATCTAAGACAAGCATTGATAAAAGTTAGGAGACCTCCCCCAACAGTATTAAAAACCTCCTTCAGCACCTTAGCTGGAACAACATCAAAAGGACAACTTGTAGATTTTATGTGTGTTTTACAACATCAGCGAGAGATGCAAAAGGAACTGGGCTCAACTGTTCGAGCACAGCAGAAATGTGCACGAGGAGCAGACAACTCAACATTACGTTCTGATCAGCGTTCTGTCTGACTGATGAAACCTTATTAATAAAAACTGAAGAAACTCCTCACAGGTTGTGGTTATGTAGCGTCCAACAAACAGAGGTGTGTGGATTTACAACTGAGTTTATAGTCCTGAAATAACACACTGGGACGATGACAACGGCTCGAAATAATATGAGACAGATATTGTGTCTTTGCCTCCTTCACGCCTTCTGATAGTCAGTTAGACTGTCCCTCAGAAAACCCAGAGACACCTGTAGTTTGTCCTTTTTTTTCCATTTTTCTCTACCGCCCGGACTGCAGCAGGGCCTGAGGCACGGGTCGTGGCTTTTAACCAGGGTCGGATTTTGATTTCCTGGATTTGCAGCGCATCGGTGCAACAGAGTCCAAATGACTGTGCATGTAGAGTGGAAGAAGAGAGGATGTTATCTGGGAGTAATGGAGAAACCAGTCCATTCATGGCATAAAACTGAGAGTCCATGAAGGCAGCAGCAAAGTCCCCCGCTGTCGAGGAGGTGACCAAACGGCGGCGAGAGACAGGAACAAGTGGCTTACTAGCAGATGGAGGAGCAATTCAAATAAAACAGGAAAGTGATCTGAAATAGCAATGTCTGATATGTCCTTAAGTGAAACTGAGAGCCCAAAAGAAATAACCAGGTCCAAGGTGTGTCCAAGATTATGTGTTGGTCCATCCACAACTTGTGTTAGACCAAAAGAGTTCAGGAGGCTTTTAAAATCATCAGCCAGCTGATTAGAAGGACAACAGATATGAATATTAAAATCACCACAGACCAAAATTTGTCATATTTTGGGATAAAATCTGCCAGAAACTCAGAAAACTCCGGAATAAAACCCTTATTAAATTTTGGTGGACGATAAACAACAGCACAGAGCACAGGACAGTCGAACTCCATCACAAACACTGAAGTTCAAAGTGGAGTAGACATTAGAAGATAAAAATCGGCATTTAAAACTGTCTTTAAAAATCGTGGACACACCCCCCCTCGACCTGATGCTCGCGGGGAGCTGAAAAACGAGCAGCCGGGGGGAGGAGCTCAGAAAAGGCGCTATTTTCACCTGGTTTCAACCAGGTCTCCGTTAACAGGAGAAAGTCCAGATCACGACTGGAGAAAAGTCATTCAAAATGAAAGTCTTACTTGTGAGTGACCTTGTGTTGACGAGTGCCACACGGACTGAGCGCACGTCAGTCTGCTGCGAGACACGACTGAGCGGGCGCAGGTTCTCCTGCACGCAGCCACGACTGCAGCTCCTCACAGGACGGCGACGCGGAAGTGGAGACCCGGCACCCCGGACAACCCCGGAGCCACCGATAGTGAAAAGTCAGGGAACGCCGCACGTCGTAGCCGTCATATGGTGTGAAGAATCCGGCTATGAATTGTCCGTGGAGCATGTTTTGCAGGAAACAGCCAGGCACACTCTGAAGCCGAACACGGACTCCCTCCTCTCTTTCCCACGTCCTCTGCGACGCAGACGCCGAGGCAACACGCCAAGCGGCCGGCGTAGAAAGTCTGGTTACGGACGTTAAGACAGGCGGCGGGGGCAGCCGCGTCCCTGGCTGTCCGCCCGAGCCAGGAACAGCGAAATTCTCCACAGCGAAGCGCCCGAACGCTGATAAGAGTCTGGCGATCATCAACCAGGAGCGGTGACACATTCCATGCAACAAAGTGTAAAACAATAAAAACGACAACTAAAAGAAGCGAAGTACCGACGGCAGGCCACATACAACGGTGCCATCTCGAAAATCAGAGTCAGAGTCTCTGATTATTTCAAACTGGTATTTATGCCAATCTGGGCAGTTCATTCATGCTGTATTTTCTTTCATCAAGTATAAATAGAATAATTATTTACATATGGCTGTGACTGGTCTACATTTTAACCTGTGGGGTCCCGAGGGCATTTTTGGATAGTGTACTCACCTGGCATAAATGTTTTATTATTGCTGTTAACAGCTCTCCCTGCATCCCACAATCAAGTTTTATGTCTCTTTTTTCAGGACAACCTGTACTTTCAGAATATATGCTATAGCGATGTTTTATAAGTGTAATAAAGGTTTACAATCAGAAATAAGAAAGGAAAAATTAAAGCAAAAAATAATTTTCCAGACATTTTTTTCAAAACACACAGCAAACTATAATAAACAACTGCTTTGACACTTTATAAAGGTAATTTGAGTTCTTGTGTGAAAGAATGTACAACAAAAAGATTCAAACAATAAACACAAATGCACATTTTGAACAATATACAAAATGGTCTATGCGTTTTGTTCGTCTTCATCTCAAAGCAATTTCTGTCTGCTATTACACAACGGTCACATCACAAACTGTGTGTCTGTTCTCTCCTGCACTGAAAAGCTTTCACACTTCAAGGCTCATTCACAGTTTGAGAAGCAGCCCCTTCCCCGTCTCTCCATTGACATGGTAAACAGTGCTTTACGCTGTGGTGCGAGAGAGCTTGCCACAGGCTTATCCAATAACATTACAGGCAAACTAGTGGAGCAATCCTGATACTCACACACTCTTTATTTGAGCACGTGAGATTGTATGAGAGGCCCTCCGTCTGCTCACTTTCACTGATCACTGTGTGTAATGGCGCAGGGCGCATTGGAGCCAGCAGCCAGGGGTCTTATCAAACGGGCCAACTAATAACACATCTCTCCTAAAAACAATCTTTGGTTTATCACGTGAGGTAAATCTGCCCTACAATTGGATTTTGGAAAACCATGCACGGTGAACCAATTCCAATTGGGCACTCACATTGCGTACATCATCACACAGCTTCTATGAGGAGTACAAAGCTGATGGACGGCTGGCTCAAAAGTCTGCGGAGTTAACTTTCAGCAAAAAAAGCAAGTTTCTATCTCATATCATTAAAAAGTTATTTAGAATTTAGTAAAACTTGGTCTCAGCTGTTGTATACGACAGCGTCGGCCCCAGAGGGTTAAAGGGAAAGGAAAACTGTGATTTACATGGTGAATGGACTGCATTTATATAGCCAGGCATGCACATAACTGATACTCATGGTGCTTGTGCATGCTAAAAATAAATGATGCACAGCAGAAAACTTCATAAGAGGAAATCAATGACAGACTGTAGGAAAGTGTTTCCCTCTGCTGTGCATCAATGATGTTTAGCACACATGAGCACAATGAGTACCAGTTATGTGCACCCCTGTACAGCACTGTTTTCCATCTGAACCAGAGGTCAAATATTTTACGAAGATACCCTGTAATGTGTGCCTATCCTTAACTGAATAAAAAAAAATAGTTGCAGCCTATAAAGGTTGAAAAAATTTGGTGCCACTGATGAAAACCAGGAATTAAAATTAAACCAAAATTACTTGTCAGTGCAATAATTTCTGCTGTTCATTATCTAGGGTTTTGTGTGTTTTTGTGTTCTTTAGAAATCCAAAAACATGTCTGTCCTGCAGTGCATACATAATTGTTGCCAACCGTGGTAGCCCAAGTCCGAGGATCCTATTGGCAAGATCAAATTACTGTTGCAATTATCTATTTATTCTGTTAAACCTGAGCTGTTGCTGTCTTGTTACTTTATCAGTCATCTTCACTCAGCAGATCATTATGCCCATTTATTTATGTGTAAAAATCACAACCACTTATGAGTTACTAATGCTTTTCTAACTGCCAAAAGGGGCCCTTAATGTAAAGTGTGAAAGACATACAAAGGGGACTGCTTGATGGAAAACACAAAGTAAGCCAAGTAACCGGTTTGAGGCAAAGCAGTTCATATAAATGTGGGCTCAATATTTGGCAAGCAGCAGGTTGTTGCCGTGTCTTTTTTAAAAAGTAAAAAAAAGTAAAAAGTATTCACAACCTAATTAATGAACTAATAACCAGTTTACGAATTTTTGAGGGCATTCTTATTATAGAGTGGTACCCAAATGGATTTATTGTTGTTTTTTTATATTAAGTAGACATATACTGTGTATGCTTATCCTTAATCTAAATTTAAACATTTATGAGTTCATTGGGGCAGCACGGTGGATTTGTGGTTAGCACTGTTGCCTCACAGCAAGAAGGTCATGGGATCGATTCCCACTTGTGTCCTTTCTGCATGGAGTTTGCATGTTTTCCACTGCAAACTTGCAATGTTCTATTTTCTGATTTGCCGCAGTCCAGCACTAGGGGTCTCCAATTGGTTAAAAATGCTGCCGCCAGACTTCTGACACGAGGCAGAAAGTTTGACCACATTACACGCAGACTGTTCACTGGGTTCTTGTCCCTGTGAGATCAGATTTTAAGGGCCCCTTCACACATAGTGCGAATTTGGTCGAACTGCGCATGAAGTGCGCATGAAGCAGGAATCGTATGCAAAACGCATAAAATCGTAGCTGCTTCCAACATCTCGCATACCTGTTGCTACAACTATTTGCACACACCAGCAGCTGAAAGACAGCGTGTGCTGTGCAAGCCCATCGAACCCTCTTGCGGCATATGAATATTGTACAAATGTTCTGACAGAGGGCCCTTGTATCTTTAATCAAACTGAATAAGAAATTCCACATTGCCATACTGGTACAAAAAAACAAAAAAACAGCAACAATGCACAGTGCAGATAACAGTTTTTAGTGCTGAAGTCGATAAACAGATCAGATCCCTGATAGCTCTATATTAGCTAAAAAATAGAATCCACCCCGAAGACGATACAACAATGAAAGTAGGAAAAAGAGAAACCTAACCTCTGAGGCAGAGGTAAAAATGAATGAGTAAGCCAGTATTCAGGACAAACCAACAGAAGATGTTTGCATGCAGTAACCCAGCATGTAGGTGGAATTAACAAGGGCATTGCAGATAAACCAGCAGGACGTCAGGGAAATTTGGATGAACATAAGCACATTTCATTCAGCACATTCTATGAAATGTTATGTAATCCTTTCATATTGTTAATTCTATCAGATGCATTAGGAGCGCCAGTCAAAGAAAATTAAAATTCAACACTGAGTGGGTCTGCAATTCTTGGCTAACATTTTAACTACATATGTCACTGACAAATAAATGTGAAGTGACTATAATCCTGCAATGCGCAACAGAAATATATCACATTTCAAAGATGACTCTGTATACAATACTCCCCAGTACTTTGTGTGGAAATATTACATTAAGATTAGAAATAAAGTCTTTGTGACACAAAGGATCAGACCAGAAAACTGAGTGAGGAATCTGAGTGTCTGGGTTTACAATTGCTCTGGATCAAGATGAAGAGCCAGTCTTATAATGACTTCCTGGACTCAACCATCAAAAGTGTATCTGTATGTGGTCAAAGTGGCAAAACTGTAGAGAAATTCACTTATGTCGACAGTGACCGACATTCATGTCTCTAGGTCTCGGTCCTTGAGCTCGAGAGATGACTGGGAAGAGAATATAGAGTCAGGAGGTCACTGGACAGAGTTGTTTGGCAATGTCAGTATCTTAGCAGGAGAATGAAGGTCCACATCCTTAGGGTCCTGGTGCTTCTTTTTTTACTGTATGTTTTGAGACTTAGATGGTAGAAAGTGACCTAATGTGATGATTAGATGTTTCTGGTGCCAGGTCCCTTTTGAGGATCTTTTGGTATCACTGCATTGACTTTGTGTCAAACGAACAGTTAAGGAATACTCAATTCAGGAGTATCATTTGCATGTGAGGAACGTCAGCTGTAACATTTTAGCCATGTCGCCATGGTGCATTTCTGTGTGCATGACCCACATACAAGTACCTCAGTGTTGAGGACCCCAATGGCTGGAGAAGGAGAAGGCCAAGGACCACGTTTCAACTGGCTGCAGCAAATCATAGGTTACTTTCCAAAGTTACAACTCATTGAGTTGCAACACTACAAATTAAATGAAAAGCCCTATCGGAGAGAGGTGAGCGTTATGAAAGCTTTGCTGCTTGACGTGCATATTGAGTAAACACTTTGAAGCCATGTTAAATATGATGTTCAGGTTATACGTGCAGCCTTAAATGTAATATAAAGCTCTGCTGCTCACTGATCCCTTTGTTAACCTTTCGACATATTTCATAGAAATACTGACAAAGTATACTACATTACTTACCATTTTAAATCACTTTAGTATGTCTTATAATAAAAAGATTAATGCATTAAGGCATTAATGGGGGTGAGTGACCATTTGAGAGTCCAGGAAAAGTAAATCGACAGAGGACACCTTGTTCTAATAATAGCTGTGAGCTCAAACTGTTGAACCGGTTCCAGTAGCATGGGGAATCCCGCTGAGGGTCCTGATCCAAAGCTTTTCTCCCCAAGGTCGGAGCATCATGGTCCAGAAGACCTGGGTAAATGTTTGTGCACAGAGGCTGAGCTCCCATCATATTCATAACTGTGGAAGAGTTTGATTTATGATGCAGGCTTTACTACCTATTGGGCGCAATTACACCCAGCACAGAGAGAATGCAAACAATCCTCAAACAGCAGCCATTTTGGGCTGCAGATAATAAAGTGTATTGATAACAGAACAAGTCAAATAAGCAATGTCTGTACACAAAGCAAAAACGTTATCTCAGAATAGAGCTTGAAGCAATGTGCAAGACTGAGTTATCTTGGATTTCTCTTAAATTTTACTTGCCTCTCTGCCGTGTCAGGTAAAGTATAACCAGAGATACAGTACTGTAGCATGTATCAATGAATCTATACATTTCTACATGTGCCGTAATCATATTTTCTGTATATACTCTACATATTTATTTAATCTATACTATAATTCACCAAATGTCTGCCCGTGCGTCGGATCCTGCATCACACCAAAATGGCTCAGGTAATCGACGTGAGTTTTGCCCTGTGACATAACATAATGTACACCCTGGAGTAAAATAGGGAGGTTAATTTTCACATGCTGCTCACAGTTATATAGAATTAGGTACTATCATCTCAGACAAAAGTATTAGCATGCTAACTAGTCATAACGCTTCTTCTTCTAGGGAGTTTTATAACGGCTGCCAGACCAACAACTGCATTGCCGCCACCATCTGTCCATTAGTGTTAATAGACAGTGAATCTGAACACACAGCATTTCTCACAGTGAACATGTCGTTCAGCCGAGACCGTGAGCGTTTAAAAATCTTTGTGAAGAACCGCAAAGACAAAAGGAAACTTTTCTCAACAATGTTGTGTACCCGAGGTTCTGTGATAGGAGAGTGGCATGTGATAGTGGTGATTAGTTGTGTGACACTGCAAGATTTGGTATCGATCCAATACCAAGTAAATACAGGGCCAGTATCACTGATACTGATAAAGATACTTTTTTAATAATTAAGGTGGCTGCATCATAACATTGCTTAATCTGAATGAATTTCCATGACCGTTATGTGTTTTTCTTACTTTTTTCCTTTGGATTACTAATTTGTTAAAACACAGGACAGAATTTGATACTTAATTGTCATCATAAAAGTTGTTGTTCAGAAAAAACAAAAACAATTTTTGCCATACATTGTCAGGTTCAGATTTTTTTTCTTAAATAAACAAAGTGTACAAAATTATCATTAGAGAACAAATTAAATTATTTTTTTTCCAGGCACAGAGTTCAAAACTAAAAGACAAAAATTAACTAAAATTTCTCGCTTCATTGCACTTCTTTTCTGGATTTTTTAAATAAACAAAGTGTACAAAATTATCACTTCACAAGTAATGTTATAAAACAAGAAGAATTTCAAGTAGAATGTGTGTACAGGAAATAAAATACAAAAACAAAACAAAATTTATCTTCTTCAGTGCACTTCTTTTCTGAATACAGCATTGCAGACAGGAGAGAAAATAAAACTAAAGTATCAATCTCATTACACCAGTATCGAACAATATAGGCATTAATATTTGGATCAATCCACCCACCACTACTGGTGATACTGATGCGGAAATAGCTGCATCCAAATGTATTACTTTTACATCGCTACATAATCATCACTGACCAGTATGACTGTGACCTAATATGTATTTGTGGTGAAAATGTGGTGAGAATCTGTGAAATAGTTTTGATGTAATCCTTCAAAGCCTATATAAAGTGAATCTTGATCCAGAATCCGATTCAGATCTGGATCTCCTCCAAAATTCAGTGGAGTCTTCCATGGCCTAATATTGATCTGTGGTAAAAAATTTGGTGAGAATCCATGAAATAGTTTTGACATAAAATAGTTTGACATAATCTTTCAAAGCATATATAAAGTGAAATCTTGATCCAGAATCCAGATTCAGATCCAGATCACTTCCAAAATTCAGTGGACTCGTCCTTGCCCTAATACAGTAGTGTTCAGAATAATAGTAGTGCTATGTGACTAAAAGATTAATCCAGGTTTTGAGTATATTTCTTATTGTTACATGGGAAACAAGGTACCAGTAGATTCAGTAGAGTCTCACAAACCCAACAAGACCAAGCATTCATGATATGCACACTCTTAAGGCTATGAAATTGGGCTATTAGTAAAAAAAAAAAAGTAGAAAACGGGGTGTTCACAATCAATCAATCAATCAATCAACTTTTTTCTTATATAGTGCCAAATCACAACAAACAGTTGCCCCAAGGCACTCCATATTGCAAGGCAAGGCCACCATGAAAAACCCCAACGGTCAAAACGACCCCCTATGAGCAAGCACTTGGCCACAGTGGGAAGGAAAAACTCCCTTTTAACAGGAAGAAACCTCCAGCAGAACCAGGCTCAGGGAGGGGCAGTCTTCTGCTGAGACTGGTTGGGGCTGAGGGAAAGAACCAGGAAAAAGACATGCCGAGAAGGGGGGCAGAGATCGATCACTAATGATTAAATGCAGAGTGATGCATACGGAGCAAAAAAAGAAAGAAACAGTGCATCATGGGAACCCCCCACAGTCTACGTCTAAAGCAACATAACCAAGGGATGGTCCAGGGTCACCCGATCCAGCCCTAACTATAAGCCTTAGCGAAAAGGAAAGTTTTAAGCATAATCTTAAAAGTAGAGAGGGTATCTGTCTCCCTGATCTGAATTGGGAGCTGGTTCCACAGGAGAGGAGCCTGAAAGCTGAAGGCTCTGCCTCCCATTCTACTCTTACAAACCCTAGGAACCACAAGTAAGCCCGCAGTCTGAGAGCGAAGCGCTCTAATGGGGTAATATGGTACTACGAGGTCCCTAAGATAAGATGGGACCTGATTATTCAAAACCTTATAAGTAAGAAGAATAATTTTAAATTCTATTCTAGAATTAACAGGAAGCCAATAAAGAGAGGCCAACACGGGTGAGATATGCTCTCTCTTGCTAGTCCCCGTCAGTACTCTAGCTGCAGCATTCTGAACCAACTGAAGGCTTTTTAGGGAACTTTTAGGACAACCTGATAATAATTTACAATAGTCCAGCCTAGAGGAAATATGCATGAATTAGTTTTTCAGCATCACTCTGAGACAAGACCTTTCTGATTTTAGAAATATTGCGTAAATGCAAAAAGGCAGTCCTACATATTTGTTTAATATGCGCTTTGAATGACATATCCTGATCAAAAATAACTCCAAGATTTCTCACAGTATTACTAGAGATCAGGGAAATGCCATCCAGAGTAACGATCTGGTTAGACACCATGCTTCTAAGATTTGTGGGGCCAAGTACAATAACTTCAGTTTTATCTGAGTTTAAAAGCAGGAAATTAGAGGTCATCCATGTCTTTATGTCTGTAAGACAATCCTGCAGTTTAGCTAATTGGTGTGTATCCTCTGGCTTCATGGATTAAAGCGCTGGGTATCATCTGCGTAACAATGAAAATTTAAGCAATACCGTCTAATACTGCCCAAGGGAAGCATGTATAAAGTGAATAAAATTGGTCCTAGCACAGAACCTTGTGGAACTCCATAATTAACTTTAGTCTGTGAAGAAGAATCCCCATTTACATGAACAAACTGTAATCTATTAGACAAATATGATTCAAACCACCGCAGCGCAATGCCTTTAATACCTATGACATGCTCTAATCTCTGTAATAAAATTTTATGGTCAACAGTATCAAAAGCAGCACTGAGGTCCAACAGAACAAGCACAGAGATAAGTCCACTGTCCGAAGCCATAAGAAGATCATTTGTAACCTTCACTAATGCTGTTTCTGTACTATGATGAATTCTAAAACCTGACTGAAACTCTTCAAATAGACCATTCCTCTGCAGGTGATCAGTTAGCTGTTTTACAACTACCCTCTCAAGAATCTTTGAGAGAAAAGGAAGGTTGGAGATTGGCTTATAATTAGCTAAGATAGCTGGGTCAAGTGATGGCTTTTTAAGTAATGGTTTAATTACTGCCACCTTAAAGGCCTGTGGTACATAACCAACTAACAAAGATAGATTGATCATATTTAAGATTGAAGCATTAAATAATGGTAGGACTTCCTTGAGCAGCCTGGCAGGAATGGGGTCTAATAAGCATATTGATGGTTTGGATGAAGTAACTAATGAAAATAACTCAGGCAGAACAATCGGAGAGAAGAGTCTAACCAAATACCGGCATCACTGAAAGCAGCCAAAGATAACGATACATCTTTGGGATGGTTATGAGTAATTTTTTCTCTAATAGTCAAAATTTTGTTAGCAAAGAAAGTCATGAAGTCATCACTAGTTAAAGTTAATGGAATACTCAGCTCAATAGAGCTCTGACTCTTTGTCAGCCTGGCTACAGTGCTGAAAAGAAACCTGGGGTTGTTCTTATTTTCTTCAATTAGTGATGAGTAGAAAGATGTCCTAGCTTCACGGAGGGCTTTCTTATAGAGCAACAAACTCTTTTTCCAGGCTAAGTGAAGATCTTCTAAATTAGTGAGACGCCATTTCCTCTCCAACTTACGGGTTATCTGCTTTAAGCTACGAGTTTGTGAGTTATACCACGGAGTCAGACACTTCTGATTTAAAGCTCTCTTTTTCAGAGGAGCTACAGCATCCAAAGTTGTCTTCAATGAGGATGTAAAACTATTGACGAGATACTCTAGCTCCCTTACAGAGTTTAGGTAGCTACTCTGCTCTGTGTTGGTATATGACATTAGAGAACATAAAGAAGGAATCATATCCTTAAACCTAGTTACAGCGCTTTCTGAAAGACTTCTAGTGTAATGAAACTTATTCCCCACTGCAGGGTAGTCCATCAGGGTAAATGTAAATGTTATTAAAAAATGATCAGACAGAAGGGAGTTTTCAGGGAATACTGTTAAGTCTTCTATTTCCATACCATAAGTCAGAACAAGATCTAAAATATGATTAAAGTGGTGGACTCATTTACTTTTTGAGCAAAGCCGATAGAGTCTAATAATAGATTAAATGCAGTGTTGAGGCTGTCATTCTCAGCATCTGTGTGGATGTTAAAATCGCCCACTATAATTATCTTATCTGAGCTAAGCACTAAGTCAGACAAAAGGTCTGAAAATTCACAGAGAAACTCACAGTAACGACCAGGTGGACGATAGATAATAACAAATAAAACTGATTTTTGGGACTTCCAATTTGGATGGACAAGACTAAGAGACAAGCTTTCAAATGAATTAAAGCTCTGTCTAGGTTTTTGATTAATTAATAAGCTGGAATGGAAGATTGCTGCTAATCCTCCGCCCGGCCCGTGCTACGAGCATTCTGACAGTTAGTGTGACTCGGGGGTGTTGACTCATTTAAACTAACATATTCATCCTGCTGTAACCAAGTTTCTGTTAGGCAGAATAAATCAATACGTTGATCAATTATTATATCATTTACCAACAGGGACTTAGAAGAAAGAGACTTAATGTTTAATAGACCACATTTAACTGTTTTAGTCTGTGGTGCAATTGAAGGTGCTATATTATTTTTTCTTTTTGAATTTTTATGCTTAAATAGATTTTTGCTAGTTATTGGTGGTCTGGGAGCAGGCACCGTCTCTACGGGGATGGGGTAATAAGGGGATGGCAGGGGGAGAGAGCTGCAGAGAGGTGTATAAGACCACAGCTCTGCCTCCTGGTCCCAACGCTAGACAGTCACAGTTTGGAGGATCCCAAAAAATTGGCCAGATTTCTAGAAATGAGCTGCTCCCTCTAAAGTGGGATGGATGCCGTCTCTCCTAACAAGACCAGGTTTTCCCCAGAAGCTTTGCCAATTATCAATGAAGCCCACCTCATTTTTTGGACACCACTCAGACAGCCAGCAATTCAAGGAGAACATGCGGCTAAACATGTCACTCCCGGTCTGATTGGGGAGGGGCCCAGAGAAAACTACAGAGTCCGACATTGTTTTTGCAAAGTTACACACCGATTTAATGTTAATTTTAGTGACCTCCGATTGGCGTAACCGAGTGTCATTACTGCCGACGTGAATTACAATCTTACCAAATTTACGCTTAGCCTTAGCCAGCAATTTCAAATGTCCTTCGATGTCGCCTGCTCTGGCCCCTGGAAGACAATTGACAATGGATGCTGGTGTCGCTAACTTCACATTTCTCAAAACAGAGTCGCCAATAACCAGAGTTTGATCCTCGGCGGGTGTGTCGTCGAGTGGGGAAAAACGGTTAGAGATGTGAACGGGTTGACGGTGTACACGGGGCTTCTGTTTAGGGCTACGCTTCCTCCTCACAGTCACCCAGTCAGCCTGCTTTCCCGACTGCACGGGATCTGCCAGGGGGGAACTAACGGCGGCTAACGGACTTACAATAATAGTAGCATCTGCTGTTGACGCTACAAACTCAAAACTATTATGTTCAAACTGCTTTTTTAGCAATCCTGTGAATCACTAAACTAGTATTTAGTTGTATAACCAGTTTTTCATGATTTCTTCACATCTGCGAGGCATTAATTTTGTTGGTTTGGAACCAAGATTTTGCTCATTTACTAGTGTGCTTGGGGTCATTGTCTTGTTGAAACACCCATTTCAAGCGCATGAGGCATAAGGCTACATGACCTCTTCAAGTATTCTGACATATCCAAACTGATCCATGATACCTAGTATGTGATATATAGGCCCAACACCATAGTAGAAGAAACATGCCCTTATCATGATGCTTGCACCACCATGCTTCACTGTCTTCACTGTGAACTGTGGCTTGAATTCAGAGTTTGGGGGTTGTCTCACAAACTGTCTGCGGCCCTTGGACCCAAAAAGAACAATTTTACTCTCATCAGTCCTCAAAATATTCCTCCATTTCTCTTTAGGCCAGTTGATGTGTTCTTTGGCAAATTGCAACCTCTTCTGCACATCTTTTATTTAACAGAGGGCCTTTGCGGGGGATTCTTGCAAATAAATTAGCTTCACACAGGTGTCTTCTAACTGTCACAGCACTTACAGGTAACTCCAGACTGTCTTTGATCATCCTGAAGCTGATCAATGGGTGAGCCGTTGCCATTCTGGTTATTCTTCTATCCATTTTGATGGTTATTTTCCATTTTCTTCCACGCATCTCTGGATTTTTGTCCATTTTAAAGCATTGGAGATCATTGTAGATGAACAGCCTATAATTTTTTGCACCTGTGTATAAGTTTTCCCCTCTCCAATCAACTTTTTAATCAAACTCTGCTGTTCTTCTGAACAGTGTCTTGAACGTCCCATTTTCCTCACGCTTTCAAAGAAAAAGCATGTTCAACAGGTGCTGGCTTCATCCTTAAATAGGGGACACCTGATTCACACCTGTTTGTTCCACAAAACTGACAAACTCACTGACTGAATGCCACACTACTATTATTGTGAACACCCCCTTTTCTACTTTTTTTTTACTAATAGCCCAATTTTATAGCCTTAAGAGTGTGCATATCATGAATGCTTGGTCTTGTTGGATTTGTGACAATCTACTGAATCTACTGGTACCTTGTTTCTCATGGAACAATAAGAAATATACTCAAAACCTGGATTAATCTTTTTAGTCACATAGCACTACTATTATTCTGAACACTACTGTATGTATCTGTGGTGCAAATTTGGTGAGAATCTGTGAAGTAGTTTTAATGTAATCCTTCAAAGATTATATAAAGTGAATCTTGATCCAGAATCCAGATCCCGATGTGGATCACCTCCAAAATTCAGTGGATTCTTCCATGGCCTAATATGTTTCCATGGTGAAAATTTGGTGAGAATCCATGAAGTAGTTTTGACGTAATCCTTCTAAAACTATACAAAGTGAAACTTGATCCAGAATCCAGATCCAGATCCAGATCACATCCAGAATTTAACGGAGTCTTTCACGCCTTAATATGTATCTGTGTTGAAAATTTCATCAAAATGCATGCAGTAGCTTTGACGTAATCTTGCTAACAGCAATCCTTCAAAGCCTATATAAAGTGAAACTTGATCCGGAATCCGGTCCGGATCCAGATCAAGTCCAAAATTTAACGGGTTCTTCCATGGCCTAATATCTATCTGTGGTGAAAATTTTGTCAAAATCCGTGCAGCAGTTTTGACATAAGATGCAGGTGAATTTATTCTGTCCTTGGCAGACGTAATAAATTCAATTCAGACAGATACGGGTGATATAACCACTCACCCAAAACAGGTCTTTTCTAAAGTTTGTGTGGTTTAATATTCAGACCAAGCCCCTGAAATACAAAAGGAACACTTGAATCTGCACCTGCAGTATAATTCCTTGGCTTAATGGCACGTGACCATCTTAAGAGCCAGGGGTGCCACATGGCACATGTTCATCTTTGGTTCAATCTGAGAGTCCTTTACAAAAAAATAAAAAAAAGTGCGGGTTGGTTTCAGGTACTGTTTTCTGCTACATTGTGGAACTCATTGGTGTACGCATCCACTGAGCGTCTTCCTTGTCAAATGTGGAGGAGGATGTGGGCTGCTTTCCTGCCAGGCAGCAACATGCTCCAGATCTGTTTAAGCTGCTCTTGGAATAGATCTGGTGACTGGCAGAACACAGAACCACTCAGCTGGGTGATGGTGTAACCATGACGTTAGGTACCTCACCAACTGTCATTCAGTGGTGTACATCTTTGGCTTTAGCAGAAAAATGATGACGCACATGGAGAAAAACTGTTAGTACTTGCTTGGCTCACTAGACAAGGGTGGGTCTGGCAGTTGGGTGGTGTTGGAAACTGTGCTGAAGCAGCCAGGGTGGCGTTCTTTGCGTTTTTTGCTCACTCTTGACCTGCAGATGTTGCATGTTGCATAGTGCATGAACTCGCTCACGTTCTGATGTACCTAACGGAGCCTGGTAGACCAGGAGGCCTAAAAACCTGCAGTGTGTGCTGGGTTCACGAAGGTTTAATTATATTGAAGGTACACTCAGAGAACCCAACTACAGACACAAATGACAGTGTCTTTAATTGGTAAAATGACCAAAAAGTCTCCCTCTAATGTAAATTTTGGTGAAGCAGCAGGCAGAATCAGACTCAAAGACAAACAGTTCAGACACATCCAGACAGATAGTAACAGCTAGACAGATACAATCTCAATCAGCAAGCAGAATTTGAATCACACACAGAAGTTACCGAGACACTGGTAGTAGGCAACAGTGAAGTACCGGAGAGAGACCGTATTAACACACGACAATCTAGCAAATGTGCAGTGAACTAAACCGCGAAGGATTTATGTTTATGTAAAATCTGGTCATACAGTATACACAAAACAGGTGTAAGGACTCGGAAAGATGCAGAGAATGGGGATGTGCACGAGAAACAGGTGACTAGGCCTGGATGTGAAAGTAGTCTGGAACTCAGTTGAGTGTGTTCAAGAATGGCCACTTGGCCATGATATCATACTGTGATAAAAATCAAGTCGATAAGGATGATGAGCTCTGGATGGGGTACATCTTGGACAGGATGCCAATCTGTCACAGAGACACATACAGACAGACAAACAAATTCACACCTACGGTCAATTTAGAGTCACCAATTCACCTAACCTTGTCTTTGGAGGTGAGAGGAAGCTGGAGCACACTGAGGGAACCCACACAAACAGAAGGAGAACATGCAAACTCCACACAGAAAGGACCATGCAGGAAGCGATTCCATGGCCTTCTTGTTGTGAGGCAAGCCACACATACACGTAGTTTTAATAAACAATGAAAGTGTGCATTTAATGCTGTGCAGCCTGTGTGTTCAGCACAATGCACTCTGTGTGCACCCTCAGTGCGGACTAAAGACCTCCCATTCAGTCTCTTATGTGACAGCGAAACACAAAAACACAAACATGCTTCTTCTGGTTGACTCCTTCTTTCATCCGTTAATCTGAATACTACAGAAGATGCACTGACGAGAGGCATGGACATGAACAATTTAACGTGATTTCAGAGATTGGATCAATGTAAACTATTGTATCAGAAAAGGCCACTTCAAAAAGCATAAAAAATTACACTAAGAAGAATAAAATAAATTAATAAAAATCAGATATAGGCAGAAAATCTAAATTGGGCATCAACACCTGTAGCGTAAAAACAGCTAAAATAAACTATGGCTATACAATAAAATAAATACAAATAAACATATGCATTTCGTCAAACTGTAATTTATGGAGGTCACTGGAGGTAATTATACTAAAAAATATTCTTTGAGTTTAAAATGTGGCTTTATGAACTTTTAAAATTAGACATGTACCACATCATTTCTTTGATAATTACCATTACCATTAAAAGCAGGAGGAGATGCTCCCTGCCTGATTCTTGAGCTGATTTAAATATGATGCTCATTAGAGTCTATTCACCAAATTCATGAATCACTGTATGACAGACCAGAGCTGCCTCACCTGTAAAAGGTCCCTCCTACTAATGGACAGATAGCAAAAGGAATGTACGAAGGGAAATGGCTCAATTTATTACAAGCTTCAGGCAAATGCAAATGAGGCACAATCAATAACTTCACCAATTTATGGTATGCCATTAGCAATAAGATGCCAAAATAGTGAAAACCACCAAAAGAAACATGGAGATCAAGTGGGCAAAAGGATACCACTCATTCTTCTTGCTTATTAGTTAAAGTAGACCTACATTGAAATAAATGTGGTCAGATTTCAGAAAGAAATAGCTGATATGTATTTATAAGACCCTTGTGAATGCAGTAAAGTAAATCTGTAAGCCCAAATTTGTAATTCAGTGGAGAAATCTTTGTTTAAAAATGACAAATTTGCAGCTAAAATTTAGCCCTCTGTGAAAACAGTTTGTACAGCCGTATCATTTCCATGATGTCGGGGACAAGACGACGCGCTCCCGCCTTCAGTCCGATCCCGCATTGAAATTGATTTTATCTGTTAGTAATGTTACTTATACACGTCCTGGTTTCAACATCCAAAAGTAAGCTGCAATGAATGTGAGATACAGATCTGTGTGCTCAGATCAGCAACGACATCGACAGCGGGCGCCGTTCTTCCTCTCCCGCTCTCTGCCTCCGCTACGCTCGCTGTTTTAATGCGAAGCGGCCGGTACACCTGTTGCCGCAAGAAGTCTGTCCTTGCAGCAAAATCCACAGCACCGCAACGTCTCGGCAATCGGAGCCCCAGAGCTCCATGGACGCTGAGAGAGGTTTATATATTTTTAATGACTGGGATTCTTTGCGGGTCTCGCCTCCATATCCCGCGATGGTACCGGAGAATTTCATTGCGACAACACTCAATCAAACGGGCGTATGAAAAAGTCCCCCAAAATAATTTTCAAGCAGAAATAAAAGAATGTGTACTCACCAAACGTGCCGCAAGACAATATGAAGTTTTAAAAAAGTAGATCCTTCCGTATAAGACAAGAAAAAGGTGCAGATGCAAACTGACGTAAATCCACAAATTACAATTGGCGCAATGCATGCTGGGAGAGGGTCTTGTCCGTGACGTCTCGGCAGCGTCCATGATGAGAGGGACAATTTGCGGAGGGCTAAATGTTAGCTGTAAATTTGTCATTTTCAAATGAAGATTTCTCCGTTGAATGACAGATCTGGGCTTGCAGATTTACTTTACTACATTCAGAAGGATCTCATGTGTAAAGTAATTTTTTGTTCAAAAAATGTGACTGCATTTTTTTCAATGCAGGTCTCCTTTAAAGAAGCTTATTCAAATAAATCTCTGGAAATAAGTCTGTTAAAAATACGCCAAAGGGGCATTTACTATTTAGACTACTTTGTATTGTATTTATTCTTGCGTATTCACAAATTGTTGCTGTTTCAAAATCATATTAATGTTACAGCTGAATCAATGTGTCATTTAAGTAAGGATTAAACAACAATGATTAACAATGAGAAGTAACACCGCTTCGCGTTGTGGTGTTTTAGACCCCACGTCATGCATTCAAACCGTATAATGCACGGCTTCAAGTTGTTTAATCCACTTATGCCATGGTCCCATACACTGAGCTAACACACAAATATGTATTTAACTTTTTTCGTGTTCTCTTCTTCTTTCCTGTCTTCAATCTTGTCCAGTTCGTCCAATGTTAAATCTTTATGCCGCTGCTTTTGCTGTTGTTCTCGTTTGCTCTCCTCCTCTTCCCATTCCTCAAACATTTTGTTTTGGCCAAAAATATTAAAATTCACTTGTAAATCCATGTTTTATCGCATGATCTGCGCCAACTGATTTGCGCGTTGCTATGGTGATGACCAGAGTGGAGTGATATTAGAGTGACTTAACTCGCCGAACTACGTGTGTGTATACACGAAAATAACGCACGCCAGTTAGACATGGAATTCTCACTGACCATGGTATAATTAGTTTTAATTAACAAGCTAAGTCAGCTTGTTAGTACTGTAAATTGTATGTACTGTAAATTAGTTTTTAATAAACAGAAATATAGCTTTGTGGGGCTCATCTTAGATGAATAGTAATGGCTTAAAACTCAGCTGGACAGAAAATATACAGTAAACAAAATACAAAATAACACTAACAATACAATGTAGAAAAACTACCGCAATTTCTGGAGTACAAGTCGTGAGTTTGGGTGGTCCTGCAAGTGATACTGTGGTGTGACTTATGTGGTTTCAAGGTTGTTAAGTCTGGGGTGGAAGTGGGATAAGCTCCCACTCCCTATAAAAGTTCCCCTAAGGTGCGCGTCTCGGATAGCCTCTGACAACCAAGTCCAGCTCCTAGCCTTCTTGTGCGGCTTAGGTCATAAGCCCTGCAAAACTGTTTCCACTAATAGCAGAAGGGGCGAAAAGCGGACTGCTGGCACCTTAAAACCAACTGCTTCAGGCAGATGGGCTCGTTAACCTTGGGTGGTAGCTCCTCTAGGAGAAAACAACTCTGATTTCAAACCTCCGCTGCCTTGCAGCAAACCCATTCATGGGAAAGGCTAAGGGAGTAAACCCCTACAGTAAATCCGGAGCTGGAGTCCCAAGGCAATCTGACAATATAGCGGTCATCACCGATAACTCCTGCGGTGCAGCTGATGCCAAGCTGTATCGACTTTGTTGCTCCCTTGGATCCGTCAATTGCTCTGGGGGGGGCTTCTGTTCCATGGGCAACAGCTGATCCTCCATACGCTCCTGCCCAGGCTATTGTCGCTCCACTGGAGAGGTCACTCCAGTGCCATTGCAAGATGTCGGCACAACACGGAGGGGACAGTCACCGTGATAAGCTCATCCGATTGGCGAAGGAATGAGCGCCAGGGGTAACCTCCGACGGTGGGAGAAATCATCACACCTCATCAGACACTACCGCCCACATCAAACTGGGCAGCCTCCAGCTCTTCGTATCGCTAGCTGGAACGTCAGGACTATGTGTCCCGGTCTCTCTGCAGACCTTCTACTGACTGACGCAAGGAAGACTGCTGTCATCAACAGAGAGCTCGCCAGATTAAACCTTGACATCGCCTGCCTTCAGGAGACTCGGCTGGCAGAAAATGGCACCATCAGGGAAGGAACTACACTTTCTATTGGCAAGTAAAGGCTTCAGAAAAACTACTGAGGCAGCACGGTGTTGGATTCGCAGTGAAGAACACCCTTGTTGGCTTCATCGAGCCTCCCACCTAGGCTCAGAGAGGATCCTCAGTCTTCGACTATCAACATCTTCAGGGCTAGTCAACATCGTCAGTGTCTATGCCCCAACCCTCTGTTCCACCTCTGAAGAGAAAGACCAGTTCTACCAGCCCTAGATGTAGTAATATCTAAGACCCCCCGCACTGAAGGCTTCTACCTTTTAGGAGAATTCAATGCATGAATAGGAGCTGACCACGTGGCTTGGTCTACATGCCTTGGTAGATTTGGGAGGGGAAATATCAACGACAATGGCCATAGACTGCTCAAGTTATGCTGCCTCCGAGACTTATGCATGACCAATACCTTCATTAATTGCAAATGGATCCATCAGGTGTCCTGGAGCAACCGCGTTCAGGCCACTGGCACCAGCTGGACTTAGTTATCACAAACGCGTGAACCTCGCCAGTGTGCTCCTCACTCGCAGCTACCACAGTGCAGACTGCAACACAGATCATGCCCTCATTGCTAGTAAGGTGCGTATAACACCAAAGAAGTAGCACCACGCAAAGAAGAAGGGGCACCCTCGCATCAACATCTGCTGTGCCAGAAATCCTGACAAAACTCAGCAGTTCATCATAAGCTGGAAGCCAACCTCCCTCAAGCTCCTACCGATGACACCATCGACTCCAAATGGCCCCGCCTTCATGATGCTGTGTACAACTCTTCCATCTCTGCTCACGGGAAGAGCGGAAAAGCACCGACTGGTTTGAGGCACACTGGGAGGAAATGGAACCCGTAATTGAGGCGAAGAGGAAGGCCCTATTGGCACACAAAGCTCAGCCCAGCCCAAGCACATGTCAAGCATTCAGGACTGCCAGAAGCAAAGCCCAGCAGACTGCCCGTCACTGCGCCAACACCTACTGGCTAAACCTCTACAGCAGCATACAAACAGCTGCTGAGATTGGGAATGTGAGAGGAATGTATGGGGCATCAAGAAGGCAACGGGCCCAGCTCTAGCCAACTGCACCCCTCATGTCGAAGACTGGAGATCATTACTGACATGGAAAGCAGATTCAGCGTGGACAGAGCATTACCTGGAACTCTACGTGACAGAAAACGTCACTGATGCTGCCCTCAACGCCATCCCTTACATGCCAGTGATGGAGGAGCTTGACGCTCCACCTACAGTGGAAGAACTTAGCAAAGCCATCGACTGCCTTGCGTGTGGGAAAGCCCCTGGCAGTGATGACATTACACCAGAGGTCCTCAAGGGCGGGAAACCTGCTTTGCTTAGGCCACTTCATGACTTGCTTTCCCTCTGCTAGGAACAGGGCTACATCCCTCAGGACATGAGTGATGCTAACATCCTATACAAGAACAAAGGAGACAGCAGCAACTGTAACAACTATAGGGGCACCTCCCTGTTAAGCAACGTTGGCAAAGTGTTTGCCTGTGTTGCGCTTACTCGCCTGCAAGCCCTCACCTCCCGCATCTACCAAGAGTCCCAGTGCGGCTTCAGGGCTGGTCGCTCAACAGCGGACATATCTTCTCACTCCACCAGATGCAGAAGAAGTGTCATGAGCAGCAGATGCCATCTTTACCGTGCGTTCATTCGATTTGACAAAGGCATTCGATTTGGTCAGTCGAAGTGGACTCTTCATGCTGCTGTACATGCATACATACATACAGTGGGAAAATAAGTATTTGACCCCCTGTTCGTTTGCAAGTTTCCCACCTACAAAGAATGGAGAAGTCTGTAATTTTTATCGTAGGTACACTTCAACTGTGAGAGACAGAATGTAAAAAAAAAAATCCAGGTAAATCACACTGTAGTGATTTTTAAATAATTAATTGCATTTTATTGTATAAAATAAGTATTGGAGCCCCTAGAAAAACAGAGCTTAACAACTGGTACAGAAACATGTGCTGCCATTACAGAGGTCAGAGGTTTCCTGTAGTTCTTGACCAAGTTTCACACACTGCAACAGGGATTTTGGTCCACGCCTCCCATACAGATCTTCTCCAAATCTTTCAGGTTTGGAGTTTCAGCTCCCTCCAAAGATTTTCTATTGAGTTCAGGTCTGGAGACTGGCCAGGCCACTCCAGGACCTTGAAATGCTTCTTACGGAGCCCCTCCTGAGTTGCCCTGGCTGTGTGTTTGGGGTCATTGTCATGCTGGAAGACCCAGCCATGACCCAGCTTCAATGCTCTTACTGAGGGAAGGAGTTGCTTGCCAAAATCTCACAATACATGAACCCATCCATCCTCCCTTCAATACGGTGCAGTCGTCCTGTCCCCTTTGCAGAAGAGCACCCCCAGAGTATGATGTTCCACCCCCCATGCTCCATGTTGGGATGGTTTCTTTGGGGTTGTTCTCATCTGCTAAACATGATAAGTGGAGTTGATTCCAAAAAGCTCTATTTTGGGGTCATCTGACCACATGACCTTCTCCATGCCTCCTCTGGATCATCCAGATGGTCACTGGTGAACTTCAAATGGGCCTGGACATTGTGCTGGCTTGAGCAGGGGGCCCTTGCTGCCCTGCAGGATTTTAAAACCATGACAGCATCATGTGTTTACTAGTGTAATCTTTGTGACTGTGGTCCCAGCTCTCTTCAGTCATTGACCAGGTCCTTCTGTGTAGTTCTGAGCTTTCTCACAATCATCCTTACCCCACAAAGGTGAGATCTTGCATGGAATCCCAGACCGAGGGAGATTGACAGTCATCTTGTGTTTCTTCCACTTTCTAATAAATAATCATAACAGTTGTGTGTCTTCTACAAGCCTATTTGCCTGTTGTCCTGTAGTCCATCCCAGCCTTGTGCAGGTCTACAGTTTTGTCTCTGGTGTCCTTAAACAGCTCTTTGGTCCTGGCTATGGTGGACAGGTTGGAGTGTGATTGATTGAGTGTTGAACAGGTGTCTTTTATACAGGTAACAATTCAAACAGTGCAATTAATACAGGTAAAGAGTGCAGAATAAGAGGTCTTCTTAAGAAAAATGAACAGGTCATGGAGAGCCAGAATTCTTGCTGGTTGGTAGGGGGTCAAATCCTTATTTATATGCAATAAAATGCAAATTAATTATTTAAAAATCATACAATGTGATTTACTAGATTTTTTTTAGATTCTGTCTCTCACAGTTGAAGTGTACCTACGATAAAAAATTACAGACCTCTCCATTCTTTGTAGGTGGGAAAACCTGCAAAACTGACAGGGGGTCAAATACTTATTTTCCCCACTGTACATACCATCCCTGGTTCTCAGACCAGGCACCTAAGTGGCTCTACTCTATCTTTTCTACTCTTCCATTTTACTCTTCCTTTTTAGATATACCTTAGTATACTAGCATAGTTTCCACCTTAGAAATGGAACATAATATATAAGATATACCTTACTGAATTTTCATGCCTACTGGTGTGCTACGACGACTTCATCGTCACCCTGCCATTGACACAATGGGATTGGCGACCAGACCGGACTTATTTTCCTTTGTGCACATCTCCATATGTGTGCTGCCATTGTAAGAAGTTTCACTGAAATCACCAACAGGTTAGGGGGGTCTATGCTTACCAGATGGATGAACAGATGGATGGTGATACCCCCCGCCCTCACCTTTGCTTCTGGGGGTTTAATAAATTGCCCAGCAGCTATGAAAACTGAAATAAATAAGACTATATTAAATACAATAACATATCAGCATACTAATTGGAGGACAGCAAGAACAAGATTCTGCAACTTTTAGAGGGTCAAATGAGGAATGCAATGATCAACTACTGCCGAGAATGAAAGAAAAAAAAAAAATTAAGACATGACTGACATTCATGCCTTCTGTACTGGGAGTCATTTTGCTAATGCAGCAGATACATTCCTCATTTGTTGGATTTAAACAACAATGCAACTGACTATTGCCAAAATCTCACCCAGTAATGAACACTGGGATAAACCAAATACCGTACAACAGAAATGTAGGTGAATACTAATAGATTCCAGGTGGCTGCAGAAAAAGGACGACTGAGTGATTTATGCTAAACGTGTGCTGACTGACAAAAGAACTTCTCACAGCTCTGGCAGGAGATTGGCCTAATCCTTCTCATACATTTATATTATGCCAGAAGTAAGCAAGGGTGTTTTTCCAATATTTCTGTAGGGTCCATTAACACACCTAATACATTCAGCATTCTCTACCCATTTCCCCATCCAGGAGCTCACTAAATGGCAAAACTTCTATGCAAGAGGATGTTTATTCCTCCTCGAGCTGATGATGCTTCTGAGGGTGTGCTTGCCTGTTAAGGTTGACTGGTTTAAGATTAAAATCCCAACACTTTCACCTTCTTCCGCACCTGTAGGTACTGTAACCTTGCCATTTCAGGAGATAATAGACGAGCTGTCTAAGTAGGGAGAGGGAAGGCAATCTCACTCAGATCTCGCCTGCTCCTGTGTTGCAGTTTACCTCCTCGGGAAAAGGCTTCAATGCGATAAAAGTCACAAAATCCTTTATTACTACAAAAACCTAAGCACTGTCAATCAACATCTGAATTTGTGTGAGAAAGGATAAAAAAGCGTACCTCTGGAACAGAGCAGCAACAATTAATATTGTTATTCAATAATTAAATTTATCACCAACTATTGTGGCAATCAATTATTCTTTTGTCTTCCTTTTAATGTTCAAATTCTGTGATTTCACTTGTTAAATGTACTACTGGTCTCTCTACTCGTTTCTTTGCTCATCTGTGACAGTTTACAGAATATCTCTGGATTGTGGACAAAAGAATACATTTTAGGACATCATCTTGGGCTTTAAATCCATGTGGGCTTATGCCTCCGGGTCTTGTTTATGAGAAGAGGTAAGATCAAACGTCATCAGTCATCAGTTTTTGAGTAGTGTCCAACATAACAGACTGCAGACACAAGTGGCGGACATGAGGTTTCCTCTGTAGTTATCTAGGCTTACACTCAGGAATAGAGCGAGAAGTTCGAATAGTCACTTAAGGACTCAGAGTAAAACCACTGCTCCTTCACATTGAAAGGAGCGAGATGAGGTGGTTCAGGCATCTGGTGAGGATACTCCTGCTCATCTCCCTGGGGAGGTCTTCCAGGTACATCCAAGGTGGACGAGGCCCCGGGGAAGTGCTAGAGGAATTATACTTCACGGCTTGGGACCTCAGGATCCCTCAGGAAGAGTTGAGGTCAGGATAGGCAAGTATGAACTGAGCTGCCACCATGACCCATACAAGAGGCAGAAAATGAATGGATAAATCTCGAGCTTTGAGAAATGGTGATAGGTATCTTCATAATTTTTGGACCAAACAACTAATGGAATAATCCATAAAAGAATTTAATTCAATTCAAAGTATTTAATTTATATTAGGGGTGTTGGAAAAAAAAATCGATTCACGTCCGAATCGCGATTCTTATTTATTACGATTCTGAATCGATCCAAAATGGCCAAAAATCGATTTTTTAAAAGCATTTTTTAAACAGAATATTGCTTACTTGCTGTGTGTACTGTTGTCAAGCAACGGCTTCTGTACTACAGCGTCCCCGCAAAGCGGGGGGGGGGGGGGTTGGTGGGGTGGTCTGGCGTGCTTCAAACACTCGTGCGCTGCAGAGTTCAGTGGCTGTAGCTTAGCATTGTGGACGAAGAGCTAATTCAGCCAGCACCGCTTTGCTGAAGGCAAATTGTTTGGGCGCATTTTGGATTTTATTATTTGCTGCGTAAGAAGGAGCTTGACATGACTTATGCAGTGTGCAGAATCTATAAAATGAAAGTCAAGTAACTTCGGAAACAGTTCCAAATCCGCAAGCCCACATGCTACGCTATCACCCGCGCTAAAAGAGGGGAGCAGCGTTATCTGCCGACTACTGACCAGCGCTTCACTAAACTGCCAGCCAACTCCGACGAGCAAAGCAGATAAGTAATATACATCTAGAATCACTTGATTAACCTTGTAAAAGCTGCATTTCTTAAACATAAACATTTTTTAAGTAATATACTATTTCTCAGAGCTCTTTGAATCGAAAATGGATTCTGAATCGATTAAATGACACGGATCTACTTAAGTGTCACATAATCCAAAAAGAATTAACAGACTAATAAGAAAATCATTATATTAATTGATTAATTTATAAAAACACGATAGATTAATCTAACCAAAAAGTAATCATTAGCCGCAGCCCTACTATAGAATTTGTCACCTTAGAGGCTCCACCAGCCTGTGGAGGTATTTAACTGGTTCCTCCTTTGACACCTTACTTTGACTGGCCTATTTTTAAAAAGCATTCCACCACTAATTCCCAACGCAACACAGTGCAGAGCCACTGTCATCAAATATAGTCGGTACCATGGAAACTACACTGAACTTTAACATCAATATGCCATATAACTATATGATAGTAAAAAAGTAGTCTATGTCCCTTGCACAGTGAGTCATTAAAACAATGTGCCACATGAATATAGGCCAACATACAAGTAAGGAGTTCTCCATTCCTTGGGTGAGCAGACATAGTGCACCTCGCTGTTGTTCACTGACAAATTCATTTAGCAATCACTTTGTCACTGTAGTCTTCAGGAGCATTTTATTTTAATCTAACATAAGGACCATGAAAACCCCCCTCCAAACAAAAGTATAAATGTAAAAGTATTCCAAAAACGTTAAGTATTCGAGAAAAAAACAAAAAAAAAACGAAAGACAGACGCTACATGAATTATGACATATCACAGTCAAAATGGTGGCTCAGTCTCTTTCGCACTCAGGAGAAAACATGTCTCCCTGTTAGACAGAGCAACAGCAGTGGTTTGATCTCTGCTTGAGCTCCACTTTTCAATTGCTAGTCACAAGATGTGAGAGCATATGTCTGGCATTTACAGCCATGAAAAATAGTGAAAAAGCCAGAGAGAAAGACGTGGCTTTATTCCGAAACCGTCTCAGTTGTCAAAATTCAGCTGACAGAAGTAATAGGCACGCATGCCTGCAGACACACACAGACCATACACAATTAAAAAAAGCACCAGAGACGGCAGGCTGATTTGTTTATCTGCATCATAGCATAGAGAATTGAAATCCACAGCTACAGATAAGACATCAATCTTCCTCAGTGGGCTGTGTAAATAAATCTGATTAAGGACAGAATCATTTCCCCTTTAGAATTGTTTATCTGTTCATTCCAGCCTCAGCAACACATACTGAAAGTGTTCCGCACAAGGTGGCTGCTCGCCTCGTATTCACTGTAACAGGCCTGATCCAAGTGGAATGACATCATACTTTAAATTTAAAACAGAAAACATTTACTAATCCATCACCATTATGTAATGAATGAATCAGCTATTGTAGTTGGTATAAATGGAGCTCAATGCTTAAAGGGTTAGTCTCATTTTTCACAAAACTGACCAAATTTACTTTTTGTCAAAATCTAATTATTAAAATATACCTTTATTTTTGTGGTTTGTTCTAAACCTCCTGCTAATTTTTCTACTTACTGGTATTCATTTGGGGTGGGGCAACACACACACACACACGAGGGCTGTCATAAAGTAACGGTCCTTTTTATTTTTTTCAAAAACGATATGGATTTCATTCAGATGTTTTTACGTCAGACATGGTTTGAACCCTCGGGCGCATGCGTGAGTTTTTCCCACGCCTGTCGGTGACGGTCATTCGCCTGTGAGCACTCCTTGTGGGAGGAGTCGTCCAGGCCCCCTCGTCGGAATTCCTTTGTCTGAGAAGTTGCTGAGAGCCTGGCGCGTTGTTTGATCAAATTTTTTTCTAAACCTGTGAGACACATCGAAGTGGACACGGTTCGAAAATTAAGCTGGTTTTCAGTGAAAATTTTAACGGCTGATGAAGATTTGATTTTGAGGTGAATACTGTCGCTTTAAGGGACTTTTCACAGTGCAGAAAAGCGCGGATCCGTCCGCACGTCTTTCATTAAAAAAAAATCTCCTTTAACAGTGGAATATCCGATAAATGCTGAACCGACTTCTTCTGAAACTTCTCTGTTCTCTCACGACGTCCTGGATCAATAGAGCCTGAAATGTGGAGGTTTTCAGCTTGAACAGGCTGATGACGCCGCCTGAGAGCGCTGCGCGTCGTCTCGCAACCGTGAAAAGTCCTTAAAGCGACAGAATCACCTCAAATCTCTCATCAGCCGTTAAAATTTTCACTGAAAAACCAGCTTAATTTTTCAAACCGTGTCCACTTCGATGTGTCTCACAGGTTTAGAAAAATTTTGATCAAACACGCGCCAGTCTCTCAGCAACTTCTCAGACAAAGGAATTCCGACGAGGGGCTGGATGACTCCTCCCACAAGGAGTGCTCACAGGCGAGTGACGTCACCGACAGGCGTGGAAAAACTCACGCATGCGCACGAGGGTTCAAGCATGTCTGACGTAAAAACATATGAATGAAATCCATATAGTTTTTGAAAAAAAATAAAAAGGACTGTTACTTTATTGACAGCCCTGGTATATATTAGGGCTGGGCAACGTGAACCGCGCTACGTTGCGTTAATTATTGAGGTCATTATCACCAACAATTTTGTTCCTCTCCCCTTAACGCTGCGTTTTTTTTTTTTTTTTTTTTTTTTTTTAGCCTTTTATACTGTTGCTCGTTGCCTTTTATTTTGAAAGCGTCAGTCGGGGGCGAGCTGCAGCTTCCTGCTGATAGCTGAGTTCCACAGAAACGACTCGAGGAGCGAGAAAATCAGGCTTATGCAATGCACAACAAAACAAAATGCAGAAAGACGCCGAACTTTTGAATGGACATTTTCGGTACAAATTTCTACAGGATCAGCCCGGATCAATTTTTTTTACGCATTCGTTCGTCATCTGTAAAAAAAACTTGAATAATCTCAATAGCCGAACTTGTCCCCGCGGTGAATACAGCTTTTCGGTGGTTTTCATGTCAACCTATAGTCCGTAAATTATACTGATTTTTCCGAGTTTCAGAGTCATACGGACGTACAAATAAAGTCGGATATTCAGGGTTTGGTCTGTAATAAACTATTTCTGCAGCGCAGGCTCCACTTTGAAACCATGAACCATTGAAGCAATGCTTCGATCCAGTAGCTCGTTGGTTCTTTGATTCACTGCTCTTCAGAAACGGCAAGCCGCTTCTTAACCCCTCGCAAAGCCATTAAAATATCGTCAGTCACTTTGTGTGGATTAAATTCACTAACTGGGACTCTTGTCTGTTGCTGTCAAGAAACGAGAATCGTCCTCCGTTCCGTTCAACACAGCTCGAAACGCTGCGCGCCTGAGACAGAGTCCGGTCGGAATTAAAAACTTCAAAATGAATCGCCGCTTTAAATAAAAATGACACCTCTTTCCAAATGTAATACAGACAAGAAACTACAATCGACTAAAACGTTTTTTTTTTCCTCCCAAATGAAACGTGCTGTATTTTCTTTTCAAATTACATCCTGAAGTGAAGCACAGCAGCTCTAAGCTCAGCTCAGATATATGGAAACACATTCATGCCAATGTCTGAAAGGAAATGCTTTTGACAAAAACTACAGGTTTTGTTAATTCCTATTTATGTCCAGAGATCAAGGATTCACCATGTAGAGTTCAGTATGTACAAAGTTTAAGGATCCAGTGACCAAATTCATATTTAGTTACTTTAAGACTCAATAAAATGTTCAATTTCAATTCAATTTAATCGGCTATTAAAGTGCCAAATCACAACAAAATCTAAATATACTAAAACAAATACATCACAATTGTACACATATCAAATTGTGGTATGTGTACAATTGTGACATATTTGTTTTAGTACATTTAGTCATGGACATGAATATTGTTATTTTGATATGAAACAGATAACAAATGACCTGCAGGTGGTTTTATATTTGATTTCATTAGTGTGTTCAGTTGAAATTTACATTTTCAAATTTATGCAATGTTCATTTACATTTTCAAATAAAACTGTGCTTTAAGCGGCTTTTGAATTCATTTTTGGATTTCACATATACCATGCAGTAATCATGATTAATCACAGAAAGTCATTGAGTTAATGCGATTAAGATTTTTTATGTTTGCCCACCCCTAATATATATATACACACACACATACTGGTGTTTTCTGGGGGCATTCTGAGACTTCTTGAAGGACAGGAACAACAACACAGAGTGTGGGAACTGCGTGAAATAGGACATGTTTATGCATTCTTACTGTCATTCTGCACGTTTTTAGTTTTTTTGGGGGGGAAAAAATGCTGTAAATGGGCTGGACTGCATTTATATAGTGCGTTTTTCCATCTGCATCAGATGCTCAAAGTGCTTTACAAATAATGTCTCACGTCACGCCCGGTGTGAGGGTGCTACCATACATGGCGCCCACTACACACCGGGAGCAATAGGGGATTGAAGACCTTGCCCAGGGGCCCTGCTGTTTATTATGAATGGGCTTGCTATTTCCTGGCATCAATGCTATGTATTTACGGAAGAATCGATGTCTGCGAGGAAGGCTCTATGCTAGGAATAATGCTCAAAAAAATATCTGCAAGGGGGCACATAGCCAAAACAAAGAGGCGCAGTGACCCTCTTTCCCATGGACATGTCTATCTCGGCTTTCAGTGTTTACCAGTCGAGTGAGTATAAAAGAACTTGTGGAGAGCTGGACATGTCCCAACTTGTCCTCTAACACTCTGAAACGGAGGTGTTCCTTTGTCGCGCTTCATCAGCGAATCGGTCGTGACGCGCGAAGCCTCCGCGCGGCTTTCCATGACAAAATCTCTTGTTAAAAGTGAAATCGGCCGGAAAATGGCTGATGTCCAGGTCTTGTGATAACCAGAGAAAGAGCACACGACGGTCTCGCATCCACAGAGCCATCAGCTTAGAAATGATCCAGTGGTTTGTGCCGCACCGACCGTCCTTAAAGGGGTCCTTAAACCTGTAGTTAAAGTCCATATTCTCTGTGAAGCCCGTAAAATTTTCACTGAAAGCCAGATAAATTTTTCGAATGGTTTCCAGGTGCCAGTCTCTAACAGCTTCGGGAAAAATTCTGATGGGAAAAAAGTCCTTTTCATTCCGCCATTTCCAGACAATGAAAATCCGACGACGGGCGGGACCACTCCTTCCACAAGGCGTGCTCACAGGCGAATGACGTCACCGACAGGCGTGGAAAAACTCACGCATGCACACGAGGGTTTCAAGCATGTCTGATGTAAAAACATATGAATGAAATCCATATAGTTTTTTAAAAAATAAAAAGGACCGTTAATTTATGGACAGACCACGTATATATATATATATATATATATATATATATATATATATATATAAAAGGAAGTGCATGGGCAACGTTCAGAGTTCATGCTGCATTCTATGGAAATTGGGTATTGGAATTTCCGAACTACAATATGGAAAAAAATACGAGGGACAATTGAGATGTTTGGAGCCTAACCAAGAAAAACTATGGCGTGGCTCTCCAGCTTTTGTAATCTGAGAAACCAACATTTTCAAGAATGTGTGAAGTTTCGACACACTGGGTGCAATATTGAGAAATACTGGTTTCTCAGAATGCAAAAAAACCATACTTTTTCTTGGTTCGGCTCAAATTTTCTCAATCACCCCTCATACATCCAATGAAGCTAAGATAAACCAATAGTCACTCCACTGACTCATTTTAGCAAACCAAGTAAAAACATTCTACCTATAACTAACACTGGAATTGACAACTGCCACAGTAGACCTGTGTGATTGTTGTCTTACCTGTGTCTACCACATATCCACCAAACATTACAGTGAAGTATTTCCTGATTTATCTGCAGTTCTTCCCGATCTCTGTTGGGTCTATGACGCTTATCAGCTGTGTCCTTTGCTGACTTTTGTTTCCTATTTTGGGGAGAATGAGGGGAGGGGGAGCCTTTCAATCACAATTTAAGGTCTTCCATGTTCCTTCGGCCCCATGTAGTTAACACTATTATACGTAGCATAGCAGTACCCTTTTTTCCCCAAAGTGACATTTTGAGCACATTAGTGACGTAAAATTGCAAATCCTTTACTTGAATCCTAATAAAATGATAATAGCACAGAATGAAACCTTTTTTATGACTTGAAATCCAATGGGATTACACATTTAGTAATACATGGAAACTTGAAAATCATGTTACACAATCAGTACATTTGGACCAGTTTATTATTAAATTTAAGACGGTAAAAGAACACTGGCTTTAACTTACTTAAGTTTGAATAACACTGAACAGGACCATTAAAAACTGCTGCCTGAACTAATTTAATCTGAAATAATAAACTCCCTTTTAATGAGTGCTGAAATATCAAAATATATTGTGATTATATGCACAGTTGCGGCATATGTGTCTTTAGTGTAATAAAAACTATTTAAATATGTCATTCATATGTCATTGTTCCCTGACTTCAATAAATTTCGAGCCTTTAAATATTTTATTCAGCAAAGCAATGTCCCTGCAGATTTAGATACATGAGATAATGTAATGCCAGCTTGTAGTACCAAGCTGTTATAGACTTCAACAAGCCTACTGTTTATTTTTGCATTTTAATGTGTTGGAACACTGTTAGACCCAACCAGATTTGTTGGCATCTCTGTTTGTTAGAACAACTGATGAAGCATTAAAGATGTTTAGACTAAGGTCACTGTGCTCCCTGTCTGGGAACCAAATAAGCATTGGCAGCCATGTAAAAAAATGGAATTGAAAGGGGGAAGCAAAAATAAAAATCACCCAGCATCTGAGGATATCTACAGTACAAGTACAGCAGACAAGCAGAGTGACAACGTGTTCCCTTAAGAAAAAGAAGAAAAAAGCAGATGAAGGACAAATTTGGTTCAATTTTGTTAGAGCAATGCTTATCTAAGAATTCAAATAAGGTCAAAAGAGGAAACAGACTGCCAGTGATATGATCAGGATGTAATAGCAAAACAAAGCCTGCTGTAATCCCTCGAAAACGAGTTCTGCCCTGATTCTCTATTGATGTAGTTACAACCCTTATTGCCATTTACCTCCTATGAGGACCACGTGACATACCACAGTAATGGAAAAAATAATAACTGATGAGAAACAAGTGATAAGGAAATGCAGAAGTTAGGCTTAGCAGGGGGAAAAAGCCAAATGTTTACTTGAGAACTATGATTAAAAAAAAGGATGCCAGTGGAAGCAAAACACAAATCATAATCATAAGAGATTAAACGGTAACATACTGTGAAACACTTGTAATCGCTTTCACCACAGCCAACTGTTGATTGTGAAACTGTATGTATTTGTAGAGTTGTGTAGAAGGAAATGGGAGAACTTGACTTGTATGAAACAAGTTTCAGCTAAAGCACCTTGAACCCCCCCCCCCCCCCCCCCCAAAAAAAAGACTTGGGCATTAAGACAATCACAGAGACAGTTTACAATTCAGCTTGTTTCATGTCACCTGCAATGACGTAAAACTGAACTATACAAGGTTTGTGGAAAATGGTGTGATTTCCTCAGTGCTAGATCTTACTGGTCCTCAGGTGAAGATGAACGATTACAGTAGCCCAACAGACCTCTATATTTCTAACAAACTACCACCCATCAAAGCGGGATTTCATTTTGAAGACAACAGTGGATCATAACACCTACACAAACAGCACAGGATCTCCTTTAGGATTAATCCCTGAAGCTAAGGGCTACACTTTTTACAGGAGAAGACATGAGATCTAAGAAGGTCCCAATTAATTCTGATAACATGTTTGCACAATATGCTTTACATGATTAGTTGATCAAAGAAACAAATTACTTATGCCACATGTTTCCACAAAATTTGGGCCTCAAACTGCAGGCAGTAGTGTTTCAGAGGGATATAAATGTAAAATGTTACTTTGGCGCCGGTCTCCCCTACAATACTCGCACCTGGAGCGCTGCTGCACGGCTGTGCTCAGCCTGGACTGCTGAGACTGTGACACCGGGATAAGTTCTCCCCGATGGAACGGAGGACGTCTCATTTTGGGGAAAAACAGTTTTGGTAGGTTTTAGTCTGTCTGTTTGACAACATTTGGAAAGAGGTGACATTTGATTTAAAACGGCGATTTGGTTTTAAGTTATTGATTGCCGAATGATATGTCTTTCCACCTTTACTCGGCAGAGAGCCTCAGCAAATCCCACAACACACACACAGACATGGAGCGGAGGATATTATCATTATTATTATTATTATTTTCATGAGGGACACTAACTTTAGTTTAGGAACCAGAGAAGCAGGAGACATTAAGGTTCCAGTCCATGGGCAGAAATCCGCGTCGTCGGCTGCCCCACAAAATAGGCACATTAATGACGAAC
This sequence comes from Thalassophryne amazonica, assembly GCF_902500255.1. Classification (NCBI taxonomy): domain Eukaryota; kingdom Metazoa; phylum Chordata; class Actinopteri; order Batrachoidiformes; family Batrachoididae; genus Thalassophryne; species Thalassophryne amazonica. The sequence continues at coordinate 45,339,744 of NC_047113.1, read as the reverse complement.
GAATATAAACTGTCCGTGTGAAGCGGTGGACGATTCTCGCAGAAAAAGGAGACCTGTTTAGAGACTTTAATCTGCAGAAAAGGCAGAATGGCTTTAATACAGGTTGATGAATAAACTGTGGATGTGCTGCTTCTACATCAGAACCAGCAACTCCACAGTCAACATAGAGAAATTATTATTTTCCCATTACACACCCTCAAAAACAACGGCCCAACTGCAATGTAATTTTTTTTTATTATAATGCTGGTGAGAACCCTGCATAGGTACTATAAAAATGACAAACAGGTTAACTGATTTAAAAAATAGGCCTTAGTTGCATAGCTATATTCATACGTTATACCTCAAAATGTGTGATATGATAAATGATCTTATGTCAGTTCCTCTTGTCACAGTTATGTGACTTCTGCTGGTGAACACCATGTATCCTATTGTATTCAATTGAATACACCACAAAGACAAGATATTTAATGTTCAAACTGATAAACTTTATTGTTTTGTGCAAATATTTGCTCATTTTGAAATGGATGTCTACATGTTTCAAAAAAGCTGGGACAGTGGTATGTTTACCATTGTGTTACATCACCTTTCCTTCTAACAACACTCAAGCGTTTGGGAACTGAGGACACTAATTGTGAGTGTCATGATTGGGTATAAAAGGATCATCCCCAAAATGCTCAGCCGTTCACAAGCAAAGATGGGGCAAGGATCACCACTTTGTGAATAACTGCGTGAAAAAAATTGTCCAACAGTTTAAGAACGGTTCTCAACATTCGATTGCAAGGAATTTAGGGATTTCATCATCTATAGTCCATAATAGAAGATTCAGAGAATCTGCAGAACTTTCTACACGTAAGCGGTAAGGCCGAAAACCAACACTGAATGCCCGTGACCTTCGATCCCTCAGGTGGCACTGCATTAAAAACTGACATCATTATGTAAAGTATCTTACCGCGTGGGTTCAGGAACACTTCAGAAAACCATTTTCAGATAACACAGTTCATCACTTCATCTACAAGTGCAAGCTAAAACTCTACCATGCAAAGCGAAAACCATACATCAACAACATCCAGAAACGCCGCTGCCTTCTCTGGGCCCGAGCTCATTTGAAATGGACAGACACAAAGTGGAAAAGTGTGCTGTGGTCTGATGAGTCCACATTTCAAATTGTTTTTGGAAATCATGGACGTCGTGTCCTCCGGACAAAAGAGAAAAAAGACCATCTAGATTGTTACCAGCACAAAGTTCAAAGCCAGCATCTGTGATGGTATGGGGGTGTGTTAGTGCCCATAACATGGGCAACTTACAGATCTGTAATGGCACCGTCAATGCTGAAAGGTACATCCAGGTCTTGGAGCAACACATGCTGCCATCCAAGCAACGTCTTTTTCAGGGACGTCCCTGCTTATTTCAGCAAGACAATGCCAAGACACATTCTGCACGTGTTACAACAGTGTGGCTTTGTAATAAAAGAGTGCGGGTACTAGACTGGCCTGCCTGCAGTCCAGACCTGTCGCCCATTGAAAATGTGTGGCGCATTATGAACGGACTGTTGAACTGAAGTCAAGTCAAAGTCAAAGTCAACTTTATTGTCAAATATGTTATACATGCTCGACATGCAGCACAGATGAAATTTCAGTCCTCTCAGACCCACGGTGGAGAGTATAGAATTAAAAACTACTACTAAGCTAAGTAAAAAAATTACCTTAAATACTACTGATTTACAAAATAAAAATAACAATATAAAACAGTATAAACAGTGTAAGTATAACAGTATGATGCTGTAGTGCAAATGGCAGTGTACTAATATAACCAGTATAACATTAAATACAATAGTGCAAGTAGCGGTATGCTGATGTAAACAGTATAACATTAAATACAATAGTGCAATGGCTATATACTAATGTACCAGTATAGGCGGTCCTGATGTGGATGCAATAGTGCAATGGGGGAGGATAAAGTGAAGTGTGCAGTCCTGAGGTTGGTGAGTGAATGGGCGGGCAGAGTCAGTGGTGAGGGGTCACGGAGGGTGAGTGGGGGCAGAGCAGGGAGGGAGTTGAGCATCCTGAGTGCCTGGTGGAAGAAACTGTCTTTGAGCCTGCTGGTTTTAGCCAGGAGACTCTACAGTCTCCTCCCCGACGGCAGCAGGCTGAAAAGACTGAGTTGAGTGGGTGGGGTCACCTGCGATCCTGCTGGCTTGGCGGGTGTGGTAGATGATCTTCCCAGCTGCTTTCACAGTGTGCTGCAGGGTATTGCGGCAGGATATGGTGCAGGCACCGTACTACACAGTGATGCTGCTGGTCAGGATGCTCTCAATGGTACCCCTGTAGAAGGAGTACATGATGGGGTTGCTTTCCTCAGTTTCCACAGAAAGTAGAGTCGCTGTTGGGCTTTTCTGGCCAGAGATGTGGTGTTGATGTTCCGGGACAGGTCTTGGGAGATGTGTACATCCAGGAACTTTGTGCCGCTCACCCGCTCCACTTCAGCACCATTGATGGTTAGTGGAGCATGCTGAGCAGGCTCTCTCCTGAATCTCCTTCGTCTTCTCCACATTCAGGTGGAGATTGTTGTCCGTCGTACATCAAGCAAGAATGTGAAAGAATTCCATCTACAAAGCTTCAACAATTACTGTCCTCAGTTCCCAAACGCTTATTGAGTGTTGTTAGAAGGAAAGGTGAAACGTGTTGCAGGCATCCATTTCAAAATGAGCAAATATTTTCACAAAAACAATAAAGTTTATCAGTTTGAACATTAAGTATCTTGTCTTTGTGGTGTATTCAAATGAATATAGGTTGAAGAGGATTTGCAAATCATTGTATTCTGTTCTTATTTACATTTTACACAATGTCCCAACTTCATTGGAATTGAGGTTGTATATTTTTCGACTAAACAAGACTGCTTTATGAAACTGGGCCCAAGTGTCCCTTGTAAAAGAGATCTCAATCTCAATGGGACTAACATGGTTAAATAAATGTTAAATTAAAAATGGTGTTTACAGAAAGCTGCACATTGACTAATTTTCCTGTCATTTGATATTGTGACAGATGAAACACATTTTCAAAGTCATTTTTAATGACCACAGCAGTGGTCCAAGTCTGCCTGTTGATTTATAGTCTGTAATAACAATGCAATCCAACTTGCTTACTTCAGGTTTTATGTCATCAAGTATAAGTGCACATTCAATGTTTAATAATTCATTATATACAATGTAGTTAAATACAGCCAGCTACAAAACCTAATAAATTGCAAATATACTGGAGACACAAGTGATTCACAGATGCACAGCAACAAAGAGGAAATAGATAACTTGTAAAGCTGCACAATTTTTCACAGCTGCTGTCTGCTATCTTTGACAAAGCCTGGGTGGTCGTCTGCAAACTAAGCTGCGAGAGCAAGTGCAATTTCCTTTTCTTTCTTTCTTTCTTTGACATGCATGTATAAGACAGCATTAAACGCTAACCATAAATATTATGCTGCCATGGCCCACATGATGAATAGTGATTATGTACCAGCATTGCAAATCGGATGCACCTGTAGGCCTATGGTCATTTGTTTTGTCTTTGCCAAGGGCATAATGAGCAATCCCCACCGTGTGTGAGCAAGCCAGATTTGTTTTGCCCTTTGTGTAGCATTATCTCGCTGACCTGTCACAGTTATATCACAGAGTGGTTTACCAAATTATAGAATGAGCTGTCACAGTTTACACCTACATCCACTGCTTGTCTGCATGGCTGTTAATCAGCATTTCCTGCATGTGATGTGTCCACTGCCATGGACCACTGTTTCATTTTAACAACTGCCCATTGCAAAAAGAGAGGTCATGGTCTCGTGGTTAAAGCGGTAGGCTTATGACCAGAGGGTCCTTGGTTCAAATCATAATGGGCAAGGTCCTTAGTATTACTATGATGTTTTGTATTTCCCACAGAGATTTGTGAGAGATCGGTGCAGCCGATCTGCTCTGTGTCAGCCTGATCCCCGTCAGATCTCAGAAGCTAAGCAGAGCAGGATTTGGTTAGTACTTGGATGGGAGACCTCTTTGGAACACCAGCGGCTGTGTGTGTTTCTCCAGGTAACACTGGAATTGCGTCAGGAAGGGCATCCGGCGTAAAACCTGTGGCAAATACCAGTGCGGATCTGGCTGTATCCACTGTGGCGACCCCAAACAAAACGGGAGCAGCCAAAAGGACAACAACAACAACATTTGAGAGCGAGATTAGGTGGATCTTGGACCAGGGGGCCATGTGCCCTGCATGTTTTCCAATTCTCCCTGCTCCACCTACTGCTAATTATCTAAGTCAGGTGTGTTCAGCTAATCAACAGCTCGTAAATAACAGACCTGACTAATCAGCTGTGGCTGCAACAAGTACACATGGAAAACATGCAGAGCAGGTAATCTCCAGGAACAGGGCTGGTGACCCCTGCTCTAAGGTCTCCAGGGAAGCTCCCCTGGAAGCAATGGTGTACATTTCAAAATGAAATGTATCAATCTGGTGCACTTTGATAACAAATTAAAGAGATCAGACTTTTTAAGAATTGTGTGCCCTTATAGTAATGTTATAGTAATGTCTTAAAGACATTGAGTTGTACATATATGAATAATGATGACATAGCAAAATAACTCACTCCCAGAAAGCATGGGAAATGAGAGTTTAACACAGTTCCAAATGGTCAAAACACAAAATATCCCAGAGTATACATTTTAATATTAAACAGTTTCAGAAACACTTAAGTTAGAATATGACAGTAAGTCCCTTCGGCTGCTCTCATTTGCACTCAGGGTCACCACAGCAAATCCAAGGTGGATCTGCATGTTGAATTGGCACAAGTTTTATGCTGCATGTCCTGTAAGTCCACATTACATGGAGAAATGTGGCAGGGGTGGGGTATCAATCGAGAACCTTCTGCACTGAAACAAAGTGCACTAATCACTTGGCCACCACTCCTGCCTTAAGTTAGAATATGATATTAATTTAAAATGTGATATTGTACCAATATATTCACACCTAGGGGTCACTTATGGACCACCAGTGGTCCAGGGACCGCTGTTTGAAGAAGGCTGAACCTTGATAGATAACCTCTTGATAGATAACTGGATGTTGCAAGAATATAAATGTGGTGCCTAGGCAACTATACCAAAAAATATACTGGGGCTAAAATGAAAATATACACCGTGCCAAGGCTAGGCCTGTCACCTCCCACAAAAAGTCATGGGAATACATTGCACAGGCATAGTTTACAAAGTCAATGTTTGAACAGTAGTATTATTAGGAGATCAAACCTAAGTTTGCTTTAAACAGGGCCACAGGTAAACTGCCTAAATCCATCTATAGAAGAACTAGAGATCAAGTGATAATTCAACAAATGCAGCTCTCAGAAAGAAAATCTTTCTGCAAAGGCAATTTCTGCTTCAAGACACCGCCTAAAATCTACAATGACAAAAGGGACAGCTGTTGACTGGAGAGATCACATTAAGGACAATTCATTTACAATGCACAAAGCCATCCAGGCACTCTTGCGTCACCGCAGTGACAGGCCTCAGGAGCTGCAGATCGACATGGGAGAGAGAGGGGTCGAGCACAATAATGCGTCATTCATCAGAGCTGCCTTTACTGCAGTATGAAAACATAACTGTAATGTAAATCTTATTGATCAGACTCACTTCCTTTTAGACAAGCTGCACTGTTTTCTTCGCTTTCAGTTTTTTCTAAGGCAAATGTAAGGAGTAAAGATGAAACCCTGGAGACACTGTCATTGCCACTGCTCAGACCTGACAGGAGGACACTGTGCTGAATTGAGCAACAACAGCTTTAACAGACAGTATCTTGCAAAAGCTAAAACACTTTGTTAAAGTATTCAGGTTTGAAAAAAGTGCACAAAACTGAGTAAATTTGTCAATTAAGTTTAGAATCTAAGATATGAAATCACTGAAGGGATAAAAGCAGACATTTCTAAGCTTGAGAAACTAGATATAGTGTGCACCGTTCCATTAGAGAGGATTTGCAGTGGTCGTGAAATACAAGTAGAAATGTTCTGTTCCAATGACTAATCTTTAGTCACTTCAAATTACCATCGACTGTCAACTACAACAATGAGCAGCTGCCCCCAATTATTCAACTAATTTTGAAGTCAAAGGACACTTTATAGTTAGAAAAGACAGTGACTGTGTGTTGAGTCAAGGGCTGCATCCTTCACAGGCTACATCCAGCCACATACATCATAAGTGGCACGACTAGGCTGTCTCATGTCAAAGGCTCCCTGGAAGGAGACAGGCGAATGCAACCTTCATTCCTTCCAAAGTGAAGGAGACAAATGGCAAATGAACTGCATTCATATAGGACTTTCATGGTCATGGCGGGAATGCCACATCTGGGTAGGATGCAGTTTTCAAAGGATATGGTGCCTGAATTGGGACACAGTCCTTAATCAGGACACAACTACTGTGGACCTACCTCAGTCTGTGCATTCACCCTTGTGTTGAAATGCAAACACTTACATCACTGCAGAATTCATTTTGCAACATTCATAGACATATCAAGTTCATCAACTCTTTGTGCAGGAATTACATTATTAATAATAAGACCTCTACTGTAGGATATGTGAGACCTAAAATGCATCAAGATGGATATTATCGCTGACATCACTGGCTCTATCAGTGGTCATTAGGGAAAAGATGGACAAAAAGAGCAATTTTAAAGTACTGGCTCAAAGCCAGATATGACGTCCCAAAGGAGGCTTTTGCAAAGCTAACGTGTGACGCTACAAGGCAGACACTTGATGTGGATAACCATCGCACCCATGTGCCGTCTTGGTGCATTTCTAAATTAAAGATAGGGAGATAGTGCGGCAACAATCTCTCTGTGGGATCTCCATTCTGGAGGGAAGTAAAAGGACTTCGAGGAAATAGATCATCCCAGCATCTCCAAGGTCAAGGTTTTATTTAATGGAGTTATATCACTGATGTTTGCTCTCCCTTGTTATAAGATGTCAATGACATTGAGGGTGCAGTTGTGAAATTTACCTTTGTTAGAATATAGCTTTCTTGTACAAGTGTCTAAAAGAGGATAGAGGTGATCTCATGGTCATACTGTATATAGGACAAACTTAATTTGGCATATGATCTGCTTTTCGTGGGAATCATACTGAATGTGTCATTAAATAATTAACAGTGGTGTTGCTCCTCAAAGTGATCTTTCAACTCAACATGAAGGAAACACAAACATGATTAGATGATATTGTTAGAAAATGCTCATTGGATGAAAAAAATGCATCTTGGAGGTAGAAGTTCCTTTGTGAGCAAAAGATAACAAGAAGATTGGTTCCATTTCTGTTGTTTGGATTGGCCTGATTTCTACTGATCAGGTATTCAGCAGTCTACTGTCACCAAACATGTTCAACCATCTCAAACAAAAACATCCCAAAAACCATGCCAAAAGATTCTATTTTTGAATATACAACAACCAATGCACACATTTGTTCATATTATTCACAGTTCTCCTCTTGTAGTTTTTTTTTCTGTTCTGAATCAGTCAATCAATCAATCAACATTTATTTATAAAGCGCTTTACAGCACCGACTGGTGTCCAAAGTGCTTAACATTAAAAACACAAATTTACAAAATAAAACACATATAAAATAAAATTTTAAAACAACACATAAAAAAAAGAACATAAAAATAACAGAACATGTCACCTCCCCACTAAGTGTTAAAAGCCAGTTTAAATAAATAAGTCTTTAACTTAGATTTAAAAAGTGCTAGGTCAGGAATAGTACGTAACTCAAGAGGTAGCTCATTCCACAGTCTGGGGCCAGCTACCGCGAAAGCATGATCACCCCAGCGTTTATATCTTGACCTTGGAACATCTAAGTAAAGCTGGCCAGACGCCCTTAACGTCCTACTGTAGGTGCGCAAAGTTAAAATTTCAGACAAGTAGGGAGGTGCAAGGCCATAAATAGCTTTAAAAACAAACATTAAAATTTTAAAATCAATTCTAAAACGAACTGGAAGCCAGTGGAGTGAGTATAGGATGGGCGCAATATGCTCACGTCTAGAAGTGTTTGTCAAAAGACGAGCAGCAGCATTCTGCACCAACTGGAGACGCACAAGAGACGACTGATTAATGCCCGCATAAAGTGCATTACAATAATCAAGTCTGGAGCTGATGAAAGCATGAATGGCCGTCTCAAGATCACGTCTACTGAGAAAGTGCTTTATTTTAGCCAAGAGGCGAAGTTGGAAAAAACTAGCTTTGACAACAGAATTTATCTGTTGATCGAACCTCAAACAGCTGTCAAATATCACTCCCAAATTCTTGACAGCTGGTTTTACATAGTTAGCCAAAGCACCAAAATTTGGTGTTACCACATTTGGTATGCCAGTGCGCTCAAACACCATGATCTCAGTTTTACCATCATTCAGGTAAAGGAAGTTTCGGGACAGCCACTGCTTTACATCACGAATACAATTAAATAATGATGACAAAGCATCACTCCCATTAGTCCTCACAGGCAGATAGATTTGCAGATCATCTGCATAACAATGAAAGGACAAATTGTGCTGGGTTATAATTGACCCCAATGGCAGAATGTACAAAGAAAATAGAATCGGCCCAAGGACAGATCCCTGCGGCACTCCACAGCACACAGGAGCAGTTGATGAGGAAAGGTCCCAATCATGACAGAAAAGCTCCTTTCAGCCAAATATGATCTAAACCACTCAAGTGCAGTACCATGAATGCCAATAAAATGTTCCAACCGGGAAACAAGTACTGTGTGATCCACAGTATCAAAGGCTGCTGTGAGGTCCAACAGAACCAGCACAGCAGGATTCCCTGCATCCACCGACAGAGTAATATCATTAGGAACTTTTAAAAGTGCTGACTCAGTGCTGTGTCGCGATCTAAACCCAGACTGGAATTTTTCAAGGATGAGATTGTCTTCTAAAAATGATTGTAACTGTAAAAAGACAACCTTTTCTAAAACCTTAGATAGAAATGGCAGATGAGAGACAGGTCTAAAATTGGATAAAACTGATGAGTCCAGGTGAGGTTTTTTAAGAAGAGGTCGAACCACAGCATGTTTAAAAGCAGCTGGAACAGACCCTGATCTAAGACAAGCATTGATAAAAGTTAGGAGACCCGCCCCAACAGTATTAAAAACCTCCTTCAGCACCTTAGCTGGAACAACATCAAAAGGACAACTTGTAGATTTTATGTGTTTTACAACATCAGCGAGAGATGCAAAAGAAATGGGCTCAAACTGTTCGAGCACAGCAGAATGTGCACGAGGAGCAGACAACTCAACATTACAGTTCTGATCAGCGTTCTGTCTGACTGATGAAACCTTATTAATAAAAAACTGAAGAAACTCCTCACAGGTTGTGGTTGTAGCGTCCAACAAAACAGAGGTGTGTGGATTTACAACTGAGTTTATAGTCTGAAATAACACACTGGGACGATGACAACTGCTCGAAATAATATGAGACAGATATTGTGCTTTTGCCTCCTTCACAGCCTTCTGATAGTCAGTTAGACTGTCCCTCAGAAAACCCAGAGACACCTGTAGTTTGTCCTTTTTCCATTTTCTCTCCGCCCGTCTGCAGCGTTGCCTGAGGGCACGGGTCGTGGCATTTAACCAGGGGTCGGATTTTGATTTCCTGGATTTGCAGCGCATCGGTGCAACAGAGTCCAAAATGACTGTGCATGTAGAGTGGAAAGAAGAGAGGATGTTATCTGGGAGTAATGGAGAAACCAGTCCATTCATGGCATAAAACTGAGAGTCCATGAAGGCAGCAGCAAAGTCCCCCGCTGTCGAGGAGGTGACCAAACGGCGGCGAGAGACAGGAACAAGTGGCTTACTAGCAGATGGAGGAGCAATAAATTCAAAAATAACAGGAAAGTGATCTGAAATAGCAATGTCTGATATGTCCTTAAGTGAAACTGAGAGCCCAAAAGAAATAACCAGGTCCAAGGTGTGTCCAAGATTATGTGTTGGTCCATCCACAACTTGTGTTAGACCAAAAGAGTTCAGGAGGCTTTTAAAATCATCAGCCAGCTGATTAGAAGGACAACAGATATGAATATTAAAATCACCACAGACCAAAAATTTGTCATATTTTGGGATAAAATCTGCCAGAAACTCAGAAAACTCCGGAATAAAACCCTTATTAAATTTTGGTGGACGATAAACAACAGCACAGAGCACAGGACAGTCGAACTCCATCACAAACAACTGAAGTTCAAAGTGGAGTAGACATTAGAAGATAAAAATCGGCATTTAAAACTGTCTTTAAAAATCGTGGACACACCCCCGCCTCGACCTGATGCTCGCGGGGAGCTGAAAAACGAGCAGCCGGGGGGGAGGAGCTCAGAAAAGGCGCTATTTTCACCTGGTTTCAACCAGGTCTCCGTTAACAGGAGAAAGTCCAGATCACGACTGGAGAATAAGTCATTCAAAATGAAAGTCTTACTTGTGAGTGACCTTGTGTTGACGAGTGCCACACGGACTGAGCGCACGTCAGTCTGCTGCGAGACACGACTGAGCGGGCGCAGGTTCTCCTGCACGCAGCCACGACTGCAGCTCCTCACAGGACGGCGACGCGGAAGTGGAGACCCGGCACCCCGGACAACCGGCCGGAGCCACCGATAGTGAAAAGTCAGGGAACGCCGCACGTCGTAGCCGTCATATGGTGTGAAGAATCCGGCTATGAATTGTCGTGGAGCATGTTTGCAGGAAACAGCCAGGCACACTCTGAGCCGAACACGGACTCCTCCTCTCTTCCCACGTCCTCTGCGACGCAGACGCCGAGGCAACACGCCAAGCGGCCGGCGTAGAAAGTCTGGTACGGACGTTAAGACAGGCGGCGGGGGCAGCCGCGTCCCTGGCTGTCCGCCCGAGCCAGGAACAGCGAAATTCTCCAGCGAAGCCCGAACGCTGATAAGAGTCTGGCGATCATACACCAGGAGCGGTGACACATTCCATGCAACAAAGTGTAAAAACAATAAAAACGACACTAAAAGAAGCGAGTACCGACGGCAGGCCACATACAACGGTGCCATCTCGGAAAATCAGAGTCAGAGTCTCTGATTATTTCAAACTGGTATTTATGCCATCTGGGCAGTCATTCATGCTGTATTTTCTTTCATCAAGTATAAATAGAATAATTATTTACAGTATGGCTGTGACTGGTCTACATTTTAACCCTGTGGGGTCCGAGGGCATTTTTTGGATAGTGTACTCACCTGGCATAAATGTTTTATTATTGCTGTTAACAGCTCTCCCTGCATCCCACAATCAAGTTTTATGTCTCTTTTTTCAGGACAACCTGTACTTTCAGAATATATATGCTATAGCGATGTTTTATAAGTGTAATAAAGGTTTACAATCAGAAATAAGAAAGGAAAAATTAAAGCAAAAAATAATTTTCCAGACATTTTTTTCAAAACACACAGCAAACTATAATAAACAACTGCTTTGACACTTTATAAAGGTAATTTGAGTTCTTGTGTGAAAGAATGTACAACAAAAAGATTCAAACAATAAACACAAATGCACATTTTGAACAATATATACAAAATGGTCTATGCGTTTTGTTCGTCTTCATCTCAAAGCAATTTCTGTCTGCTATTACACAACGGTCACATCACAAACTGTGTGTCTGTTCTCTCCTGCACTGAAAAGCTTTCACACTTCAAGGCTCATTCACAGTTTGAGAAGCAGCCCCTTCCCCGTCTCTCCATTGACATGGTAAACAGTGCTTTACGCTGTGGTGCGAGAGAGCTTGCCACAGGCTTATCCAATAACATTCACAGGCAAACTAGTGGAGCAATCCTGATACTCACACACTCTTTATTTGAGCACGTGAGATTGTATGAGAGGCCCTCCGTCTGCTCACTTTCACTGATCACTGTGTGTAATGGCGCAGGGCGCATTGGAGCCAGCAGCCAGGGGTCTTATCAAACGGGCCAACTAATAACACATCTCTCCTAAAAACAATCTTTGGTTTATCACGTGAGGTAAATCTGCCCTACAATTGGATTTTGGAAAACCATGCAACGGTGAACCAATTCCAATTGGGCACTCACATTGCGTACATCATCACACAGCTTCTATGAGGAGTACAAAGCTGATGGACGGCTGGCTCAAAAGTCTGCGGAGTTAACTTTTCAGCAAAAAAAGCAAGTTTCTATCTCATATCATTAAAAAGTTATTTAGAATTTAGTAAAACTTGGTCTCAGCTGTTGTATACGACAGCGTCGGCCCCAGAGGGTTAAAGGGAAAGGAAAACTGTGATTTACATGGTGAATGGACTGCATTTATATAGCCAGGCATGCACATAACTGATACTCATGGTGCTTGTGCATGCTAAAAATAAATGATGCACAGCAGAAAACTTCATAAGAGGAAATCAATGACAGACTGTAGGAAAAGTGTTTCCCTCTGCTGTGCATCAATGATGTTTAGCACACATGAGCACAATGAGTACCAGTTATGTGCACCCCTGTACAGCACTGTTTTCCATCTGAACCAGAGGTCAAATATTTTACGAAGATACCCTGTAATGTGTGCCTATCCTTAACTGAATAAAAAAAAAATAGTTGCAGCCTATAAAGGTTGAAAAAATTTGGTGCCACTGATGAAAACCAGGAATTAAAATTAAACCAAAATTACTTGTCAGTGCAATAATTTCTGCTGTTCATTATCTAGGGTTTTGTGTGTTTTTGTGTTCTTTAGAAATCCAAAAACATGTCTGTCCTGCAGTGCATACATAATTGTTGCCAACCGTGGTAGCCCAAGTCCGAGGATCCTATTGGCAAGATCAAATTACTGTTGCAATTATCTATTTATTCTGTTAAACCTGAGCTGTTGCTGTCTTGTTACTTTATCAGTCATCTTCACTCAGCAGATCATTATGCCCATTTATTTATGTGTTAAAAATCACAACCACTTACTTATGAGTTACTAATGCTTTTCTAACTGCCAAAAGGGGCCCTTAATGTAAAGTGTGAAAGACATACAAAGGGGACTGCTTGATGGAAAACACAAAGTAAGCCAAGTAACCGGTTTGAGGCAAAGCAGTTCATATAAATGTGGGCTCAATATTTGGCAAGCAGCAGGTTGTTGCCGTGTCTTTTTTAAAAAGTAAAAAAAAGTAAAAAGTATTCACAACCTAATTAATGAACTAATAACCAGTTTACGAATTTTTGAGGGCATTCTTATTATAGAGTGGTACCCAAATGGATTTATTGTTGTTGTTTTTATTATTAAGTAGACATATACTGTGTATGCTTATCCTTAATCTAAATTTAAACATTTATGAGTTCATTGGGGCAGCACGGTGGATTTGTGGTTAGCACTGTTGCCTCACAGCAAGAAGGTCATGGGATCGATTCCCACTTGTGTCCTTTCTGCATGGAGTTTGCATGTTTTCCACTGCAAACTTGCAATGTTCTATTTTCTGATTTGCCGCAGTCCAGCACTAGGGGTCTCCAATTGGTTAAAAATGCTGCCGCCAGACTTCTGACACGAGGCAGAAAGTTTGACCACATTACACGCAGACTGTTCACTGGGTTCTTGTCCCTGTGAGATCAGATTTTAAGGGCCCCTTCACACATAGTGCGAATTTGGTCGAACTGCGCATGAAGTGCGCATGAAGCAGGAATCGTATGCAAAACGCATAAAATCGTAGCTGCTTCCAACATCTCGCATACCTGTTGCTACAACTATTTGCACACACCAGCAGCTGAAAGACAGCGTGTGTGCTGTGCAAGCCCATCGAACCCTCTTGCGGCATATGAATATTGTACAAATGTTCTGACAGAGGGCCCTTGTATCTTTAATCAAACTGAATAAGAAATTCCACATTGCCATACTGGTACAAAAAAACAAAAAAACAGCAACAATGCACAGTGCAGATAACAGTTTTTAGTGCTGAAGTCGATAAACAGATCAGATCCCTGATAGCTCTATATTAGCTAAAAAATAGAATCCACCCCGAAGACGATACAACAATGAAAGTAGGAAAAAGAGAAACCTAACCTCTGAGGCAGAGGTAAAAATGAATGAGTAAGCCAGTATTCAGGACAAACCAACAGAAGATGTTTGCATGCAGTAACCCAGCATGTAGGTGGAATTAACAAGGGCATTGCAGATAAACCAGCAGGACGTCAGGGAAATTTGGATGAACATAAGCACATTTCATTCAGCACATTCTATGAAATGTTATGTAATCCTTTCATATTGTTAATTCTATCAGATGCATTAGGAGCGCCAGTCAAAGAAAATTAAAATTCAACACTGAGTGGGTCTGCAATTCTTGGCTAACATTTTAACTACATATGTCACTGACAAATAAATGTGAAGTGACTATAATCCTGCAATGCGCAACAGAAATATATCACATTTCAAAGATGACTCTGTATACAATACTCCCCAGTACTTTGTGTGGAAATATTACATTAAGATTAGAAATAAAGTCTTTGTGACACAAAGGATCAGACCAGAAAACTGAGTGAGGAATCTGAGTGTCTGGGTTTACAATTGCTCTGGATCAAGATGAAGAGCCAGTCTTATAATGACTTCCTGGACTCAACCATCAAAAGTGTATCTGTATGTGGTCAAAGTGGCAAAACTGTAGAGAAATTCACTTATGTCGACAGTGACCGACATTCATGTCTCTAGGTCTCGGTCCTTGAGCTCGAGAGATGACTGGGAAGAGAATATAGAGTCAGGAGGTCACTGGACAGAGTTGTTTGGCAATGTCAGTATCTTAGCAGGAGAATGAAGGTCCACATCCTTAGGGTCCTGGTGCTTCTTTTTTTACTGTATGTTTTGAGACTTAGATGGTAGAAAGTGACCTAATGTGATGATTAGATGTTTCTGGTGCCAGGTCCCTTTTGAGGATCTTTTGGTATCACTGCATTGACTTTGTGTCAAACGAACAGTTACTTAGGAATACTCAATTCAGGAGTATCATTTGCATTGTGAGGGAACGTCAGCTGTAACATTTTAGCCATGTCGCCATGTAGTGCATTTCTGTGTGCATGACCCAACATACAAGTACCTCAGTGTTGAGGACCCCAATGGCTGGAGAAGGAGAAGGCCAAGGACCACGTTTCAACTGGCTGCAGCAAATACATAGGTTACTTTCCAAAGGAGGGGATGGACCAGTTGTCTGCCATTGTGGTTGCCATCCAGGACCCAGGGTGCTTCTGTGGTGTAGTGGGTGCAGTGACACCCAGCACCAGTGCATCCTCCCACATCTGACCTCTTACACAAGAAAACCAAGACTTTACCAAAAGCAGCAGAAATCTCCCTTTGGCTATTTCTTGTAAATCATCACACCACACCCTGTTAGTTTGAGAACAACAAGTTATGAGCATGAACACACTGTAACAAAACACAAAACAACTGTGGAAAAGAAGCTTGTGTTTTAATCCAATTAAATCCAAATCCAATAACCTATGAAATTGTTAATATTAGCATTTCTACCAAGAAGACAGTTGTGCCCCATAACAGGGGAAACTATTTTGATTGCATTTTTTTTTTTTTTTTGTCGTCTGTGGTTTGTCTAATTAACAGCTGCAGTTTCAAGTGTATAATGAAGCAGCAAAGCTTCATAATTCACTAAAGTATTTCATGCACACTCCAGAAAAAAAAATCCTTTATGAAGCAAAATACATTAATTCTATTTCAAAGTGATTCTATGACAATAATTATAAAGAAATGAAAATACAGAGTCTGTTGGCAATGATAACTGCCATTTTAGATTGAATACTGGCAGGATGACGAACACTGGCATGTCATAAAAATTAATTTAGGAGCGACTTGTTATCAGAAACAATATTCAGCTCATTCAAATTTCCATAGCCACAGGAAAATTACAAATTATTCTTCATACTGCATTTTTGTGTTATTACCGATTACCTGTCCTGATGGTGAGAGCAATGTAATTTCACTCTCTGTGTAGAAAAAAACATATTGATCTGATACTCTTAAATGCTTTGTGTTTTGTGAAGAGTGTTCACACGACTCATTTCTCCTCAACGATTAGTTGAATATGGGCAAAGATACAGATTCTAGAATTTTTTTAAAGGGTCCAAATCAGAAAGCTGGCTTTTAATGTTAAGTATGATTACATTTTGATGTTAAACATTCTCAAAGTCATGACAATGTTTTTGTACGAGCAGCTACTTTTGCAGCTGGGAGTTGTAAAAGATGGTTACTATCCTACTCACACCTTCAGCATTCACTCCAGGTCATATTTTGACAAATATAGAGTGACCGACTTCAAAATAGACCATACATACCAGTGTTTTAAAGTTTGGTCTATATTTACTGGATATGCTGAAAAAGTTTCAGCGCTGTAGGACAAAGGGGTGATTTTTGGTAAATTTGTTAAGGGTTTTTTTTTGGGGGGGGGGGGGGTGTTCAGTGTAATTTGCATAATGAGGCACTCCATTAGAGCAAAAACAATAGGATTTCCATTCCTACTGGGCTGTTTCTAGCCCATTCTGACTTGAACCCCTAATTAACCCTTCCAACATGAGCACAGTGTGGGTGTGAATCATTAAGGGAAGACAGGAGTAGTTTTTTAACCCCATGTACAAACTCTGTGTTCAGTTTAAATTGAACAAAATTTAAACTGAACTACGTCTCACTCACTTTCACTTAGTTGACTTTTGGTTTCTGCCACTCCTTATTGCACAGTTTAAATTCCACCTTTTTGTGAGCTAGAGGAGAAATACGAGCACTTGATTTGATACAACTGATGCCACAAGCGAAAATATGTCAGAATAATTCCGAATAATACGTGAGATCGCATCCAGGTATGAGTAGAGATCGCAGTCTTAATATGATCAATCATACAGCCCCTATGATGAACACCATCTTGATTTGCTGGGGAACTGGCAATGCATGATGGGAAATTAGGTTTGTTTGAGTTGTTAGCACTGTTAGCCTACAGAAAATGTTTTAATGTTTCAATTCATGCATGAAATTGTTCACTTGTTGAAAATGACATCACTGTATCAAACTTGTTCGTATTGCATAACGTGACGCATACTGGAAATGCAACCATGCTCAGTTAACGCGCACATGTGTGTGTATTTTCTTTCACCAAAACATTAAATCTAGGCTTGCATCTCAGATGTAGCTTCTGACAAATTGTAGCTGACCTTTCAGCTCTACTTTATAATAAAACCCTTCTCTATACCACTTCATCATGAAGCTGTATAACTGGTGATACAAAATGCAAAACATGCACTATGCACAATTTCTCCAATCACAGCCACAGAAGCCTATAACTTCTTCTGGGTTGTCTGGGTATCTTGGTGACTTTCCTCTCTCTTTTCCTTCTTCCACAGTCACTCAGTTTTTGAATAACTGTCTACTCCATACAGATTTACAATAGAGTGCCATATTGTTTGTATTTCTTCATAACTGATGTAAATAAAGTCCAAGACATATTCAGTGACTTGGAAATGTTCATGTATCCATCCCCTGACTTGTCTGAAGAAAACTGGCAATTAAACTGATTATTTACAGGTATTATACCAAAGGGGCTGATTACTTATGCAACCCATCATCTTGGCTTTTATATTTTTAATTAATTTATATCAAGTTGTAGAAATTTACTTTCAGTTTGAGTCTAAGGAAGATAATTTTAGAAAATTTTATATTGAGAAGCCTGATTTACTTTTTGTATTTGAAATGCCATAAACAAATTAAAATGCATGAAATACCAGTGTCTTGTTTTACACTATCTTTGAATATTCAAGTAAGCATCAAAATAAAAGTAATCAGTTAATTCTATGTGTGTATATTGGCATCATATCACACCAAATGACTTTGGAAATATCAGCATATCAAAGATCAGGAAAAAGCCAAGATTGTACATTCATCCTAATTCTTTACCATTTGAGACGTGCCCATTTTAGAAATTTTGGTTTCCGTTTCTCATGATGTGTCTAATTATGAAATAAAACAGGGGACATTAATTGCTGATATTTGCTAATGTACATAAAATAATCCATCTTGAATGATTTGTCTGGAGCTGGTAGGTGGTATTACGCATTTCTTCAGGTGTCATAGTAACAGACTGACTAAAGCCCAAATTAGGGCTACCCACAGCCACCTCTCAGAGGAAATAAGGAAATTATAAAAAATTTCTTTTGTCTGCATATGATTAACCACCCCTTAGACATGGACAGGTTGAATGGAACTGTGTTTGTGTGAATGCATACAGCAATCATGTATTTAGAGCCCAATGGAGTCATTATTAGCATGAGCACCATTCTACATTGGAGCAACATTCAAAAAAAAAAAAAAGGCACTTTGAAAATGAATGCTGTGCCTCTTTTTTGTGTGGTGTTTGTTTGTTTTCTAATTTGTTTTGTACAAAAATGAATTTAGGTCTTTTTAATGAATTACAGAAAATGGTAGGTTATAATGTGTAACTGAGTAAATCTTTCCTTATAAAGAGTGCTCTGAGAACACAATATCCCCTCTGGCAAATGCTTTGGTACAAGTGCTTGCTCCATTCTGATAACAAGGTATGTGTTATGCAGACACCAACTCATGAAACTTTTAGTGCCTAGGTTTGCTAATCAAAGGCCATAACTCTGCAAAAATGTGCCAATCTTGTACAATATTACAATATGCATATTAAAAACCTATAACAAGGAATTGTACCAAGTTTCCCAAAAATCCTCCTAAAAATATGAGGAGTTGATTTCAGAATGCAGGCACCCACTCATGAAATTGAAGCAGTCGATATTTGTTAATCAAGGATCATCACTTTGGTAAAATGGGCCCAACTTGAATGATATGATAATATACGTATTACCAACCTCTAACAATGACTTGTACCAAGTTTCACAAAATTCTTCCTAAAAACGTGAGAGGAGTTGATTTCAGAATGCTTATACTCTTTTTGGGACGGATGGACAGACAGACGGAGATCATCATGACAAAATCCCCCTTCAGGTCTTTGGCCAGTGTGGGATAAAAAGGAATCATATTTTTTAAAAGACTGAAACAGGAAAAAAAATATTAAGGGTCTGATTTACTAAGATCTCAGACAATGAGTGCTAAATTGGGTAGGCAGTCCAATTCTTTGCACACTGGGGTGGACAGGGATTTGCAAAGCCAGCCACTTCCAGATAGGCACCTTGTGCTTCCTTATGGGGCTATTCCACAATGCTATTCCTTCTCGTTTATTCCCGAATAGCAGATTGGGCATGTTTTGAAGCATCATAGTAACTTTTTGATCCATCTTCGTCAATCTTGAGCAAACTTGCAATACGTAATAGTTATGGCCATCATTGGCACCACATTTGAAATCGGAATCCAACTTCTGAATGGGTCAAAAATTTCATCCCGATTCTCAAAATGGCTGATATTATGTGGTAAATTCCAGGCATTAACGGTTTCAATCATGTCTGAACTTCCTTAAACGGCTTATTTGTCATGAATACGGACTGAAACTTGCTTGATCGTGTTCCATCAGGGTCAAAATTTGAAGCTGATGCAGCATTTATTGCAGTTTTTATTCAAAGTTGAACAACTTGATCACGTCTGGCCAAGGGGCACATCTCCTTTCTTTCTTTTTTCAAGGGGGTTGCCAGATCTGCACTTTATAAGACAGCCAGTTGCCCGGTCTGCACTTTATAAGCCAGCCTGTTAGGAGGCAAGCCGGATTAAGCCCTTTATCCAGTTTTTGCACTTTTTGGATCATGGGTAATCGTAGTAGAACGGCATCCTGTGGAATAGCCCTGTTATGCACAAATTGTGCCACATAAATGATCATATTCACATGTTGGCAAATAAACAAAACAAAAACAAATAAAAAAAAAAACCAAATCCTGTTTTAGACATTTAATTATTGTTCCAGCCACAGTATTTAAGCAAAAGGGTTACTAATTATGTCTGTGCACACTAAGTGTACAGCTGTGTGTGTGTTTCACTGCTGTGCACACAGACAGCTTTGCATCTTCCCAAACAAGACTCTGAGATGTGCATGTGTTTATTTGATTGGTACAGTGTAACACATCCATGACACTAAGGACCGTGACTTGCTCCAAAATGTACCATGGTCCACCTGCTCCAAATGAATATATTTATTCTTAAAGAAGCGTGCATGAAGTAAACATTAACTCTTTAAATTTGCCCAACATTTACAATGAATTTTTTTTTTTTTTTTTTTTTACATTTTTTTTTATTCTGTTTACGAGGAGATAGTGGCCTCCCTGATGCTGCAACAGCTGTCTGTCAAGAGCAATAAGTTAATGCCAAGGTTTAAAATAAGCAAGACACAGATGGTATCAGCATCCACGAAATTTTCTTTTGACCTTGACAAATCGAGTTGTGTGTGTAAATCTCACCTATTTGCATGTTCTCTCTCACACTTTTGCTCCTCAGGTGCACAAACCCCCAAAGTGCATATTCATAAAAGCAAATGCATGAAATGGAAATATGTACTATATATATAGTGCTATGGTGTTTGTGCACATTTTAACACATGCAAACCTTAAGTAGATCAGGACCAAAGTACCGAATACCAGTTCAAATCAGGAATTCAGTTCAATGCTGATGTTTTTCATTCAGCTGAAATCGGCTTTGTGGGCCTGATCCATTTCCAGTTTAAATGCCTTTGTATGTTTTTGTTTAACACGGCACATGTCTTTCACTTCTTGCTGTGACTCTAAGCTTTAACTGTGCTACTGCAGTGCAGTGCTGAGCGTGGCAGTGCAGAGTCACGGCAACTGCATCTGTGTCACAGCAGCTGAGCAGAGTCTCCTACAGCAGTTTTGGCTGCAGTTAGAAAGGTTGGCTGACATCAAGAAAATGACTACAAAAGGCAAAAACCCTGAAGGATAGCACAGAGCCTTTGGTCATGGCAGCACAAGAACAGGAGGAAGGGTTCTACCACAGTGGACAGGACCTGGGGTGCAGACAGCGCAAAGATGCCCCTGACACAGTTCTGCACATAGTTTCAAAGTGAAAGAAGCGAGGTGTTATAGTATAGTGAAAGGTAGCTGAGATAACGCACATGATTATTTGCACCAAATACAGACATGGGGTAAAAAAAAAAAATCAAGTGGGGAGAGCCCTAAAAGTGGTTGAGAACAACACAGCTAAAGCATTTTGGGACTTCAAGGTCCACACAGACAAGCAGTTGCCGTCCAACCAAATGTAGTGGTGGCTGACAAGTAGCAGGAAAGGGCAATTATGGAAGATGTGGCGATTCCAAGCTTATGTTTATGCTTGTTCCCTCACATGTCACGATGAGACGCTTGTATGACTCAGTGGTGATCCTCAAATCCTGAAGTGTGAAGTGGATGAGTTTACAGCTTCCCCTGGATGGGGGTTACTTCACCAGTCATGGATGGTACCCATTTACAGCTGGTTGTACTGGGTCATGTTGCGTGTCTGTGTCCAAGGACAAAGAGACGCAACATGACTGGAAATCAAACCCAAGCTCTTCATATTGGTAGCCCAACTACTTATCCATGATAACAAATTGAAAGATTTTGTGCACGTGTGATTTCTGTGTCCCCCAGCATTACACTGCTGTTATAAGATATAGCTACGCAGCTATAAAACATCTTTTGAACTGTGGTGAGAAACTGAAGTTGTTGTTTTATTACGCTTGTCTTCTATTTTGTTGAGGGAAGTACCAGTTTACCTCGAAGCACACCACCTTATAACTTTTCTTTGGTTAACATCCGACGTGACACTTCTATAGGCCTGCGGCCGTTGTTAAATTCCAAAGCCTGCAGTCCAAATAGGATTGCTCTATTTTTCTTCAATATTCCGTACAACCAGCTTTTGTTTCTTATAGCACAATCTGACGATGCCATCAGTGAGGAGGGTGACAGTGATTTTTAGTGACAGCCAATGACTTCTTTGGTCAAGAAAGTGCCCGACAGTGATCAGAGTGTCACACACATAAAACACCCTTACATTCTGATTGAACACAGGCTTAGCTGTCCAAGTTCACCTTTGTTCTAGCTATCTCAAAAGCAAGGAGCTAATTTTGTGACAGGGGCCACACTGGGTAGTAGCCATGACAGTTTGAATTGTGCCTAAACATGACAAAGTTGACCTCTCGTCAGACATACTGTAATGTAATCTGACACAAACATTAGGCAAGAGGGTGAAGCTCTCATTTTGCTGCAAGTAGCACTTTTTGTCTGTGTTTTGTTCATGATTGTTGTCCACGTATTTAGGGATGAGCTCAGAAACATGCAGAAATTCTGCAAGCAGCTGGGTGGAATGATAAGAAAGACGCTACATGGCCTGTTTGCAGCTGATAGCTCAGACTCAGCATAATTCAAACAACTTCTAACCATTGAAATAAATTGTACAGTCGGGCATCATATGTTCAGAGAATGGGGAGGGCTTGGGGAGTTTTTTTTTTTTTTGGAAGAATTCAGAATAAGAAAGTATCATGCCTCA
The DNA here is from genome assembly GCF_902500255.1 of Thalassophryne amazonica. Lineage (NCBI taxonomy): Eukaryota > Metazoa > Chordata > Actinopteri > Batrachoidiformes > Batrachoididae > Thalassophryne > Thalassophryne amazonica. The sequence continues at coordinate 45,317,292 of NC_047113.1, read as the reverse complement.
CTGCCCTAAAATGAAATGTTGCAGACTTGTCAAATTATATCTTCCAAGTAAAATGCTTACGCTGTGATTTACCAGCGCTACTGTACAATACACAGATTTTCAAAGCTATAAATTATCTGCAAAGCTTCCAACTTTTCAACGACTCTCATCACAAATGTTAAATGAGGTGAGCAATTTTTTTTTAACTTGCTGTAACATTTAGGTACAAAGTTATGAAGGTTTTTGGAATAGCCAAAAGGTAAACCAACTTGTAGTTCATACATGGCCAGTGTAGTATGAAGGCAATAGCACAAACCTCTGCGTAAGCAGTTAATGGGTTTACTTGGCTGCTTCGTACTTGTGAGACCATGGGCTCTACTGTTTCCTTTCGGCGCTGGCAATTTCCACAAGGCTGTGGAGGCTCAACACATCAGTGCTTGCTTAACACAAAATGCCAGCCCGTTACAAAGGATGGTCACAGATAATGCAGCACTTTATTATAAAAATGCCAACGTTACAAAACTATAACTACGGTTTCTATGACGAGAAGTTCTGCAAATTCATTTGGACTCCTTTCTTTAACTACATTAAACATCTGAGCTGCAGTTAATACATACAACATGGAAAAGTAGGGAGGAGGGGATCATATTTTCCAATGGACTGTCAGCTTTTAAACCTCATCTAATGAGTGAAGACAGTTAAGGTATGTCATTGATTAATATAATGGAGTCTGAAAGGTAAGACATGCTTGCACGAAGGAAAGTTGAAGCCTGCCTAAACAAAAAAAAGAGAGAGGAGAGATCTTTAAAAATCTATCCAAGTACAGAAGTATTTTACAATGCAGAGGATTGGTTGGATTCACAATTTCATCTTGAACCTCTGAACATAAGGAGGACAAATCCCTTCTTACAAATATAGACAGGGAGTTGAGGAGGTCTGAGGGATAACTGCATTCAGGACATTTTTGTAGCAATCTTGTTAAAATGACGACCAAGCTCTTCTGCGCAATAGCTTTTCACATTTCTGCATTTCTCAGAGACAAGTTTTTAATTAAGACAAAAAAAGTCTTGTCATTTGAAGCATAATCTGAGATAGCTATAAAAATTATGTAATCACATACCAAATACAAGCACAGTTGCAGACGTGAGTATTTATATGCACCTTTGCTCAAACTTACAAACTCAATTTCCCAAACTGCATATATTCCAATCCATCAAACAATATGTGTTTAACACAAGTCTGAATGTCTACTTCTGAGTAGTCTTCTAGTAGTCTGATGAGTTAAATTTTATTTTTGGTGCCATAATTTTTGGTGCCATATGTCCTGAGAAATTAAGTCACAAACATGAGGAATTTAGCCTGATTAAACCTGCTGCTGATAGACACTCAGAAACATGAACCTCTCAGAAAACTGGACTTTGATGACATCAGGCAGGGTAACGCCCCCTCGAGGCTCTCTATTAAAATGAATAGGAAAAACTTTTATGTCAAAATGGATAAATGTGTGTCTTGCAAGGATGCAGTAAAATTAATGTTGTTGCTTATTAGATGGACAGATTTTCCAAAGATAATATTCTGAGGAGGAAAGTGAGAAGGTTGTTTTTGTTTGTTCTAGTGCCTCTGGGCCAGACTGCAGAAATTAAGCCCAGCACAGCGTGAGAATGGTCTTCAAAACAGGGATCTAACCACGGATTTTATCCTTTCCATTCATGTGGCCAGGGGAACTCTTATGGCCCCTTCACACATAACACGAAAGACGCAGAAACCGGAAGAAAATCTGCGAACCAAACACGAAATGGGGAACTATGAACCATCGTGTGTGTGCATGAACACAGTGCGAGCAGCTGGAACGTGTTGCACCACATCGCGCCACTGATGTGGAGAAAAATAAAATAAAAACCAGCTGTATAATTATGAATATCACTAGGTTGATATAAATAAAAAATAAAAGGGGATGAAATACAGAACCCTACGGTTAAAAAACCCTGGTTAAATAAAAAATAAATGCCACTCACGGGATTCAAACCTGAAATTTACAAAACCTCTGACTGCCAGACGGAAACTTTATCACTGTGCTACAATCACAGTCTTACAACAGGAGCATAAAATGGCTAAAATAAACAAGGAGATAAACATATTTTGAGGTAACAACTGACAAAATGACGTTTGTTACTGCGTATTTTTGGTGATACGTGACTGAAAGTGGCATATTTCTGGTGCTGTTGCTTGTCATATTGTCATAGTCCTGCGACAAGCGTGTTCCGGGTCCGGACACGTGTAACATTCAGATCACCTGCTGTGTGATCTGACGGTCCGTTTGACATGGAGCAGCCTGCCGACGTGTGCTGTGTGCAGCCACTGCAGCCCGGCTGTGTGCACTCAGATGTGGCTGTGATCATGTCTGTAAATACATATCATCAGCATGCAAGTGTGCTCTCCCCCCGCACGCCACATGTGTTGGGGGGGGAGTGCGACACACGTGTGATACACATGCATGCCATGTGTGTTGCTTTGCAATGCCACACTCATGGGGGCACTTAGACAAATTTCACATCCAGCTCAGAAGTGATCCTCTGCTCACTATTTTCGTGCTAACAGCGCAAATGGCTGCACAAGTGTCAAGCACAACACAAGCACAGGTTTGTGTGTCACCTGGAATTTGGCTGACACGTGCTACGAGAGGGATTGAATGAGCTCTCACAGGGCTCTCTCTGTTTTTCAGCCACTGATGTGCGCAAGTAATTGTTGCAACAGCTGTACGAGTCATTGGAGGCAGCTCTGATTTTTCAGAAATAGCGTGCTTTTCCTCCTTCGTGCACTAGTCAGCTTCAATTGTGTTATACGTGAAGGGGCCCTCAACTAAGCGTGTTGTTCTGAAAGCCTGTAACCAGCCATGTTTGTGGTTTGTGCCACACCATGCTAAGATAAGCTGCTATGTGAGGGATGCCACCGAGTCTTGCTGAGGAAGCTGCTTCTATGATCATGGAGTCAGACAGAATGTGACGACAAGAGACTGCTGTTAACAGGAGAGCTATGGTGTGGACCAGCTAGCCATTAGTGTTATTGGCTAAGCTGAGCTAAACCAATAACTAACCTAAGCTGCTGGGAGCCCTGGCAAGTCTGGAGAAGGCTAACGGAGGGACACTGTTTTTCCTGTGGACAAAAGACAGCGCCACACAGCTGAACAATAATTCTACATTCAAAATTCAAAATGGAAGTCAGTACATCACATACCAACTGTAAAGCAGCAATCTTTTGGTGTACAAAAAGACCATACAGCATCTTTAAAACAACAGTCTTTCCTTATCAAAAAATTTGCAGACTTCATTATCACCTCTACTATAAACCATACACCAACTTCACATACGAGTTGGGGCATATGCCCCACTTGGCATTGCTCTTGTTTTTTAAAGGATAGAATTTGAACTTGAAAAAATTCTGCTTCTTCTGTTGTTAAGAAAAGGTGAAAACCTTTCCCTAAGAATTTGTGACTACACGGTGACACTCTTACGCCTTATTCTCTCATTTTCCTTCGTCATGCAGACAACATGAAAGGGTTCTGGTGGCTGGGAGCTGATCTGGGAGTCGAGCAACTGGCTATACCTTCAGAGTCGTCTGTAGCAACACTTTACTCTGTCGTCATCATCTAAAATGAATGAAATGTAGAATATTTGTACAGCATTTTCATTTAGGTTTTCTTACTCAAAGAAAAAAAAATGTGATAGCGGTGTCAACGTGTGCAGTGGTGCGAATGCTGTTTGAACATAGGATATTTGAGAAGCAGCGGCACATGTGAGTCAAACATACTGCTTTTATTTCCTCTCTTACTTGAAAGCATTGTTGTACAGACACTAACCGTACCATTCTTTCATCTTTCTTCAAGAAATGAAACTACGCTTTGGACTGATTCTTCTGTCCTGTTGCAAGTTCTAGGCAGCGTAGCATATTGTCACGATGTATGTGTTTTTCAACGCAGACAGATGTCATGTACTGTAGCTATATTGGACACCTCTGGATTTTATTGTGAAAGGTAAGTGCGGCTATAGCCCTCAGTTGCATTACTATTCCATCAGTTTTCATGACATGAGTTTACTTTCACAGTCACTTTCATCCCTGGATTCACCCATTATTTTTCCATTTTCAGGGCTTTTTCACAACCAGTAGTTCAAACAACATTTTGCGGTGAGCGCCTTGACATCCAACGATTGGCTGTCCTCACGTTTTTCCTGCTCTGTAACAGGCACTTAGATCTATCTATATCAAGTAAAATGTCCAAACCTTATCTTTATACTGTTAAAGATGTTATGATAATTATGTTTTTTTTTTTTTCCAGCCTTAAATGGAAATTTACTGTTGTATATCAAACACAACTTGAAAGGGGTCAACCATTTGTTTACCAAGTCCAGGCAAAAAGGCAGAAACTCTCGATAGCTCTCTACACAGACTTACTAGATAGGGTCAAGCTGTATAAAAGCCCTGACCCGAGCGGATCGCAGCCCCGCCATCTTGGAAGGTTGAAGTGCCGCAGCGGTCTCGCGCTGTAAGTGGAAAATGCTCTGCACTTGTAATCACTGTTGATTCTCTGGCCGATTCGATTTCTGAAGTCAGATTTATTATAACTGTTGATCCTTTCTCCCCATAAGGCTGCGAATGGAGCGTAAAGTGGCGCTCCTGTCAATAGAAAACTCTTGTCATCAGTCAAGTCTCTGGCTGATTCCTCATTTTTTCTCTCTGTGTTTTTTGACAGCAAAGGATTAGAACGAAATCATCCCTGCTGAACCGCAGTCCCCAGCCGACCATGCCCACTGCCCGCCGAAGAAGGGCAATCACACAGAGTGTGTGGGTGCCGGAGAGCCCGCCCACTCAGCGGCACTTGAGCACCCGACCACTGAGATCCCCGAACCGGCCGGCTCCTCGTCATTGCGGACAGCTAGCTGCAGGTGACGGGGAATGATACGAGTCTTCCCATTGTCCTGAGCAGCGCCGTCGGCCACCTCAAGGATCCCAGCGGCCAGACACTCAAGCACAGCCGCCAGGTAAACGGGGGCTCCGGCACCCGCACAACCCCCTAGCAGACAGCGGACACCGCTGACTAGAAACTACAATGTGGCAGGGGAGGAGCGAGTCTTCGCCTTGGCTCTGGCTTTACCGCCTGTTTTTTCTCTTCTGCACATGATTTCATTCAATCTGTGTGCACGTATTTTGATTTGTGTGTGTGTGTGTGTGTGTAAACACATCCACAAATGCGTAAAAAATAAATCTGTGCGTGTGTATCCGTGTGTCTGTGAAAATCGGGCCACTCGATTGGATGTGTTCTTACGCGTGACTTTTGCTACAGTTCTGCAGCGTTAGATCTGTAAATGCATGCAGTGATTTGTGTGTGTGTGTGTGTGTATGTGTGGAGACTTGTCTGTGTGCTTCCACCAGAGGGCGCAAGCACCAATGACATCACTCATCGCTGTCGTTTTAACCCTGGCTGGTCTCTCAAAGAGATCAAAATACATATTTGCAAATACTTTTCCTACAATAATGGCCCCGTAAATGTCCAAAAGACAAATGTCGGGCTGGAAAAGATGAGACAATTTTCCAAGTCAACGATGCAACAGTGTGTCGTTTATGCTGGACACACAGCATAAAAAAAACACTGCTTTGTTTCCGCCCCTGAAATCATCCACCAATCACAGACGGGGACTCACACAGTTTAATTTGCATGCGGTATCTACAAATGAACGGTTATCGGAGCCAAAACCTCATTTATTTCGTTAAATGCAGATTGCATTAAATTTGCAAATACTTTTGTTACAATAATGGCTCATAGCTGCGATTGATTGAGTTTGAACATGTCGTTTGAAATAACTGATTGGCTGTAGTTTTAAGAAATGCTACTACTGTCTACTAAGGATTAATATATAACGCTTTTGCTGATTTTTAAAGTGTTACATTAGGATTTTTCCTGAAAACTCTACTGTTAACACTATATAATTATGTAGATGCAAAATGTAAAACCTTGTATATCTTGGAAACAGCAGCCATTTAGCCATTGTTATTGTCATATTTGAATTCAACACACCAAATCCATAATAAATAGCACATTTTATTTCTGAAGCAGACAAGTTCTAAATATTTGTAGACCAGTGTAACAACAACAACAGTTGTGAGCAATGTCATTGGTGCTTGCGCCCTCTGGTGGAGGCACACAGACAAGTCTCCACACACACACACACACACACACACACACACAAATCCCTGCACGCATTTACAGATATGGCTGAAACGATTCGAGTAATTCGTACATACGCCAGGCCTGTATGTGGTGCTGTAATGCTCCCACAAAAACACAGAAGAAGACCATAGCCTTAATCAATGTAGCAGGCGATGCTACAAGTTTGCAAAGCCACACGCTGAGTAAAATAAAGCCTTTTAATAGAAAGGGTCTGCGTGGATCATCTGAAACGAACCTATTGCGCATTTTAAGTGAAGCAGTGTGTTTGTATATAAAAAAAAAAAACACGTTTTGCTCCACTGGCCGTTCTCCACCTCCGCAGATGAAGCGAAAGGACGCACACTTTAAATGAGTTATGTTTAATGATTAAAAAAAGCTTTAATTCAGATTTGGTAAGAGTTTTTATCAACAGGCAGCTTTTGTGGAAACGCTGCAATCCACAGCCGTTTTTCAAAGGCTCTGTTATTCGCTAAGTATCCACAGAAAATAAAGAACGGTTTGAGCTGCTCTGTACGGCATGTAGAAATATACACTAAACACTGAATAAATCACAGTAATAAAGTGCAAATGAAATGTGCAATAAGAAGATAAAAAAGAATGCACTGTCGGCAGACTGAAGATTTCACAGACTGCCTGGGCTTATGTTTTGGCAAAGCTCTAAAACTCTTAATATGAAAAAATTAACCCAGCAAAACAGAGAGAGGGAACACCCTAAACTTAAAAATCTGCATGATGGCACAGAAACATTGTGCCAGTGCTTTAGGGAGAGCCCTGCCACTACTGATATTGTTTAAAAACACAAAGGTACTTTTTATCCAATTACTCGATTAATCGATAAAATAATCGATAGAATATTCGATTCCAAAAATATTCGATAGCTGCAGCCCTATTTACAGATCTAACGTGGCAGAAATGTAGCAAACGTCACGTGTAAGAACACATCCAATCAAGTGGCCCGATTTTCACAGACACACGAATACACACGGACAGATTTTTTTACGCATTTGTGGATGCGTTTACACACACAGATCAAAATACGCATTTGCAAATACTTGTGCTACAACAATGGCCCCATACAGGAGCCCCACTTTACCCTCCATTCACAGCCTTATATGGAGAAAGGATCAACAGTTACACTCAACAAAAATATAAACGCAACACTTTTTGCTCCCATTTTGTATGAGAGGAACTCAAAGATCTAAAACTTTTTCCACATACACAATATCACCATTTCCCTCAAATATTGTTCACAAACCAGTCTAAATCTGTGATAGTGAGCACTTCTCCTTTGCTGAGATAATCCATCCCACCTCACAGGTGTGCCATGTCAAGATGCTGATTAGACACCATGATTAGTGCACAGGTGTGCCTTAGACTGTCCACAATAAAAGGCCACTCTGAAAGGTGCAGTTTTATCACACAGCACAAAGCCACAGATGTCGCAAGATTTGAGGGAGCGTGCAATTGGCATGCTGACAGCAGGAATGTCAACCAGAGCTGTTGCTCGTGTATTGAATGTTCATTTCTCTACCATAAGCCGTCTCCAAAGGTGTTTCAGAGAATTTGGCAGTACATCCAACCAGCCTCACAACAGCAGACCACGTGTAACCACACCAGCCCAGGACCTCCACATCCAGCATGTTCACCTCCAAGATCGTCTGAGACCAGCCACTCGGACAGCTGCTGAAACAATCGGTTTGCATAACCAAAGAATTTCTGCACAAACTGTCAGAAACCGTCTCAGGGAAGCTCATCTGCATGCTCGTCGTCCTCATCTGGGTCTCGACCTGAGTCCAGTTCGTCGTCGCAACTTCCCACAGCCATTGAAGAGGAGTGGACCAACATTCCACAGGCCACAATTGACAACCTGATCAACTCTATGCCAAGGAGATGTGTTGCACTGCATGAGGCAAATGGTGGTCACACCAGATACAGACTGGTATCCCCCCCCCCCCCCCCAAATAAAACAAAACTGCACCTTTCAGAGTGGCCTTTTATTGTGGACAGTCTAAGGCACACCTGTGCACTAATCATGGTGTCTAATCAGCATCTTGACATGGCACACCTGTGAGGTGGGATGGATTATCTCAGCAAAGGAGAAGTGCTCACTATCACAGATTTAGACTGGTTTGTTAACAATATTTGAGGGAAATGGTGATATTGTGTATGTGGAAAAAGTTTTAGATCTTTGAGTTCATCTCATACAAAATGGAAGCAAAACCAAAAGTGTTGCGTTTATATTTTTGTTGAGTATATGATAAATCTGACAGAGAATCAACAGTGATTACAAGCGCAGAACATGCATTTCCCACTGACAGCGCGAGACCGCTGCAGCGCTTCAACCTTCGAAGATGGGCAGGTCAGCGCTCCAGGTCACATGACCAAAATACCTGTCTCTTATGGGATGTCTATGGTTCTCTATATTATCAGTTATTGGCAAATGGCCCCCTCCAACTACGTCAGGAAAATTAATTAAAAGAACAAAATTAATTGAACTTAGCTGCTTTTTTATTGAATTTGCCAACAAAAAGCCCACAAAAGAAGCAATCAAAAAAATTCCATCAATAATCTGTAAAAGCATTCTCGAGTCTACAAGCAGCAAACCAGCAGATACACATTCAATAGGCAATTATACTAAAAGAGCATCTGTTAAACCAGATTGCTCGACATCATTCTTTTTCACGAAAATTGCAACACTAACAAGAACTGCACTATCCAGAATCTCTGCTCAATCCAAAAAAAACAAATCTTGCTAATGTCAGTCCTGTAGAGGGATAATGAAACATGAATAAGATTTGACATGCAGCATAAACAGTCAAAAAATGATTATAAATTCTTAAGTTACGTAAATACAGTGGGGGAATTAAGTATTCGATCCACTATCAATTTTGCAGGTTTTTCCACCTACAAAGAATGGAGAGGTCTGTATTTTTTTATCGTAGGTACACTTCAACTGTGAGAGACAGTATCTAAAAAAACAAATCCAGAAAATCACCTTGTATGATTTTTAAATAATTAATTTGCATTTTTTTTTGCATGAAATAAGTATTTGATCCCCTAGAAAAACAGACCTTAACAATTGGTACAGAAACATTTATCTGCCATTACAGAGGTCATATATTTCCTGTAGTTCTTGACCAAGATGTCACACACAGTAGCAGGGATTGTGGTCCACTCCTCCATACAGATCTTCTCCAGATCTTTCAGGTTTGGAGTTTCAGCTCCCTCCAAATATTTTCTACTGAGTTCAGGTCTGGAGACTGGCCAGGCCACTCTGGGACCTTGAAATGCTTCTTACGGAGCCACTCCTTAGTTGCCGTGGTTGTGTGTTTGGGGTCACTGTCATGCTGGAAGACCCAACCACTAGGGTGGAGCTTATTTTTTAACTTGTTAAGAAAATTGGTCTCACCCTCTTAAATTATTCCTCTATTACATAAAACCATATTCTGAAAATATTAGGGCTTTTGGTTAATATTTACTGGTAGCTCAATTGGACTAAAGTGTCATAGTTTTAGTTAAATTCTACATCAAATGGCATGGTATAACTGAAAGTTGGAAACCTCCTGTCTCTCTTCCAGTAACATATTCCAATCTCAGACATGGTAATTATGACTTTTTGGACACTATTTGTTGATTCTTAATAACTTAGTCAATGACAAACTAGTTTAATAATGAATTAAATTGTCTGATGTTTTCACTGACTTTCCAAAAGTTGGCAATTTCATCGTAACTGTGTATTTACAGGCAAGCTGTGAAGTAAACACAATGGCAACAAGAGCAAAATTACAATATGTTATATATCTGCTGGGATCTACTGTAACAGAGTTAACAGGTTCAAAACTCCCATCAGTTCACATGGCAATTGGCTTCTTTCTGCACCATTATCTAGAAGTTAATAAAACGGTTTGACAAGCATCAGACGTTGCAGTGCAGGAGATTTCCCTATTTTGGAATAAAGCTAGAATTCCCATAAGAGACAATCAGCACTGTCAGAAGAAACTGGAAAAAATATTTGAACAGTGGCGACTTCTGAAGAAAAACAAAGGACGGCAGTCAGAAACACAAAATAAAAAGGAAGCTGAATTCATTGCAGAGTTAGTCTGGCATTTTTTGACAAACATGTCAACGAAGAGATTTATGGTGATGGCAATGTCCAAAGTTGACGATGTTTCAGATGATGACCAGAATACAGGTCACACTGGTCACAGCAAAAGAATCCAAGCAGACCTTACTTCAATCAACACCAAAAATCTTGAAGATTTTGTTTCGCCAGAATCCAAGGTTATCTTTAACATGCTGAAATTGCCAGAAACATTTCTTGAAGTAGAACCAGCACAATGGGATGAAAGGGAAGACTACCAACTGGCTTGCAAAACTGTGATGGCCATCAAAGTTGTGAATGATCATGCAGAGCCAGGTGTAGCCCTTGTTCAAGAATACTGTGGTCTTATTACAAAGGATGAATCTCAGCTGCAGTACCTGCTAAAAATGATTGAAAAACACCACAAAGATTACCCAGACTGCCGCAAGAAGACATTAACTGCAACAGTCACTACTTCCTCAGTTACAGACTCTGCAGTCTAGTCAGTCTACACTCTACACCAGGGGTGGGCAGCGAGGGCCGAGACACTGCAGGTTTTCCTTGCAACCAATCACCTCAGCAGGTGGATTGCTGATGGGCTTCTCCCATGAACATAGACACCTGATCATTATTGGAATCACCTGCTGAGGTGACTGGTTGTAAGGAAAACCTGCAGTGTCTCGGCCCTTCATGGCACATGATTGCCCACCCCTGCTCTACACTGTATATATAAATTCATAAATTTGATTGCAATTTCACTGCAGTACTTACTGTTGTTTAATGTTTATATTATTAAAGCTTGTATTAAACTATGTGTTATGCTTTGGTAATTTTTCAAAAGTTTCACTTATTTCTACAACAGGGTTTAATATTTTGCATTCAGATTTGAATCATGTGCGCTTGCATCTGCCAAGCTTGAACCTTCGTGCGCATGCGTGAGTTTTTTCACGCCTGTCGGTTGCATCATTTGCCTGTGGGCAGGCTTTGAGTGAGCTCTGGTCCACCCCCCGTGTCGGATTTTCATTGTCAGGAAAATGGCTGAGCGATTGGAGCAGTGCTGAATGAAATTTTTCCAGAAACTGTGAGAGACAGCCAGGTGGAAACCATTCGGAAGATTCAGACGGCTTTCGGTGAAGATACTCTGGGCGTCACACAGATTAAGGATCATTACAACCGGATTAAAGATGGCCCACAGCGGTGCAGGGCACGCCGCGCTCCGAGCAGCCATCGATAAACTGAAACGACCAGATCATTTCCAAGGTGAAGGCTGTGTTGATCCGGGATGTCGTCTGACTACCAGAGAAATTGTGGAAGAGGTGTACATCAGCACTTCTGCGGCACATTCCACTGTTACAAGAGATTTTGTAATGAAAGACGTGCGGAGGAATTCGCGCGTCGGGACGGAGCCGCTCATGGCGCACAACAAAAAGCACGTCCGTGTTGGAAGTCTCACAGGACAAGTTGTGACATGCCCAGCTGTTACACAATTTCTCGGAAACTCACTAGACTGAAAAGCCACCGAAAGCCATCTGAATCTTCTGAATGGTTTCCAACACGGACGTAAATAATAAATAAAGTGGTTTCTTCTAGAACCAGCTCTTCTCTGTTTGTAGAGGATAGAACTGCACATCTACTACAAAAAGCTACATCTGCAAAAATGTTAGCGGTCTAAAAATTATCGGACCAAAACTTATCAAAGAGAAATGATCTGATGCTGGTTTTCAAAGTTATCTAAAAGCTAATTTGATAATGAAAACATTATCTTCGATAATTAGCGGATTAGCTCTTCATTGGCTTCCTGTTAATTCTAGAATAGAATTTAAAATTCTTCTTCTTACTTATAAGGTTTTGAATAATCAGGTCCCATCTTATCTTAGGGACCTCATAGTACCATATCACCCCAATAGAGCGCTTCGCTCTCAGACTGCAAGCTTACTTGTAGTTCCTAGGGTTTGTAAGAGTAGAATGGGAGGCAGAGCCTTCAGCTTTCAGGCTCCTCTCCTGTGGAACCAGCTCCCAATTCAGATCAGGGAGACAGACACCCTCTCTACTTTTAAGATTAGGCTTAAAACTTTCCTTTTTGCTAAAGCTTATAGTTAGGGCTGGATCAGGTGACCCTGAACTATCCCTTAGTTATGCTGCTATAGACTTAGACTGCTGGGGGGTTCCCATGATGCACTGAGTGTTACTTTCTCTTTTTGCTCTGTATGCACCACTCTGCATTTAATCATTAGTGATTGATCTCTGCTCCCCTCCACAGCATGTCTTTTTCCTGGTTCTCTCCCTCAGCCCCAACCAGTCCCAGCAGAAGACTGCTCCTCCCTGAGCCTGGTTCTGCTGGAGGTTTCTTCCTGTTAAAAGGGAGTTTTTCCTTCCCACTGTCGCCAAGTGCTTGCTCACAGGGGGTCGTTTTGACCGTTGGGGTTTTTACGTAATTATTGTATGGCCTTGCCTTACAATATAAAGCGCCTTGGGGCAACTGTTTGTTGTGATTTGGCGCTATATAAATAAAATTGATTGATTGATTAGCGGAACTGTGCGCACCACTGGCTGAGAGTAAAGGGTGAATTATCAGACATTTGGACTTGCACAGATTCAAGACTAGTCTAAATGGGTAATATACTCGTACATGGTGTTGTGGAGGAAGTATGCCTGATATGTTCCAATGGACTTCATTCTAACACACAAGCTAAGGTTGAACAGAAAACATTAAAATTGTAATTTGTAACTTTTTATTGAAAATATCATTGACAAGGTATAACAGTTTGTATGTTAGCCTACTTTCACACGTATGCAGAATTCATCTCAGTGTTGTACTCAGTGACCACTGGTCAACAAAAGAGACAACGAGCATGGTGCAGCGATCTAGGCGTCTTTATAAGAAGCCAAGATCAGGGATCTTATTCTTTCTTCTTCATTAGCAGCAGCAGCAGCAGCAGAAGAAGATAACCACTGCTACTATATGAGCCTAAGTTTCGTGATCAGAAAAAGATGATTTTTTTTTGAGTCCCTGTACATCGGGTGGAATCTGCTTTTAGGGAACAGTTCCATTCCTCATTTAATAACCAATGACGGATTACCACCAGTGTTGCCACAGTTACTTTGAAAAAGTAATCTAATTACTGATTACTGATTACTCCTTGAAAAAGTAACTTAGTTACTTTACTGATTACTCAATTGCAAAAGTAACTAAGTTAGATTACGAGTTACTTTTTTAGTTACTTTCCCCAGCTGCCGACAACAACCCTCTGCCACTTCAACATGACAATGATACTTGTTTAGCCAAAACTCACTTTATAGTCACCCTTTCTTGATTTCAATGAAAATAAATACTTCTTTTATAAAAAGTAAAATAAAGACCTCTTTCTTGACCTCATATTTAACTGTTGACAGTACTGTGACAGTAAAACTTGCAATTTCTAACCTACATTGTTTATAAATGTAACTATTAAATTCTTTCTAACATTTTTCTAACATTTAAATTATCTCTAAACATTTTACTTGTCGAAATTATTCTTATTATAAGCAGTATTAGTAGTTGTAGTGAAAAAAAGGCTTCAAAACTGGACCTTTAATCTAGGGGTGTTGTGGGGGGGGGGGTGCACATCCTTGCCCCACGCCCCATTCATCTGGATTCGCCCCTGCTTTGGCGTTTGAGCACAAAGAATGGATAACATTTATTTATGCAGAAAACATGACCAGATTTACAGGTAAGAAAGTTTTATTGCGTTTTCACATCATGTGGTCTTCAGAAAGAGAGTTTAGGTGCATTTGAGTGGAAAATAGTGTTAGGTGTTGACGCGTCGCAGAGGATCAGCTGTTTTTAACGAGCAGATATGGAGCGGCTCAGCTCAGAATTCTAAATAAAGGAGAAAAAAAGCATAAAATGTCTTTGTAAAGCTCAGTGCAGGTGTGCTGTTGCCACCGCGCTTTAAGAGGTGATGATGAGCTGCTGCAGAAAACCGCGGATAAAAGCTCACAGCTCGCTTAAAGTGGGCAGTTCAGTCGAACCCCGACCTCCTGCCCACGGACCAAGTTTAATGCTGCTGTCAACCCACAATGCAAAAATAATAGTAACGCACAGTGACTTGGAGAAGTAACTTTAATCTGATTACTGATTTGGAAAGATTAACGTGTTAGATTACTCGTTACTGAAAAAAGTGGTTAGATTAGAGTAACGCGTTACTAAGTTTGGAAGAGTACTAAGTAATGCGTTACCGGCATCACTGATTACCACACATGGATCTGACAATTTGTGCCCATTAACGTAGCACCGACTCTGCTGTTGAGAAAACTCCGGTTCGGATGTGGCATTCTCTGTATGTGGAACACTTCCTGAAGTGAATGACAGTGGTACAACCCCTGGCAAAAATTATGGAATCACCGGCCTCGGAGGATGTTCATTCAGTTGTTTAATTTTGTAGAAAAAAAAGCAGATCACAGACATGACACAAAACTAAAGTAATTTCAAATGGCAACTTTCTGGCTTTAAGAAACACTTTCAGGAAAAATAATTGTGGCAGTCAGTAACGGTTACTTTTTTAGACCAAGCAGAGGGAAAAAAAATATGGACTCACTCAATTCTGAGGAATAAATTATGGAATCACCCTGTAAATTTTCATCCCCAAAACTAACACCTGCATCAAATCAGATCTGCTCGTTAGTCTGCATCTAAAAAGGAGTGATCACACCTTGGAGAGCTTTTGCACCAAGTGGACTGACATGAATCATGGCTCCAACATGACAGATGTCAATTGAAACAAAGGAGAGGATTATCAAACTCTTAAAAGAGGGTAAATCATCACGCAATGTTGCAAAATATGTTGGTTGTTCACAGTCAGCTGTGTCTAAACTCTGGACCAAATACAAACAATATGGGAAGGTTGTTAAAGGCAAACATACTGGTAGACCAAGGAAGACATCAAAGCGTCAAGACAGAAAACTTAAAGCAATATGTCTCAAAAATTGAAAATGCACCAAAAAACAAATGAGGAACGAATGGGAGGAAACTGGAGTCAACGTCTGTGACCGAACTGTAAGAAACCGCCTAAAGGAAATGGGATTGGGGAAATGGGGAAAATGAAAGCCATCATTAACACCTAAACAGAAAAAAAACAAGGTTACAATGGGCTAAGGAAAAGCAATCGTGGACTGTGGATGACTGGATGAAAGTCATATTCAGTGATGAATCTCGAATCTGCATTGGGCAAGGTGATGATGCTGGAACTTTTGTTTGGTGCCGTTCCAATGAGATTTATAAAGATGACTGCCTGAAGAGAACATGTAAATTTCCACAGTCATTGATGATATGCGGCTGCATGTCAGGTAAAGGCACTGGGGAGATGGCTGTCATTACATCATCAATAAATGCACAAGTTTACGTTGATATTTTGGACACTTTTCTTATCCCATCAATTGAAAGGATGTTTGGGGATGATGAAATCATTTTTCAAGATGATAATGCATCTTGCCATAGAGCAAAAACTGTGAAAACATTCCTTGCAAAAAGACACATAGGGTCAATGTCATGGCCTGCAAATAGTCCGGATCTTAATCCAATTGAAAATCTTTGGTGGAAGTTGAAGAAAATGGTCCATGACAAGGCTCCAACCTGCAAAGCTGATCTGGCAACAGCAATCACAGAAAGTTGGAGCCAGATTGATGAAGAGTACTGTTTGTCACTCATTAAGTCCATGCCTCAGAGACTGCAAGCTGTTACAAAAGCCAGAGGTGGTGCAACAAAATACTAGTGATGTGTTGGAGCGTTCTTTTGTTTTTCATGATTCTATAAATTTTTCCTCAGAATTGAGCGCCACAATTATTTTTCCTGATTTCTTATAGTGTTTCTTAAAGCCAGAAAGTTGACATTTGAAATTACTTTAGTTTTGTGTCATGTCTGTGATCTGTTTTTTTTCTACAAAATTAAACAACTGAATGAACATTCTCCGAGGCCGGTAATTCCATAACTTTTGCCAGGGGTTGTACAACAAAAAGGTGAGTCCAGTGCAAACCCAGCTCACCATAGCATTTAGCTGTCATTGTTTACATTCTGATTTTTTTTGCTGCGTGCAGTAAAACATCTCGGGCAGCAGTGCACAAGAACAGACGTCTATTTAGGCCATTGTTGGTGTCATCTGGAAGGATATTTTGCAGTGTTGTAAAGACATTTATTCATATTTGCTTGAAATGAATACAACTGCTAATTCTTGTTTATCTCTGGAGCCAGACGATTACAAAGACATGGAGAAAAGATTAAAGTAGTGATGCCATCACAGTCACTCATATAAGGAATACTTTAAGGTTGACCCGACTGTGTGACCCAATTTTAAACGCATGCTGAAAGTAACTGAACCCTATCATGGTTTCCTTCTTACTCTCTCATTCATTTAAAAGAAAACAAAAAAAAGTTTAGTAGTAGTAGTTTAATGTTGTTTCTCATTTCCACTGTCATGAAAATGTACAAAATCATTATTTTTCAGCATATAAGTTGTACCAGACTATAACAAACAAAAAAAATCATGGGTTATATTTCAGAAAATATTGTAATATAAGGATGAAAACTGGCCAAATTAATCCATAAGAGCATGTGTTGATAGTTGGACACTATCTGCTGTACCCTATTCCTCCGTAATTCTTTTTTGCTCATTGGCCACTGCTTTCAGGTTCACTGTAGAAATATCTCTGAATAAAAGTCATTTAATGTTTATGATCTGGATGGGATTTCATTAAAAAAAAAAATCTTTCTTCTATTAAGATGTTTAATGCTGGTTTGGCTACTGACCCTCTGGGGCCGACACTGTCGTATACGACAAGCTTTACTAAATTATAAATAACTTTTTAATGATATGAGATAGAAACTTACTTTTTTTTTTTTTTTTTTTGCTGAAAAGTTAACTCCGCGGACTTTTGAGCCAGCCATCGGCCATCTTTGTACTCCTCACAGAAGCTGTGTGATGACGTGCGCAATGTGAGTGTCCAATTGGAATTGGTTCACCGTCACATGGTTTTCCAAAATCCAATCGTAGGGCAGATTTACCTCACGTGAAAAGCCAAAGAACGTTTTCAGGAGTGATATGTTACGAGTTGGCCCATTTCAATAGCCCCTTGGGTGCTCCAATTCAGTACATACTATTGGGCTCCATGCGCCCTGCGCCATTACGCACAGCGATCAGTGAAAGCAGACAGAGAGCCTCTGATGACAATCTCACATGCTCAAACAAAGAGTGTGTAACTATCAGGATTGCTCCACTAGTTTGCATGTGAATGTTACTGGATAACTCTGTTGCTTTCTCTGCGTAAAGCACTGTTTACCATATCAATGGAGCGAGGGGGAGGGCCGCTCCTCAGACTGTAAGGAGCCAAAGTGGGCCAAAGTGTGAATGAAAGCTGCTTTAGGAGCAGCACAGAACACTCCAAAACACAGTAGAAGTTTGTGATGTAACCTTTGTGTAATAGCAGACAGAAATTGCTTTGAGATGAAAACAAACAAAAACGCATAGACCATTTTGTATATATTGTTCAAAATGTGCATTTGTGTTTATTGTTTGAACCTTTCTGTTGTACAGTCTTTCACACAAGACCTCAAATTACCATTATAAAGTGCCAAAACAGTTGTTTATTATAGTTCGCTGTGTGTTTTGAATAAATGTGTGTGGAAAATTATTTTCCGCTTTACTTTTTCCTTTCTTATTTCTGATTGCAAACCTTTATTACACTTATAAAACACAACACTGTACCAAATGTACACTTATAAAACCCTATGTACCAGCTCGGGCCCTGCTTTCTCAGGGTGCAGGACTTCTGTGTGTTCCCAGGGTGAATAAAAAGTCTGCCGGTCACAGAGCTTTCTCCTACTGTGCCCCAGCTCTGTGGAACGATCTCCCGGCACACATACGGAAGTCGGATACTGTGGAGACTTTTAAGTCACGTTTAAAGACTCATTTGTTTTCCCTGTTTTATCATTAGTGTTATGATGTGTTTTTATTCTTGTATTCTTTTATGGTCGTCTTTTTATTGTGTTTTAAATTTTTAATTCAGTTTTTTTTGTTGTTTTATGTTGTGTGAAGCGCCTTGAGACGATTTCATCGTGAATTGGCGCTATATAAATTAATCAATTTGAATTTGAACAAAAGCATATATATTATGAAAGCACAGGTTGTCCTGAAAAAAGAGAAATAAAACTTGATTGTGGGATTCAGGGAGAGCTGTTAACAGCAATAACAAAACATTTATGCCAGGCGAGTGAACTGTCCAAAAAATGCCCTCGGACCCCAGAGGGTTAAAGAATCTTTTCCAGGAATTATTTGCCTTCGCTTGGAAACAATGATATCTCACCAGAAATCATTCATAGGTAATCAATAAAATCAATATAACTATTTCATTAGTTGGCAGAATTGTGTGTGCCAAAATAGTTCAATGAAAACTATACAGACTGAGAATGTTAAACCTTTACAGGGATGGCTTATAAATCCTGAATTAAACAAAACCAAAAAGAAAAAGTTGCTTTAATTATTCAGACAAATTATTCGCACACGCAGGCCCTCCTGCAGATGCTGTTAAGTCTGTCATATTGGTTTGTGAGGTTAATATTAATTTGCCATAGGCCAAATTAATACTGGTGTGCCTAATATACCATTTATGCTGACCACCTCTAGTAAAAATCCCTGTTGTTTATGATGGCATCAAGAAACAAAAATGCTGGTGGCTTTCTTATGAACAAACAACAAACATGCATGTAAACTAGAGTTGCCACAATACATGCATTTGTATTGAATTGTATGGTACACAGGTGACGGTTCAGTGCACAGAACTGCACGCACAATACACGGTACGACTCTGCACAGTATGATTATAGGCATGTGCTGATTTGTTTTCATAAGTCACTGAGATTTCACCTCATTTCCAAAGACTGTGTGTCATTCCAGGTTCATGCTCTGTGCAGGAGGCGTAGCCAGACCCTTAGTGCAGGAGGTGTAGTCAAAGCTTAGTGTCTGTGCTGTTTAGCTGTTTGTGTGTGAGTCAAACATAGGAAACAGCCTGTTAAAATAAGCGACCAGATTATTCCAATCAGAAATTTTGGAAGCATAAATGGAATTAGTTAACTTATCTTTTACTTCCCAGATATGAACCTAAAAATGAAAGACTAGATTAGATTACATTAGACTAGATAGAACTTTATTAATTTCTTGGGAAGACTCCCTCAGGGAAGTTGAGAAAGTATACAATCCTATATTTGTTTTGAATCGCTGTCGCTGGACGAGAGTAATGTATGGAGTTAAAATTGTCTGATTAATATTTGTAAATGCACGTAGGGTGATCTATAAATAATCATTATTTGCAAATGTGTTCAGATATCCACAAATGCAAATTTTATATTTGTAACTTGTAAACTGGTCTTTGCAAATAATGTTGTATTTGCAAATATAAAACTTAATTTGT
Source organism: Thalassophryne amazonica (assembly GCF_902500255.1). Lineage (NCBI taxonomy): Eukaryota > Metazoa > Chordata > Actinopteri > Batrachoidiformes > Batrachoididae > Thalassophryne > Thalassophryne amazonica. The sequence goes on along the minus strand of NC_047113.1, from coordinate 45,297,571 downwards.
AAAAAAAAAAAAATTTACATTTGTAAAACTGGAAATTGTATTTGTGAATTGAGTTTCAGCATTTGTGGATCACCAATTACAGGCATTCATTGCTTTCCTCTGCGACGTCATTTTGAGACATTCTTTTCGCAAACACATCCACAAACAAATGCCGACTGATTTACAAATACACACTCATGCACACTGGATATCCACTAGATGGCAGTGTGGTTCCATTCATTGATGTGGCTGAAACTATATGCTCCCGGATGACTCTTTAATCGTGATTGCTACTGAGTTTTTAAAATGCTTATCGCAAAGCGTTCTTTTTTTTATGACATCATGCAAGTTTTATAAGTCCGCGGACACTGATCTGTGTAGATACAAATCAGTTTCCTCGGATGCAGCATGTCTGTGTCAAGGAGCACGCACAGGCGCAATGCTGTTTAATACGCTTATTTGAACCACTGCGTTAAAGAGTACAACACTAACACCCCCGCCCCCCTCCCCATGATGAAATCCGCGGACACACCATAATTTTAAAATATAATTGACCTTGCAGATAATATCACCACATAGATACCCATCCATCAGACGCCTCCATTACGGTAATGTGAAATGATTTATTCTGAAATGTCGGTCTTCTCTCATCCGGGAGCATATAGTTTCAGCCACATCAATGAATGGAACCACACTGCCATCTAGTGGATATCCAGTGTGCATGAGTGTGTATTTGTAAATCAGTCGGCATTTGTTTGTGGATCTGCGTTCGCGAAAAGAATGTCTCAAAATGACGTCGCAGAGGCAATGAATGCATGTAATTGGTGATCCACAAATGCTGCAACTCAATTCACAAATACAATTTCCAGTTTTACAAATGTATTTTTTTTTTTTTTTTTTTACAAATTAAGTTTTATATTTGCAAATACAACATTATTTGCGAAGACCAATTTACAAGTTACAAATATGAAATTTGCATTTGTGGATATCTGAACACATTTGCAAATCAATGATTATTTGTAGATCACCCTGTGTGCATTTACAAATATTAATGAGACAATTTTAACTCCATAGTAATGCACATACAAGTTTACACAGAAAGCACTGCCAACTTCTAAGTTGATGTTTTATAACAATTAGTGTACAACCCCTGGCAAAAATTATGGAATCACCGGCCTCGGAGGATGTTCATTCAGTTGTTTAATTTTGTAGAAAAAAAGCAGATCACAGACATGACACAAAACTAAAGTCATTTCAAATGGCAACTTTCTGGCTTTAAGAAACACTATAAGAAATCAAGAAAAAAAGATTGTGGCAGTCAGTAACAGTTACTTTTTTAGACCAAGCAGAGGAAAAAAATATGGAATCACTCAATTCTGAGGAAGAAATTATGGAATCACCCTGTACATTTTCATCCCCAAAACTAACACCTGCATCATATCAGATCTGCTCGTTAGTCTGCATCTAAAAAGGAGTGAACACACCTTGGAGAGCTGTTGCACCAAGTGGACTGACATGAATCATGGCTCCAACACGAGAGATGTCAATTGAAACAAAGGAGAGGATTATCAAACTCTTAAAAGAGAGTAAATCATCACGCAATGTTGCAAAAGATGTTGGTTGTTCACAGTCAGCTGTGTCTAAACTCTGGACCAAATACAAACAACATGGGAAGGTTGTTAAAGGCAAACATACTGGTAGACCAAGGAAGACATCAAGCGTCAAGACAGAAAACTTAAAGCAATATGTCTCAAAAATCAAAAAATGTACAACAAAACAAATGAGGAATGAATGGGAGGAAACTGGAGTCAACGTCTGTGACCGAACTGTAAGAAACCGCCTAAAGGAAATGGGATTTACATACAGAAAAGCTAAACGAAAAGCATCATTAACACCTAAACAGAAAAAAACAAGGTTACAATGGGCTAAGGAAAAGCAATTGTGGACTGTGGATGACTGGATGAAAGTCATATTCAGTGATGAATCTCGAATCTGCATTGGGCAAGGTGATGATGCTGGAACTTTTGTTTGGTGCCTTTCCAATGAGATTTATAAAGATGACTGCCTGAAGAGAACATGTAAATTTCCACAGTCATTGATGATATGGGGCTGCATGTCAGGTAAAGGCACTGGGGAGATGGCTGTCATTACATCATCAATAAATGCACAAGTTTATGTTGATATTTTGGACAATTGAAAGGATGTTTGGGGATGATATCATTTTCAAGATGATAATGCATCTTGCCATAGAGCAAAAACTGCAAAAACATTCCTTGCAAAAAGACACATAGGGTCAATGTCATGGCATAGGGTCAATGTCAATGAGCAGATCTGATTTGATGCAGGTGTTAATTTAGGGGATGAAAATTTACAGGGTGATTCCATAATTTTTTCCTCAGAATAGAGTGATTCCATATTTTTTTCTTCTGCTTGGTCTAAAAAAGTAACCGGTACTGACTGCCACAATCTATCTTTCTTGATTTCTTATAGTGTTTCTTAAAGCCAGAAAGTTGCCATTTGAAATGACTTTAGTTTTGTGTCATGTCTGTGATCTGCTTTTTTCTACAAAATTAAACAACTGAATGAACATCCTCTGAGGCCGGTGATTCCATAATTTTTGCCAGGGGTTGTAAAATTTCATGGATGTGATGGTCGCCGAATAGCAACAATGTGTAGAATGATTTCAAAATTGTACAGAGTGACGTTTTATGAGATGCTGTCATTTGTGCAAAAATAAAACAAACTTAAAATCAACAAGATATTGAAGGGAGTCTGGCTCCATACGTTGCCTGACATAAACAAACAAAAACCAAACAATTAACACGCTGCACAGTAAATTTATCCAAACATGAATGACAAGAATTGTAATCCAACTCATAAATGTTTGATGAAAAAAAAGTTTGCATTTACATTTTGTCTCACAGTGCTAAAGTGGCTGACGGCAGCTCTCTGGTGCCCACAGATTAAAGCTCCTGTACCGAACTGTGACATCTAAACACGAATAGGAACCAAACCGTGACTTCTGTGTACCATGACACCCCTAATGTAAACACAAAAATAATAAAGCTCAGCAAAAAAAATTCTTGACCATATCAATATATCAATGAGTCAATATATTAATTACTGTGAGAGTTCTAGATCCTACTAAACCACAACATATTTCTCAATTATCACAATATCCAAGTATCAAAATCATGATGAATTTTGCCTGAAACAATTATACAGCAGCTGATAATTAACAGAAACAGCAGCACAACACAAAACAAGATGCAACACAATTCCAAGAAACTAGATACACTAAAACCTACCCTAATTGAATGTGAATACACAGTTAGGCATTTAGAAGACATAATCAATTGTGAGGCATGCTGTAAAACAGGAGTGCCTGATCCTAATGGCTGCTGTGGTGTCATGATTAATTCTACTGGAGTCATTATTTGAATGCATAACTCCATCAGCCTAGAGGTCCTGATGGCCTTGCCAAGAAAATCTGTTGCTTTGCTTTAAGCTCTGAATCTGAATTCAGACTGCATTTCATAACAAGAAACAGTGTTTGAGAAAACAATAACGGGCGGCCCAGCATTGATCAAGATGCTGTTCTGCACCTACACATGGATGATAAATGGTTTGCATTTTGTGGCAATCAAATGGCACAATATCACACAACAATATTACTACACACGCCACAATTTCATTTTAGGAGTCTGTGAAATGTAAATAAAGCACTAAATCACTAATGTGTATGTTGATGTTTAAATAAAAAAAATGGCACAAAACTGTTGTTTTGTGCCAAACAGTTAATCAAGGAACCTCATTCTATAAAAGGAAGCTCCAAATCTGTTGCCAGCACAAGTTCCCAAGAAATGTGGGACCGCTCTACTTTAATACTAATAACGTAGTGAAATATACAAAAAACATAAACAGATAGTAATGCCAAAATGCTTGGTTTTAAAAAGGTACATCCAAGAAAGACCTGTTGCTTTAGAAAGACTTTGTAGAGTAACACCACTTTGCCAGAAAATGTGTTACAAACATTCAACAGTTGAAGAACCACTTTCATCAAATCAACTGGGAATTTTAGGTTACTTTACCATTAACAATAATTTTGTGTTGCTTTTTTTCTTCCTGAAGAGGTTCAGGCTTTTTTTTTTTTTTTACTGTATTGGCACATGCATGAGGAAAATGTGTACAGTGACTGGTATTAAGTGATCTTTACCTGAATGTCCTTCATAATGAAAGCTGTTACATCTTAAAGCAACAGCAGCTCTTTACTGTAAAAAGGTGATACATTATGTCAGTGCTGAGCTTCCTGTAGCAAACAGTAGCCTTTATCGGATATCATTAGGGATGTGTATCGAGAACCGGTTCCTTTCAGGTATTGTTAAAGTAGACCTGCATTGAAATAAATGCAGTCAGATCTTTGGACCAAAAAATGACATATTTACACATAAGATCCTTCTGAATGTAGTAAAGTAAATCTGCAAGCCCAGATCTGTCATTCAACTGTGAAATCTTCATTTGAAAATGACAAATTTACAGCTAACATTTAGCCCTCCGCAAACTGTCCCTTTCATCATGGACGCTGCCGAGACGTCAGGGACAAGACCCTCTCCCAGCATGCATTGCGTGCGCCAACTGTAATTTGTGGATTTACGTCAGTTTGCATCTGCACCTTTTTCTTGTATTTATACGGAAGGATCTACTTTTTAAAACTTCATATTGTCTTGCGGTATGCTTGGTGAGTACACATTTCTTTTATTTGTGCTTGAAAATTATTTTTGTGGACTTTTTCATACGCCTGTTTGATTGAGTGGTGTTGCATTGAAAATCTACTGTCTTTCACCTCCGGTGTACCGTCGCGGGCTACGGAGGCGAGACCCGCAAAGAATTCAAGTCATTAAAAATATATAAACCTCTCTCAGCGGCCACGGAGCTCTGCGGCTCCGATTACCGAGACGTGCGGCGCTGCGGATTTTGCAGCAAGAAGTCTGTCCTCGCAGCAACAGGTGTCACCGCGTGCACTGCATTAAAACGGCGAGCGTAGTCTCTGGACTTGTGCCAAGTTGGCTGCAACTCCATTCAGTAGACAGAGAGGTGGTGCTGGCTGTACAGCAGACACAGGGGTGTGAGTGCCGCGGCGGCATTTAACGAGCACATGCACTCGGTAAGCGTATCGGGAGCAGTAAGAGCGAGGCGTCGGGGAATAATGTCGCCCGCTGTCGAGGCCGCCGCTGATCTGATCCCCGGATCTGAGCAAGCAGAGCTGTATCTCACATTCATTGCAGCTTAGTTTTGGATGTTGAAACCAGGATGTGTATAACAGTAACATTACTAAGAGATAAAATCAATTTCAATGCGGGATCGGACTGAAGGCGGGAACGCGTCATCTTGTCACCGACGTCATGGAAATGATCCGGATGTACAAACTGTTTTCACAGAGGGCTAAATGTTAGCTGCAAATTTGTCATTTTTAAACGAATATTTCTCCGCTGAATTACAAATTTGGGCTTACAGATTTACTTTACTGCATTCACAAGGGTTTTATAAATACATATCAGCTATTTCTTTTCTGAAATCTGACCACATTTATTTCAGTGCAGGTCTCCTTTAAGAAATTATTCGATCTATCGACATCAATAACCTTTTTGCTTAACGATTCCCTTATCGGTCCTTCAGAGTGGCCGTTGTTTTTGGGGGTGTTTGTCAGGAAAATGATCATTTCTCTACATTGATTACAGACCCTGCAGCGGGTCTGTAATCAACTTTTCTGCAGCGTGGCTTTGCTTTGAACCTTGAACCAATCGAAGCAGTGATTCGATTGGTTCATTGTTTTATTTCGCTTTATCTTAATTTTTCCCCGCTTAAACACTAAAGAGCATATATGTCTGTGAGTAATATTTACCTTTTATTTGTTAAACCGACCTGTTATAGTCTTGTGAAACAGTTGATGTATTTTATAACTTAAAAACAGGACAGATGCTAACGTGTTGGCATATCTATGGCATTTTCAATGTTAAAGTTAGCATTAAGCTGTTCGCATCTCAGCATGTTTGTGTGCATTTGTTTTCTGTATAATAATTAATGGCTCAGCGTTCATTGTCGTAAAGAGTCAAATTGTAATTTTTAAAAATGTATTTTTATTCATATATTAATAATAATAGCAATAACAAGAATAGTAATAACTCATAATAACTAATAATGCTACAATACAATTTTAGAGAAAGAGACAAAAAGAAACTGATGAAACAAAACACAACAGAAAAGATAAAACCAATGAACAATGAAAATAAATAAATACATATCGAAATAACCGTTTTCTGTGAACACCTAGTGACTCTTACACCTCAACTTCATCCCTGTGTTGTGTGGCTGGGGGGGCCTGGCTGCCTTTTGTTTCTGTTTTCTGTCCTGTCTTTTGTTTTTCCTTCCAGGTGGCTTGCATTTGGGACTGAGTGGCTGTGTAGCTGAGTTTATCAGGACCTCACCCTGATCACCTGAGGCTGATCACCTGCGGCTCGTCAGGACTCACAGCTGTGGTGCATCTACAATGGATTGGAACATGGTGGCATTTAAGACTGGAGTACACAGTGTGTATTTGCCAGAGACTCGACCTTGTGACCAGACGGGTGAGATCGTCGTCTCGGGAGCCATCTCATCATCAGTGGATGCAGAGAACGTCCAGGTTTGATGGATGGTCTGTGAAAGAGGAGGGGGTGAGGTCTCACGCTCGTCAGCACACTTCCTGAGGTACGTTAGATTTTGTGACTAACATTTATACAGTCAGTAAATGTGGTGTCCCTCACACCTTATTATATTGAGCTGTATGTTGGTCGTGTAATCAGCTTCCACTGCTGTGGAGTTTTGTGAACTGGATGTTCCATGCCTGCAGGGTGGGAAGCTGATTAGTAATTAAGCCAGGAAGTGTTTGCTGTTTGTGCACCTTTGAGCATTCTCTCTGTGTGTTGAGTGTGGACTCACATAATGATTCCTTCTTTCACAGACTCGGTTTGTCGCGGCCACCTGGGGGGTGTCGGCGGGGTCCTTGGGTCCGAATTGGTTCTGGCTCCGGACCGTTGGCGGCTGCTGGGAGCGCACCGCAAAACCACCACGCCAGACTGCGCACTTTTATATTTTTTCACAACACTGTTATGTTCATTAAACTCTGTTATCCTTTGTACCGTGCTCTGCTTATTTTATACTGGGTCCTTCAAACGCTGGTCGGTTCTCCGGGCTGCGTCCGACACATAACACCCTGTTTTATTTAAGTTTAATGACAATTTGTTTCGGTCAAACCATATTTTCAATTTGTTATTTTCTTGAGACGTAACAGTGTGATTTCCTCCAGAACTATCTGCCAAGCTACAAAACTGCTGCATCCTAGTAAGGGCAGAATACTACTGGAATGAATTTGAATAAGGAAAGTTGTGTTTTTTCCTCACCAAAATGGATGCTGCAGCTCTCTGCCAAGTCAAGTTAGAAGTCAAACTGCACTGAAACCTAATTATTAACAAAAATTTGAAAATGAAATAAAAGCAAATACAAGCATTTAGGACCAGTCTGGGTTCAAGTCTGCAGCCAACCTATGGTGTCCGCGCCACCTGCAGCTATGAGATCTGGTTGTCTTGACAGCAGGGTTGTCTTCACTACAACAACATGTGTGCACACGCACATTCCAGCCAAAGGAACATGCCAGCTACAGGAACGACGCTGGACGATAGTTAAACAATGTCTCCGAAAGTCAGCCCAAGTCCAGACTTCTTGTTTTGTTTTGGCTTCGCTGTCCTTCGTTAGTGTGGTGTGACCGGGGCTTCAGCCCACACGGCACCCCTCTGCCATTGTTCAACAAAATAACTTTTTTTTTTTTTTTTTTTTTGATTTCATTCATTTAAAAGAAAAACAGAAAAGCAAAAAACAAAAGCACCACAATACCAGAATGAAAAGGAGCAGAAAGAAGAACAAGTCTTATGATTTCTGCCCCTTTTAACAATACAATCTTTCACAGCATCATAGTCAACATTATTTAACAGATTGCATTTCTTTAACTTGTCACATACCACTGACCCATTTCATAATTATGACCATTAATTAATAGATTACACTGACAGGTTACATTTAAACTTAAGACACTCCAAACATTATTAACAGTTTACTTTTCTTTTTCTTTTTTTTGACTTTCTTGCAGCCCACTGACTTACTTCATAGTTTCATACTTACTTAATACATCTAATTTAATATGTTTTTTTAAATAATTTAAGCGACCTTAATTCTTTAATTTCTTTATTAAGATTGTTCCATAATTTGACACCATTTACTGCAATACTCCTTTCCTTTACTTTGGTTCTAAATCTTGGTTTTTTAAAGCCTTCTATTCCTTTCAATTTATAACTACTTACTCTTTTTTCAAACATATTTTGAATGTTTGTTGGTAAAGTATTTTTATTAACTTGGTACATCGTTTGTAATATTTTCAAATCGACTAAATCATGAAATTTAAGTACCCTATACTTAATAAACAATGGATTAGATGGATCTCTAAAACCACTGTTACTAATCACTTTTAAAGCTCTTTTCTGCAAAATAAATAAAGGTTGTATATAGGTTGTATATGTTGATCCCCAGATTTCTACACAGTAAGTTAAATATGGGACAATCAATGAATTGTACAATGTTAATAAACCATAACTATTTAATGAATATTTTACTTTATGCAAAACAGCAATGGCTTTCGCTATTTTTCCTTTTATGTAATTTATGTGTGACTTCCATGTAAGATCTTCATCAATCATGACTCCTAAAAATTTCATTTCTTTTACCCTTTGTATATCCATTCCATCTATTTGTAATGACACATTATTTTTTTTTCGCTCTATCATTAAACAATATGAAATTTGTCTTATTAATATTTAGTGACAATCTGTTTATATCAAACCAATGTTTAACTTTTTCCAACTCTGTATTTATCACTTGTGCTACTTCCTGTATATCTGATCCAGAGTAAAACAGCGTTGTATCATCAGCAAATAAAATGCTGCCAAGCACATTGGATACATTCACAAAATCATTGATATACAAAATAAACAGCTTGGGTCCAAGTACCGATCGTCTACGACCGGTCCTACGTTTATCAGTAAGCCTGGTAACAAAGAAATAAGCAAAGAGAAACAGGTGAAACCATGACCTTGGTGGATTCAACCGAAGACCTTATAACTCTCAAATTACATTCTTAATTAAATTATACTATGTGGAAAACAATGCACATTTCCAGATAAAGTCTAGCTATATTTTACATATTACAATATGACTACTTATATGCCTAATCTGACTGTATTACAAGTTTTGAGTTTGTTCCTTTTAATATGACTGAGTAACCAAGAAGCAATACAAGACATGTATGTCATTCTCAGGGCATATTTTGTATCCTGAATTAACAAGCTTGCTGCAAACATCGGCATATTCTAACCTTAAAATCGCACAAAATGCTGTCTGGGGCGGAATGCTCTCTGAGTGTCAGCGCTCTGTTGACTCAGTTGAATTGCTTGCCTTAGGCATCAGTGCCTGGACACATACATATAATTAGGAAAGGTCAGTTTGCCTTCTGTCTTGTCAACAAAATCGTCTGAGCCTGTCCCCCTCAGTTACCCATGCCACTCAAGCTCTAGCAGGACTATCTGGGTAGCCTTAGGTGATTTCTAATTATGTCTTTTGCTAAATAGGGGGAAGCATGATAATCAGTGTGTATGTGTATGTGAATGAATGTGTATTTCCAGTTCAAGGTTGCACTGACAACTAAAACCGTCACTGTCTTGGACAATTGAACTGCTGCAAAGTAGCACAGCAAAAATTAAAATTTGGTAAGTTAGCTTTAATAATACAGTAATACAGTGTTTATGATTTAAAAAAATAATGTTTTACACAATGGTGCCATTGTAAAGGAAAAATAAATTGTTTTTAAATTTATAATACTGTCTGCTTTCACAAAATAAAATCTGAATGAACTGAGTGAAATGTGCTATACACCAGATTAGATCAAATGACCTTAGTACTGTTCCTCTCTCACTGCATGCTTTGCAGACTTTCCATGCAGTCCACTGTATGATGAAGAGGAAGTGGCTTTCACATCGCTCCCTGGTGGCCTTACTAAGGAACTATTAATCTACAGCTCTCCATATTGCATTCAGATCCACTTTCCCCAGTCACCACCTGGCCTGAAGTAAAGGCCAAGAAAGGGCCCAAAGGACTGGACAAAGTCTTATTATGAGCTGCGCCAAGACACCTCTGGATTCCTAAGCACTTCTACTGACAGTGATTGATGGCCAATTAATTATTTGGAGTAGAGTATTGATCACTTGGAGAGCAGGCAAGACATCTCTGAACATACCACTGTTCTCATAATCCAAAGTGAGCAGCAAAAGAAACGTTGATATTTAAAACAACACAAACAAAAAAATACCTGGCACTTCACACATACGTATCTCACATCTTGGCCATAAATCAAGAAATAGGTTAGCATCCACAAAAAGGTCTCAGCACATGCAATTGAGAGATGGATTTATCACAAAATCTCTTGGCGAGCAGAGTTTTCTATTGAGACTGACCTTTGACCATCAACCTCTGCTTGTACCTTACTCTGTGCTAAGTTAAAAAAAAAAAAAAAAAAAAATCACAGCTGCTAGGTTAAGGTCAGTGCTGTATGATCTCTCCACAAGGGCACAGAGAGACAGAGAAAACAGGATGGTCAAGAGAAAAGAACGTTTGATTTGACCCTCCAGGGAAAACTCAAAACTCAATTCATCCTGACTTCTCACTGGTGATCATGTAAGGTCGGCAGCTGGCATAGGATGTTTAGGAGCGGCAGAAACACAACAGCAGAAATTTGGGCAATTTCCCAACTGGTAATATAATATGACATACAGGGGCCTTCCATGAATTATCGTTCAGGTTCCCATCCAGACACAGGCTAATTTCGTGGCACATCAGAGGTGAAAGGTCAATTTTTAATAGTACGTTTACAGAGTGACTACAGAGTGGCTACTTTCAGGAGGGAATCAGCCCAGCTTCAACACTGTAAGAGCCCTCACATAGACCTGAATCATAGAAATGGAGTAATTTAAACAAAAGGGCAGGGTTTGACAGAGATGTAGTGCTTTACCTGGAGCTGTGCACAGGCTGCAGAAAATAACACCTAACACCTCCCTTCTCCAAGGTTCATCCTCACTGTGTCCTCGGCAATGCCTGTGTCCTTCCCTTACTCCTCAAGATTGCCACTTGAAGATGATAAGGACAGGGACACAGCCTTCTCAAAGATAAGCAGGCTGTGCATTTGTCACCAAATGGAGCGTGCACCTCCATTGTTTAAATATGACCTATACTGACATACACTGTTTAGCTTTTATTCTTTCATGCTGGAGTTATTATCTATGCCTTCATTAATCACAGTAAGTAGCTAAAGAAATTAAAACCCACGAGACGTGTATGGGAATATTTTATGTAAATAAATACGATGGACAATTTACCATGATGGCCAGTGAATGAAAAATGTGTTTGATCAGCTTTGCATCTCCTGCAAATTCTGTGTCTCTTTTAAAATTTGCTTTTACACAATTCAAATTCTGTAGGCACCCCTTCACCCCCCCCTTTGGATGAAACAGTCTGTTTTGTACACTGATGCTAATTTCTTTGGTGACTTTTTCCAGAAATGGCCATAAATATTTCCCCTAGTTTGTACTGTGTTTTCCTTGTGTATGTCTATTGAATTCATCGCTCATGACCTGAGGGAGGAATTTTTTTTATAGTAGTAAATTATCACTTCCTTATAAAATACCACATCCTCCCACAAATATGCACTGATCATTTCCCATGCATTAGCTATGGGATGGAAACAAAGTGGTTTTAAATTCCTTTTACCAGAAGGCAATTTCCTCCAATAAATTATGTTAATTTCAGCTTTCACCCTCCTTATCGCATTCTTTAGTGAGTCAATGAGAAAAAGACAAAACTGGCTATGAGTACGACAAGCCTGAAACGGCTCCCATTAGGATTACGAGGGACATCTGGCACAAGAATCACATATATATCACCACACCAAGAAACAGAAACTTGCAAATGTTCATATTATGCAGCAGAATTCTGCTCATTGTCTTTTACCATCCACCTCCGTGCATCGTCAGAGGTTTTACACAGCGTGTAAACTGCTCTGAGGTGACTGTTCACACAAGTAAAAAGGGTGCCTGGTATCAAATCCCATGGTCCCTCAATGAACTACACAACAACTGCTTGGCAACACTCTCCCTGGGCAGAAAGAAAAACAAATAAAAACTCAAGATTTTATTCTATCTGCAGTGGTTGTTGACACGATCTCTGTAATACAGGATGAAAAACAAGCAAATGAGCAGGAGGAGCTATGATGTTTTTAAGATGTTTTTAATGAATGCAAGAGTGACAGAAAGATGGCAAATCTGTAGACTTTTACACATAACCTACACAGCAAAAATGCATATATGCAAATTGGTGAGAAAACACCTTCACACACACACACACACATGCACTGTGCATATTGAAAACATCAACTGCATTGCACTCACAGGCAAACCAGCACAGGTCTTTGTTGCTAAGGCTGAAAGCATATTTACCCTGTCTGACCCGTCAGATCTCACACACACACACACACACACACACACACACACACACACACACACACACACACACACACACACACACACACACACACACACACACACACACACACACACACACACACACACACACACACACACACACACACACACACACACACACACACACACACACACACACACACACACCACAGTGAAACTGCTCAGCTAGCTCATTCTGGATTGACAGGCCTACCTTTATTACTGACTGAGTTATGTTTCCCTGCAAAAAAAGACAAGCTGGCTTTCGATACCGACGAATGCTGAGTAAGCACGTTCTCTCACTACAGAGGATAGGTTGACTGATCTCAGCTGAGAGTGTCCCAGCACTGATGGAGAAAGAATGGGCTACCAAATTACCCACTGATCCATTTCTGAAACATGTTCTGTCCTATAAAAGCAGCCTGTAAGCCGTGTTGGGAGTTTATAAGGATGCCCTAAAATATGACAGACAGACAACCTAAACAAAGAGAAAGGCTCTCGCTGGAAACATGGCACACTAGACAGAGAAAGGCTCAAATAAATTTTACGTAGAACCCTGCAGCCATCCATTTGCTGTAACAGTTTTCTTTTATTTAAGGTCATAGAAGGGCTGTGAGCTTATCCCAGCATGAGCTGTGTATAAGGCAGGGAAACGCCACGGAGAGCCAACCGGTCTATCACTGAGCTAACAAAGAAACAGGCAAACACTATCACTACTGTAAGAATTTTATAACAAAAGGACAAACCCATGCAAAGACAGGAAGAAGAGGAGACACACACATAAACACATTTAAAGTGAGGCAACCCAACCAAATGTCAGAAGCCCCACACTACTCGTATAACCCAGAAAATATAATCAAAATACATCAGTCTCAACACACACCAACAGAACTTGCAAATACCAGCACAATTCAGTTTAGCATGTTTGACATCTGAGAACCCTTGCTAAAAGATTCATAATTACACACATTAATACAAAAGAAAATCCCTCTTAATTCATCACTTTAATGTCCTGAAGCAAGAGACGCAATTACACTACTTTTAACACACATGCCTTCTGCCCAAAGTGAGGCTAACAGTTCAGAGACAAGGAAGGCAAATGATGTGAGACATTTCTGTGTGCTGGATACTTATGAGCAGCTTCTACAGTGCATCCGGGAAGTATTCACAGTGCTTTAGTTTTTCCACATTTTGATATGTTATAGCCTTATTCCAAAGTTGAGTAAATTAATTTTTTCCCCTCAAAATTCTACTTACAACACCTCATAATGACAAAATCAAAAAGTTTTTTTTTTTTTTTTACTTATTTTTGCAAATTTATTAATAAAAAACTAAGAAATTGCCGGTATATAAGTAATAATAATAATAATAAATTTTATTTGTAATGCACTTTACATTTGACACCAAATCCCAAAGTGCAGAAGACACTTTGAAGAACAGAAGAACACAGAAGACTATAAATCAATGTAAAAGCAATAAAACAGTAACAATAAAATCAAAATAAGAATGATAAAACAGCAGCAGTTATTTAGCTAAAGGCCAGAGTAAAAAGGTAGGTTCTGAGTCCTTTTTTAAAAGCATCCACAGTCTGTGGAGCCCTGAGGTGGTCTGGAAGGGCGTTCCATAGACAGGGAGCAGCCACCGAGAAGGCCCTGTCACCCATGGTCTTGAGCTGTGTCCTGGGCACGGCTAGACAGTGCTGTTGGCCTGACCGGGTCCTAGTGGAAGTGTGTGGAATGAGCAGTTCAGTGAGGTAAGTGGGGGCCACACTGTGGAGACAGTGATGAGTGTGCAGGAGGACTTTGTATTGAATACGGCAGTGAATGGGGAGCCAGTGGAGGGAGTGAAGAATGGGGGTGATGTGCTCGTGCCTGCACACCCTCATCAGGACCCTGGCAGTGCTGTTTTGGACATACTGGAGCTTTTGAATGCTCCTGCCAGAGATCCCGATGAGGATCGCATTACAGTAGTCCAGCCTGGAGGAGACAAAGGCATGGACGAGCTTCTCTGCAGCAGGGAGGGAAAGAGAAGACCGAAGTTTGGAGATATTACGGAGGTGAAAGAAGGCAATTTTACAGATGGAGTTGACATGATTGTCAAAGTAGAGGTGGGGGTCAAATTTGACCCCCAAGTTTATCACAGAGGGAGAGAGGGGAATGTTGTGTCCAAAAAATGAAACAGAGGTGATTGGGGAGGAGCGGAGTTGACGGGGGGTACCAGTTTGGATGGCTTCTGTTTTGGAGCCATTTAGCTGCAGGACGTTTTGACTCATCCACGCCTCTATCTCCTCCAGGCAGGAGCTGAGGCGGGAGACTGTGACCGAGGGGGGGACAAGAAGGAGAGATGGTGAGGTAGAATTGTGTGTCGTCAGCATAGCAGTGAAAATTAATTCCATGCTTGCTGACGACACGACTGAGGGGAAGCATGTAAATGGTGAAGAGGGTTTGGCCGAGTACAGAGCCCTGGGGGACCCCACAGGTAACAGTGTGGGGTGTGGATCTTGCTTCCCCCAGAGCTACGTACTCGGTTCTGTCAGAGAGGTAGGAGTGAAACCAGTGAAGGGCAGTGCCAGAGAGACCTGTATAGTGCTGGAGACGGTGTAGGAGGACGTGATGGTCTACAGTGTCAAACGCAGCAGAGAGGTCGAGAAGAATGAGGAGGGATGTGGAACCGGAGTCAGAAGCCCTGATCAGGTCATTGGTGACTCTGATGAGGGCTGTTTCTGTACTGTGGGAAGGGCGGAAACCAGATTGGAATTTTTCATAAAGATCATTAGATTTCAGGTGATGATGGAGCTGGGAGGAGACAACTTTTTCTAGAATTTTTGCAAGAAATGGGAGGTTACATATTGGTCTGTAGTTTGACAGAGGTTTGGGGTCCAGCGTGGGTTTCTTGAGGAGGGGTTTGATAATAGCAATTTTGAGGGTGTTAGGGACATGGCCTGTTTCTAGGGAGGTATAGATTATTTTTTGTGATAAGGGGGCTGATGGAGGAGCAATGAGTTTTGAGCAGAGGTGATGGGAGGGGATCGAGTAGGCAAGTGGATGGTTTGGATCTATGGATGATCTTCTCGACCTCCTGCTGCGCCGCGACAGTGAATTGGGTAAGTATGTTTGTGGCTGGTGTTATGGGTAGGTCGAGTGTAGTACTGTCGAGTGATGAAAATGAGGTACGGATGTTATCTATTTTTGATGTGAAAAATTGCATGAAAAGGTTGCAGTTTATTTCAGTATTGCTGTGGAATGAGGGGATGTGAGCATTGAGGATATGATTTAGGGTGTGAAGTATTCACACCCTTTGCTCAATATTTTGTTGATGCACCTTTGGCAGCAATTACAGTCTTTTTTACATGATGCCACAAGCTCGGTGCACCTATCTTTGAGCAGTTTTGCCAATTCCTCTTTGCAGCACCTCTGAAGCTTAGATGGGGAGCGTCAGTGCACAGCCATTTTCAGATCTCTCCAGAGACTTTTCAATCAGATTCAAGTCTGGGCTCTGGCTGGGCCACTCAAAGACATTCACAGAGTTGTTCTGAAGCCACTCCTTTGATATCTTGGCTGTGTGCTTAGGGTCATTGTCCTGCTGAAAGATGAACCACTGCCCCAGTCTGAGGTCAAGAGCGCTCTGGAGCAGGTTTTCATTACTGCATTCATCTTCCCCTCAATCCCGACTAGTCTCCCAGTTGCTGCCGCTGAAAAACATCCCCACAGCATGATGCTGCCAACACCATGCTTCACCGTAGGGATGGCACCTGGTTTCCTCCAAACATGATGCCTGGTATTCATGCCACAGAGTTCAAACTTTGTCTCATCAGACCACAGAATTTTGCTTCTCATGGTCTGAGAGTCCTTCAGGTGCCTTTTGGCAAACTCCAAGGTGGCTGTCATGTGCCTTTTACAAAGAATTGGCTTCCATCTGGCCACTCTATCATACAGTCCTAATTGGTGGATTGCTGCAGAGATGGTTGTCCTCCTGGAAGGTTCTCTTGTCTCCACAGAGGAATGCTGGAGCTCTGACAGAGTGACCATTGGGTTCTTGGTCCCTTCCCTGACTAAGGCCATTCTCCCTCAATCGCTCAGTTTAGACGGGCGACCAGCTTTAGAAACAGTCCTAGTGGATCTGAACTTCTTCCATTTTAGCATGATGTAGGCCACTGTGGTCACTGTACCCTTCCCCAGATTTGTGCCTCGAGACAATCCTGTCTCAGAGGTCTACAGGCAATTCCTTTGACTTCATGCTTGGTTTGTTCTCTGACATGCAGTGTCAACTGTGGGACCTTATTATGTAGGCAGGTACCTTTCCAAATCATGTCCAATCAACTGAATTTGCTGCAGGTGGACTCCAATTAAGCTGTAGAAACATCTCAAGGATGATCAGTGGAATCAAGATGCACCTGAGCTCAAGTTTGAGCTTCATGGCAAAGGCTGTGAATGCTTACGCAAGTATGATTTCTTTGTTGTTGTTGTTTGATTTTTAATAAATTTGCAAACATCTCCAAAAACATTTTTCATACTGTCATTATGGGGTATTGTGTATTGAATTTTGAGGGAAAAAATGAATCTCATCCATTTTGGAATAAAGGCTGTAACGTAAGTGTAAGTGAAGTGCTGTGAATACTTCCCTGGCCCACTGTAGCTGTGCTGCATTTATAGAAGATAATTCTTAACCTCAAGATAAAAATGTCTCTAAAAATAATCTGATTATTCTCCAAGTGTCATGAATATTTCATATTATCATATGGCTGCGATGCTACGCGCTCTGATTGGCTGATTACTGGTCTGATATTTATCTATATCTGGACCGGTTTCTATGACAATCTCTCCGAACACATACTTTCTTTCGGTCCGAACACTTATTTTCTTTACAAACCAGGAAGCTAAAAATGCACACGGATGGACATGAACGTACTCCATAAATATCTAAACAGCATCTGAAAAAACACACAGATTGAATGCTTACCAGCTAACAACCGGACCATCTGTTAGCAAGTTCCTGCTCTGCTCCACTGGTCTGTCGGGACACCGGCCGCCAGCTCGGAGGTGAGCTGAGATGAGCCGCTGCTCAGCTCAGCTTCAGACCTCTGAAGTGAGCAGAGGAGGTGAAGTTGCTCTTTTTCTTTTTTTGGAGGTAAATTTCACCTCCACTGCTGAAGTGAATGGCTTCACTTCCGCTCTGACTATGAGCCGTCAGCAGCTTCCATATTCGGGCATTCACGTATTTTATATATATATATATATATATATATAAAATAGCCATATAATAAATGAATGAGTAACCTCACTTGCTTGGCCTGTACTGAAATATCAGACCTCTGTGTTTTTTTGCATGGACCGAGGGCCAGAGAGGTCCATACTTACACCTCAGTCTGATCTTTCCCCATACAGACCTCGCACTCGGTTAACAATCCTTTATTACTGGCAACAATAAAATGATGAAGGGCTGGAAATACTGATTGTTCCCATAAAGGATGAATTTGTTTATTATTTTTGCTAAATTAAACATTTCGTCTGTGGTACCCAAAATGAGGCATGCAGAGCAAATGCCGAGATGGGCGGAGCACTCACATGGGAACATCAGTCACATTAGCAAGATTTGATGAGGAAAAACAGCATTAGTTACACAACACAGACAGATGTCTTACAGGCAACAAAAGAAAAACAAGAAACTCACATTGGTCAGAGAAAGAAACAAACACTATCACAATGATGAGAATTTTACAACAACAGAACAAAACTCCACTCAAAACAAAGCAGCAGTAACTATGATGTGCTCGAAAATGTTTGCCACCCTTTGGCATGTTTGATAAAAATTCCACAAATTAATGAATGGTTTCCATCAAAAAGTCCCACAACTGAATGTGACACATTCAAATGTTTCTGGGTTTTTGTTTTGTTTAGTTTAACTTTGTTACAAATAACATTACAGAACCCAAAAGAATTCAATGTTTGTTTTTGAAGAAATTTGAGAAACTGAAACCAGAGAGTATTTGCATTTTTTTAAATACAAAATCTAGGCACATTCAGTCACAGCATGTAGTTGTACCTATTATTATTGCATTCGCGAGCTTCCATCCATTTTCTACACCCGCTTACTCCAAATAAGGGTCACGGGGTTGAAAAAATACGGATTTCAACGTGGGTTGGGCAATAAATAAATCGTGTTCAAGTACTGCAATAAAATTCAAGATGATCAGCTGTGGATATTTACATGTGAATTAAAAAAAAAATCTGATTATTGTGGGAAAAGTCCAATATTTTTATGAATTATTTCAGAAAGAGAATTTTATACATATATTCTAAGCTCATTACAAATAAACTAAAATGCTTTGCGCATCTTTTATTTTATGTTTGATCATTATGGCTATAGCTAGAAAATAGAAAAAAAAATCTCTAAACCGACCCAGTCCAGTTGAAGATTCAAGCTTCTTTACTATCTCTAAATATCAGAATTTTTAATTTCAAGTCTGAGTAACTCACTATTCATGCAGTATACATACCATACATATAAACTCTAAGTCTGGTTCATTAGATACAACTACAATCACGGTGAAGACCATTGACTTGACAGTTGTCCAGAAGACATACACTAACAAGGAGGCCTACCTCTGTGGAGGGTAAGCCACAGAACGTCATTACTGAAAGAGCTGGCTGTTCAGAGTGCTATGTCAAAATATATTCATGGTAAGTTGACAGTAAGGGAAATGTGGTAGGAAAAGATGCACAAGCAACAGGGATGACCTCAATCTTGACAAGATTGTCAAGCAATGCCGATTCAAGAGCTTGGCTGAGATTCACAAGGAGTGGACTGAGGCAGGAGTCAGTGCATCAAGAGCCACCACACACAGACATGTCCAAGAAATGGACTATAAATATCGCATTCCCAGTGTCAAGCCACTCTTGAACCAGAGACAATGTCAGAAGCATCTTACCTGTGAAAAGTAGAAAAAGACCAATACCGTTGCTGAGTGGTCCAAAGTCCATTTTTCAGTTGAAAGAAAATTTTACATTTCATTGCTAAGTCAAGGTCCCAAAGACTGCGGTACAGAATCCAAGTTGCTTGAAGTCCAGTGTGAGGTTTCAGTGATGATTTGGGGCACCATGTCATTTGCTAGTGTTGTTTTTTCAGACACACAAAGCAGTCATCAACCAGGAGATTTTAGAGCACATAATGTTTTCATCTGCTGATAAGCTTTATGGAAATACTGATTTCTTTTTCTAGCAGGACTTGGCACCTGCCCACAGAGCCAAGTAACTGGTTTGCTGACCATGGCATTACTGTCTACACCTGATTGGCCAGCCAAATTCCTGATCTGAACCCCTTAAAAAGTCTATGAGGTATTGTTAAGAGGAAGATGAGACACCAGACCCAACATTACAGATGAGCCGAAGACCGCTATCAAAGCAACCTGGCCTTCTGCAGCACCTCAGCAATACCACAGGCTGAAAAGAAGCCCCAACTAAATATTGGGTGCATAAAAAAAAGATACTTTTTAGATGTTCAACATTTCTGTATTATGAATCCTTTTTTTCTGGAATGATATTATGAAATATCCATGAAGGTTCAAGGTTGAAGGATTCTTGATTATCATTCCAACCACTTCATGATGAAGTGGAGCAAAACATCAAATCTAGGTTTTCATCCCAGCTGTACCTTCTGGCAAATTGTAGCTGAACTTTCAGCTCTTCTTTTTAAGAAAATCCTCCTCTACACTACTTCATCATGAAGCTGTATAACTGGTGATACAAAATGCAAAACGCACTGTGCACAATTTCTCCAATCACAGCCACAGAAACCTATAACTTCTTCTGAGTTTTCTGGGTGTCTTGGTGTCTTTCTTCACTCTTCTCCTTCTTGCACAGTCACTCAGTTTTTGAGAACTGTCTACTCCACACAGATTTTCCACAGAGTGCCATACTGTTTGTATTTCTTCATAATTGGTGTAAATAAAGTTCAAGACATATTCAGTGACTTGGAAATGTTCATGTATCCATCTCCTGACTTATCTGAAGAAAACTGGCTAAAACTGATTATTTACATGTATTATACCAAAGGGGCCCATTACTTATGCAACCAATCATGTTGGCTTTTATATTTTTAATTAATTTATATCAAGTTGTAGAGACTTGGTTTGACTTTAAGTTTAAGGAAGATGATTTTAGAAAGTTTTACATTGAGAAGCCTGATTTACTTTTTATATTTAAAATGGCATAAATAAATGAAAATGTGTGAAATACCAAGGGGCTGAATACTTTTGCAAGCCACTGTAGACAGCAGAAATAAATGTAAGAACATCTGTAGTGTTTAGCTTCCACATCAACGTACATAATAACTTACTACTGCAAAGTGTTGTTTGGCCTACCACTGACCAAAATAAAAACACAAACACACTGCAGCCATTAACAAGTGACAATTAGCATTCATTTTTACAGCCTGAGTTGTAAATATTATTCTAAAGTGTAGTTCATTACACAAAGATTTTCCCTTTATATTGTAATCACAAATTTCAAACTTTTCATTACAACATACTATCAAACAAACAAAAAGAAAACAACAACAACAGACTGTAGCTTATGTGGCACATTGATGAGATATTGATAAATATCAGGATTTCTGAGGTCAGGTAGCTATAGTCATTTTGTTACAGCAGTCTTTCACAGCATTTGGATTGGATAGACAAAGACACTGCAAATCCGACTTCAGTTTGACTTGACAAACACACATCACTCCACTGCACAACTCAATTTGAAAGAAAAAAAAAACATGTTAAGGAGTATACTTATGTAGATGAAGTAATTTTTTCAACATTAATTGGTGAAATAGAGTCAATCACTTACCTAACTTTTTTGAAGCAAATTCAACATGTTAGAAATTACAGTAGCATCGGAATCTGGCCCATAACAGTGACCTTTGCATCGCTGCATGCTCAAAATCATGATTTAAGCCTTGGCAATGTTGTGACAGCACTGATATATTCTATTCCTTAAAAATGACTCCACAAAATGATGCACATGACTAAAATTCTTGCAGCAACAACAACAACACTGTGAGAAAGAGCAAAATATGTGTCTTGTCTTTAGTCATAATGCCACATTACAACACATTATACATGTGCCATAAAGTAGCACCACATTGCACAAATCAATGGAAGAGCTCCGGTACATGGTTTTTCACTACTGAGCTACGTGGATTCACATTTTCCCAGAAAAATATTGCAAGATTGTTCACAAATGTGACAACACTACGATTGCCAAAGTTTAGGGAACTGTCAGGAGACAACCTGTAACTCTCAATAACTTTTAATTGCCTTTTTGCTTAAAAACCCTGGGAAAGGACAAACAACTTGGAATGAAGAGATCAGCACTCAAGTGGAAATCTTCCTACGATTTCACGCCCATGCACCACACTGTATTAAGAATAATGAGAAAAACTAAATTGGAGCTACTAGCAGGACAAATGTGAAACAATTGTGTTTTATGGTAAAAGCACCAAATTTTGCGTGTCAAATTATGTATCAAACATTGTTTTATACACACACACACACACGTATATTTGTATCAAACATTGTTTTATACACACACACACACACACGTATATTTCATACACACACACACACACACATATATACATATGTGTGTGTGTGTGTGTGCGGAAAGCAGCGAAGAGTGCTGTGATTTGGATCATTTCAACCGCTGGAAAGTTGACGATTTAAAGCGTTTTTGTAAGCTCCGCGGATTGCCTGTTACAACCAGGACTACGTACGGCAGTGGACAGAAATGGAAAGAAGAGCTGGTTGTGCTTGCGTGTGCTGCATCTGTACAGAAAGTACCGTTAGTGTAGACAAAGGAGGAAGAGCGCGCTGCTGTCGAAAATGACCCATGCTTGTTGATAGTTGGAGAAAAACAAATTTCTGACCCCTTGAAGGCCACTGACGGATGGTTAGACGAAGTCCAGAGACTGAAACTGTGGATATTGCAGAATATTTGCTAAGCAGGGATGAGAAATCGCGACTCCGCCGGCTTGCTTTTTTTTTTTTTTTGCCAGCTTGCACTCGGCCGAGATGGACGCATTTTATCTTCTCCCTCCATCCTTATCTTTCCTGCTTCTGTGGTGTGTTGTATGTGAGGCTGCAGCTTTGCTCTTCTGGAAAATGACAAAAATGGATCTGTTAAAGTGGTCTCTGAACGCAGTTGACACTATTTTTTCCACAAGACATTCGGGGGTGGAGGACCCGACCTGTCCTGCCGGGACGCATGTGATGGGTTACGTGATGGACTCGTGTAGGAGATGGCAGGTCATGTGCCTTTACACGCTTTCTGTGGAGGACGTCGAAGATGTGTATATATTTGGCTTGGTGGTGACTGGCTTTCTGCTGTGTGGAGCGGGCATGGCACTGGTTTACCGGAAAATTATGAAGGTGGAAGCAGCGATAATTGGGCCGTCCAGGCTGCCCCAAATGATTGATTCAATTGGGAAGGCAGTGGCTGCACAGTCGGCGGGTGTTAACCGCATGCTGGAAAACATCTCGGGCAGGATTGCAGCTCTGGAAATCCGCTTTGGCCGTCAGTAAAGACCACATCCTACATTCAGATGTATTGAGAGCCACTCTGTTCTCAGAACTGTGGAATCTTTCAGGCGTCTGCTAATCTGGATATTCATTTGGCTTCCCCAAACACAGCTGCACTTCAAGGCTGCTGCGATAACAAACCTCCTCAAGAAGATCAACACTTCCCCGGGCGCCTAATGGCGACTTCTGCTCCTAAATGGCAATTAGGATGGGTTTATTGCAGTAGACACATTTCATTGTGCAGGGAACATGTTCCTTTGTGCATATGACAATAAAATTCTTTTGAATCCTTTGAATCCTTGAATTCATAATGACGACAATGACGGTGAGTCTCACATATAACCTCTTTGGTGTCATGTTTGTTTTGATAAGTTGACAGACATACAATAATATGTGCATGCATGCAGTTTGTTTATAGAACATGCCAATTTTACAATATTACGCGCCACGTCATTCATGGCGCGACATTACAGTCATACGCCGATGCACGAAAACAGCGGCACGGTTTCAGGATATTGACACAATAAATGTGCATGAAACTTACAATTTTAGTCCGTCTTTTACGTCCGTCTGGATCTTTCTTTTCTGTGGCGAAATTGTGTAGAATGAACAGAGGTTTATGACCACATTTCTTCTTCTTTCCCTCTTTGTTTGGTCTTGGCGGAGGTTTGTAATCGTGTGTTTTCAGCCAACTTTCAAGCCTATAAATTCCGTTCGAGCATTTGAAAACTGTCATTATTGTATGTGTCGCTTAAGGCTTAAAGCCTTTGAAACAATCCCTGTAAGCCTTAATTTTTACAGTCCAGTAATGCTACTGTATACGAAATTCAATGGGAGCAGTGTGAGTGTGGTAGCTGGGATTTTTGCCCCCATTTGACCCACGCATGCGCAGATGCGATGCGCACTTCGCTTATTGTCATCCTAATGGCAGGGAGACGCTTCACCCTCAGCATCCTTTTTAATGTACTTAAATCCAGATGATGCCATGCTGGGCAGCTGGAGTTCTCTATGTGTCCTTGTGCGCCCAAACCATGATGATATACCCTGACCACATCCATTTCTAATGGGGAAATGTATAACACTGTCTGCTGGTTTGTTGACTAATAGCCAACATTTATGTGTTAAGACAATACTGAATAACTGAGTGCACGTTTTACAAATTGTGGCCACGTTTAAGTAGATCGTGCCCTTGTTTTACTCAAACGATGCTTAAAACGGGCGCACATTCTCTCCACATGCAAAACATTTTGCGATGACACTTCCAGGGCTCCGTAGTTCCTCGCTCTCTCTCCCCTGAAACTCTGTCATAATTGTGTTATAAACCAGTCACCATTTGTCTAATTATACATCTGTGTAGTTAATAAATAAAATAATCTTCACGGACGATTCACTCGCGCGCGCACGTGAAAAAAAAAAAACTGTTTTGCTGCTGCTGCTGCTCTCCCCTCAATCTCTCCCCAGAAAGGAAGAGTCTGACACATCAGAGGAGGAGTTTTAAGGTTGATATAAGACTGACTTTTGGTTGTGCAAGTAACTTTTTTTTTGGTGCAAGTAATTTTTTTGTTACTAGCACCAGTGCAAGTAGGTTAAAAAATGTATTTCGACCCCTGAAAGGTAAGTCCATAATAACATTTTTTAAATTAAATGTGTTTTTTGTGTGCTACAGTTTGTATGTGTAAAGAATGCTGATGAGAGATTTTAAACATAATCCGTTAACTGCTGCCAATCAAACGGTGAATAAGCTACTCTGTGGGGTTCATATGCATGTAAATCTGATTGTGATGAAGTCAGTGCCTCACCAGCCATCAACCTCACTGCAAGTCTCTGATATATATATATATATATATATATATATATATATATATATATATATATATATATATATATATATATATATATATATATAAAAATAGGGATGGGTATCGAGAACCGGTTCGTTATCGAGAACTGGTTGACTGCAGCGAGTCTGCAATCAACCGCTTCTGCAGCACGGCTCTGCTTGAAGCTTGAACCAACAAAGCAATGCCCCAATCTGCTGCTTCATTGGTTCTCTGCTTTGCAGAAGTGGCAATTCCGCTTCTTAACCCCTCTCAAAGCCATTTAAAGATGTCAGTCATGAGTCACTTTTGTGCTGATTAAAGTCACTAACTGGGACTCTTGTCTTGTTGCAGGCAAGAAACAAGAATCGTCCTCCGTTCCGTTCGCATAGCTCCAAACGTTGCGCTGCTCTGTGCCGAGTCACGTTAGAGTCCAGCCGGAATTAATAACTTCAAAGCAAATCACCATTTTAAATCAAATGACACCTCTTTCCAAACGTTGTAATACAAAGAATAAACTACAATCGACCAAAATGTTTTTTCCTCCCAAAATGAGATGCCCTGCGTTCTTTATGAATTACATCCTGACTTGCAGCACAGCCGGCTGAGCTCAGAGGCTATATATGGAGTTCCATTTGTGCCATTAATGTCTGAAAGGAAATACTTTTGACAAAAACTACAAATTTTGTTTATTTCTATTTATGTCCAGAGATCTAGGATCCACCATGTAGAGTTTATTTATGTCCAGAGATCAAGGATCCAGTGACCATTTTCATATTTATTTAGTTTAAGACTCAAGTAAAATGTTGTTGACATCGAAAACCTGTAAACGCCTACTTTTACTACACAGAAAATTCACAAGAGGTATTGATAAGGGAATCGATAATGGCATCGATATTTATAAAATCTTATCAATACCCATCCCTATATATATATATATATATATATATATATATATATTAGGGCTGCAGCTATCGAATATTTTTGGAATCGGATATTCTATCGATTAATCGAGTAATCAGATAAAAAGTACCTTTGTATTTTTAAACAATATCAGTCGTGGCAGGGCTCTCCCTAACACAATGTTGCTGTGCCATCATGCAGATTTTTAAGTTTAGGGTGTTCCCTCTCTCTGTTTTACCGGGTTATTAATTTTTTTCATATTAAGAGTTTTAGAGCTTTGCCAAACCATAAGCCCAGGCAGTCTGTGAAATCTTCAGTCTGCATTCTTTTTTTCCCTTCTTATTGCATATTTCATTGCACTTTTTATTACTGTGATTTATTCAGTGTTTAGTGTATATTTATACATGCCGTACAGAGTGTAGCTCAAACCAAAGTCAAATTCTTTGTTTTCTGTGGATACATGGCGAATAACAGAGCCTTTGAAAAATGGCTGTGGATTGCAGCGTTTCCACAAAAGCTGCCTAAAAACTGATGTTTAATAAAAACTCTTACCAAATCTGAATTAAAGCTTTATTTTAATCATTAAACATGACTCATTTAAAGGGCGCGTCCTTTCGCTTCATCTGCGGAGGTGGAGAACGACCAGTGGAGCAAAATGTGTTTTTTAAATATATACAAACACACTGCTTCACTTTAAATGTGCAATAAGTCCGTTTCAGATAATCCTCACAGACCCTTTCTCTTAAAAGGCTTTATTTTACTCAGTGTGTGGCTTTGCAAACTTGTAGCATCGCCTGCTACATTGATTAGCGCTATGGTCTTCTTCTGTATTTTTTGTGGGAGCGTTACAGCACCACATACAGGCCTGGTGTATGTACTACAGCTTTAAACGAAGCCTCGAGGCAAAGAATTTGCCTCAAGAATTTTTTGTAATCGAATTATTTGAATTACTCGATGAATCGTTTCAGCCCTAATATATATATGTGTGTGTGTGTGTGTGTATATATATATATATATATATATATATATATATATATATATATATATATATATATATATATATATATATATATATATATATATATATATATATATATATATATATATATATATATATATATATATATATATATATAATATATATATATATACACCCTGGACAGAACACCAGTCTATCACAGGGCCACATGTAGACAGACAAACATCTACAGCCAATTTTAAGGTTTACAATTCACCTAGATGTCTTTAGAAGTGGGAGGAAGACAGAGCACCCAGAGGGAACCCACACAAACATGGGGAGAACATACAAACTTCACACAGAAAGGACCATGTGGGAAGTGATCCCAGGACCGTCTTGCTCTGAGGCAAGTTCTAACCTCTAAGCCACCTTGCTGCCAATATGCTGCACCCATTCCAACCACAATTATATTGATTAAAAAAAAAAGAAAAAAAATTGAGCTTGACATGACATCCATTTTTTATTATATATCAAACAATATCTGCACAAAATTTGCTGCTTTTGCCATAAAACACACAACCCGTAGTGCCATATTACACATATCTGCCCTGCTATACACAGCAGCGAATGGAATGATGACATGCAACTGCTCTATCAGTCTTTGTGTATCCTGCTGTATATATAGACATTTATGATGTCATAAGACCTGCTCTGGAAATGCCCGGGAAAAAAATAAAAGGATGTGATTTTTTTTAAAGCTCTTTATCAGCATCAAATAACTTCATCAACTATTCTACAACAGATGACCATGTACCACAAAATGTTCCATAAAAACATAAAACATATATAGGTATTGAAGTCAAAAGGCAAACAGATGGATAATCCTCCTTCCTCTGTCAGATGGAGGAGGCAATCATCAAAATACATGACTCCATCCATTGGTTGTCTATACAGGGTTTTCAATCACGTGACCGATTTGCTGTAGTACAGGTGCCGTCTCCATTCTGGATTACAAGGAGGCTGGCGCGTGATAGAAAAATGAAGAGAATGTATAGTTATTACGAGGCTTTAAATCCTCGAGATAAAGCTATTTATTGTGATAGATGTGTAGCAGTTGGTTCAGTGGATCCGTATCTTGTACCAGATAGTGAATTTAGTGGTGATGTAACGAACTGGCCGACAGTGTCACACTCCGATATTCAATCAATCAATCAATCAATTTATTTTTATATAGCGCCAAATCACAACAAACAGTTGCCCCAAGGCGCTTTATATTGTAAGGCAAGGCCATACAATAATTATGTAAAACCCCAACGGTCAAAACGACCCCCTGTGAGCAAGCACTTGGCTACAGTGGGAAGGAAAAACTCCCTTTTAACAGGAAGAAACCTCCAGCAGAACCAGGCTCAGGGAGGGGCAGTCTTCTGCTGGGACTGGTTGGGGCTGAGGGAGAGAACCAGGAAAAAGACATGCTGTGGAGGGGAGCAGAGATCGATTACTAATGATTAAATGCAGAGTGGTGCATACAGAGCAAAAAGAGAAAGAAACAGTGCATCATGGGAACCCCCCAGCAGTCTACGTCTATAGCAGCATAACTAAGGGATGGTTCAGGGTCATCCGATCCAGCCCTAACTATAAGCTTTAGCAAAAAGGAAAGTTTTAAGCCTAATCTTAAAAGTAGAGAGGGTGTCTGTCTCCCTGATCTGAATTGGGAGCTGGTTCCACAGGAGAGGAGCCTGAAAGCTGAAGGCTCTGCCTCCCATTCTACTCTTACAAACCCTAGGAACTACAAGTAAGCCTGCAGTCTGAGAGCGAAGCGCTCTATTGGGGTGATATGGTACTACAAGGTCCCTAAGATAAGATGGGACCTGATTATTCAAAACCTTATAAGTAAGAAGAAGAATTTTAAATTCTATTCTAGAATTAACAGGAAGCCAATGAAGAGAGGCCAATATGGGTGAGATATGCTCTCTCCTTCTAGTCCCCGTCAGTACTCTAGCTGCAGCATTTTGAATTAACTGAAGGCTTTTTAGGGAACTTTTAGGACAACCTGATAATAATGAATTACAATAGTCCAGCCTAGAGGAAATAAATGCATGAATTAGTTTTTCAGCATCACTCTGAGACAAGACCTTTCTGATTTTAGAGATATTGCGTAAATGCAAAAAAGCAGTCCTACATATTTGTTTAATATGCGCTTTGAATGACATATCCTGATCAAAAATGACTCCAAGATTTCTCACAGTATTACTAGAGGCCAGGGCAATGCCATCCAGAGTAAGGATCTGGTTAGACACGTTTCTAAGATTTGTGGGGCCAAGTACAATAACTTCAGTTTTATCTGAGTTTAAAAGCAGGAAATTAGAGGTCATCCATGTCTTTATGTCTGTAAGACAATCCTGCAGTTTAGCTAATTGGTGTGTGTCCTCTGGCTTCATGGATAGATAAAGCTGGGTATCATCTGCGTAACAATGAAAATTTAAGCAATACCGTCTAATAATACTACCTAAGGGAAGCATGTATAAAGTGAATAAAATTGGTCCTAGCACAGAACCTTGTGGAACTCCATAATTAACCCTAGTCTGTGAAGAAGATTCCCCATGTACATGAACAAATTGTAATCTATTAGACAAATATGATTCAAACCACGGCAGCGCAGTGCCTTTAATACCTATGGCATGCTCTAATCTCTGTAATAAAATTTTATGGTCAACAGTATCAAAAGCAGCACTGAGGTCTAACAGAACAAGCACAGAGATGAGTCCACTGTCCGAGGCCATAAGAAGATCATTTGTAACCTTCACTAATGCTGTTTCTGTACTATGATGAATTCTAAAACCTGACTGAAACTCTTCAAATAGACCATTCCTCTGCAGATGATCAGTTAGCTGTTTTACAACTACCCTTTCAAGAATTTTTGAGAGAAAAGGAAGGTTGGAGATTGGCCTATAATTAGCTAAGATAGCTGGGTCAAGTGATGGGTTTTTAAGTAATGGTTTAATTACTGCCACCTTAAAAGCCTGTGGTACATAGCCAACTAACAAAGATAGATTGATCATATTTAAGATCGAAGCATTAAATAATGGTAGGGCTTCCTTGAGCAGCCTGGTAGGAATGGGGTCTAATAAACATGTTGATGGTTTGGATGAAGTAACTAATGAAAATAACTCAGACAGAACAATCGGAGAGAATGAGTCTAACCAAATACCGGCATCACTGAAAGCAGCCAAAGATAACGATACGTCTTTGGGATGGTTATGAGTAATTATAATATTGTGAACTAGGAAGCTGCCAACCAGGTCAGCCTCGCCGGCCTCCTGCAGAGCATCACAGCGGAGCTCTGAAAGCGGAGGTCGTCTTGAAGTCCTGAGCGATTTCTCTCACCAGGCGCTAGAAGGGCAGCTTGCGGATCAGCAGCTCGGTGCTCGAGGACCACAGTGTAAATAAGCATCTGTATTGGAAGCCTTCTTGTGTTATCCTTGGCAGTATTTTTATGTATTCTTATATAATTTTATTGCCGAATAAAATAAAAATTCTGGTAGCAGTAGATTTCTGGTAGCGGCGGATCTCTCCCAGCGCCACGGTGCCGTGAGGCTTCTTCACACCGACGTTGAAGCTTCTGCAATTGTTCGCCAAATGCACGTAGTGTATCACAGCGGCCACCGCGTTGTAATCCAGAATGGCCGCAGGACACAAAATGACGTAACCGATACGTCACATGAAAACCCTCTATAGACTAACTGAAACAACACTGTCATTTGATTTCACTGAACAATGAAATTACCTCAAACATGAGACTGGACTTTATGATTTGCTGTCTGATTTGGCTTTGATTTTTGTTCTTTAAAAAAAAAAGCTCAAATGACTCTTTTCAGCAGCATTGCTTTACAGTATTTAATGTTTTTCATTTTTTTATCTGATGCTTTGAATCTTGTGTTGATCGGAATACCCCCCCCCCCCCCACTCTCTCCAATGTTAGTGATTGTTTTCTCCATCAAGGCACATTTGCATGCATTGGGGAGTGTGAGAGGCCAGCAGACCACGTCATAAAATGTAACTCATCAGTGGGAGTAGGTCGTCTAACTCCGTAAAGCTGTCACCATACTGCCAATGCAGCAGCAACGAGTCGGAGCCGGAGGAGAGAGAGAGAGAGAGAGAGAGAGAGAGAGAGAGAGAAAACAAAAACGTGGAGTTCAATCACCCTCTCCGCTGCTGCTGTAAATAAACAACCACACACGACGTGGTTTTAAAAAATAAAATAATTAAACTGCGACGTATAAGTGGTGGTAGTGTTCAGGAATTAGACAGGTCCACATAAGGCGGGGAGCGTTATTGTTTATAAGACGGAGCGCGAGTTTCATTGTTCATATATTCACGCAGGTGTAGCTTCATTCAGCCAAAGCAGCAAACAAAGACTGTTAAAAGCTGCTGGAAACATGTTTAATAATATTATAAAACGCGGGGAGCTGAAAAGTTTTCAAACTGAAATTAGGGGTGTTTCCCAGCATCACCCTTGAGTTTTAACTTTGATTTAATGGTAATAGCTAATTACTGGAGGATGTATCCGCCCCTAAGGTGTTATCACGTCAAATGAAAAAGAAACAAACGTGTAAACTTGTGGCGTCTTCCTGTTAAGGCTTTTTAAAAATTCCAGATAAAAGCGATGAACTCACCGGTGCAGGTGAAACCAGCGAAGAAGAAGAAGCAGAAGAAACAGAGCGCAGCGCTGGAGCCACGGCGGACAAAGAGACTCAGAAGTGCGGGCATCTTCGTGAAGATTTTTGTTTGTTTGTTTTTAATTGTTATTATCACATAAGATTCAAAGGGCGGGGAGGAGAGATGAAGGACGGCCGCGGAGAGGGGGTGTTTTAGGGTCCAGAGCTTAGTGTCCTCTGACTGGAACACTTATCGCCTTTTCCTCAGCAGGAAAATCCTAGCGCCGTGGCGTGGCCATCCTGGCGGTGCGGCTCAGAACATCACAGGTGTGGTGAAGAACAAAACTGCTGGTGCTGCTGGTAGTGCAGCTTTTCTCTGCTGCTCCTCCAAAAAAGCCGATGTCCCCTCGCAGGTCGCCCGCTCCGCCCTCTGGAGCTCAGCCAGACTCTTTCCTGTTGTTTGTTCCCACTTTGCAGTCTCCCGACGAAGCAGCGCCTTCTCCAAACGCCAAAACGGCCAAGAACTGTGGCTTCTGTGAGAAAGAAAGCTTGCACACAGACAGCAGCAGCAGCAGCGAGCGCTGAGGAGGAGCAGAGCCGCAAAACCAGGAGCGGAGTGGAACGGATCGTCCTATAAGAGCGCACCGCACTCTGCTGTCATTTATTCCCCCTTCACTGATTTGCATATTTTGATTGGGCAGCCAAAACAAACCACGTACTGGGATTGCATGACATAGAGTACGGAGGGGGGGGGAATCATCTGCATAACATGAAAATGTTGGCTATGACATTGAGTCCTGTAAATAGGAATCAGATGCTGTGCTTTGCATACAAATCCAAGCAGATTGCATCTGCATGTCATTGACTTTCATCTTATTATGACTGGATAGTCTTGATTTTTTTTGTGTGTGTGTGTGTGTGTGTGTGTGTGTGTGTGTGTGTGTGTGTGTGTGTGTGTGTGTGTGTGTGTGTGTTAGAGGTTGGCGATTTTGGTATTGATCCGATACCAAGTAAATACGAGGTCTATTAGAAACGTAACCGACCTTATTATTTTTTTCAAAACCATATGGATTTGAATCACGTGTGATTGCGTCAGACAAGCTTGAACCCTCATGCGCATGCGTGAGTTTTTCCACGCCTGTCGGTTGCGTCATTCGCCTGTGAGCAGGCTTTGAGTGAGGAGTGGTCTACCCCCTCTGCGGATTTTCATTGTCAGGAAATGGCGGAATGATTTGGGCTTTTTTTCCATCAGAATTTTTTCAGAAACTGTTAGAGACTGGCAGCTGGAAACCATTAGAAAAAATTTATCTGGCTTTTGGTGAAAATGTTACGGGCTTGGTAGAGAATAAGGAGTGTTACTGTCACTTTAAGGACAGCCCCCAGCGGCTGTGGGGCATGCTCCGAAGCCGCCATCGACAGGCTGAACGACCATTTAATTTCTAAACGGATGGCTGTTTGGATCCGTGACCATCGTGTGCCATTTCTGTTTATCACAAGAGCTGGACATCAACCATTTTCCGGCAGATTTAACTTTTAACAAGAGATTTTGTCATGGAAAGCCGAGCGGAGGCTTCGCGCGTCACGATGGATTCGCTACTGGAGCGAGAAAAAAAACACCTCCGTTTTGGTCTCAAAGGACGGCTTTGAGATGGCGTTCAGACAGCTGTCAGTGGTTTTTCCATCGAGTGATTATCCGAGAAATTGTGGATGTGCCTGGACATGCCAGAACATGTCCCATGAGGCTTCATCATGGCGTTGCTTTGCACCATGCGGGACCGCCGCGACACGCGACATTCCTCCGCACGTCTGTCTCAATGTGCCAAAAAAGTGCTGATGTCCACGTCTTTTCACAATTCCTGTGCTAGTCAGACGACGTCCCGGATAAAACACAGCGTCCAATTTGGAAATGAACGGCACATTCCACTGTTACAGGAGTTTTTGTCATGGAAAGAGGAGCAGAGGCTTCGCGCGTCACGGTGCTGCCGCATGGTGCACAGCAACGCCGTGATGAAGCCTCACAGGACATGTTCTGGCATGTCCAGGCACATCCACAATTTCTTGGATAATCACTCGATGGAAAAACCACCGACAGCTGTCTGAACACCATCTCAAAGCCATCCCGTGAGACCAAAACGGAGGTGGTTTTGTCTCGCTCCAGTAGCGAATCCATCGTGACGCGCGAAGCCTCCGCTCGGCTTTCCATGACAAAATCTCTTGTTAAAAGTGAAATCTGCCGGAAAATGGTTGATGTCCAGCTCTTGTGATAACCAGAGAAATGGCACACGATGGTCACGGATCCAGACAGCCATCCGTTTAGAAATGAAATGGTTGTTCAACCTGTCGATGGCGGTTTCGGAGCACGGCGTGCCCCACAGCCGCTGGGGGCCGTCCTTAAAGTGACAGTAACACTCCTTATTCTCTACCAAGCCCTTAACATTTTCACCGAAAGCCAGATAAATTTTTCTAATGGTTTCCAGCTGCCAGTCTCTAACAGTTTCTGAAAAAATTCTGATGGAAAAAAAGCCCAAATCATTCCGCCATTTCCTGACAATGAAAATCCGCCGAGGGGGGTGGACCACTCCTCACTCAAAGCCTGCTCACAGGCGAATGACGCAACCGACAGGCGTGGAAAAACTCACGCATGCGCACAAGGGTTCAAGCTTGTCTGACGCAATCACACGTGATTCAAATCCATATGGTTTTTGAAAAAATAATAAAGTCAGATACTTTTCTAAGAGACCTCGTACAGGCCCAGTATCGCCGATATCGATACCGATACTTTTTCATATTTAAGCTTCATAGATTCAAAGGATCCAAAAGACCTAGGATAGAATTTCACCAAACATTGTACATGACAACAAAATACTTTATCACAATCAACATTTTTGTTTAAAAAAATATCACTCAACACAACTTAAAACAAAATCTCCTGAGTTAGAGGGCTGACAAACCACAATACAAAGGTTCACTGCTCCATGTTGTGTGACACAGCGCAGCGCTGCTCTTACAGACAGAGAGTAGACTTTGATGAATCTGCGTGCACAGTACAATAGTCAGTGCATGCAGGAGAGAAAAAAAGCTTGAATATCGATATCGATACTCAAGTATTGTTCACAAAAAATCCTTAGAAGATTGCCTTGCAGCAGTGAGAAGTTGGATGTCAAGAAACTTCCTACTTTTAAACTCTGATAAGACTGAAATGATGGTTCTTGGTCCAGTGAGACATCAGCATCAATTTGACCAGTTAACACTCAGCCTAGGCTCGTGTGTCATACATCACACTGACAAAGTGAGAAACCTTGGGGTAATTTTTGATCCTTCGTTGTCCTTTGGCCTCCACATTAGAAATATTACTAGGACTGCTTTCTTCCACCTGCGAAATATAGCGAAGATTCGTCCCATCCTGTCTATGGCTGATGCTGAGACCTGATCCATGCGTTCATCTCTTCTAGATTGGACTACTGCAATGTTCTATTTTGTGGTTTACCGCAGTCTAGCATTAGGGGTCTCCAATTGGTTCAAAATGTTGCAGCCAGAGTTTTGACACAAAGCTGAAAGTTGACCACGTTACACCCATTTTGGCATCTCTTCACTGGCTTCCTGTCCCAGTGAGATCAGATTTTAAGGTTCTGCTACTAACCTATAAAATTATTCATGGACTGGCATCTCCCTACCTAGCTGACCTAATTAAACCTTACGTACCGGCCCGGGCTTTGCGTTCTCAGGGAGCAGGACTAGTTTGTGTCTCTAAGGTGAATAAGAACTCTGCAGGTCACAGAGCTTTCTCTTATCGTGCTCCTGTTCTGTGGAATGATCTCCCTGCGTCAATAAAACAATCAGATTCTGTGGAGACTTTCAAGTCCAGATTTAAGACGCACTTATTTTCTCTTTCATATGGCTAGCATACTGGTACAGTTTTGTTTTACGCTTTTTACTCTTTTAATTCATGTTATTAGTAATTGGAGCGGGCTGCAGCCTCAACTTTACCTAAATTCTGGGTCTTTTAGTGAAGTTTAGGGCTAGCGGCCGGCGATCACCTTAGTATTTCTTCTGTTTTTCTTGTTGATTAATGCTGGTAAATTATACAGTATTTTTTGTCTTTCTGATGCCTGATTGTTTTTTCTTTCTGTTTAAGGTGCCGCTCCATCCAGAGATGGGAGTTGTATTCGTGTTGGCGATCCTCCTGTCCTGTGCGCCAATAACATTTCTTGTATATTCGTCCGTGAATTGTTCTGTAATTTATGTTTGTAGCATGGCCCAAGCAGAGGGTCACCCCTTTGAGTCTGGTCTGCTTGAGGTTTCTTCCTCAGAGGGAGTTTTTCCTTACCACTGTTGCTCTGGGGGTTGGTAAGGTTAGACCTTACCTGTGTGAAGCGCCTTGAGGCAACTCTGTTGTGATTTGGCACTATATAAAGGAAAATAAATTGAAATATCGATCTTTTTACACGAGGATCATTCAGTATCAATACCAGCATTGGTATCGATATTATTGATATTAGGATCGATCCACCCACCTCTAGTGTGTGTGTGTGTGTGTACTAGGATTGCCATAAAAAAGAAAATTCGAGACTCAGATACTAATCAATACTAAAAATTTGTATCGGATTTGATTTTATACACACACACACACACACACACACACACACACACACACACACACACACACACACACACACACACACACACACTTTGTTTCCTCCACTTAATACACAATATATGGATGGCACAGTGGCGTAGTGATAAGTGCTAATGACTCACAGCAAGAAGGTCGTGGGATCGCTTCCCATCCTTTCTGTGTGGAGTTTGCATGTTCTCCTCGTGTCTGCGTGGGTTTTCTGTGGGTACTCTGGTTTCCTCCTACAATCAAAAAATATGCTTATAGGGTCTGCTCCTTTCTCTGACCACAACCTAAGACAACTTAAAAATATCATCTTTTCTCTTTCTCTACATCTCGAGTGGTCGCTGTATCATGGGTCCATGGATAAACGTCTATGATCTGAATGATACTATTATAGATTAAAGTTTTTTTATTTGTTTGTTTTGGAGGTTCCTGACCATTCTTTCAAAAATTCAGTGGTGATTATAAAAGATATGGTTTACAATAAAGATAAATATTTTACTTTGCAAATTTGACTTTTTATGTTCGTATTTACAATGGAAAGAGGTGCTTATGACTAGTATTTTTTTCCAATATCAGTGACAATATTATGCTGTCATTACACGAATGAGTGGAATCCACTCAGCGGATTGCCCAATTGCAATGAATCAGACTGTTATGTGTTGACGCGGGTTGAGGAGCGGACCTGCGTCTGACAGAACCCAGCGCTAAAAATAACCAGAAAGTGGTTCCAAAACAAAACAATTTATTTTTTACCCTCTTTGGTGCATAACATTGTGTACAAACTAAACAGCGTCTTTCTGGTGGAGTGACTGTTGGCACGCTCTCCAGCGCCCGTAAGGATCAAAGCCCGGCGCTCCTGGACCCACTACCACCGCCAAACACCCCCCAGGTGGACACGACAAACCGACTCTCTGTGAAGCAAAGAAGAGGTGAGGTAAGTCAGCAGTTACAACAATATCTTTCAAAAGACACACGCTATCAGCAACACATTCAGGTCTGTATCTTTTTTAACTTTATGCAAATGAGCAGCTTCTCACAACAGGTGGAGGATCATTTATCCACACGCCACAGCAGTGAGAAGCAAGCTGCACAATTCTCATCACAATTCAAGTATACTGTGTAACAAAACACCAAGTTACTATCAACAATTAGTCAAACACTTAATCACCTTTGATGTGTGCTGACAGCATGTGTCCTCACCCTTCCTTGCCTCACGGGCTCGATGTGTCAAACCCAGGCGCGGTCCTCAGCGTCTCACAAACGAACATCACAAGGTCGAGTTCCCGGCAGTTCTGCTTGAATCACACATGCCTTAAATGCAGAACGCCATCCAATTATCTGCTTCAGCTGAAAGTCTTTAAGGTTGCATGTGAGCACCAGTCACAGGTGCTACACATGATGTTGATGAGGGTGAGGACTCTTCAGCCAGCACCTTCTCCACAGACAAATCAGTTTCCATGCCACCTGAAGAGCAAAGAAAAGAAAAGAACACCAAAATATCCAGCCACACCCCCCAACACACAACAGTACCCCCCCATCAACGGGAAGCCTCCCGACGACCGAACAGACCAGGCCCGAGAACAGCACCTCCCTCCGGGGTCCACGTCAGGAAGCAGACAGCACCACGCTCCTAAGGTCCACCACAGACAGCAGGACAGGCACCGCAGCTGGAAGGCCGGCCGGCATCAACAAAAGCCCCAAAACATTCCCCAGTACAATTCAACACACAGAAAAAAACATAAAACCCACCCAAACCTCCCCAGGGGACCGTCCCATCAAACCCCGGGAAGAAAAGAAAAACTCCCAAACGCAAAAACCCAACACAGCCCCACAAACACAATACAAACGTAAATGCATAAAAGAAAAATAACAAACAACCCCCCCAGAATGACCTGCAGAGCCGAACCCCCCCCCCCCAGAAGGCCCTCATCGCCAGTTCCAGGAGGAACAGCCAGAACCATAATCCCACAAAGGTCCCCAGGTGTACATGGAGCAAACGGCGCCCCCCAGAGGACCGTACCATCAACCCCAGGAGGTACCCTCCCCACAACCCCGGAACCCCAGACCCGGTCACACTTGGCTAGTTGACCCCAAGCCAATTCCCCCCAGAGGACCGTCCCATCAACCCTGGAGGTGGAACCCGGAAGGAAACAGAACAAAATCAAAAATCAACCCCCGGAGGACTACCAAAAACAACCCCGGGGGGATATAAAACGACCGTAAACCCTGTTACCCTCCCCGGCACCCCGAAAGACCCCGGGTCCCTCCCAGAGCCCCTCGGCGGCTCAACTTTGGCGAACGGCTCAAAACATTAAGCCGGAGAAGGGAACAGGAAAAAACTAACCCAGCTCCAACCCCAAGGCGCAGCGGAGAACCGGAAATACGTCCGGTGCCCCAACTCGACCATACCCCAGCCTCTCGGGAGGGGTGGAACTACCGAAATGGCGAACGGCAACAGATCGGCCCACCCCTCCGACTGAGGTAAGTCTCCGCTGCACCACACCCCGGCAACACCAATGACGAACGGTACAAAGGCTCACCGAGGCTGGAGTGGAACCGGGCCCTAACCAAACCAAGAAAAACGCCTCTAACATCCCCCCCCTAGGTGCAGAGGTCTTCTGAGAATGCTCAGCGTGACCAACCTGCACCACCCCACAACCCACAAGACAAACGGTCTTGGGGCAAGTGAGGTTGGGGTTAGGGATGTAGAGAAATAAAAAAACAACAAAATAAAACGACCCAACAACCCAAACAGAAAATACCTAAAAACACATAAATATTAACAATGACGTGAGCCCAGGCAGACTTCTAACTGCCTAACATTCACTCCACCAAATACGCCTCTGACTCCCCATACAATTATAACCCCTATTTAAAGAAAACAAAACATTTACCCGTGATAGATTTTTTTTTTTTTTATGTGTGTTATTTTGCCTGTCCCAGAACACTTGGAGATACGTCACCATTATTTCTGTTGACGCTTACATGTCGGGGCAATACAGTGATCTCTGCTCGTCCGAGCTGCATGGGCTCGTCAACAGGAGGAGCCAGAGGTCCCGTCGGAGGAGCCTCAGTGGAGCGAAAAAGAGGCGGCCCAGATCGGTGTCGGGGAAAGCCCCGAGACGAAAAAACCCGCTCTGAAGGTCGCCCTCTCTCACGTCCACGCTCCTTCATCCGATCATCTAGACGAATCACCAACGATATTAGCTCATCTAAATCGTTTGGCTCGTCACGGACTGCCGGCTCGTCTTTTAATGACTCATTTAACCCATCTACAAACATTCCTCGTAAAGCTGCGGCGCTCCAACCTGACTGAGCAGAAACCAGAGAACATTGCATCAAAGCACAGGCTTCGACATCTCCCGTACAAGGCTCCGGACGACAAACAATCGGTTCGGACGCCGAATCTCTGGGTGACGAAGTTATCTGCACCAGTATCGATGGTGCCGCAGCTGGAGCAGCAGGAAGCGGAACACGGGCGTCTGTTTGTTTAATTTGGTTTACGAGATGCTGTAATTTGCTCCCATATTTTCTCCAAGTGTTCTTGAACTTTTTCGGCAAAAGGAACCGCTTCTGCCGCTGGGTCCATTATGGAATGGCCGGGAACTACTGTTATGTGTCGACGCGGGTTGAGGAGCGGACCTGCGTCTGACAGAACCCAGCGCTAAAAATAACCAGAAAGCGGTTCCAAAACAAAACAATTTATTTTTTACCCTCTTTGGTGCATAACAATGTGTACAAACTAAACAGCGTCTTTCTGGTGGAGTGACTGTTGGCACGCTCTCCAGCGCCCATAAGGATCAAAGCCCGGCGGTCCTGGACCCACTACCACCACCAAACACCCCCCAGGTGGACACGACAAACCGACTCTCTGTGAAGCAAAGAAGAGGTGAGGTAAGTCAGCAGTTACAACAATATCTTTCAAAAGACACACGCTATCAGCAACACATTCAGGTCTGTATCTTTTTTAACTTTATGCAAATGAGCAGCTTCTCACAACAGGTGGAGGATCACTTATCCGCACGCCACAGCAGTGAGAAGCAAGCTGCACAATTCTCATCACAATTCAAGTATACTGTGTAACAAAACACCAAGTTACTATCAACAATTAGTCAAACACTTAATCACCTTTGATGTGTGCTGACAGCATGTGTCCTCACCCTTCCTTGCCTCACGGGCTTGATGTGTCAAACCCAGGCGCGGTCCTCAGCGTCTCACAAACGAACATCACAAGGTCGAGTTCCCGGCAGTTCTGCTTGAATCACACATGCCTTAAATGCAGAACGCCATCCAATTATCTGCTTCAGCTGAAAGTCTTTTTAAGGTTGCATGTGAGCACCAGTCACAGGTGCTACACATGATGTTGATGAGGGTGAGGACTCTTCAGCCAGCACCTTCTCCACAGACAAATCAGTTTCCATGCCACCTGAAGAGCAAAGAAAAGAAAAGAACACCAAAATATCCAGCCACACCCCCCAACACACAACACAGACCCCACCACAAAAAAATCCTGGATCTACCTCTGACGCACAGAGTAATATATTCAAGCTTTGTTGTCTTTACAAGGAAGACATGAATATGTTGGGGGATTTTTTTATTTTTTGCACAACCTAAGACGACTTAAAAATATCATCTTTTAGTATTATGCACTATCGAAAATGTTGTCAAGTATTTTACTGGGTTTCGGTATTGAGTTTGAAATTTTAGCATTGTGGCAACCCTGCTGCCTGCAGGAACATCACCAACACACACAGACAATCAACCGCCAGGATTAGCACCCTCATCAGAGCGCGCACCTGTCAGTGAACTTGAACCAAGATGCGACTTATGTTCCAGATTGGTCTCTGTGTCAGAGGAGTGATTATCAGACTGTTCAGCCGTGCCTATTACAGTTCCTGCCAGAACCGACAACAGATTATTAATATACTTCAAACCGGGTTGTTTATACATTTCTTCACTCTAGGCAGCAAAATAATAAGTGGAAGCAAAGAACTGGACCACTGTCTTACCAGCTAATTATGGGGCTCATGTAGATGGATTATTCTTCAGATAGAGCTCAGATATCATACAAACTCATTAAGTCTTCTCTCTAGCCAGCATGCCTTGGTAAAGGTCAGAGTCACAGTCTCAAAGACGGCACAAAGCATATATGCATGCACACACATGCCGACATACAACTGCTGCAAACCCGTAGTTGATGTTCAAATCGTGATGGGTAGGGAACGGGTTGACAAAGAAAGCAGATGCACAGCAGCTAAATGGGAAAAGGATGACTCAGCCTTAGTGACTTATGAGGATGTTCATCATGATTTCATTTTCATTCTGCTAATCTGCGCTTGTGTCCGAACAGGCAGCACGAGCTGTTGTGTGACTTCAACCGTCTGAAACAGCAAACCAGCCAGGAACCGTGCTGCAAAAAGCTTTTTGCCCTATGCTGATTCTTTCTATTTCCAGGGCCTGTTTTCCAACCCAGCTCACAAAACCAATTACCCCTCAACTCCCACCGACCCACTCACCCCAACGAGATTAAAAGTGCTTAGATACAGTCTAAGTGTTCTGAAGATACACAGCTACAGAGACCAATCACATGATCACAAGCATCTCTAATAAACAATAATCAATGTCGTCCTCAAAATTTAGAGGCTTTTGAAGGAATTTACGTTGTTGTCAAAGGATGTTCACTTTTTTTTTTTACAACCTTTTTTTTAAGCATTCAAGCCTGTAAAGCACACTACTAAACTTTTACAACAGCATTGTACAACAGAAATCTCACTTTAAACAAATTGCTGAAAAAAAAGAATATTAATATAAGGCCAGCAATAGAGCACAGCATGTAGTTAAACTGCATTTTTCCAAATCATAAATTTGCAAATTATAACTATTGCCCAGCTTGTGATAAATACTGTATCAACACACCTAATCTGTTCTGCCTCAGTCCACCCATCTGACAATGGGTAATGTCCTTGGCTGGGGAAATAACCAGAGTCAGTTGGTGTCCTGTCCAGCGGGGAGTTGTAGACTCTCATCCACTTTATAGCTATGGAATCTGGAGATAAAGACCGCCACTGACAGGCCTCGACTGGGCCCTACATAGGTCTTCTTCTAGTGATAAATACCAGAACTGTTGAGGTTAGGCAGGTTTTTAAATAAATTTGTTTATACCAGAGTCTTTCATATCTTCTAGCTTGGAGACCATGTCAAAAAGGATTTGGTGAGTCCAACTGAGCCTTGAGTGTTGCATTGGGTGGTATTTAAGTATAACATGTCAGTTTTATATAAAGCTGAATCCTTGACACTGTAATTGACATAACATAATTCAGTCAAAGCTGTATGATGTCATGACTGAGTCAAGTGGAGTCACCAAATCCTTTTTTTCAGTGTGGACAAATGGCATGTAAATTCAGTAAAGTTGAATTTGCTCAAATGTAACACGGAGTTGCATCAGGAACAGCATAAAAACGTATCAAGTCAGCATGTAGCTCTATCTCTGACCTGCATGTT
This sequence comes from Thalassophryne amazonica, assembly GCF_902500255.1. Taxonomy (NCBI): domain Eukaryota; kingdom Metazoa; phylum Chordata; class Actinopteri; order Batrachoidiformes; family Batrachoididae; genus Thalassophryne; species Thalassophryne amazonica. The sequence continues at coordinate 45,254,920 of NC_047113.1, read as the reverse complement.
GGATGTTCATCTCGGATGAAGAAAAAGTGCAACAGGTTGTCAAGTCAGCTCCTGGACCATGCACTGGCGCTGTGTGTTGCCACTTCTGCTACACTATGGAACCACCGCTGGTCCTGTATGGCACCCACCAAGGCAGATAACTGGTCCACTCCCATCTCTCAAAAGTAACCATCTATCTGTTGTTGCCAGATTGACCGTGGGCGTCTTGTTGGTCACTTGGGTCTTCAACATTGAGGCATTTACATCCTGGCTCATGCACGGATATATGTGCCACATGGCCGAAATGTCGAGGCTGATGCTGCCTCACAATGCAAGTGGTACTTCTCATCCAAGTCTCCCAAAGTAAGCGTTCATTTGACACAATAATTCCAGCAGTAACCAAGGATCCTCCAAAGAGACTGAGAACCGAAGACAACCTGTTGTCATCTTTGGTCACTGGTTAGTGTTCAAGTGTTGTGTGCAGTAAGACAAGTAGCACCAGGACCCTAAAGACATGGGCCTACAGAAAGGCAGTGCACAAAGTCCATTTTGTGATAACCTATCATCCGGCCTAGCTTCCACCTGGATCACCAAATTAAATATGCCTCAGTGAATGGTCAAGATAAATGATCCAAGTAGTTTAATTTTCTGCAAATTTGACACAGACAGTCTGGGGGGGAAAAAAAAATGCTTTTTATGAGAGTGAATTTTGTGGATGATGTCAGCATAATGTTGTGTGCCAGGTTGTAATGCCAACTCAAGAAAGTTGGTTGGAAAATAACCTTGCAGGTAAGCTTTCTTGTTTTCACTGAGGGAGAAACTATGTGTTGCTCGGTGGTACCAAGTTCCAGCAAGAGGTTTGTCATTTTCTTCCTTCTTCATTACGGAAACAGGGATCCAAATATGACCTCATTGAGTTCACATAAGCACAGTCATGAGCACCAGGAGCTTTGAGCGTGTTTTGTACGTAGAACCAGAGTTGAATTAAGGAGTAAAACCTATGAGAAATCTCAGTGTGGATCAGTATCGGATCTGCTGTGGTGAGCCCAAGCTACCGTTGGCAGTGAAAACACCCCCCAAAAAAATAATAATCTGCCCCACAGCAGTGATCTGGACAGAAAATTTAAACTTCATGAGCTCTGTGGTGGATCCCAACCCAGGGAACCACAAAGATGGTCAGTAAAAACTGGTTTATTCTCCACAGGCAACATAGGCAGCTGCAGCAGCAGTTCTCAAGAGCGGCAGAAAAGAGGCATGGTCATTAAAAACATGCAGAGTTCAGGAATACGGGTGATCAGCCCAACAGGCAAACATTTTTAGGAGGGAACAGCAGAAGGTCAATGCACAGTGATCTATCATACCAGGCAAACAAATCCAGCAGCGACAGGCAAACTCAGGAAATACAGCAGCATGAGTCTGTATCAAAGATGCAAACACTTGAAGAAAACTGGAGAATACAATGCGAGAGAGAGCAGGTAGAAACCTAGACAATCTGGCGATGAGTTAACGCGTTGACGATGATTGTAAAGGTAAGTAAACAAACGTGGGAGCGCAGAGGCACGTGAACCCTAAAGGCCAGAAACAGGAATTTACAGTACATGGAGTGAAAGCAAAAGAGACATCAGTGTAAAAGTACCAGAGATAATCTAATGTGGGAGAGAATAACCAGAGAACACAGAGAATATCTAACATGAGAGAGAATGACACCAGAGAAGACGAAGAGAACAGGCATGCAGGAAAATAACTAGAAAGCAATAAATACACCAGAAAAACAATAATACGTGGGAGACAAATGCCAGGACCAGACTAACACAGAGATCAGAAACAAACACCAGAAACATGACCCGTGACAAGCTCAGGCTTGGGGATATCTTGATAGCAATGACATTTCATCTTAATCAAAGTAATTCCTCAAAAGGAGACACATGATGGAAATACACACAGTAATAATAATGCTGTGAAGAAGAGTGATTACCAAAATGGCACTAATTAAGTGCAGGGACTGCGGATGTCACATGTCAATCACCTCAGAATCTGTAGTAGCATCACAAGATCTGTCATCAGATCTTCGCATCGGATGATGAAACCTGCTGAAAGAAAGATGCACAACAGTACTGCAGTTATGAACAAACAGAATACCTAACCAGAGATACAGATGGAGAAATGAACACAAATATGTGAGTAAGTGAGTTATCACAGACAATCAGGTCAGTGTGATTGTCAGAGAACCATATGAGAGAGCGAATAGACAGCAGATGACGGAAGATGTTGGCCAAAGTGAAAGTCACTGATGGTCCACTGAGAAGATCTGAGAGTCAAGAAACAAAGAAAGCAAAGTGGAGAGAGAGATGGTGCTGAAAGATGTAGGGGAAGAAGAATGGGTATGGAGAAGGGCCCAGCTTTTTGTCAAGCAGACAAAAAATCTTTTCAGAAAATACGTATGAACACTGATGAGAAACCTGTGCTTTACAAACAGAGCAACTGGATAAGCATAAAGACACAACAGCTAATTATACACAGATCACCAGTGCTAAATTAACACTGTCAGTGAACATATGGTCCTACTCTGGCCAGAGTGGGACATATGTTCACTGTCAGTGTTAATTTAACACTGTCAGTGTTAGTTTTACACTTGTGATTTTACTGTGTAAGTACTAAGTGATTCGTACTGTTACCTCACAGTGAGAGTATGTGGAGTTTGTATGTTCCGCCAGCTGTTTGCATGGGTTCCTTCCAGGTGTACCCGCTTGCTCCCGCTTCCAAAGACATGCAGGTTTGGTGAATTGGTTGCTTTACATTGACAGTCGGTGGGAGTGACCGTGTGTCTACATGTATTGGCCTTGTAACCAGCCTCTCACCCAATGACTGTTGGAATAGGCGCCAACACCCTGTGACCCTGAACTCAAACATGTGGGCTTAGGAAATGGATGGAGAACATGAGGCCGAGCGGCAACAGACTGAGCTGTTTGAAGACTTTCAGTGCTAACATGAGTGCAAACAATAAGACTTTGCAGTATTCTAACCTGTACAAAACAAGAGCAGTAGTCGCCATCTCTGCATCAGGCGTAGACAGAATACACTGAACCATTGTAACATTACGTGCATGCATTCTTTTGAATTCTCTATTATGCATGTACAGAGTCAAGGTGGGTCAGATTTCAGTCCAATTTTTTTGGCTTGTTGTCTTTTTCTACCAACTTGCAGAGCATGTGGATATGTGATTAGTTCATTTTCTGCCACTTACCCAGGTCTCGGTACCTATGGCAGAAGACCAAGCAGCTCATCCCTTATTTCCTTTTGCCCGGCCAAGTCCTCTAATGTCTCCTGGGAGATTATGAGTCATTCCCAAGCCAGCGGGTAAAATATAATCCCTCCAGCATGTCCTGGGTCTTCCCCTGGGCCTTCTCCCAATTGGATGTGCCTGGAAGACCTCCCTAGAGAGACAACCAAGGGACATCCTCACCTATCAAGGAGAAGAAGCAGTGGCTCTACTCCAAGTTATTTGTGGATATTTGAGATGATCGCCCTGTCCTTGAATGTGCATCAGTGGAAACAGGATGCACCTGAGCTCAATTTTGAGCGTCATGGCACAAGGAGTGAATACTTAAGTACATGATATTTCTTAGTTTTTTATTTTGAATAAACTTGCAAATATCTCAACAAAACATTTTTTACATTGTCATTATGGGGTATTGTGTGTATAATTTTTTTTGGGGGGAGGGGGGGGGTCATCCATTTTGGAATAAGGCTGTAGGCCAAGTGGTTACTGTTCTTGGTATCAGTGCAGAAAGCTTCCGGTTCAAACCCTACCTTTGCCACATTTCTCAATGTAATGTGCAGTTGCATCAACAAGGGCATCTAGCATAAAACTTGTGCCAATTCAAAATGCAGATCCACTTCGGATTTCCTGTGGTGACCCCAAGTGCAAAACAAGAGACTTACTTTTAGAATAAAGCTGTAATACAACAAAATGTGGAAAAAGTGAAGTAGTGTGAATACTTTCTGGATGCAATGTAAGGCCAAATACTTGATGAAGGAATCTCTTTTCCGCCGCTTGTATCCATGACCTTGATGTCATTACACAAAGTTCATCAACATAGATGAGGATAGGAGCGCAAATCGAGAGTCTTGTCTTCCAGTTCAGCTCTCTTCTCCACGATGGTCTGGTACAGCATCTACAAAATGCCAGACGCAGCTCTAATTCATCTATCAATCTCATGCTCCAACTTACTCCGACTCACGAACAAGACCCCGAGACACTTGAACTCCTCCACATGAAATGCTCTTCTTTAATGTGTGTGTGTTGAATCAAAGCAGAACTCATTGCGTTCCACAACATGACCTCTGCTGCTCTTCCACTCATTCTTTTGGTGTCCAGAATGAACAATCACAACACTTTTGGGAGTTGACACACTCACTTGTTCATTGATTTTTGGTTTTGTAATTCATTTTTTTTCTCTGTCACCTGCTTGAATTACAATATCGAAAGATTTGAACGGGCGTGCTCTCTTGCAGTCACAAAATTCAAACTGACCATTTTCTTGCATAATTCAGAGCAGATCTTCAATGCCGACAAGATTCACTGACCGATATTAAGAAAACATGGCCATAAACCATAAACTTCCATACTTCCATAAACGAAGTAATTACGCCTGAACATACACAACCCATGCATCAGCTTTGCTTTGTCGATACACATCGATCCAGCAAAGGTGTCGGTGTGAAATTAATATTATTTATTGTTTACAAACAGCAGTGTAGGTCCCACGAGGAGCATGCAGCTCAGGCTCTGACTGTCTGCATTCCAGCACAGGCTTGTGGAGAGAGAGAGAGAGCGAGTGTATCAACTATCATGACCACAGCTTCACAGCCTATTGTTTTGTTTATATCAAATTAAACTGCAATGCTACTCCAGAGAGATATAATTGACCACAGTCTCAGATTAAATGACTGTAAAGATCTTAATAAGCCATCAGCGGATTGCATATTGCGTTGCAAACCACTTATGAGGATGCAGTCCAATGAGAATGAAATTGAGGTTCAGATTTGCATATCGCAGCATTTTAGCCATTAATTACGTACCCTGTAAAATGACTGTGATGATCAATAGGGTATCAATTTAATTAAATATTACTGATACAGGTTAGGAAAATGAATTAGAAGCTGAACAAATCACAAATGAAAAGCCAAGATTTTACTGTCAGCTACAGCGTGTCCTCCATTCTTTTTGAAATAGTAAATGGATTGCATTTATATGCCGCTTTTCCATCTGCATCAGAAGCTCAAAGTGCTTTACAATTATGCCTCACATTCACCCATTCACACACACTCACAGAAATATTTACCCTAACTTTTAAGATTTATGTAATTTTATTACATGACTAATTCCCATTTACTTTTTTTTTTTTTAGATAATTTTAATATAAACCTACCAAATAAACCTTACATGATGCATATTCATTACTGTAATAAATCCTATTTATTTGAAATACATAATCCTCAGCTTTATGTATTTAGTATTAATAAAATATAATTACTCTAAATCAACAATAATGACAGTTTTTATTTAAAATACATAAAGTATATTGTCTGAATTGCATAATAATTATGTTACCTATACAAGATAAATGGCATAGGTAACATAATTATTATGCAATTCAAACAATATACTTTATGTTTTTTAAATAAATACTGTCATTATTACTGATTTAGAGTAATTATATTTTATTAATACTAAATACATAAAGCTGAGAATTATGCTTTGTACATAAATAGGATTAATGAACATGCATCATGTAAGGTTTATTTGGTAGGTTTGTATTAAAATGATCTAAAAAAGTAAATGGGAATTTGTCATGTATTAAAATTACATAAATCTTAAAAGTTAGAGTAAATATTTCTGTGAGTGCAGATACACTCACACACTGCTGTCAGGGTGCAGCCATGCACGGCGCTCACGACACACTGGGAGCAACTCTGGGATTAAGGAGCTTGCCCAAGGGCCCTTAGTGAATTTCCAGTCTGGCTGGGTTTTGAACTGAGGAGCCTCTGGTTTGAAGCTCGATGCTTAACCACTCAGGTTTGCAGCATTCTGTGAAATGACATTGAAAATTCATAATGAAGTTGTTAAATCATGTTATCTCAAGGGGCTATAAAAGGCATTGTCATCATCACTACATTAGCATTACGCGTATACTTTTAGTGCAAGTCCAATTATCGCGTCCATCGGCGGATTGCTGCATTCAACACATGTTATATGATCCGGACACAACACACACAGCCGTGCCTTTAATTAAATTATTTTACACACACGTGGAGATAAAATATCCTCTGTGTGATCTTGCCACGTCGGTTTGCAGTTGAGTGAGGGGGAAACCAAATGAGAGTGAGAGATACATGGTGGGTGTGCATGTGTGTGTGTGTGTCGGGGGGTCGGATGAAGGAGCCAATACTGAAGGTCTCTCATTTCAGTAGCACAGACTGCTGATGAAGCTGAACTTCCAATATCCCGCCACTTCAGCTCTGATGATTTCTCAATTTTACAGATAGGGGCCAAGAATGTGATTTGATGAAAATATAAAATGGGGTAACCACCAAATCATATGAAATGGCCTGCGTGACTATAAATCAAAAGCAGACACTCCAAAAATTAAAGTTGATTTTGTGTTTCGGATTCAAAGTGCAACTCACCCCACGTGTCGGGAAGAAAGGGCATCCGGTCACACCGGGGGGAATTAAGATTTCCCTTCATGCATATTCTTTATGTTCACATTTAAGACGTTTTGATGGTGGCGGTTTGTGTGTGTGTGTGTGTGGGGGGGGGGGGGGGTCGAGGCACCGCTCATCCAATCGTTGCTCAGAGAAGAAACGCGGGCAATTTATTCATAGAATGTGCTTCCATTCAAAATAGATTCCTGTAATCTAAAACACTGTGTGAATATTTGGAAATATATGATGATTTAATTCCCTTCTGGTCTCAGGTTCATAAATAAATTTGCATTCTGTCAGCAAAATGGACTAACTGACTTGTAATTCATCAAATCCACTTGCTTCGCTCTTAAACAGTTCAACGCACGGTAACCCGATTTGTTTCTTCCACAAAGGTGCAGCAGAGGGAAACAAAAGGAGCGCTCACAGATGAAAAAACACATAACGCAAGAAACCAAGTAAGAGAAATGAACCAACAAAAAAGGTGCATTTTGTAGAAAGAATGTACCTTCAGTGATATGACAACAATAATACCAAGATTCTGCTTAAAAATAATGTCAATTAAAAATACAGTGCATCTGCCTCTGAATAATAACATGATGTAATTGAAGCACACTTGGAAATATGAACATATAGTGTTGTGACTGTTTTTATATTTCTTCACCACACAGTGGGTGACAGTCCAAATGTTATGCCGAAACATTTTTTTCCCACAAGTCAAAAAATATTTCCTCAAATATGCTTCCTGGACTGACATTCTCTTGTTGTTTTGAATGTCACATTGTCTTAGCGTGCATGGGAGAAGGACTTTGAATGATGTTGAATGTTTTATGACTCCCTGCTTTTGTGCCACTCTTCCCGGTGCTGTGCTGAGTGTCTGATAGGAGAACCTCGTCTACCACCACAGGATCTGACAGCGTAGGAGAAAAAGATATACTGTACGCCTGATATATATCACAATGTCACACTGAGAAAATGCTACCTGGAATCTTTTAATTAGTATGGCTCCTTAAAAGAAAAGAAAAAACAAAAAAAACCACTGGAGACATTCAACTCTGACAAGCTGCAATAGATTCTTGGCAGAAAAGTAATTAGGGAGGGCCCCCTAGAAAGAATATGATATTGTTTAATATAGCCAATCCTGTCAAATTCAGCACCCCTTATGGATGAATTTTACAAAGACTGGATACTCCTGTATCACTCTTGAGCTGTCTACTGTGTTCTATTAGAATAGTTTGAGGAAATTCAGGTTTTAATCTACGTTTTATAGTTAAATGTGAATACGGTTTCATGTTAAAAGTTTATGACTCGTCTCTCAGTAAGAAGATCCAGGGTTTAAAGCCCACCCTGCCCATTATCATTGGAGTTGTGTCAAATAGGACATTTGGTATAACATGTGAGGATCCTTACCAGATCTGCTGTGGTGGCATCAAGCAAACCAGAGAAGCCACAAAACATGTTTAACAACTTCAGTGTCCTAGAAATCTGTCTGTGGTCTGTACATGTATGTATGTACTACACTGATTTAAGCAACATTTACGCAACTCAATTTGTGGACTCCTGCTGTGCCTATTCACGGTTATCGAGTATCCCAGAATCCTTTGCACACTGGGGAGGGAGACTTGAAAATGGCTTACCTTAATGCTAACTTTAACACTGAAAATGCCATAGACATGCTAACGTGTTCACATTGGTCCCATTTTTAATAAGGATGTCCCAATCAGGTTTTTTGGCCCCAATCCAAAGTGATCTGAGTGATCTGATTTTGAGTATCTGCCGATACAGAGTCTCGATCCGATACTTTAAAAAACTGAATGAATAAATGCTTTAATCACCTTATTTTATTATTTATCACTTAAACAGTGCACTTCTCCTTGAGGTAGCTTGAAGAATCAAGTAAAAATCTACCAGACTTAAAAAAAATGTACAAATTTCCATGTTATTTTATTTGTCTAAAAATAAATGTCCAAGGTCCCTTATGTCAAACAAGAAATGATCTAATCTGAAATAACAGGTGGTTTTAATTTACAGATGAAAGGTTTCTAAAGAACCATTTATTGATTTAGCTATTTTAATTACAAGTGTTCTAAACTTTTTAAAACAGTAATCAGAAAATTTGAGGTAACAAACAACAACAATAAAAAACATTTCCAAGGATTTTTCTTCAGAAAACTGCTCTATAAATGAGCAGTCCTGTGACATGTTTCTGTTTTGTACAGATCAGTGGTTTGTGCCACTAGTCTTCCGTGTTTTGGCCCGACACGTCGTTCCTATTGGACAGCCCGAAGCTAAGGCAAAGCTCAGAGTGTCGAAAGTTGGATTGGGTTGTTATGTTATGTTTTTTCTTTTGTTCAATAAAAAAAAAAAAAAGAAAAAAGAAAAAAAAAGATTTGGTTGAACTTTGACCGCGTCAGCCTGCCAACAAGCGGCAATGCGCGCTCCTGTCAGAATCGTCGCTTTAGCTCAGTATTTGACGTGACGCTTCTGACGCCTCTAAAAAGCAACGTGTCTCATTGAAAATAATGCTTTTTAGACCGATTCTTGATGCCTCTGACACTTCCGACATGTGAAAGGCCCATCTGCAATAATGAGCTTGAAATAGCGCTGATCAAAATAATGAGGATAAAATCTATATCGGATTCCTGATTGGGATGCAACGTCCGATTTCGATCAAGTCTGAACCCACGTGATCGGGCCCGATTTCCGATCGTGTGATCGGATCGGGACATCCCTAGTTTTTAAGTTATAAAATATATCTATCAACTGTTTCAGAAGACCATAACAGGTTGGTTTAACATAAAAAAAAGGTAAATATTACTCAGACATATGCCCTTTTGGGTTTTAGTGGGGAAAAATTAAGATAAAGCGAAATAAAATAAAGAACCAATGAAGCAACAGTGAAGCAGAGCACTTCATTGGTTCAAGGTTCAAAGCAAAGCCGCGCTGCAGAAACGGTTGATTATACAGACCCGCAGGGTCTGTAATCAATGTAGAGAAATGATCATTTTCCTGACAAACTCCCCCAAAAACCACAGCTACTCTGAAGGACCAATAAGGGAAACGTTAAACAAAAAGGCTATTGATGTTGATGGATTGAATCATTTCTTAAGGATACCCGAAAAGAACCGGTTCTCGATACCCATCCCTAGTCATCATTGTGTTATAAACCAGTCACCATTTGTTTTATTATACATCTGTGTAGTTAATAAAATTATCTTTAGTGGGGGAAAAAAAACTGGCTAACAGCAACACGCTTTTTTTTTTTTAATAAAACTCACATTAAAGACTCACAATTACCTCAGTTAAACACCTAAATACAAATTTTGGTTGAACTCACCTCCATAACGACGCAATGTTGCAAACAAGTTGCCGCAAACGCTTGTTTACACTGACAACAAAATCTCAACCTCCCCAGCGAGAACGTGATTATGCACGAGATTTGACACCGTAAAGGGGTCAGTGAGGCATGTCTGCTGAGCTGATAGGTGCTCGATACAACACATCCCCGTGTGTGTGGGACAGTACAGGCCGATGCTCCTTTATGATTTTAAATGAATGTAAATATCAGCAGTGGGTACAGATAACCTAAATGTTAACTACCATAACCATTAATCTACAAACTGAAAAGTTAACTGTTTAAATGCTAAACAGGCAAACCACGAAAATAGTGGAGCACATAACTGTAACAATCCCTCATTTCTGGAAACAAGCACCAAAATTGGCACACATGCTCCTTAGACATTACTCTTTTGGAAAAAAACAATGACTGGCTTCTTGAATTTTCAATAGGCAACCAGGTAGGGCTCAATTGAAGAGTTACACAGGGGTCAAAATGAAAAGATAATATAGTTGATATAGTTTTAAAAAGGAATAGTTTGCATCATGTATCATGCTTCGTTATTATGCTACAGGATAATATATGTCACGTCATAGAATGCAACAGACATCGACACTGTTTGACCTTTACTTTGCAGACCAAGCATTCCAGACAGTCAAAACTATTCCATTTATTAATTCGATTAGCTCACCCAATAATTTGCACCATCTTTAAAATCAAAATTAGAGCAACTTTAACTTTTGACCTGTACAAACTAAATTGACCTTTGTCACAATTCTTGCTATTTTTACCCCATAACATTCAGTCACATAGTCCATAGTCCTTTATGATCAAACAAATAATGTGATGTAGTTTTCAATATGATTGGAGCATCTTTTAATTTTGACCCCTGTGTAATTCTACAATTAATCCCTACCTAGCTGTCTATTGAAAATTCAAGTGGCCAATCTGTTTTTTTCAAGAGTGATGTCTAAGAAGCATTTGTACTGAATTTGTTGCTTGTTTCACCATTTGAAAGATTCCTCTGTAAATATTCTGGTATCTGTTGCACTAGAATATTTAGCTGAAGCTACAATCAACTGCAAAGCCCAAACTTTTATTACATGAATTTAATTTTGGCTTTTTTGTTTTGATTTGTTTTTTGGCTCTAAAACCCTGTAAACATACTTAAAGGCCAGAAATTGTAACGTTATGTAAACATAGAAGATCACAAAAAAGGTTTAGTGTGCTAAAATGAGATGATCAAAATGTGCATAAATAATTATTGAACAAAATAAATTAAACAGTAGTTCCTACTCAATGTACAGTTTATCCACAGTACAAAAAGTGTTAATTAAGAAATGTTAAGAAATAAAAATTATGATGGGAAATATTTTTAATAATCTAATTAATGCATTTACTCTGGGTTTACCTCCTGCTTCTCCATCTCCTCGAGATGATGCTTGTTGCCTTTATGCAATTTCTCAGTTTAGCTTGCTGGAGTAATGTATGAGTTTGTGAACGTATATGATTTTTAGGGGCGACAAACATTTCTGACTATTAAAGTTTATTTTTAAACAAATGAGTGAGTGAGTGAGTGAGTGATTGTTCCACTAATGGTTTTTGAAGTTAACTGAAAAACTTGCTATTGAAAGTTTGATTTGCTGAACTGCACCCATGAATTGATAAATTTATAGAACCATCTGTGGAAAAAATTGTACATATGATATCTTTATTTTAACCTGAAATTATCACAGATTTTTTTTTTTACTGTTGAAAATATGCATTATATAAATCCAACCTATTATGCACTCGCTCAGTGCTTCTCAGACCTTATTTCAGTCACCCCTCCACCCCCCATTTAAAAAAAACATAAAATCACAGAACCATGCATGAGATACTGCAGCTTATACCTGCAGTGTGATATGTGTTCTCCTTTCATTCGAGGAATTATTTTGGTAACATTTACTACCTTTTCTAAAATGCAAGGTATAACTTTTTTCCTTTATTTAATTTTCAAACTCAATGAACCATTTAATTATCAGCAGATGTACAAAAACCACCATCCATTCAGCAGTGCAGCCCCATCCTTGCAAAAATGTCAGGGGAAAATGTCATTAACAAAAGACAGGAAAGATTATTCTTCTAAAAATAACATTTGGGAATATTACCTAGATAATCAACATAACATAAGAATTAAGAGCTGTCATGATTATGGTTCCAATTCAAATATGACCTTTTTGTTTGAACAACGCCGCAGCTCTCCATTTTACACGGGTAATGGTGTCATGTAACAGGAATTAGTGAGACGTGTATTTGTCACATCAAAACTCAATACTGTTTTTGACATTTGACATGTAAATAGATACAGTTACTATGTCAATGGAATGCATAGATTTTTCTGTCACACTACACACCTAGTTCAGTGACACTTGAACTAATACATATATCTGAACATGTAGGTATGCGCGAGCTCTGGCTTTGATTTATGCTCCAGTTGCAGCATATTCCAACAGAAATACATTTCTTGACCCGGCCCATGTGCTCCATTTCTGCATCTGACTTCTTTATCTAAAGGGAGTTCTAAATAAACAACACCACTCAGTGTCTGTTGGGAAGCTGTCTGATCTATTTGTCTGAACACATTCTCAGAGAGATGTCAGAACGGTATTGACAGAGACCAATCGAGAGGCGAGTGCACATATTGTTCGCTCTGCACACATCCTGCTCATTCAATTCTAGGAAATTGCTCAGCCTCAAAAAAAGGTTGTCATTATTTTGTCACTCAGCGTCCCAGGTGACATTTACAGCAAATAACCTCACTGGCTAAAAGAAACACCACAGAGAAAATATGAAGTCAGACTTAAAAAAACAAAACAAAACAAAAAAAAAGTCTGCACTGGAAGAGTCACCATATACAGTTCATCTGGAAAGTATTCACAGCTCTTCACTTTTTCCACATTTTGTTATGTTACAGCCTTTATTCCAAAATGGATGAAATTCATTTTTCGCCCCAAAATTAAACACACAATACCCCATAATGACAATGTGAAAAGAAGGTTTTTTTTTATTTTTTGCAAATTTATTATTATTATTATTATTATTATTATTATTATTATTATTATTATTATTAATAATAATAATAATAATAACAATAATAAAAACCCTAAGAATTCACATGTACCTAAGTATTCACAGCCTTTGCAGTGAAGCTCAAAATTGAGCTCAGGTGCATCCTGTTTCCACTGATCATCTTTGAGATGTATCGACAGCTTAATTAGAATCCACTTGGGGTAAATTCAGTTGATTGGACATAATTTGGAAACACACACACACACACACACACACACACACACACACACACACACACACACACACACACACACACACACACACACACACACACACACACACACACACACACACATATATTTGTCTGTCTATACGTGGCCCTGAGACAGAACAGGCTACACCCTGTCCAGGGTGTAGCCTGCCTCACGCCCTATGACTGCTGAGATAGGCTCCAGCCTCCCATGACCCTTAATTGGATTAAGCAATTGAAGATGAGTGAGTGAGTGAGTGAGTGATGAGTCTACATATAAGGTCCCACAGTTGACAGTGCATGTCAGAGCACAAACCAATTATGAATTAAAAGAATTGTCTTTAGACTTCCAAGACAGGATTGTTTCGAGACACAAATCCGGAGAAGGGTACAGAAACATTTCTGCTGCTTTGAAAGTCCCAATGAGGAGAATGGCCGCCATCATCCGTAAATGAAGGAAGTTCTGATCCACCAGGACTCTTCCTAGAGGTGGCCACCCGTCTAAACTGAGCCAGTGGGGGAGAAGGGCATTAGCCAGGGAGGTGACCAAGAACCCAATGGTAACTTTGTCAAAGCTCCAGCATTCCCCTGTGCTGAGAGGAGATCCTTCCAAAAGGGCAACCATCTCTGCAGCAATCCACCTATCTGGCCTATATGGCAGAGTGGCCAGATGGAAGCCACTCCTTAGTCAAAGGCACATGGCAGCCTGCCTGGAGTTTGCCAAAAGGCACCTCAAGGACTCTGACACTAAGAGAAACAAAATTCTCTGGTCTGATTGAACTCTTTTATGTGAATACCAGGCATCCCTACAGTGATGTATACTGGTGGCAGCATCATGCAGTGGGGATGTTTTTCAGCCACAGGAACTGGGAGACTAGTCAGGATTGAGGGAAAGATGAATGCAGCAATGTACAGAGACATCCTAGATGAAAACCTGCTCCAGAGCGCTCTTGACCTCAGACTGGGGTGACGGTTTATCTTTCAGCAGGACAATGACCCTAAGCACACAGCAAAGATATCAAAGGAGTGGCTTCAGGACAACTCTGTGAATGTCCTTGAATCTGACTGAATATCTCTGGAGAGATCTGAAATTGGCTGTGTAATGACACTCCCCATCAAACGTGATGGGCAAAATTGCCCAATGATGCGCTAAGTTTGCGGCATCATATTCAAGAAGCCTTGAGTCTGTGAGTATGTGTTGTGAGTAGAATTTTGAGGGAAAAAATGAATTTGCTCCATTTTGGAATAAGGTTATAACATAACATATACTGTACTGTCTGCAATTCGATTCAAGTTATTTCATTTATATAGTGCCAAATCACACCAAAGTTGCCTCAAGGTGCTTCACACAAGTAAGGTCTAACTTACCAACCCCTAGAGCAAGCACACAGATGACAGCAGTAAGAAAAAGCTCCCTCTGATGATTTGAGGAAGAAACCTCAAGCAGACCAGACTCAAATGGGAATTCTGCAATTCTGTAGTCTATGTGGAATTATGGGAGAAAACACTCATACAATCTCTTAATGAGTGGACAATACACACTCTAATAAATAAATAAATAATAATAAAAAACATTTAATGTTATATTTACTTAATCTAGTTATGTCAGACCTTGTTGATTAAATGGGGGAACAAATTGTTACAATTAATTGCATGTTTGGCCAATTAAACAATCACGTTTTGTGGAACTGGTTGGCATAACTCGATTACCTACATATAACATTTCTGTTCTCTGTCAGACACGCCCACTGAGCCTATGTGATTAACATGCATGTTTAACATGGCGGTGCAAACAGATGCAAAAGCTTGACACTACTTTTCAGTGCCTTTTTTTAATGTGTTTTTGTGTCTATTCACCGTTGTTGAGTTTGCCTGTGCAAATCCCACTTACAATCACAAAGTTCTTGTCATCGTGGGATTACAACAGAACCAGGCACTTATAAGTGAATTTCCATGTTCATTATAGATAACCAGGCCACTGGGATCACTAATGCCATTATCAGCAAAACAGGCAAATTAAATCTGTAGATCTCAGTGAATTGTTGTATTCTGTTAATAACATAGATGTAGTTACACTCACTTATCCCACATGTAGCCAAAGAGTGAGCAAGTTGCATAGCATTTTGTTGGAATAGAAACAAAGCCTCTGATAAGAGCAAGGGAAGGGTGTTATGTTTTTTTAACATAAAAACTGATGCAAAAGCCTCAACAAAGACTGTTCTTCTGATTTGGACAACAGCGAACTGTTGTCATAGTCAGAACTGTTTACATTTCACTGAATGATAACACTGGCATACCTCTAGACTATGTGCTTGGTGCTATAAATTTACAGAAGAGCACCTATTCTGATGCAGCCTGTATCATATCATACACACAGCATACGAGTGGCACCAGACCTTCCTCATACCTTCAAGATTGTTTTGAACAGAGTAAATGGGATATTTTTGCGTATGAGAATTTGGATGAGTACACATCCACTGTACTCTTCTCACTACAGAACTGTGTTGAGAAATCAACAAACACATTCAGGTGTACCCTAGCATCCAAGCCTGAAGCCCTGATTGACAAAGGAGGTCAGGAGTCTCTTTAAGCACCATACTAGAGCCAATTTGAAGTAAGTAGGGAATGTCTGCACGAGGAAGACTGAAGACCTTTGTTTCATCACTTGCTGTGACATGAAAGTGATAGAGACAAACATGACACTTCCACCAATTGCCAACAGCCATAATCTCACTGTGCAGGAAAATAGTAGAGAAACTTGAATCTTTGACTGGACTGGGTTGCTTGACACGAGGACGTTTCACTTCTAATCGCAGAAGCTTCCTCAGCTAAATTTCTTGCTCTGGTAGTCTGACTTCTGTCTTGACTCTTGTAGAGAAGAATAACAGAAGCAGAAGAAGTCAAGACAGAAGTCAGACTAACGGAGCAAGAAATTTAGCTGAGAAAGCTTCTGCGATTAGAAGCGAAATGTCCTCGTGGCAAGAAACCCAGTCCAGTCGAAGATTCAAGCTTCTCTACTATGGAAACCACCAGGACAACTGAGAGCCTTCACGGAAACATTGTGCAGGAAAAGAAAAAGAAAAGAAAAGTGCTTTGAGATGCTGGTCTGGCAGCACATCATACCAGCCCCTTACTCACCTTTAATCCATACCAGTTTACATACAGAATGAATAGGTCTACAGAAAGCTGGTATTGCCACTGATCACCCACCTTTGTGAGAATGCTTTTCAGAGATGACAGCGCTGCCTTTAATGCTCTCATTCCAGGCAGATTGGTCACTAAAGTAAATGATTTAAGACTCTTCCAGCCCACCTGCCACTGGTCTGTAGGAGGAGCATAGAGACACACACGCCCTCCAAAGAGAAAGGGAATATGGTGAACAGCAGCGGCTTTCCATTGAAAATTGACAGGCACACAAACAGGCTGCTTATTAGAGACTTGAAGATGAGTCACCTCTATGTTTTGGGTATTTTTAGCTCCAAATTTTAATATCTGCTTTTAAGACACCAGGGGTCTGTCTCATTTATAAAACCCTCTATAGAATAACAAATGAAGGCAGAAATGTGCATATGCATTGTTTTTGCCAGAGTTATAAAGCCATGTGCATGCATGATTCTTCTTTATGAATCTCAGCCATCATGAAATTATATGCATTTACACGTGCCTGTTTTCCCCTCCCATCTTTAGTCATGAATGGACATAGAAACTCTGTAAAATAATCATTTGCATACAGTCCAAGAGAATGATCTCAAACATAGTCAAATAATGGAACTTTTGCAGAACAAGATGAAATTTCAGGATAGGTCCAACAAATATGTAGCATCACATATTGAAAGTGCCTGAAAATCCCTCTTGTAGCTTTGTCTAAATCTAAGATTGCATCCAAAATGGCAGCCATTTCATTTTTTAAACATATCTTTGCTTCTGGAAAGGATAGGAACCAGACTGAAGTGTCTAAATATCAGGCATGGCACAAACTGTATGGACACAACTGCTAACTCACACAACTGATAGAGTTCAAAAAGAGGTTTAACAAGTACAACAAGCAGGGGGTTGGTACACGTGTGGTCCAGCAGCGAGGCAGAGGTAGCAGACAGGCGTGAGGCTGACGTGTAGTTCAATAAGCAGGCGCAGGTCAAAATACACAGTTTAAAGCTATCAGAGGCAAGGCAAACTTGAGGTCAAAAACAGGCAAAGTCAAAATACTGGCAGGCAAAACAGGACAAAACAAAGCAAGGGACAAAGGCTGGGAAGTGACACAAAATCTGACCGGGGAAGACAAAGTTAAGTGCAATAGAGTGCAGTGAGACAAAAGCAAAGCGAACTGGGGCAAAATAAATAAATGACAGAAACACCAGCGGTGCAAAATCTGACGTCCTCGACAAACACTGATTAATGTGAACAAAACAAAGGGAGAAAACTAGTAAATAATGTGACTAATCTAAAAAGTGGGAAACAAGAAGATCAATGATTATAATCGAAACTAGAACAGAACTGATACTGATTAAAGTATAAAAGTAAATGCAGTAACTGATAATGAGATGACAACATACTGTAAACTTATAACTACACCGAAAATAAATGAACAGAACGACAAAACCAGAGACTACAGAATAAGAAAATAACTGATCAACAGAGAATACAATAAATAAGAAATAGAACATAATCCGATAAGAAACACTGAAGATAAATAACAACCGAAGCCTGTGACTAAAGCACAATACAGTAAATGTGATAAACAGAACTAAACTAAGACTAAAGTAACTTAACGGACCAAGAGTGAAAGAATACAATAAACAACTACAGAAACTAAGGCAGAACTGCACAAATGGCAAAATGAGATAGACAGAAGATAAATGAAACAAAACCAATAATAAACTGAGCATGACCAAGAAGACATGACATGAATAAAACACAGAAGGCTCAGAGCACGGAAGTGGAAAAGAGTCCAGAACTACAACAACTGGCCCTAAAGGGCTGGATCATTACGCTAAATATATGTTTTAGAATCCACAGTGGACAATGAAGTGCAAGAACAGTAGTGCAGTCTTACACGGATGCACTGCTTTTATTTACACAACATCAAGGTGAAGAGGGATGAAAACTAAACATGTGGAGTGTGCCATATAAATTAATCCTCAGTGGCCAGTGGACGTATCAATAGAAAAATTCATTAAAAAAATAAATAAATCAAAGTAAAATTGTGGCCCTTTGGATTAAAATATGGACATCATCTAATTACATTCTTACATTTTCAAAAAAATTAAACCGCTATGTAATACTGAACAGAGCTTCTCATACTGTAAAACATGTACCAAGACACTTAAATCAGGTATCCCACCTTTCTGGAAGCAAAAATATGTAAAGCACATAAATACACAGCCCAGTCTCCTGGTTGTTTTTCCCTGCAATACTGTCACGAAATGTGTGACATTTTCGTGACGCGGTCAACTTTTGGTCACTATTTTTAACCATAATCATAACCCGAATGCGCCCCCCCCCCCCCCCCCATATCACCCCAAATTTTCATGTTACCGTCATGAAATATGTGACATTGATATCACAAACTACTATATTAAATCACTTTTTGTGATGTAATCACATTTTTGCAAGTGTGATCGGGTTGAAATACAAAAGCAACCACATTTTGATTCCAATATGGCCAACATCTTAATTTCTGACATTTCCAAAAATAGAAACCTCTAGGTCAGGGGTGGGCAATCGTGTGCCATGAAGGGCCGAAGCACTGCAGGTTTTCCTTGCTACCAATCACCTCAGCAGGTGATTTCATTAATGTTCAGGTGTTTCAGCAGGTGTTTCATTGACAACCAGATGGTTATGTTCAAGGGAGAAGCTCATCAGCAACCCACGTGCTGAGGTGATTGGTTGCAAGGAAAACCTGCAGTGTCTCAGCCCTCGTTGCCCACCCCTGCTCTGGGTAATCATTAAGAGTTTTTCATTAGTTAATTTCATAATTTAGACATTTAAATTAAGATTTTAACTATTCCAGAAGCAAGGGTATTAAAAATAAGTGAAATGGTAGCCATTTTGGTCACCATTTGGGATTTGGGGGGTGGGGGAGCAGACACACACACACACACACACACACACACACACACACACACACACACACACACACACACACACACACACACACACACACACACACACACACACACACACACACACACACACGCTGGTTGGGGCCATTTAGTATGTGATTCATGACTTTTTTCTGTGCCTATCTTGAAAATTTTAGCTTGTTCCACAAAATTTCCATTTGTTATGATCAAACCTCTCTGTGATTCATTTCCTCTCACAGACCACAGAGAGCAATGTGGCAATGAAAAAAAAATCAAACAATGCAAAAAACACAGTGATGCCAAATGTTAAATTAAGACTGTAACCGTTTCCTTTGTGGATGAAGGTCTCTGTTCTGGATTTGCAAACAAAAGAAAAGCTACTGAATGGGAAAAAGGAACAGGTGAACAACTTGCAAAGAGCATACAGCTGCAACCACAAAAAAAAAAAAAAAATAAAAAAATAAAAAAAAAAATATATATATATATATATATATATATATATATATATATATATATATATATATATATATACACACTCAACAAAAATATAAACGATATAAACGCAACACTTTTGGTTTTGCTCCCATTTCTCCAGTGACTACCACCTGTGAGTACAGTAACATTACAGTAGCATTATTCTCAGTGTAAACACAGCAGTGTTATCATATTTACAGGTGTCAATGGCTTTTTTTTTTATCTTCAGATTGACATTACAACACTGTAAAACTCAATGAGTTCATTGAACTCAAATCATTTGAGGAAACCAATTGCCTTAAACCATTTGAGTTTGCCAACTTAAATAAAATCATTTTCAAAAATTTAATTGTTAAAGTTTTAGTATGTATATATATATATATATATATATATATATATATATATATATAGAGAGAGAGAGAGAGAGAGAGAGAGAGAGAGAGAGAGAGAGAGAGAGAGAGAGAGAGAGAGAGAGAGAGAGAGTGTTGATAAAATGCAGTGTATATGCAATCATTTCCAATGCTGTTTGTGAATAGCAAATTGCACATATTTTGTAAGTGGGCGTGCAAGAACACTTCATTTTAATAAGAAATTTCAGCTCTGTGACCCTGGCTGCTTTGTTTTACAATAAATTCTTCCTCTCCTTAACATGTCCACTTCACTATGTCAGGCTTGAGTTACTCTGAAAAATGTACTCATGGTCTAAAGTATACATATACGGGGTATGCACGCTCTCACTGCACATTTTTATTTTGTAAATTCCAGTTCGTGTGGCAAATAGTGCACACATTTTTCTTCTGCGTTTACTTATTTTATAAATGAGGTCCTAGGTGACCTAATATTAGGTTGCTGAAAACATCCTGTAATAAACAAATTTCTTCTCATGTTTTCACTGCAAACAAACAAACAAACCAAACAACAAAAACAAACAAACAAAACAAAAAACAAAAAAAATCCAGCTATAGGATGTCCTCAATACCACAGTATAATTTTTATCCAGTATGGCAAGTTTTGCAGGTGCTGTTAACGTTGTATGGATGCTGTCTTTCATGAAAGAACCTTAGATTCCTTTTGAGTGCTGCACTCATGAGTCCTGTATTGAACCTGCCAGAATGACAGATGGTTGCATTACTGATCAAGCCATTTCAAAAATGCAGCCTTGAATTTGACGCAGGAAAGTGAGGGGTAGAGAAAAAAAAAAAAAAGCGCGTGGCTGACTTCTTCTGTTATCCTGTCCCTCACACTTCCAGCTCTGTCAGACAATCCTGCACACTAGATTCTAACTTTTTAAGGTCACATTTAGAGAATTGTGCACTTTGTGTTCATCTCCCTGATGTGGATAACCAAAACTATTTTCAGTGTTTTCCCAGGGTCATGCAGAAGCTTATTGCTTTTATTCAGCACATTTCAATTAGAATATGTATGCAAACTGGGAAGACTGACCGCAGGTGAAGAGGATAAGCACACGGCCCAGGTCAACAGTCAACAGTGTTCCTGGTCTTATTCATTTAAGGAAACACTTGAGCCTCCTTTTGGGCCGAGTCTCTCCCTGTGTTGAACCCAAGAACCCGGCTGTCAGTGTAATAGATGGCAGGACTACCGATTAAGCCATTTCAAAAGCACATTCGTAATTCTGAAGAAGGATGATATTTCAGCTCTATTACACACCCTCATACGGCGCACCATTAAGTCAGAGTGGCCTAAATAACAAATTAAGTTTGGTGTGCTACAAAATGAAATGAATCAAGATGCATTTTTGCATGTTTTTGCACAAGCATCTTTGAACATTTCTAGATAGCAAATGCAATGAGAATTTTTTTCTTTTTTAAAAATCTGACAGAAAACCATTATAATGGCCATTTTAAATAAAATATAGTACCATGCAAAACAACAACAAAAATCTAATGCACAACAAAGATAATTATAATGCAATGCTGCTGCTGCTGGAAAAAGTCATCCATCCATCCATCCATCCATCCATCCATCCATCCATCCATCCATCCATCCATCCATCCATCCATCCATCCATCCATCCATCCATCTATCTATCTATCTATCTATCTATCTATCTATCTATCTATCTATCTATCTATCTATCTATCTATCTATCTATCTATCTATCTATCTATCTATCTATCTATCTATCTATCTATCTATCTATCTATCTATCTATCTATCTATCTTATCTAATCTATCTAATCTATCTATCCAAAAAAAGGTGACACTTGAATCAACTTAAAAAGTGGTCTAATATGTTACATCTACTGTGTGCCCCTTGACTGGAATATGCAGATACAGAAAATGAATGAATATTGTACTGATATTCACTGTTTTGTCTGAAATAACATTTAAGTTTTCAACCCATATTATAAATGTACATTGACAAAAGTAATACATTTAGATGTAACAAATTAGAGTGCATTTTAAAGGTGATTCAGGTTTCCACATTTTTAGCACATCTATCTGATTATCTGTGTATCTCTGTTGTACAATGCACAAATTATCTGAATGAAACATTTTTCATCAGCAAAATATACTACAAAAATACTGCAAAAATTTCTCAATGTCAAATACTTTGTGATAAAGAGTGCTTCACATGAAAGACTAAATAATACATAATTGATAAAAATGTAGTTTTACTACTCTTCTCCTGAAAAACTGAATTATATCCCATAGTTTCACAAAAAGATTATTTTGATCAAATAACTATTTAGTGATTACTGGTCCTGTTTGTGTTCAAAACGAGTCTTTCTATCTATTAAACTTTTTTCCCCCTTTTTTTTAAAACTTCTCTTCAGATAGACATAGTCCTCCAACATTTGACTTTGTGCTTAATTTAACATTTGGAAATTTGATCTTTTTCTGAAACTCTCTCTCTCTCTCCCTCTCTCTCTCTCTCTCTATGTGTATGTTTTCATTTTTATGCTGATGACCTGCAAATCTATCTGCCACTTAAGCTCTCATCAAATTCTCTTACTATTTTGTCTGCAGGAAGTGAAAACTTGGTTGGCTCAAAACTTTCTATTTCTCATTGAGAATAAAACTGAAATAATTGGTTTTGGCCCTGCATGGTCATCTGGTTCATATGATGTGCTTGGTCCTTTGTCTTCCTGTGTGCATGATTCTGTCAGAAATTTGGGGGTCATTTTTGACAGCTCCTTCAAAATGGACAAGCAAATTAATTCTGTGGTAAAGGCCAGTTTCTACAACCCCTGGCAAAAATTATGGAATCACCGGCCTCGGAGGATGTTCATTCAGTTGTTTAATTTTGTAGAAAAAAAGCAGATCACAGACATGACACAAAACTAAAGTCATTTCAAATGGCAACTTTCTGGCTTTAAGAAACACTGTAAGAAATCAAGAAAAAAAAAAACTGTGGAAGTCAGTAATGGTTACTTTTTTAGACCAAGCAGAGGGGGAAAAAAAAATGGAATCACTCAATTCTGAGGAAAAAATTATGGAATCATGAAAAACAAAAGAATGCTCCAACAGATCACTAGTATTTTGTTGCGCCACCTCTGGCTTTTATAACAGCTTGCAGTCTCTGAGGCATGGACTTAATGAGTGACAAACAGTACTCTTCATCAATCTGGCTCCAACTTTCTCTGATTGCTGTTGCCTGATCAGTTTTGCAGGTTGGAGCCTTGTCATGGACCATTTTCTTCAACTTCCACCAAAGATTTTCAATTGGATTAAAATCCGGACTATTTGCAGGCCATGACATTGACCCTATGTGTCTTTTTGCAAGGAATGTTTTCACAGTTTTTGCTCTATGGCAAGATGCATTATCATCTTGAAAAATGATTTCATCATCCCCAAACATCCTTTCAATTGATGGGATAAGAAAAGTGTCCAAAATATCAACGTAAACTTGTGCATTTATTGATGATGTAATGACAGCCATCTCCCCAGTGCCTTTACCTGACATGCAGCCCCATATCATCAATGACTGTGGAAATTTACATGTTCTCTTCAGGCAGTCATTTTTGTAATTCTCATTGGAACGGCACCAAACAAAAGTTCCAGCATCATCACCTTGCCCAGTGCAGATTCGAGATTCATCACTGAATATGACTTTCATCCAGTCATCCACAGTCCATGATTGATTTTCCTTAGCCCATTGTAACCTTGTTTTTTTCTGTTTAGGTGTTAATGATGGCTTTCGTTTAGCTTTTCTGTATGTAAATCCCATTTCCTTTAGGCAGTTTCTTACAGTTCAGTCACACACGTTGACTCCAGTTTCCTCCCATTCATTCCTCATTTGTTTTGTTGTGCATTTTCGATTTTTGAGACATATTGCTTTAAGTTTTCTGTCTTGACGCTTTGATGTCTTCCTTGGTCTACCAGTATGTTTGCCTTTAACAACCTTCCCATGTTGTTTGTATTTGGTCCAGAGTTTAGACACAGCTGACTGTGAACAACCAACATCTTTTGCAACATTGCGTGATGATTTACCCTCTTTTAAGAGTTTGATAATCCTCTCCTTTGTTTCAATTGACATCTCTCGTGTTGAAGCCATGATTCATGTCAGTCCACTTGGTGCAACAGCTCTCCAAGGTGTGATCACTCCTTTTTAGATGCAGACTAACGAGCACATCTGATTTGATGCAGGCGTTAGTTTTGGGGATGAAAATTTACAGGGTGATTCCATAAGTTATTCCTCAGAATTGAGTGAGTCCATATTTTTTTCCCTCTGCTTGGTCTAAAAAAGTAACAATTATTTTTTCCTGATTTCTTATAGTGTTTCTTAAAGCCAGAAAGTTGCCATTTGAAATGACTTTAGTTTTGTGTCATGTCTGTGATCTGCTTTTTTTCTACAAAATTAAACAACTGAATGAACATCTTCCGAGGCCCGTGATTCCATAATTATTGCCAGGGGTTGTAGATAGATAGAAAGATGTCATGTGGGTTGTTTTTTCATGTGTTGGTTTTTGTATTTTCATTGAATTCATGTTTGTTTTTTTTCTTTATGTTCAGGTTTTTGTGTCTATTTTTCTGACTGCACTCTCTTGTCATGTGTTCAATGGTGGGTCTGGGTGTATCTTGTCCCTTTTGTTTTCCACACCCTCTTCTTGGTTGTTCTCCCACACCTCTGTCTCATTTTCCCTAATCACCCCCATTATTTAAACCCTCCGTTTTCCCTCTGTCTTTGCCAGTTTGTTGTTCCTTGTATCTTTGTTCCAGCCTTTTTTCACAGTTCTTGATCTTGGTTTTGCCTTGCGATATTATTGAACCCTTTGCCCGTTTTTTGACCTCGCTTTCATCTCATGACTTGGATACTGTTGCTGTTTTTGGCTTGCCTACCTGTGTACCGACCTTTGCCTGGTTCTTCAGTAAATCCTTTTCTCATGGCCTCTGTGTGAGTCTTGCATTTGTATCCAGGCTTTTTGGGTCCAGGTTCCTGACAGATAGGTATTCTGCTCAAAATAATTAGAGAAACTGCACTGTGTGTGTGTATATATATATATTGGACAATATTGTTAAAGATTCCAATCCACCTAACCCACATGTCTTTGGATGTGGGAGGAAACTGCCTCACGCCCTATGACTGCTGGGATAGGCTCCAGCCCCCCGCGACCCTTGATTGGACTAAGCGGTAGAAGACGGATGGATGTATATATATATATGTATATATATATATATGTATATGTATATATGTATGTATATATGTATATATGTATATATATGTATATATGTATATATATATATATGTATGTATATATATATATATATATATATATATATATATATATATATATATATATATATATATATATATATATATATATATAATGTAAACACTCATAGAAACAATAGAGGGCATAACGCTTTAGCACAGGACTACGTATAGCAGACAGAGTTATGTATTAAAAATTCACACTGCAAAAGAACCTACTAAAATATATTAATAAAAAAACAGGACTAGTGTGGCCAGTGAACATTTCCTCCACTGTGAAGAAGTCATTATTTTGCACGATGCTATTTGGAACTGCACTTGATGAACTGAAAAAAAAAAATGCAGTCATGAAGCAATTACAGCTGCAGAAACGGAAGGATTACAGCTGAAAAAAGAATGGGGCCCTCTTAGCATAATGTTGGTGTAAACGCAGTGTCAAAATAAATATGCAGACGTTATAAAGATTCATTAATTAAATGTATTATCCTCCAATATTTCTCCTTTACAACAGGGTTGTCCTTCAAATTATTCCCTCTCTAATTTGCCTTTGTAACACTCACAAAATCACAGCCATTCAATCACAAAAATTTAGCAAATGCATGAGAATGGAATTCCAGATCAAATGTGGTACTCAGCAGAGAATAATTCAATTTAATTCAATTCAATTTTATTTATATAGGGCCAAATGACAACAAACAGTTGCCCCAAGGCGCTTTATATTGTAAGGCAAAAGCCATACAATAATTATGGAAAAACCTCAACGGTCAAAACGACCCCCTATGAGCAAGCACTTGGCGACAGTGGGAAGGAAAAACTCACTTTTAACAGGAAGAAACCTCCAGCAGAACCAGGCTCAGGGAGGGGCAGTCTTCTGCTGGGACTGGTTGGGGCTAAGGGGAGAGAATCAGGAAAAAGACATGCTGTGGAAGAGAGGAGAGATCATTCACCAATGATTAAAAGCAGAGTGGTGCATACAGAGCAAAAAGAGAAAGAAACACTCAGTGCATCATGGGAAACCCCCAGCAGTCTAAGTCTATAGCAGCATAACTAATGGATGGTTCAGGGTCACCTGATCCAGCCCTAACTACAAGCTTTAGCAAAAAGGAAAGTTTTAACCCCTTAACGCCCGAATTTATATAGCTGTATATAAAAAAATGTTTTGTGTGTGTTTTTGCCTTTAAGTAGATGGTAAATAATGTTGAGATTATTAATTTCACTTTTGCACAAAAACTATCAATCAATCAATCAATCAATTTTTTTATATAGCGCCAAATCACAACAAACAGTTGCCCCAAGGCGCTTTATATTGTAAGGCAAGGCCATACAATAATTATGTAAAACCCCAACGGTCAAAAACGACCCCCTGTGAGCAAGCACTTGGCTACAGTGGGAAGGAAAAACTCCCTTTTAACAGGAAGAAACCTCCAGCAGAACCAGGCCCAGGGAGGGGCAGTCCTCTGCTGGGACTGGTTGGGGCTGAGGGAGAGAACCAGGAAAAAGACATGCTGTGGAGGGGAGCAGAGATCGATTACTAATGATTAAATGCAGAGTGGTGCATACAGAGCAAAAAGAGAAAGAAACAGTGCATCATGGGAACCCCCCAGCAGTCTACGTCTATAGCAGCATAACTAAGGGATGGTTCAGGGTCACCCGATCCAGCCCTAACTATAAGCTTTAGCAAAAAGGAAAGTTTTAAGCCTAATCTTAAAAGTAGAGAGGGTGTCTGTCTCCCTGATCTGAATTGGGAGCTGGTTCCACAGGAGAGGAGCCTGAAAGCTGAAGGCTCTGCCTCCCATTCTACTCTTACAAACCCTAGGAACTACAAGTAAGCCTGCAGTCTGAGAGCGAAGCGCTCTATTGGGGTGATATGGTACTACGAGGTCCCTAAGATAAGATGGGACCTGATTATTCAAAACCTTATAAGTAAGAAGAAGAATTTTAAATTCTATTCTAGAATTAACAGGAAGCCAATGAAGAGAGGCCAATATGGGTGAGATATGCTCTCTCCTTCTAGTCCCCGTCAGTACTCTAGCTGCAGCATTTTGAATTAACTGAAGGCTTTTTAGGGAACTTTTAGGACAACCTGATAATAATGAATTACAATAGTCCAGCCTAGAGGAAATAAATGCATGAATTAGTTTTTCAGCATCACTCTGAGACAAGACCTTTCTGATTTTAGAGATATTGCGTAAATGCAAAAAAGCAGTCCTACATGTTTGTTTAATATGCGCTTTGAATGACATATCCTGATCAAAAATGACTCCAAGATTTCTCACAGTATTACTAGAGGTCAGGGTAATGCCATCCACAGTAAGGATCTGGTTAGACACCATGTTTCTAAGATTTGTGGGGCCAAGTACAATAACTTCAGTTTTATCTGAGTTTAAAAGCAGGAAATTAGAGGTCATCCATGTCTTTATGTCTGTAAGACAATCCTGCAGTTTAGCTAATTGGTGTGTGTCCTCTGGCTTCATGGATAGATAAAGCTGGGTATCATCTGCGTAACAATGAAAATTTAAGCAATACCGTCTAATAATACTGCCTAAGGGAAGCATGTATAAAGTGAATAAAATTGGTCCTAGCACAGAACCTTGTGGAACTCCATAATTAACTTTAGTCTGTGAAGAAGATTCCCCATTTACATGAACAAATTGTAATCTATTAGACAAATATGATTCAAACCACCGCAGCGCAGTGCCTTTAATACCTATGGCATGCTCTAATCTCTGTAATAAAATTTTATGGTCAACAGTATCAAAAGCAGCACTGAGGTCTAACAGAACAAGCACAGAGATGAGTCCACTGTCCGAGGCCATAAGAAGATCATTTGTAACCTTCACTAATGCTGTTTCTGTACTATGATGAATTCTAAAACCTGACTGAAACTCTTCAAATAGACCATTCCTCTGCAGATGATCAGTTAGCTGTTTTACAACTACCCTTTCAAGAATTTTTGAGAGAAAAGGAAGGTTGGAGATTGGCCTATAATTAGCTAAGATAGCTGGGTCAAGTGACGGCTTTTTAAGTAATGGTTTAATTACTGCCACCTTAAAAGCCTGTGGTACATAGCCAACTAACAAAGATAGATTGATCATATTTAAGATCGAAGCATTAAATAATGGTAGGGCTTCCTTGAGCAGCCTGGTAGGAATGGGATCTAATAAACATGTTGATGGTTTGGATGAAGTAACTAATGAAAATAACTCAGACAGAACAATCGGAGAGAAAGAGTCTAACCAAATACCGGCATCACTGAAAGCAGCCAAAGATAACGATATGTCTTTGGGATGGTTATGAGTAATTTTTTCTCTAATAGTTAAAATTTTGTTAGCAAAGAAAGTCATGAAGTCATTACTAGTTAAGGTTAATGGAATACTCAGCTCAATAGAGCTCTGACTCTTTGTCAGCCTGGCTACAGTGCTGAAAAGAAACCTGGGGTTGTTCTTATTTTCTTCAATTAGTGATGAGTAGAAAGATGTCCTAGCTTTACGGAGGGCTTTTTTATAGAGCAACAGACTCTTTTTCCAGGCTAAGTGAAGATCTTCTAAGTTAGTGAGACGCCATTTCCTCTCCAACTTACGGGTTATCTGCTTTAAGCTACGAGTTTGTGAGTTATACCACGGAGTCAGGCACTTCTGATTTAAAGCTCTCTTTTTTAGAGGAGCTACAGCATCCAAAGTTGTCTTCAATGAGGATGTAAAACTACTGACGAGATACTCTATCTCACTTACAGAGTTTAGGTAGCTACTCTGCACTGTGTTGGTATATGGCATTAGAGAACATAAAGAAGGAATCATATCCTTAAACCTAGATACAGCGCTTTCTGAAAGACTTCTAGTGTAATGAAACTTATTCCCCACTGCTGGGTAGTCCATCAGAGTAAATGTAAATGTTATTAAGAAATGATCAGACAGAAGGGAGTTTTCAGGGAATACTGTTAAGTCTTCTATTTCCATACCACAAGTCAGAACAAGATCTAAGATATGATTAAAGTGGTGGGTGGACTCATTTACTTTTTGAGCAAAGCCAATAGAGTCTAATAATAGATTAAATGCAGTGTTGAGGCTGTCATTCTCAGCATCTGTGTGGATGTTAAAATCGGCCACTATAATTATCTTATCTGAGCTAAGCACTAAGTCAGACAAAAGGTCTGAAAATTCACAGAGAAACTCACAGTAACGACCAGGTGGACGATAGATAATAACAAATAAAACTGGTTTTTGGGACTTCCAATTTGGATGGACAAGACTAAGAGTCAAGCTTTCAAATGAATTAAAGCTCTGTCTGGTTTTTGATTAATTAATAAGCTGGAATGGAAGATTGCTGCTAATCCTCCGCCCCGGCCCGTGCTACGAGCATTCTGACAGTTAGTGTGACTCGGGGGTGTTGACTCATTTAAACTAACATATTCATCCTGCTGTAACCAGGTTTCTGTAAGGCAGAATAAATCAATATGTTGATCAATTATTATATCATTTACCAACAGGGACTTAGAAGAGAGAGACCTAATGTTTAATAGACCACATTTAACTGTTTTAGTCTGTGGTGCAGTTGAAGGTGCTATATTATTTTTTCTTTTTGAATTTTTATGCTTAAATAGATTTTTGCTGGTTATTGGTGGTCTGGGAGCAGGCACCGTCTCTACGGGGATGGGGTAATGAGGGAATGGCAGGGGGAGAGAAGCTGCAGAGAGGTGTGTAAGACTACAACTCTGCTTCCTGGTCCCAACCCTGGATAGTCACGGTTTGGAGGATTTAAGAAAATTGGCCAGATTTCTAGAAATGAGAGCTGCTCCATCCAAAGTGGGATGGATGCCGTCTCTCCTAACAAGACCAGGTTTTCCCCAGAAGCTTTGCCAATTATCTATGAAGCTCACCTCATTTTTTGGACACCACTCAGACAGCCAGCAATTCAAGGAGAACATGCGGCTAAACATGTCACTCCCGGTCCGATTGGGGAGGGGCCCAGAGAAAACTACAGAGTCCGACATTGTTTTTGCAAAGTTACACACCGATTTAATGTTAATTTTAGTGACCTCCGATTGGCGTAACCGGGTGTCATTACTGCCGACGTGAATTACAATCTTACCAAATTTACGCTTAGCCTTAGCCAGCAGTTTCAAATTTCCTTCAATGTCGCCTGCTCTGGCCCCCGGAAGACAATTGACTATGGTTGCTGGTGTCGCTAACTTCACATTTCGCAAAACAGAGTCGCCAATAACCAGAGTTTGATCCTCGGCGGGTGTGTCGCCGAGTGGGGAAAAACGGTTAGAAATGTGAACGGGTTGGCGGTGTACACGGGGCTTCTGTTTAGGGCTACGCTTCCTCCTCACAGTCACCCAGTCGGCCTGCTTTCCCGGCTGTTCGGGATCTGCCAGGGGGGAACTAACGGCGGCTAAGCTACCTTGGTCCGCACCGACTACAGGGGCCTGGCTAGCTGTAGAATTTTCCACGGTGCGGAGCCGAGTCTCCAATTCGCCCAGCCTGGCCTCCAAAGCTACGAATAAGCTACACTTATTACAAGTACCGTTACTGCTAAAGGAGGCCGAGGAATAACTAAACATTTCACACCCAGAGCAGAAAAGTGCGGGAGAGACAGGAGAAGCCGCCATGCTAAATCGGCTAAGAGCTAGTAGCTACGCTAAGCTAGCGGATTCCCAAAAACACGCAAAGTGAATAATGTGTAAATAATTTAGAGGTGATTCAGCAGAAGGAGTGCTTTAGTTAAGGCACGTAAAGATTACACTGGGAAACAAATCGTAATCTAGATAACTAGATCAATCTAACTGCGCAGATTAAACAGCTAACAGATACAGAAAAACACCGCTGTGCTCCGGAACAGGAAGTGATACAATACCGCAGTGAGAGCCAACCACCAGTAGAGATAGTAATATTACTAGATAGTATAACTAGATAGTAATATTGGGTATTCTGGTAATGACTTTATTTTATAATGTTATAATAATAATGATGGTATGTTGCAAATTTGCAACAGCGGGCATATAGGTCAATTTGGTAAGTTGCATATTTGAGTCAGAGATTGTAGCATATATGCGACGATTTGCGTTAAGGGGTTAAGCTTAGTCTTAAAAGTAGAGAGGGTGTCTGTCTCCCTAATCTGAATTGGGAGCTGGTTCCACAGGAGAGGAGCCTGAAAGCTGAAGGCTGTGCCTCCCATTCTACTCTTACAAACCCTAGGAACTACAAATAAGCCTGCAGTCTGAGAGCGAAGCGCTCTATTGGGGTGATATGGTACTAAGAGGTCCCTAAGATAAGATGGGACCTAATTTCAAAACCTTATAAGTAAGAAGAAGAATTTTAAATTCTATTCTGGAATTAACAGGGAGCCAATGAAGAGAAGCCAATATGGGTGAAATAACAAGTGTAGCACAACTAATACAGTCTTTCAATCACTCTATCAGTGATGTCCAAAAGTACACAAGACAGACAATTTGCACAGGGTGGTGCAGACATTTGGACCTTCCGGCAATCATGGGAAGTAAGACAGTTAAAAACAAAACAAAAAACTTCTTCAAAGAGCCATCACTGCAGTTCTCAGAGAACTCCTTTCATCATTTATCTGCTGAACCTCTCCATCAGTAGAAAGTGCTTTGCCCGTACTGTCCTGTCATCACAAAGAAAGACAGGTTTTTGCCTTGAAACCTCTACGTCTTCTCCAGCAGAGTTACATGCTCAGGTGTCAGGAACAGTAATGACAATTCTGCAAGGCTCACCTGTAAATAAATGTTGATTAAGTGCTGTTATGGCAACAATAGTGTGTGATCAGCTTTTCTCAACACGTACGCATTTCGTGTTGCGTTAGACTAGTAAAAGCCTTTAACGGCGGGTTGTCGAATAACGCCCCTGTGACATATTGTTAAATGTCTGCCAGCTATCGAGCGTGTGGGTATCATCTGCAGCCCACAAACAGGGATGAAATTGATGAATGATGCAGCTTGAAAGGACTTGTTTAGAGTTCAGTGAGACAAGCTGTCCCAGATAGATTCAGAAGATCACATGACAGCAGGATACGGGGATATTCTTACTGGACCAAGGTTGTGTGTGTCAGAGAAATTTTATCCAGCTTCCTGATGGAGTTCATTTCTCTCCTTCTTACCTCCCATCTGCACCCCTTTATGGGAATGGAGAGCAGGGATGACATATCAGGGAAAAAGTTACAGCGGCACTTTATACCGCGTACGAGCAAACATACAATACAATTAAATACAAACTGTAGACTGAGCAACTGAAAGAATACAAACCCATTGAGGCTGGAATGATTTTTTTTTTATTCTAATGCTCACATATTGAGACTTCCATATCAATTCATAATCACACATTCATGCCAGGAATGTCCTCTTACATTTTAACACACACACATGCAGGAATAGCAGGGTATCAATCCACTGAGCCTGAAGTTAAAGGACAACCCGCTTTACCACATGAAGCTTTTAGAATGGACTTCAGTGTCATAATATTAGGCTCCATAAGTGCTTTTACACACACACACACACACACACACACACACACACACACACACACACACACACACACACACACACACACACACACACACACACACGCACACACACACACACACACACACACACGCACACACACACCTTTACCTTTATTAGGTACACCTATTCAATTGTTTGTGAACACAAATAGCTAATCAGCCATTCACATGGCATTAGCTCAATGCATTTAGGCATCTAGACGCGGGGAAGATGACTGGCTGAAGTTCAAACCAAGCATCAGAATGGGAAAGAAAAAGGATTTAACTGACTTTGAATGTGGCATGGATGTTGATGCCAGATGGGCTGGTCTGAGTATTTAACAAACTGCTGATCTACTGGGATTTACAAACACAATCATCTCTAGTTTTTACAGAGAATGGTCCAAAAAAGAGAAGATATCCAGTGAACGGCAGTTCTGTGGAGAAAAATGCCTTGTTCAGAGGTCAGAGGAGATTGGGTGATTGCATGATGCTGCTATGTTCATAGCAGGCCTTGGGGCAAGTGTTTGTTGTGATTTGGTGCTATATAAATAAAATTGATTTGATATGATATGGACCAACATCTCTGAAGAATGCTTACAACACCTTTTGGAATCTATGCTGCGAAGAATTTAGGCAGTTCTGGGGGTCCAATCTGGCACTAGCAAGGTGTACCTAATAAAGTAGCTGATGAATGTGTGTGTGTGTGTGTGTGTGTATGTGTATATATATATATATATATATATATACACACAGTGTTCAGAATAATAGTAGTGCTATGTGACTAAAAAGATTAATCCAGGTTTTGAGTATATTTCTTATTGATACATGGGAAACAAGGTACCAGTAGATTCAGTAGAGTCTCACAAATTCAACAAGACCAAGCATTCATGATATGCACACTCTTAAAGCTATGAAAATGAGCTATTAGTAAAAAAAAAAGTAGAAAAGGAGGTGTTCGCAATAATAGTAGCATCTGCTGTTGATGCTACAAACTCAAAACTATTATGTTCAAACTGCTTTTTTAGCAATCCTGTGAATCACTAAACTAGTATTTAGTTGTATAACCACAGTTTTTCATGATTTCTTCACATCTGTGAGGCATTAATTTTGTTGGTTTGGAACCAAGATTTTGCTCATTTACTAGTGTGCTTGAGGTCATTGTCTTGTTGAAACACCCATTTCAAGGGAATGTCCTCTTCAGCATAAGGCAACATGATCTCTTCAAGTATTCTGACATATCCCAACTGATCCATGATATCTGGTATGCGAGATATAGGCCCAACACCATAGTAGGAGAAACATGCCCATATCATGATGCTTGCACCACCATGCTTCACTGTCTTCACTGTGAACTGTGGCTTGAATTCAGAGTTTGGGGGTCGTCTCACAAACTGTCTGCGGCCCTTGGACCCAAAAAGAACAATTTTACTCTCATCAGTCCACAAAATATTCCTCCATTTCGCTTTAGGCCAGTTGATGTGTTCTTTGGCAAATTGTAACCTTTTCTGCACATGTCTTTTATTTAACAGAGGGACTTTGCGGGGATTCTTGCAAATAAATTAGCTTCACACAGGCGTCTTCTAACTGTCACAGCACTTACAGGTAACTCCAGACTGTCTTTGATCATCCTGGAGCTGATCAATGGGTGAGCCTTTGCAATTCTGGTTATTCTTCTATCCATTTTGATGGTTGTTTTCAGTTTTCTTCCACGCGTCTCTGGTTTGTTTTGTCCATTTTAAAGCATTGGACATCATTGTAGATGTGAGGCGGCAGCGACCTCTCGTGCCTGAAGCCCGCACTTCAGGCAGGGCACCCTTTGGTAGTGGGCCAGCAGTACCTCCTCTTCAGCGGCCCACACAACAGGACCCCACCCTCAATGGGCGCCTCCTGGCGCCCGACCCAGCTTGTCGGGATGGCGACGGTAAAAATCGACCAGGAGGGCCGGATCCAGGATGAAGCTCCTCTTCACCCAGGAGCATTCTTCGGGTCCATAACCCTCCCAGTCCACCAAGTACTGGAAACCCCGGCCCTTCCGGCGGACGTCCAGGAGCTGACGCACAGTCCAACCTGGCTCCCCGTCGATGATCCGGGCAGGAGGTGGCATCGGTCCGGGAGCACAGAAGGGTGAGGTGTGATAGGGTTTCAACCTGGAGACATGGAAAACGGGGTGGATCCGCAGTGAAGCTGGGAGCTGTAGCTTCACTGCGGCAGGACTGATGACCTTGAGGATCTTAGACAGTCCAATGTATATGTCTTTCAGTTTCGGGGAGTCCACTAGTAGCAGGACGTCCTTTGTGGAAAGCCATACCTCCTGCCCGGGCTGGTATGCAGGGGCCGGGGAACGCCGGCGATCTGCATGGGCTTTGGCCCTCATCTGGGCTTTCAACAAGGCAGAACGGGCGGTGCGCCACACCCGATGGCACCTCCAGAGGTGGGCCTGGACCGAGGGCACACCGACCTCTCCCTCCACAACGGGAAACAATGGGGGCTGGTACCCCAGACACACCTCAAACGGGGAGAGGCCGGTGGCAGAGGACACCTGGCTGTTATGCGCACACTCAATCCAGGCCAGATGTTCACTCCAGGCCGTTGGGTGTGCAGACGTCACACAGCACAGGGCTTGCTCCAGTTCTTGGTTGGCCCGTTCTGCCTGTCCGTTGGTCTGTGGGTGATACCCGGACGAGAGGCTCACGGTGGCCCCCAGTTCTCGGCAGAAACTCTTCCAGACTTGAGAGGAGAACTGGGGACCACGATCTGAGACAATGTCTGTTGGTATCCCATGCAGATGCACGACGTGGTGGACCAGGAGGTCTGCTGTCTCCTGGGCCGTAGGGAGCTTCGGGAGGGCCACGAAATGGGCCACCTTGGAGAATCGGTCCACTATCGTGAGGATGGTAGTCATGTCCCGGAACGGCGGGAGGCCCGTGACGAAGTCCAGGCCGATGTGGGACCAGAGGCGACGGGGCACAGGTAACGGTTGGAGGAGTCCCTGTGCCCATTGGTGATCAGCTTTTCCCCTGGCGCAGGTGGTGCAGGCCTGGACATAGTCCCGGTCGTCGGCTTCCATGGACACCCACCAGAAGTGCTGCCGGACCACTGCCACGGTCCTTCGCACCCCCGGATGGCAGAAGAGTTTGGAACCGTGACAGAAGTCCAGGACGGCAGCTCTGGCTTCTGGTGGGACGTAGAGGCAGTTCTTCGGTCCTTTACCTGGGTCTGGGTTCCATGCCAGGGCCTCCTGGACGGTCTTCTCCACGTCCCAGGTGAGGGTGGCCACGATAGTGGACTCAGGTATAATAGATTCCGGCAGATCTGACAGCTCGGTTTTGACTTCGACTTCGTGAACCCGGGACAGAGCATCCGATCTTTGGTTCTTGGTCCCGGGGCGGTAGGTGATCCGGAAGTCAAAACGCCCGAAGAACAATGACCAGCGGGCTTGCCTGGGGTTCAGCCGCTTGGCGGTCCTGATATACTCCAGGTTCCGGTGGTCCGTGAAAACCGTAAATGGTACCGTGGCTCCCTCTAACAGATGTCTCCACTTCTCAAGAGCCTCCTTCACCGCGAGGAGTTCCTGATTGCCCACGTCATAGTTCCGCTCAGCTGGGGTTAACCTGCGTGAGAAATAGTCACAAGGATGGAGAATCTGATCGGACTCCCCACTCTGGGACAGCACGGCTCCTATCCCTGAGTTCGAGGCGTCCACTTCTACCACAAACTGGCGTCTAGGATCGGGCTGCACCAGAACTGGTGCAGTAGAAAACCGGCGTTTCAACTCCCTAAACGCGGCCTCGCACCAATTCGACCAAGTAAATGGTACTTTGGAGGAGGTCAGAGCTGTCAGGGGGCTAACTATGTGACTGTAGCCCTTTATGAACTTCCTGTAGAAATTCGCAAAGCCGAGGAACTGTTGCAGCTTCCTACGGCTTGTCGGTTGGGTCCAGTTTCTCACCGCTGCGACCTTGGCCGGATCAGGGGCGACGGAGTTGGAGGAGATTATGAACCCCAGGAAGGACAAAGAAGTGCGGTGGAACTCACACTTCTCGTCCTTCACAAACAGCCGGTTCTCCAACAACCTCTGCAGGACCTGACATACATGCTGGACATGGGTCTCAGGATCCGGGGAAAAAATGAGAATATCGTCTAGGTATACGAAGACGAATCGGTGCAGGAAGTCCTGCAAGACGTCATTTACCAAAGCCTGAAACGTCGCGGGGGCATTGGTGAGGCCGAATGGCATGACCAGGTACTCAAAGTGACCTAATGGGGTGTTGAATGCTGTCTTCCACTCGTCTCCCTTCCGGATCCGAACCAGGTGGTACGCGTTCCTAAGATCAATTTTTGTGAATATTTGGGCTCCATGCAGGGGTGTGAACACCGAATCTAACAGGGGTAGAGGGTACCGGTTGTGGACCGTGATCTCGTTCAGTCCCCTGTAGTCAATGCATGGACAGAGGCCGCCGTCTTTCTTGCCCACAAAAAAGAAACCTGCACCCACTGGGGAGGTGGAGTTCCGGATCAACCCGGCAGCTAACGAGTCCCGGATGTAGGTCTCCATTGATTCGCGCTCAGGACGTGAGAGGTTGTACAGCCTGCTGGACGGAAACTCAGTGCCCGGGATCAAATCAATGGCGCAATCGTACGGATGATGTGGGGGAAGAGTGAGTGCCAGATCTTTGCTGAAGACGTCAGCGAGATCGTGGTACTCCTCAGGCACCGCTGCAAGATTGGGGGGGAGTTTAACCTCCTCGTTAGCGGTCAAACCGGGCGGAACCGAGGATCCTAGACATTCCCGGTGACAGGTTTCGCTCCACTGAGCCACAACCCCAGACGGCCAATCAATCTGGGGGTTGTGTTTGATCATCCAAGGGAAGCCCAAAATCACGCGGGAGGTAGAAGGAGTCACATAAAACTCGATCTCCTCCCGATGATTCCCAGACACTACCAAAGTTACTGGCAGTGTCTTGTGTGTGATTAAAGGGAGAAGGGTGCCATCTAGTGCCCGCACCTTCAATGGTGAAGGAAGCACCACCAGAGGGAGCCCTACCTCCCTTGCCCATCTGCTGTCCAGCAGATTCCCTTCTGACCCCGTGTCCACCAGTGCTGGGGCCTGAAGGGTTACAGCCCCACTCAAGATCGTAACTGGGAGTCGTGCAGAAAGACGGGTTTGTCCCATGTGTATTTCTTGGCCCACCCTTAGCCCAGTTTCTAAGAGCGGGCGTTGGTGTTTAACCATTTGTGGCAGTCTCTCTGCTGATGCTCGTTTGAGCCGCAGATAAAGCACTCTCCGTGGACCAGTCTCCTTTGTCTGTTAGTGGCTCTGACTTTAGCCCTGCTCGTGTCCATAGCATCGTCAGCAGGGGGAGCTGTCGCCAAACGGAGCGCTGAGGCAGTGGAGCGTGGGGAGGGCGGTACCTTTTCAGAACCAGAAGGGAGAGGGACGGCGCGTACCCGACCACGCCCTTCGTCTCGCTCCCGACGGCGTTCCTCTAACCGATTGTCTAATCGTATGACCAGATCAATAAGCCCATCTAAATCCGCGGCTCATCCTTAGCCACCAGATGCTCCTTCAGGACTGACGACAGTCCATTTACGAAGGCGGCGCGGAGTGCAGCGGTATTCCAGCCGGACCTCGCAGCCGCGATGCGGAAGTCGACCGCATACTCTGCTGCACTCCGATGCCCCTGTCTCATTGACAGCAGCGCTGTTGAAGCAGTCTCGCCTCTGTTTGGGTGATCAAATACTGTTCTGAACTCCCTCACAAACCCAGTATAAGAGGTAAGGAGCCGTGAATTCTGCTCCCAGAGTGCCGTAGCCCAGGCGCGTGCCTCAACTCGAAGCAGATTAATCACATAAGCCACCCTACTGGCGTCGGACGCGTACATCACGGGACGCTGTGAAAAGACGAGCGAACACTGCATTAAAAAGTCTGCGCACATCTCCACACAACCTCCGTACGGCTCTGGGGGACTTATGTATGCTTCAGGGGATGGTGAGGGGGTTCGTTGAATGACCAGTGGAATGTCTATATTTGGCACCGGGTCAGCAGGAGGAGCTGCAGCAGCATCCTGAGCGCACGCTTCCACCTGCGCGGTGAGAGCCTCCATCCGGTAATTGAGGATGACGTTCTGCTCGGTCATTAGATGCAACTGAGCAGTAAAGGTGGTGAGGATTTGCTGCAACTCACCTAACACGCCTCCTGCAGACGCCTGTGCACCTTGCTCTTCCATTGGCTGTTCAACAGATGGTTGACACCCCTCGGGATCCATGACGATGGCCGAGATATCCTGTTGGGAAAGTGTAGTGACACAGACCCACAACAGGGGGCGTAAATGAGCGGACAATAGATGAGCCAAAAATACAACACTTGACTGATGTGAAAAAACGCACAACGAGAATACAGACAAATGCAGAATTTGGATCACAATCAAATTGTACAAGGTGATGTGTGGGTAGGCTCGAGGATAGAAGACGTCTGTCCCGAGAAGAACCGGATCCCACAGGATTTCCACTGCCACCGAACCTGAAGGATACTGGAGCCGCCAAGTCCCGAGTCCCCAGGTGGTCACCGTCTCCGACTGTCGGATCTGGTACTGCTGGCAGAAGAACAGATGTGATGAGTGTGTGACAATACACTCAGTAAACAGTCAGCAATTCGATATTCTAGGTGGGAAACAACACCTCCACCTTTAACACAGAACACAGGTAAGCAGAGCCAAAGAGCTACTTAGCGTTTTGGCATGAGGGTGAAGAACATCACTTTCACGGAACCACAAAACGCTGCACCCAGCAGACAGCAGCTACAGCAACTCCTGCAAACACTCAGAAAGGAATTATGTGTGTAATGGCACAGTCAAAACGGCTGAGAATTTACCATAGAGGCAGACGATATCTCGGCGACCAAGTGGAGATGTCGTCCGGTTTTTGTGTGCGTGGTTGAAGACCAGGTGATTGGTGACAGCTGTCATAGTTGATGAGTGACAGCTGTCACCCTGGCTGTTCCTGTGAGGCGGCAGCGCCCTCTCGTGCCTGAAGCCTGCACTTCAGGCAGGGCGCCCTTTGGTAGTGGGCCAGCAGTACCTCCTCTTCAGCGGCCCACACAACAGTAGATGAACAGCCTATAATTTTTTGCACCTGCATATACGTTTCCCCCTCTCCAATCAACTTTTTAATCAAACTATGCTGTTTTTCTGAACAATGTCTTGAATGTCACATTTTCCTCAGGCTTTCAAAGAGAAAAGCATGTTCAACAAGTGCTAGCTTCATCCTTAAATAAGGGACACCTGATTCACACCTGTTTGTTCCACAAAATTGACGAACTCACTGACTGAATACCACACTACTATTATTGTGAACACCCCCTTTTCTACTTTTTTTTTACTAATAGCCCAATTTCATAGCCTTAAGAGTGTGCATATCAAGAATGCTTGGTCTTGTTGGATTTGTGAGAATCTACTGAATCTACTGGTACCTTGTTTCCCATGTAACAATAAGAAATATACTCAAAACCTGTATTAATCCTTTTAGTCACATAGCACTACTATTATATATATATATATATATATATATATATATATATATATATATATATATATATATATATCTTCTATTATACATTCCAAATCTAAGGTGGAACTCTACTAGTGTATACTAACGTACACCTAAATATCTTAAAAAAAAAAAACAGAGAGAGAGCAGAGCCACTTAGGTGCCTGGTCTTGAGAACCATGGTAGGCTGAAAAGCTTTTTTTTTATCCCATGGGAACTCATATGTATGTATACATATGTATATGTATGTATCTTGTTTTTGCATGCCTTAATAATTGATGTAAATAAAATCTAATACATATTCAGTGATGTGGAAGTGTTCATGTATTCATCCCCCGACTTCCCTCAAAAAATTGCCTGCAAAAGTTATGATTTAATCCTTATGTTTAGCATAAATGGCCTTGTTCCAAATTTTTTGGGAATGTGTTGCAGGCCTTAAATGTAGGAATGGATGTATATCAACAAATGAAAAGATCTTGACCACACAAAACATAAAATATCTTGGGTTCATACTGCCTGCAGTGAACCCCAATTCAAAGCAAAGTTAAGGATCAATGTGTTTTCCTTTTACGTATTTGCATTTTCCATATTGTCCCAACATGTTCTGATTTGAAGTTATACGAGAATAATAATAGTTTACTTCTTTGTCTTATTAAATTTCTGCGCAGAAACAGACTGTTTCTGTCACTGATAACCACACCCGCTGCTCTTTCACCATCCATACAGCATCTACTAACCATCCAGCAGGTGTCAGTGTTCAGCAGGTGGCAGGCAGGTCTGTAGGATTTTACAGAAGCAAAACAAATTTGCTGGCTGGTTTAATTTCGAGACACACACAAGGTAATAGTTATGTTAACGAATTAGAAGAGATGTACTCAGTCATCAGTCTATTCAATCATTGCATTTTACAGGGTACATGCCAAAGCTTTTCCAAAGCCTACGAGTGCTTTGCAAAAGACCACAAAAAGACATTATGCATCGATCATTCAAGTCCAGACTAAAAATACATCTATTCTTCTTCTTGTATGGCTAGCATACGAGAAGAAATGTAGTATGGAATTATGCTTCCTCTCCTTTGAAATCATATTATTAGCAATGGAACAGGTCTCAGCCTCACAACATCTAAATTCTGGGTGTGTTAGTGAAGCACAGGGCTAGATGCTGATGACCATCTTAGTATTCTCCCTGCTTCCCTGTTGATTTACTGCTGGTGACCAAAATGCCTTTAGGTGCTGGTGATTCCAGTCGACTGATTCTGCTCTTTCTTGCTCTTTCTGAGGCACTTACGAACACTGTAGGGACACTAGCCCTGTATGTAGAAGATTGGAAAAACCCATCATTGTGCTTGAAATCTGCTACTAGAAGTACTGAAGACCTGGAAACAGAGAATAAGCACCAAGATGGCCCATTTGTATCTCAATAAATAATAAATAAATGTTTTTGATGTTCTTCTGTTTTTTTTTCTGTTTCTTCTGCCCCCTCCCTGCTTTTGTATAAGCCTTGTAACTGTTAGAATTACCTAAGCAGTGGGCCACCCCTCTGAGTCTGGTCTGCTTGAGGTTTCTTCCTCATTATCAATAGGTAGTTTTTCCGTACCACTGTCG
Organism: Thalassophryne amazonica; assembly: GCF_902500255.1. Classification (NCBI taxonomy): domain Eukaryota; kingdom Metazoa; phylum Chordata; class Actinopteri; order Batrachoidiformes; family Batrachoididae; genus Thalassophryne; species Thalassophryne amazonica. Next base: position 45,212,712 of record NC_047113.1, on the reverse strand, counting down.
TTTGCCCTTACATGTGTGAAGCGCCTTGAGGCATTGTTGTTGTGATTTGGCGCTATATAAAGAAAAATAAATGTACGAGGGTAGGCTGGAAAGTTCTAAGGCTCACTATAATGCAGTTAATGCATTACTCCTTCATGGGGAGCCTTACAACTTTTCAGCCTACCCTCGTAAAAAAAAATCAATTGAAAATATAAGCAAGCACACATTTTACTGATTTTAAAAAAATACAAGACTGAACAGGGGTTAGTTTTTTGCATTTGGTCAGTTGTCCATACTACTATGTCCAAGTGCCACCTAATGTCCTTATACTGTACCTTTCTGTTCACTTCATATACTGTGAAATCTCAGAAAACACTTATGATCAATTGTTTGACCACCATTCAATGCCAGTTAGCACTGGACAATTTAACTATAGGCAGCCAAAACAATAATCTGTCTGTGAGTTTCTTACATGCTACATTACTGTGGATACAAGCACCCAACACTCATGACAATATAAACACTCTTAATCCTTTTCTGTGGTAGGTTTCTATGATATACTGTAATGTCATAATGTACTCAAATATGCAAGAGACATGAAATAAGGTTTAGATAGATAGATAGGTTGATCAATCAAAAGCAGTACTAGATAAATCAAAGCGTTGGAATATTACACACAGCTCTCACTCTATTAAAACAGATATTTGCCAGTTACAGCCTGTCTGTGTAGTATTCCTGTCGCCGGTATTAAGTTGGGTGCCATAAATCACATCAGTATTGTCCAGACTTTAATGTAACTGGCAAACGATACTGTGAGGACACCATGATTTATTCATACAAGTGACTCTGAGAACATTTTCTCTGATGCAGTAGGTATTCTTCAGGATACAGTACAGAGTATATGTACTGCATTGTGCATCTGTTTTATTTTGTTGTATGTATGTATGCATGTAGAGTGGCAGACTAAAGTTTGGGAACCCTCAGGCCTTTAACACATCCTAATTTTCTCATGACATAAAAAAAGCGAATTTACACTACTCTTTATTAAAATTTCTCAAGTTATACCCTTTAAACTTATGGTGAAAACAAACACAAAATGACAAAAATTAAACAAAAACAATAAATAACAAAAACACACTTTATCTGCTTTGTCTCAGTCCACCCAGCTGCAAATGGGTGCTGGCTGTGTCGGACTGGTGTCCCATCCAGGGGGGAGTTGTAGACTCTTAGTTGCTTGATGGTATGGAAATATATAAGCACTGGCACCAATGGGCCTCAGGGTGTATATAGTACTTACTTCTTCTTTGAAATATTCCAAATGTACAACCATTAAAAAAAAAAACAAGCTGAGAAACTGATTCATGCCTTTGCTTGCTTGACTATTGCTATATGCAAGTGTCTCACTTACATATAGCCACCTCCCCCAAGAAAAAAGAAGGTACATACATACTTCAGTTCATCCAAACCTCTGCAGCTTGGACCTTAATCAGGAGTGATCACATTGGTCCAGTGTTAGCTGCTCTGCGCTGCCTGCCTGTATCATCTACAATGGCCTTTAAGGTCCTTGTCCTGGTATACAAAACCCAAACGGCAAGGATCCAGCTACAACACCCACTCCCCGATGAGCTACCTGCCCTGTAGGACACTGCAGAGATCTCCTGCAGGTTTACAGATGGTCCCCAGAAGCAGCCGACAGATGAGGGATGCAGGATTTGTCTACTGTGCACCCAAACTATGGAACACACTACCAACAGATATAAGGGAAGTTTGCTCACTCAGTATTTTCAAAATCAGTTGTGCGCAAAGTTGACAGTTGATGTTTTGGCTATTTTCCAGAAAATATGATAACACAAAAACTTTAATGCACTGTACTATTTTCATATGTGTTATTTTTTGATAGTCTTTTATTGGCAAGCATTTTTAAGTTGTTTTATTAGTTATTTTATTGTGACATTTTATTTGTTGCTGTATTTATTTACTGTGCTATGTTTTTATCTAATTTTTATTGTTATTCATTAAATTTTGTGGATTTTATCTTTTTTTTTTACAGGGTTAGGGTTATGTACTTTTTTTTTGCTGTAAAAGACTTTGGGGTGTATTCTCGTACTATATAAATAAAGGTTGCTATTATTATTATTATTATTATTATTATTATTATGTATTGAATTTTATTTGCATCGGGCATTAAGAAAGAATGGAATGGTATTGAATGGTAAATCTGTCAAAAACTGACTGTCCATACCAGAAGGACATTTACATCAGCAGTCTCCTTCTTGCATGGAGAGTCTGTCCAAAGAGCAGCATATCTGTTGCATCACCACTTACACAGTTTCATGGTGGATTGGCACAGACATGATTTTCTTAAAAATAATGTAAAATTTCAACTACAGTTTTTTCTGAAGACAGGTGTAACACTCAAGCCCATTTAAAAAAAAAAAATTCTGACAAAAAAGATAAAAGTTCTTTCGGTGTCTTCCTTTTTCACTTGGGGTTGCCACAGTAGATCTGTGTACAAAAATTAAACAGACTACATTTTATTGTATCAGACTTCAAGGGTTCCTAAAACCTTTGTACAGTATTATAGTATGTTATCAGAGTTTTCATGTAATTGTGATGTAAATGTTAACACTGGCTGCATTTTACTGGCATGGTCAAATGATGATACAAGAATTGCTTTCAGTTTTATTGCAAAGGAACCCATTTGACTTCTTTTTATTCTTTTTGCTGCTGTCATTACATGTCACCATAGTAGATCAGTTGTCT